>NC_140991.1:157882156-158482156 GCF_052327205.1 Somniosus microcephalus
CCCTCTCTCCCCACTCTCTCCTCTCCTCTCCCTCTCCTCTCCTCTCCCTCCCCCTCGCCTCTCCCTCCCCCTCTCTCCCCCCTCTCCTCTGCTCTCCCTCCCCCTCTCTCCTCTCCCCTCTCCTCCCTCTCTCCTCTCCCTCCCCCACTCTCTCTCTTCTCCCTCCCCCACTCTCTCTCCTCTCCCTCCCCCCACTCTCCTCTCCCTCCTCCCTCTCTCCTCTCCCTCCCCCACTCTCCTCTCCCTCCCTCCCTCTCCCTCTCTCCCTCTCTCCCCCTCCCTCTCTCCTCTCCTCTCCCTCTCTCCCTCTCTCCTCTCCCCCGCCCCCGCGGATCAGCGCCTCAGGGCCGGCCGGCCGGTGCGCGGCATAGCGCGTGAGGCCCAGCCGGTCTCACCTTAGCTTTCTCCCTCCCTCTCCATGGATCAACGCCTCAGGGCCGGCCGATGCGCGGGCTAGCGCGTGAGTCCCGGCCGGACTCACCTTAGCTGCGGTCCGGGCCGACATTGACGCGCGCGCTGACTCCCACCCTCCCGAGCTGGTTTCAAGACCGCCAATTGCGGCTGTGAGAGACGGCCGGCAGGCCCGCGGGGTAACCCTTCCCGCTCTCCAAGCCCCGCCCGAGAGCCACACCCCCAGAGCCCCGCCCCCCCGCCCGAGCCGGGAACAGAGAGAGACTCCGCGTCCTGTGTGACCCTCGTGGCTGACGCCGTTGCCCGGGTAACTTGACGACGGGGTGTCAGGCGGGGGAGCTTAGTAGAAGCCGTGGGACAATTACCTAGCTCGGGCGTGGCTGGGCAGGAGATGCCCAGGCTTTGAGGCCTAGGTTATGAGGGCTTACAAAAACAGGGAAAGGTAGGAAAAAGAATCTTCAGGTTCGAGAAAATATTTACAATGAATTAAGTTTTTTTTAAAACAATTTAATAAAAGCAATTTTTTTTTGCTGGAAATGTAGGTTTGAAAAGAAAAATGCAGAAAGCGAGAAAAAGAATGGAATCAAGATGGCGGCCACTCACCTCGGTTCAGAATGATAGGGCCCGCCCACACACCGTCAGGTCACCGAAGCGTAGGATTGGTCAATCGTCCCGTCACTCGACCGTAGGAGGGCCCGGCCGCACGTGCCAGGAACCCGCCGTATGATTGGTCGACCTCGATGTCACTCTATCGCTAATGAGATGCTAATGAGCGGAATGTTGAATGTTTTTTGGATACCACGGGCGCAATTTTTGTCCGGCCGAAACGTAAATACGCCTATGACCGGTCCGTAATCGTAAGCTTTCTTTTGATGTGACGCGCGTGTATGTACGCTCTATAACTTTCGAACGTATAGAGAACGGACAGACAGACAGACAGACAGACAGAAAGACAGACAGAAGAGCTCTTTTATATATATATCTATAGATAGATAGATACAATTTACTTATTGTATAAATAACAAACATCAATGTGTTCAAGAGAGGATATCACACAGGTTCTAGTACCTTATGTAAACAACTACTGGAGCTAATAGACCTTAAAACAATCATAGCTTTCCACTTGGATGTTAATGTTGTCTGGCCCACGAGTTGTTGCAGTGTCACAAAGATCTATTTCCATAAAACTAAATTGAATGTACTGGATATGGTTTTGAAAGTTTCTACCTTGAAAATACTTTATGGTCAGAAAAGCCCCTTTACATCAAACCAGAAGCCCAACAACTAACACTGGTGTGGGCGCAGCAGCTAAAATATTCTGGAAACTAAGACCTAGATGACAAAATTGCTGTGGATAACTTCCATCCTCTATGCACTTCACAATATCTTGGGATATTTTGAATGTTAAAGATGCTATATAAATGCAAGTTTAATAATGCCTCAATAACCAAGCTTAAACACTCCAATGTATCTGCCTTAATGATGCACTTGTATCATTATTGAGTTATTATTGTCAAGGGCAATGTTACATGGAAAGGAGAAAGAAAGCTCAGATTTCCAGTTCCTGTCACTATTCACAAAGCAGCATCAGTATACATCTGCCAAACTGATTCACAGCTTAAGATTCACAACACAAAACATTATAGATGCTTCCCTGACTGTTGAAGAGATTCAATCTGGAATGAAGTTACTGTTGCTGGCATTATTACCCCATCAGCAGGCTCTGAGTAATGAGGTTTCATCTCCCATTGATTTCAATGATTAACAAATTGCTCATCCAAGTTAAATCAATAGTATCTATTAAAAAAAGGCAGTGACCATATTTAAAACATGGTTCTGTTTGGTATTAAAAACATAGAATTGAGCATTGTGATTACTTAATCAGCATGCTGTACCTTAATACAAGAACATACTTATTACTGTTTAAGAGAAATGTTGTTCAAGAACAATACTCTTCTTCTTAGGCAGTCCCTCAGAACCGAGGATGACTCGCTTCTACATTAAAAATGAGTTCACAGATGACGGATGAGTCCAATGCGTGACCTACAGTCTCTGTCAAAGGTGGGGCAGACAGTGGTTGAAGGGGCAGGTGGGTGGGGTGCTTGGGTTGACGTGCGCTCCTTGCGCTGCTTGCGCTTGGTTTCCGCTTGCTCCCGGCGAAGAGACTCGAGGTGTTCGGTGCTTCTGCTCCACTTTGTGCGGTCTTGGGCCAGGGATTCCCAGGTGTCGGTGGGGATGTTACACTTTTTCAAGGAGGCTTTGAGGGTGTCCTTGAAGCATTACCTCTGCCCACCTGGGGCTCTCTTGCCGTGCCGGAGCTCCGAGTAGAATGCTTGTTTTGGAAGTCTCGTATCGGGCATGTGGACAATATGACCCGTCCATCGGAGCTGATTGAGCGTGGTCAGAACTTCGATGCTAGGGATGTTGGCCTGACCAAGAACACTGACGTTGGTGCGCCTATCCTGCCAATGGATTTGCAGTTCTGCTCCCCGAATATCAAAATCCACGACAAGGCCTTGGACAACGTGCACCACTTTCCATACCCCGGGAGCCTACCGTCAACAAGGGCAGGCGTCGCCAGTGTAGTCTTTGGTCACCTGAGGAAGAGAGTGTTTGAAGACCAGGACCTCAAACCCGGCACTAAGCTCATGGTCTACAGAGCAGCAGTGATACCTGCCCTGCTGTATGCCTCAGAGACATGGACCATGTACAGCAGGCACCACAAAGCACTGGAGAGGTACCACCAACGCTGCCTCCGCAAGAACAATACTATTAAACTAATAAATACAGAAAATGTTTAAACATTCAGCAGGTTAAGGAGAATCTGGAGAAAACAGATAAGGTCTTTCAGGGATGGACCGTCTCCTTGAAACTGCAACAGTTTTGAGGAATGGTCCATCCACAAAATGTCTTGTTAGTTCTCCCCACAGTTGTTGCCTGACCTGCTAGGTGTTTCCAGTGTTTTCTGTTTTTGTTTCAGATTTCTAGCATGTACAGTATTTTGCTTTTTGTCCAATCTAAATAGGAAAAGTCACCATTACAAGTGATGATCAAAGTACTTAAAAGACCACGGGTCATTCTGTTGGCCCTCTGGGGATGACTGAAATAATTAAACATCCAAAATTCTTTCTAATAGTGGAGATTCAAAACTGAGAAGATTTATTTATTTCACCGGAATTCAAGTACAGATAAAAGCAAGAAAACAACTAATCAATGGTGTTGCGAGGTTCTGAAATTCCTGTCCTAAAAATAGCAACCAAGCTTCGAAAGTGACTACCTATAATTTCCCACCAATACTTCACAATCTGCTTCATAGATTTATATAGCCCATGGACACGCCTGCTATAAAGCCTATTGTTGCTAGAAGGGGCAGAAAATTTGAATGAGGGACCTGGAGCTGCTTTCTGTTCTTCAGAGATCAGGGCCTTCAGGCTGCAGATTGAGATTGGGGACCAGAAGGTCCCAATTGATTGAAAACTTTCTGGGGGGAGAGGGGCGAGGGAGTAATTTAAAAGATGAACTTATCATCTTGTCTGTGGCCTGCTCTCAAGACCCCCACAGACACTCTAGTTACAAAAGTATCAGAGGAGGTCACAGCACCATGTTTCACAGCCCCTCCCCCCCCACCCACCCACCACCACTGGGGCACCCATTGAGCATCCTCCAGGAATATTAGGCTGGATTTTCCCAGCTGAGGCGGGTTTGCATCGGGAGTGGTAGTTGACGGGTTCCGGTCCCGCTCCCGGTGCAGCCACTCTGCTGATACAATTTTCCGCTGATTGGGCTTGTTAAGCTCTCGGTGTGCGTTACCCGGCCCAATCACTAGGTGTGAGTCTGTTCAGCTCCTCTGATGACGCGTTTGCTGCCGATGTATTTAAGGGGGCCATGTCCATATTTGCTCTCACTTCTACTTCCACACTCCTGAGTGCTGCTTGATAGCAAAATGACTGCACAGAGACAGAGGGCTGCGCCACGCTTCAACAATGACTCCCCCCATGTTCTTGTGGAGGGAGTCAGAGGACGCAGGGAGGCTCTGTTCCCTGAGAATGGAAGGAGGAGACCTCCTCACCAGACCAAGGCAGGCTGACTGCAAATAGCTGAGGAGGTTACTGCAAGGTCTGTTGTTACTCGCACCTTGGTGCAATGTAGTAAGAGGTTCAATGATCTCCTACATTCAGGAAAAGTGAGTATAAAAGCACACTTACCTTCATTCTGCTGTGCCTGTCATCACATCCCCATCACTCTGCATTGCCATCCCTACTCCTGCATATCTCAACTCACCCCAACATCCCTTGCACCCATCCCTGTCTCCCCATCCCCATCTTACTGTGCACCCCTCACACTCACCCTCAACATTGTGCAATGACAACAACCACCAACTCAAAAGGAGGCAACTTGGTATTGGCACCCCACTCCATCATAGTCTCCCTCTAAACATCTATCCTATCCATTCTTTACACTCATTCTATCACTCTCACTAAAACTGCACTTCTTTCCCTCATTGCAGGAAAAGAGAGCCCACAATAAGAGGGAGAGGGAGAGAACAGAAGGAGGAGCACCATCGCTCGCTGATCTCACCAGCGCTGAGGAGGCAGCTCTGGACATCACAGGAGTAGTTGACCAGCCTGAAGTGGGGGACAGAGAGAGGGGCTCATTAGAACAACCTGGGATCTCATCGAAAACTATAAAATTCTGTCAGGCCTGGACAGACTAGATGCAGAAAGGATGTTTATGATGGCCGGGGAGTCCAGAACCAGGGGTCATAGTCTAAGGATAAGGGGTAAGCCATTTAGGACTGAAATGAGGAGGAATTTCTTCACCCAGAGAGTGGTGAACCTGTGGAATTCTCTGCCACAGAGGGCGGTGGAGGCCAGTTCATTAAATATATTCAAAAAGGAGTTGGATATATTTCTTAAGGCTAAAGGGATCAAGGGATATGGGGAGAAGGCAGGGACAGGGTACTGAATTTGGATGATCAGTCATGATCTCATTGAATGGCGGAGCAGGCTCGAAGGGCCGAATGGCCTACTCCTGCTCCTATCTTCTATGTTTCTATGTTTCTATGGTGACAGAATTATTTTCCAGACATCTTATTTTACAATCATGAGTGACTTGATTGGAATCTGATGTCAACAGAAACTTAATGCTCATCATGTGCATAATGGGATGTGTCTGCAATCTACATATCACATGTCTAACTCATGTCTTTACTCTCCCACAAGACCATCAAGGGCCTGGCCCCCCACTGCCCAGGAGGGAGAGCAGGAGCACTCCTCAGAGAATGCTCCAGCCTCTGAGGGAGCAGCGTCAGCAGAAATGAGCACTCCCAGCACCAGCGCAGAGATGCACACCTTGGTGGGTCCTATGCGAGATAGAGTAGTGTTGTCACCTGGTGTATTACAAGTCACATGTGAGCAAGATCAGATGGTGGAGACAGGGACAGCAGTGGAGACTGCAGGAGTCTCCTAGCTCTGCTGAGCTGCATGTAGACGCTGAGCCTCGGGGGCCATCCAGGAAGAGGGCGATCCTGGAGCTTCAGGAACAAGTTCAGGAGACTCTGACAGGGTTTGCACCCACGGTGACTGTGAGTGTGGAGAGAATGGAGGAGTCCATCTCAAATATGAGCAACACCATGGCACACGCACTGGCAACTGTAGATTCTGCCATGGAAAGGATGGCAACCTCCATGGGGGGCATACATCGCCAGGCTTGGGAGAACATGGTAACACTTCGAAATAAAAACACAAAATGCTGGAAATACTCAGCAGGTCAGGCAGCATCTGTAGAGAGAGAAACAGAGTTAACGTTTCAGGTCGATGACCCTTCGTCAGAACTGGAAAAAGTTGGAGATGTAACAGGTTTTTGAGCAAGTGTAGGGGCAGGGAAAGGGGGGAGGGGAGGAAAGTACAAAAGGGAAGGTCTGTGATGGGATGGAAGGCAGAAGAGATTGGCTGGATTTTGTCATTGGGGACGGGTCAGGTGGCTGAAGGGTCCCATCCCCGCCTCCGATGTGAGGCGGGACAATTAAGCGATTTTGCCCTAATTGGGCACTTGATTTCCAGCGTGTGGGAACCCCTGGCCCAATGAGTCTTTTGGTCCTGAAACTCGCCTCTGATGATGTCATCTATGCAGCTGCATTTAAGGCCTGCAAGCAGCCTTGGTTCATTTTCTGCCTTACAACTTTTTTGCTGAGACTTCTGAGGGATTAGTGGTGCAAACATGGCAAGGTCAAGACCCAAGTGCGCATCCCGCTTTGATGAGGACTCCCTCCAAGCTCTGGTGGAGGGAGCAAGAGCTCATAAGGAAGTGCTATTTCCTTCTTCTGGGAGGAAAAAACCTCCCCAGTAGACCAAAGCTGTGTGGCTGAAAGTGGCACAGGAGGTGAGTGACATCTCAATGTGCAGCAGAACCTGGCTGCAGTGCAGAAAGAGGTTTCATGACCTTCTCCGCACAGGCAACATGAGTATTACATCACCATGACCCTCAATTTGCTCCCCATCGCCTCTCATCACCAGCACTCTTCATTGTCAACCTCCTCCTCCACACCCCACTTGACCCTTACATCCCTGCACCCTTAACCATTCCCTCTGTATGTTCACATTCACGTAACTATTCACTATGCAGCTCTCACACTCCCTATCACTGTTATGCTATGACATACACTTACAACACACAGGGAGGGCCCTTGGTCTTGGCACCTCACTCCATCTTTGTGTCCTTCTAAGAATCTATGCTATGGATTCTCTACACTCACTCCTTCATTCTCATTCAAGCTCCACTTGTGTCCCTCATTGCAGGAAAAGAGAGCCCACAATAAGAGGGAAAGGGCGAAGACGGGAGCAGGGCCACCCTCAATAGCCCAGCTCACCAGTGCAGAAGAGGTGGCCCTGGAGATCGTGGGAGTGGAGGAGGATGCGCAAGTGGGGGACGGACAGATGGGCACATCAGAGCAAGCTGGTGACAATAGTTGTCATCTCTCTCATTGACATTGCAGGAGTGACTGATCTTGATTCTAATGCTCTAACAGTTTGACTTATGATCATCTGCACAATTCAATGTGCATGCAACGTTTAACTCGCATGTCTAACTCTTTTGTTTACTCCCCCACAGGACCATCGACAGCCCCCCTCCCCACTGTCCAGGAGGAAAAGCCTGAGCCACAAGACTCCTCAGAGGAAGCTGCAACCTCTGAGGATGCAGCATCAGCAGAATTAAGCGCACACTCGCACCTCGGTGGGACCTTTGGGAGATAGAGTAGTGTTGTCGCCTGGTGTATCACAACTCACAAGTGAGCATCAGCAGATGGTGGAGACAGGGACAGCAGTGGAAAGTCCTTGTTGGAGGGCGCAGGACTCTCCCAGCTTGGCTCAGCTGCATGTCGACCCTATGCCTCCGGGTCCATCCAGAAGGAGAGTGGTGCTGGAACTCCAGGAACAGGTGCAGGAGTCTCTGGCAGGTTTTGTCTCCAGGGTCGCTGCGAGTGTGGAGTGGATGGAGGAGTCCATCGCTAATATGAGTAGAGCCTTTGTGGAGGCATTGGTGCATGAACGCATCACCACGGAAAGGATGGTTACGGTAGAGGAGAGGATGGCTACGGCCATGTAGGAGCTAAGTCGCCAGAGTGTTGAAAACATGGTCATTGTACAGAATAGACTTACATCTCTGAGCAAAGAAACCAGAGCTTCATGGAAGTCCTCTGGAGTAAGACTTCCAGTTCAGAAACAGGTCCTCATGGCTGCCCTGAAGTGCAGCAAGGTGCTGTCAAGCCATTTGCTAGCTCTGAAGTGGGCCTGACCCATGAGAGGGATGTTGGTGGCAGACAACAAGGAAGTGGGGGCTCCTCTCCAAGCGCTCACACTTCCATGCCACTGCGGAGCCCTCGGTCAGTGCCCCACCAGAGTCCTCCCCAACTGAGATGGCCGTCTCATCCCCTGCACAGTCGCAGGAGCAGCAGACTGTTAACAAGCCCTCACAGGCTTGCAACCCCAGAGGACGCCCACCAAAGGTGTTGAGGCAGGAGCAGCATGAAAGTGAGCAAGGGGCCTCCACATTTGCTGAAGCCACAGGGGAAGCACCACGGAGGAGCACGCATAGAGGAAGATAAAGCACAAGTACTCACAATGGTAGTCACTTGGGTGTTCTATTGTGATTAATTATGAGTGCCATCCGTGAATTTATATGTTATTAAATGACTTGATGGCAAATTGTTGAAGTTGTGGGCTGTGTCATTTCGCAAATGAGACTTCCACATTGAGGGCTCAGGGCGACTTGGATTTGTCAGTATGGTGGTCAGAGTGATAGGAATTCGCAGGTTCATGTCCATTGTCGATGGTGTGATAAGAAGGTGCGAGCCAAATATGATTGATTGAGCAGCCTAAGTAAATTTGGCCAAGATCAGTGCATCCCTTGCATCCCGGGCAGCAATGTTCTCGCGTGCTGCTGCCGCTGGTTAATGGGCCTCTGCAAGCTGTTTGTTGTCACTCTCCGCCTCCTCCTCATCCTCATCTGAGGTGGCTATGCGATGTACCTCAGGCAGCTGCAAGCCATGATGCTGTGCCATGTGAAGTGCACAGCAGACCACGATGATTCTGGAGACCCTGGCTGCTGAGCACTGCAGGGCTCCACCTGATCTATCAAGGCATCTGAATCGTATCTTCAGCAAGCTGATGGTTTGCTCAATAATGTATCTGGTGGAAATGTGGCTGGAGTTCTAGCGCTCCTCAGCTTCATTGGATGGCCTCCTTAATGGCATCATTGGCCACGTCTTCAAGGGATAGCCCTGGTCTCCAAGTAGCCATCTGCAAAGTTGGTCTGGTGGGCTGAAGAGCAGAGGCACACTAGACTGTTACAGGATGAACGAGTCATGCCAGGTTACTTGGCGTAAACATGCAAAATTTCCTCCTTGTGGTCGCACACCAGCTGCACGTTGAGGGAGTGGAAGCCCATTCGGTTGACAAAAATACCTGGATTGTGATGGGGTACCTTAAGGGCCACATGTGTGTAGTCTACGATGCCCTACACCCTTGGAAAGCCTGCCAGATTAGCAAAGTCAACCGCGCGCGCGGTTACACTTGCATGATCCTTGGAGAAGTTGATGTAATTGTGCGCGTTGGCAAAGAGGGCATCGGTTACCTGCATGATGCAAGTGTGTGTGGTTGCCTGGGAATGCCGCTGATGTCTGCTGTTGATCCCTGGAATGAGCGTGAAGCAAAAAATTTGAGTGCGGTGTTGACTTTGAAGACCACTGGTAAGGGGTGTCCACCCGCTCCTCTGGGCTCCAGGTCTTGCTGCACCATTGTGCAGATGTCACCCACTACCTCTCGCGAAAGTCTGAGCCTCCTTTGGCACTGCTGCTCAGTCATGTTGAGGTAGCTCATCCTCTGTCTGTAAACCCTGTTTTGGGGGTATTTCCTGTGGCGACGTCCTTCCCTACGCTGGTGCCTTCTTGTCTGTGCAGCTTCAGGTGGGTAAGCAGCAGCTTGGCGCTCCATTTGTTGCTCCTGCTGTTGATGCTACTGTTGTTCTGGGTTCTGCTGTTGCCGTGGCTGGTCTGTGTCTAAGGAAAGGAAATAAATGGTTCCCATGCTGCAGGTATATACCTCAGTTGAGGAAGCGCTCAGTCAAGGTGGGGAGAAGGGTTTCCCAGAAGGTCACACTGGAGATGGATCTCAGCTTCAACACTTCCAAAATGAGTAGACCTGCAAAAACTTCTCCCAGACCTGAGGAAAGAAAGTTCTGCCACCTGCAAATGATCATTGTTGAAAACTCCTTTTTTATGCTGGAGCTGCAGCTGTTAGTAAGCCATCCACTTGTGAGCCCGTCAGGATTAACTGGCGTGTTCCAGGGGAGACATGCAACATGCGGGAAATGTGTTAAACTCAGAAAGGCCTCTCAAAATGGCATTATAGAGGCACTTAAGTGATTGTAAGTGCCTTAAGGGTCTATCCCGCCTCTTGGAGGCGGGACCGAAACGGGATCTGAAAGCCCGCATTTGAGAAAGTTGCTCAGAGGCGGGTTGGAGGGGGGGACGTCATTTTTGGCAACTTTCCCACCTGACCTGCCTTCAAACCCGCCTCCTTGGGCCTGGCAAAATCCAGCCCTAAGAGACAGAAGGGATGATGGTGCAAGGCAAAAGGAGATGGTAATGGGACAAGTTAAGAAACAAAAGATGACTCTAAATGAAGTGTAAATGGCAATGGGAGAATTATCAACAGCTACCATGTGAGAGAGAGAAAATAAATGGTAGGGGCAGAGATTATGGTCTGAAATTGTTGAACTCGATGTTAAGTCCAGAAGGGTGTAAAGTGCCTAATCGAACGATGAGGTGCTGTTCTTGGAGCTTACGCTGAGCTTCATTGGAACAGTGTTAGAGGCCAAGGACAGAGAGGTCAGAGTGGGAGTGGAGCGGAGAATTAGAGTGACAGGCGACCGGAAGCTCGGGGTCACCCTTACGGACTGAACGGAGGTGTTCCGCAAAGCGGTCACCCAATCTGCATTTGGTCTCCCCAATGTAGAGGAGACCACATTATGAGCAGCGAATACAGTATACTAATTTGCAAGAAGTACAAGTAAATCACTGTTTCACCTGGAAGGAGTGTTTGGGGCCTTGGACAGTGGGAAGGGAGGAGGTAAAAGGGCAGGTGTTGCATCTAAATAGATGGTCATCTATGGAAGATAGAGGATAGATGGGTATCTATTGAGGAGAGAAACCAGAGGTTCATGGACGTCCTTGTTATGAGGAATGTCAGCATAGGAATGGGTCCTCAGGGCCCCACTGATGTGCAGCAAGCTGCTCTCCAGCTACTTGCTACCAGTGAAGTGTGGGTGACCCATGAGAGGGATGATGGTGAGAGGAAACATGGAAGTGGGGGCTCCTCTCCAAGTGCTCCACCTCACCCCCCCCCCCCACCTTGCCAACCTCTCGGTCAGAGTCACATATGCCTCCTCAAACAGTGATGGCTGAGTCTGCCCCTGTACAGCCGCAGGAGGAGCAGATTTTGGCGGTGCCCTCAAAGGCTTCAAAACCCAGAGGACGACCACCCAAGGTGTCTAAGCAGGCGCAGCAGAGATGTGGGCAGCCTACCTCTACATCTGGTGAAGCCACAGGGGTAGCACCTTGTAGAAGCACACGTAAAAGAAAGCTCACACATAAGTAGTCACAAGAGTAGTCACTTTCGGTGATTACCTATAAATGAATGCTAAGTTTCAGTTCTTTTACTTTGTTATAATAATGTAATGTTTTGTGAATGATTGATGTTGTTGCCATATGTGTGGTCACAATTTGAGGTGGCACAGACAAGGGTAAGAGCGCTCATCCTTTGCTTGTAAACCCTATGTTGGGGGTATCTCCTGTGGCATGGTGCAGCCCTGCTCTGAAGGCCTCTGCCCTATGCAGCATCAGGTGGTTGAGGAGAAGGTTGGTGCTCTTGTTGGCGCTGCTGGTGTTCCTGGTTCTGCTGTTGCTGGGGATGATCATCTTCCAATTCTGAGGACCATGGTGAGAGAGCATAAATGGCTCCATTCTGCTCTTATATATGGCAGTTGAGGATGAGATGGTAGAAGCAATCAGTCACTTGGGAGAGAGACTATTCCAAGGAGGTGACAGTGCATATAAAGCTAACAACATACACTTCCAGCCTTCATACAGATCAAATGTGTCTTCACAATCCTGAAATCAGCAATTTCTGACATTGCAAACTGAGCAGATATGAAAGGTTATCTATATATATAAAACGGTCCGTCTTTCCATCTTTCCGTCTCTCTGTCTGTCTGGCTATACAATCAAAAGTTATAGCGCGTACCTACACATATGTTATATCAAAAGAAAGCTTATCATTAGGGGACTCTCATCGACAGTATACAAAAAATGTTCAAAAATCCTCAAAAATCCACTCATTAGCGGTCACCAATCCTACCTCTCATTAGCGTTGAGTGACGTGCTGCTTGACCAATCCTACAGTTCAGTGACCTGATGGTTGACCAATCGGTGCACCACGGGCGGGACCTAATCCTCCAGACTCCCTAAACTTCGCCGCCATTTTTTTCATCCCCACAGGGACAGCACCAGCCAAACAAACCCCCACATTGCGACTCCAGGAGCAGCAGGTGAGTTTCCACACAGCGGGCGGGTCATCCACAGCGGCCGGCCGTCAACCGCGCCGCCCACGGGGGAGCTCAGTGGCAGCTGCCGGCCGTCAACCGCGCGATCCCCTGGGGAGCTCAGCTCGGGTCTGTCTCGCCCCAGAGCCCAGCCGGGCCTCAAGCGCTAGGCCCGAGACACGCAACGGGCGGGCGAGCTGAAACTGCCGGCCATCAACCGCGCGATCCCCTGGTGCGCTCAGCTCGGGTCCGTCTCCGCCTGAGATCACGGCTGGCCCTCAAACACTAGGCCCCGCACTGCCGGTATCACAACGGCACCGGGCCTGACGCACTAGGCAGGGAGAGGGGAGGGAGGGGAGGGAGGGAGAGGAGAGGAGAGGGGGAGAGGCAGGGAGAGAGAGAGGGGACACACGGGGCAGGGATACCGCGCGGCCCAAAATTGCCCTGGCAACGCCGGGCACCCCCTGCTAGTATTTTATACAGCAGTTGCAGCTGGGAACTAGCCAGCTCGATTGACCTCCCGGCATACTTAAGTGACGTGATCTCCGAACAATGTGAATGAATGTGAGGAAATACAAAAAGGCTGTCAAAATGGTCTTTAACAAGCACTTAATAAGAAGTTAAGTGTCCTAAATGCATCCCCCACTGCTTGGTGTTGGTTCTGTACTTTCAGGGGACTGTTTCGTTGTCCAAGTTTTGGGAACAGTTTGTTTTAGTTTAGAAAACTCCCGGGAAGGTAGGTTTAGTTTGGTCTGAAGACATACCAGGGTCTCCATACACACACCGGTTGCGTGATCATTCTGCCGTAGGTTTGACGGTGTTATTATCAAAGGGGGGTGTAGGGTTTGGCCAGTGCCAACTTCAGTGGGTGCATGTGCCTCAACAATTTTTGGACTTTTAAAAATGGATATGTACCCTTTTAAAATGGAGACGCACTTGGGCTGCATTTCAAAAATGGAGTTTGGATTTTTGGACTTGAAAAGGGACTGCCTGTTAGTTCCTGTGAAGATGAACTGTCTGTCTTTTGGGTTGCCATGGGACCTGTCTCAACGCCGACGTCATGAAAGGCAGGAGCTTTTTCATATTCGAACTTGTGTGATTTGGGGAAAACCAACTTTTGTCCATGGATCCAGGATGTCTGGATGGACAATGAGGTTTGCAGGCCAAAAGTAACACCTCTGGACTCTTTCAATGAAGGAGCAGTCAAGAACTTAACAAACAGTTAGCAATTCGAGAACTGCTCATCTACAGTAATGGCCTACCATTGTTTTCTTCAAGATGACCAATCCAAGACAGAGACATCACCAGGTAAACCAACTAGCATCTCTGCGACCATGGTAACCAGGAACCACCCAGCTAATTTTGTGTATTGCACGGGGTATATACATGCTGAACTTTGTGGATGCAGGGTCTTCTGCTTGCTTGCTTTTCTCTACCATCTGTAACAGGGCTCTCCGCATAACCACGCATCCATCAACTCTCCAGGAACGCCCGAGTGAGTGCCTCATCATACCGCCTGAACGTAACTCTCTAGGCCTCATTGCATGCCTCTGTTAGGCACGGTTTTGTCTCTGGAGTCGAACGGAGCTGGGACCACGTGAATCAATGACAAGGATGGTAATTATACCCAGCATACACCTCTAGAAATCCCCAGGACCGCCCGCGTGTTTTGCTGCTGAGGAACTGCAAGTGTCCAAGACGCAGGCTAACACGGGTGTGTGTGTGAGGAGGCTTCCAAGTGTGGGTTCTGACCAAACCGGGAGAGGGGTTTAGTTAGAAGGGTTTTTCCATTATCTAGGCTTAGATTCTGGGAAGGGGTTGGTTCAGCGTAACCAACAGGGTGGGTATTTTAGTCTAAAGTTATAAGCGAGTGTCCACGGTCACCTACTCGTTCTGCCATAGGCGAGAGGAATAGGGATTGTCATTTTTGTGAGTGTAATAAAAAGGAATCGATCTTTGACCAACCTGAACCGTTTCGTTTTGTCTGAATCATTTATAATCTATCCATAGTAACTCCTTGGGGTCTGAACTTGGGAGTTGTGGGGCTTGTGGTTCGCGGTATAATTCGGAAGACCAACCAGGTGGCATCTGGTCATGGCCGGGTTACACAGTAATCCCGCTGGGGATGCTGTACATCGGGCATAGGAGAAGACCTATCTGGCCTTGGTCTCTCTCTCTGTGTGGGATTACCCGCTAATCGACGTGCTGGGCAGGGACTATTGGCATAAGCTCCTGCTGTCCAAGAGAAACAACCCAAACCGGGGAGTTTTTGTGACACGGGTCAACTCAAGGGAGAGTCATAGAAACACGTGGCATGCAAAAACACCCTACACCGCCTCATTTGAATGTTTGTGATGAGCCTGAACCTGCAGTAGGCATAAGCCCAGCTCCACCACCAAGGAGCCTGACGAAAGCACGGTGGCATAGTGGTTAGCACTGTTGCCTCACAGCGCCAGGGACCCGGGTTCGAATCCGGCCTCGGGTGACTGTGTGGAGTTTGCACATTCTCCCCGTGTTTGCGTGGGTTTCCTCCGGGTGCTCCGGTTTCCTCCCACATTCCAAAGATGTGCGGGTTAGGTTGATTGGCTATGATAAATTGACCCTTAGTGTTAGGGGGATTAAATACGTGGGGTTACGGGGATAGGGTGGGGTATGTGTTGGTGTAGGGGTTACGGGGATCGGGTGGGATATGTGTCGGTGCAGGCTCGATGGGCCGAAATGGCCTCTATCTGCACTGTGGGGTTTCTGCGATTCTGTGATTCTGTGAAAGGGAGCTCCACCCATTTCTCCTGCCCTTTGCACCAGGTGTTCCCTGGGAGTAAAGGTCGGGAAAATCTGCCTTCATGAGGCTTTGCCTCTAAAGTGGCATAGCTGGAATCCCAGTGAAAGTATTAGACAACTTTATTGGGAGATGGAGTTGTGCTTGCTCGCATATTATGAAATTATTGTATTGTTGACTTGGCAGCTTTTATTCTTTGATGCATTCTCCACAAGGGAAAACTGTGTAATCACTATCTCATAATATAGTAATTGTAATAGTTCTTTTTCTGACAGTGATAAAATACACTGCCACAAATGTGCAGAAATTAATCTGATGCTCAAAGGCGCCATCATGTAAGATTATATATTTACCCATTTTCTCGTTAATTAACAAGAACTTGGATCGCATAGTGTTGTGTATTTACCTTTAAGGGAATAACTGGTCTTAGACTGCAGTACCGGCAGTGACCACCCCTGTATAAAAGACCCTAGCAGGCTTCTGTTGTTTCAGTTTCAAGCTGCCTCTTGTTTAGTAAAGTACCTGTTAAACTGTTCTCCCAAAGTCCGTGTATTATTGAGGCGCGGACTTTACAGTGGCGACGAGTAAGTTCGAACTCACCTGCAGTGTGGCATCATCTCACGGGGATCTCACCTGAAAGGAAGGTCCTGGAAGGTTGTAGTCTGAGCAACGGGCGTCGACCGAGGGCAACCGGCCAAAGAATCCATCGGTGTTTGGAGAATTGCGGGAGAGACTGTGGTTCCAGCGAATCGTGCTGGTAGCAGGTAGCGCGCTGACCTTTCCGGACTGCGGCGGGCTCAAGCTCGATCGAGCGGCTCTACAAATCGGGCCGCACAGCGTCGCCGGGAAAAGAAAACAAGAGAGAGAGTGTGGAGCGCACAGGGCGCGGTCGGTGCTCGAGAACAGGACAGCGGAGAGAAACCAAATGGGGGGGGAAGGAAAGCGAGACGCGCCGAAGCTGCGGGTCGCTGCCATTACCCCGTTGAACGCTAGGAGCAACGTGGCAGTAAGGGGAAGAAGCAAAAGCGCGGGAGGCACCATTTTATCCCGTTGGGGAAGAAGCAGAAGCGCGGGAGGCGCCATTTTATTCCATTGGGGAAGAAGCAAAAGCGCGGGAGGCGCCATTTTAAATCGCCCAAGATGCCGAAAAGTGGCAGTATCACTGCTTTCGACAACGAGGTAGAAGACTGGACAACGTATGTAGAAAGAATCGAAGTGTACTGCAAGGCAAATGAGGTGGCCGATGGGAAGAGGGCGTCGGTATTATTAAATCTGATGGGTGCGAATACGTACGGCCTATTGCGGAATTTAATTACCCCAGCTAAACCAATGGAGAAAACTTTTGAGGAGATTGTTCATATCTTACAGGAACACCTAAGCCCTACACCACTGCTGATAGCAGAAAGATTCAAGTTCCATAAAAGAAACCAGCACAAAGATGAGAGCAATGCTGACTATCTTACGGATCTACGCAAGTTATTGAAGCACTGCCAGTTCGGAGCAGGACTGGCAGACACCTTACGGGATAAGTTTGTCTGCGGGCTCCAGAGTGAAGGAACCCAGAAACGACTACTTTCGGAAAAGGACCTGACGCTAGAACAGGCTTTCAGCATGGCAGTATCCTATGAAGCAGCAGCACGGGGAGCTGCAGAAATACAACAGAAACCACAAGAATACAGCGCTAACGAAATGGCGTATGGAGCCGAAAAGTGCTATCGCTGCGGCAGAACAACCCATGAGCAGAAGGACTGCTGGTTTAAAGACAAAATATGCAGGCAATGCGGAAAAATGGGACATATAGCAAGAGTCTGCAGGTTGGGAAAGAAGACCAACACGACAAGAACTACTAAGGAACAGTACAGGAAAGTAAAGTAACTGACAGATAGTAGTTCCGAAGATCAGGAGAGTGATAAGGACTCCGGGAGCAGGCGACTAAGTTGTTTAAAATTACACAACGTGATCGCAAAAGAAGATCACTGAACCATTTGGGTCACCCTCATGATAGCAGGGTCCCCAGTGAAGATGGAATTGGACACAGGATCAGCCCTAACTGTCACGAATCGACGAGACTATGAGCGGCTATTCTCACACATACCCTTAAAGGACACATCCATTGTATTGAAGACATACACGGGGCAAAAAGGTCTACCCCAGAGGAAAAATAAGGGTGCCAGTTGAATATAACGGAAAGGAAACACAGAAACTATACTTGTATATACTACAAGATGGAGGACCACCATTATTGGGACGGGAATGGATCCGAAGACTACAATTGGATTGGCATTCCATTCTGGCACTAACTGTGACTGACAAAAAAGATGATGACGTCGCACCTGGACGTCTGTCACAAATTCTATCTGACGCGGAAGAGGTGTTCCAACAAGGACTTGGGACTCTAAAAGGAGTAAAGGCAACCATAAAGATTGAGGATAATGCAACCCCAACATTTTTCAAGGCCAGACCGGTGCCATACGCGATACGCCCAGCTGTGGAAGCTGAACTGGAGAGTCTGGAGCGTTCAGGGGTGCTGTCTAAGGTGGACTGGAGCGAGTGGGCCACACCCATCGTTCCTGTAATGAAGAAAGCATTGAGCAGCACGCCTGGGGAGCCAAGGAAGGTTCGCATCTGTGGGGACTTCAAGGTGACTGTGAACCCAGTCCTGCACACAGTACAGTATCCGCTTCCGCGGATAGAAGATATTTTCGCCTCACTATCTGGAGGGAAACGTTTTACAAAGATTGACCTGGCTCAAGTGTATCTACAAATGGAGGTGGAAGAAGCATCTAGGAAATACCTCACGATAAACACTCACAAAGACCTTTACCAGTACAATCGACTGGTATTTGGGGTAGCATCGGCCCTGGCTATGTGGCAGAGGGCAATGGAACAAGTCCTGCAAGGGATCCCGGGGACCCAGTGTTATTTGGACGACATCCTGGTTACGGGCAAAAATGACAATGAACACCTTGCCAACCTGGAACAGGAGCTCACGAGATTGCAGGAATATGGGCTACGAGCCAACCGTCCCAAATGCGAGTTCTTCAGGAGACAAATCTCGTATTGTGGCCACATGATTGATGAGGAAGGGTTGCATAAGTCGCCGGACAAGATTGAGGCTGTAGTCAAGGCTCCAGCACCAGAAAATGTGTCGCAACCGAGGTCATTCCTCGGGTTGGTGAACTACTACCATAAGTTCTTGCCAAATTTCTCTACAATTCTGCACCCACTGAACGCCTTCCTTCAAACAGGTGTAACATGGAAATGGAGTGATGAGTGTAAGCGTGCCTTTCAGGAATGTAAATGTCAAATCACTTCAAAAGAAGTATTGGCCCACTACAACACAACACTACCGATTCGGTTGGCATGTGATGCGTCACCTTACGGCATTGGAGCGGTGCTGTCACTCAAATTCCGTGACGGTTCAGAGAGGCCAATAGCTTTTGCATCGCGCTCGCTAACCTCAGCCGAGCATAACTACGCCCAGATTGACAGGGAGGCCCTCAGTCTGGTGTGGGGGTGAAGAAGTTCAATCACTATCTGCACGGGCAGAAATTCACCCTACTGACTGATCATCAACCCCTGGTCTCAATTTTTAACCCAAAGAAGGGCGTTCCGGTGATGACGGCGCAACGGCTGCAGAGATGGTCACTTTTTCTAGGGGCACATCAGTATGACATAGAGTACAAAGGTACGAAACAACATGGAAATGCTGATGGGCTGTCACGCCTACCGTTGCCTATGGCGGAAGAAGCACCTGCAGTGGACCCTGTGGAGATATTCCATGCGACCATAGTCGAATGTTTGCCTGTTACAAACACAAGTATTGAGAAGGAAACCCGAAATGACCCGACACTCTCTCGGGTCTATGATTTGACGGTGAAGGGATGGCCAGCATATGGCGACTCACTGTTGCCAGCATTCTCGCCAAGGAGGCAACAGCTGTCAGTGTGCCGGGGAACCTTGATGTGTTGATCCCGAGTGGTAATTCCACCCAAGTTGAGAGATAGAGTACTCAATGAGCTTCACGAGGGTCATCTGGGAGGGGTAAAAATGAAGAGCCTAGCCAGGGCGTTTGTGTGGTGGCCGGGAATCGATAAAGAAATTGAGGATATGACCAAGAGATGCACAGAATGCCAGAAGGTCCAAAACACTCCACCACAGGCCCCGCTACATCCATGGGAGTGGCCCTCATCTCCATGGCAACGGGTACACATTGATTTTGCTGGTCCATTTATGGACTCAATGTTTCTAATCGCTGTGGACGCCCATTCGAAATGGCCAGAGGTCATTAAAATGTCCTCCACCACCACGGAGAAAACTATTGCAGTCCTAAGGACCATCTTCACCAGGAATGGGTTACCAGAACAGATCTGTTCCGACAATGGCCCACAGCTTGTGTCTGAGGATTTCCGGAGGTTCCTGAAGAATAATGGGCTGAAACATTACACATCTGCCCCATATCATCCAGCCACAAATGGATTGGCTGAGAGGTTTGTCCAGACCTTTAAAAAGGCCATAAAGGCAATGTATAATGATGACATACCACTGCCACACAAGGTGGATAACTTCCTGTTTGCTTACCGGAATGCGACACATGCAGTAACCAACCAAACTCCAGCCATACTGTTTTTCAACCGGAGACTAAGATGTCGCTTGGATTTACTCAAACCAAACATAAGACGAGATGTGGAGGATAAGCAGTTCCAGCACATAAATGAGAAGCCAACCAGGAGCTTCAAGATAGGGCAACCAGTCTTGGCCCACGACTACCGAACAGAAAAATGGCAGCCAGGCACGATATGCACACAGCAGGGACCACTAATGTACACAGTGGACGTTGGAGAGAGCATCGTGAGACGCCACGCTGACCAGATTCTAGAGTCACAGGAACAAGCCAAACCTGTACCACAAGCATGTGCACCTGGTAATGAGCCTGAAGTACAGATTGTGACTACCTCGGAAGCAGGGGTATTGGAAGCTGACGAACCAACCAATGACAATGAGCCAGAATTGACTCCACCACCAGAACAGGATACTCAAGAAAGGCGCTATCCAGTCTGGATCAGGAAGCCTCCTCAAAGACTGAACTTATAAATGACTATTTCAGTTGATGTATATATTATTGAGAAAATTGTAATTGTAATTAGTTATTATTTAGTTGCTAAATGAATGTTATGTACTGTTTATCTAAAAGGGGAGGAATTGTTGTGTATGTACCTTTAAGGGAATAACTGGTCTTAGACTGCAGTACTGGCAGTGACCACCCCTGTATAAAAGGCCCTAGCAGGCTTCTTTAGTTTCAGTTTCAAGCTGCCTCTTGTTCAGTAAAGTACCTGTTAAACTGTTCTCCCGAAGTCCGTGTATTATTGAGGCGCGGACTTTACACATAGGTTTGAAAGTACCAGAGGTTCCAGAACATGAATATATGTGCCAGCTCTTTGAAAGAGGTTTCCACTTAGTCCCACTCCCCAGCTCTTTCCCCATAGACCTGCAAATATTTCCTTTTCAAGTGTATATCTAATTCCCTTTTGAAAGTAACAATTGAATCTGCTTCCACCACCTTTTCAGGTAATACATTCCAGATCTCACAGAATCGTAGAATTGTGTGGGTGTGTGTTCAAAGTTGTACATTATGCAGTGCTGGAGTTTGGTTGATTGTCATATGAGCAAAGCCCAAGTATCTGATGACATCATCAAATGTGCTTACAGCCTTGTAATGCACTTCCAGCCATTACTTTCCTCTTGTTTAAGTATATTGTAGTAGCAATGCTGTGTGATTAGGATTTCTACTGTTTTATCTATTCTTACTTATATTTTTCTCGCCAATTTTCTCCTCTCCATCCACTCCCCTCCTCTCTTCTGAAGCCTTTGAGTCATATCTCATCTCTGGTTTTACGGGTGTCAATTACCTCTGGTTTCTTGGTCAAGTGGCCATTATTTATGTATGATTCTGGGACAGTGAGTGTTGTCACATTATTGCTGGAGTGGGGGCATCAGAATCATTCTTAATCCAGTCCTTGCTCAATTTCTGCATGCATGCAATTTCAGCTGAGCTCACTGGATAACCATCAGCAGCAGGAAGGCTGATCGTTCGTTTCGCCCCTCCCCAGTGTGTTCAGATCCTCGCATTTAGCAGAGTACGTGTTTTGAACCTTGGGCTTTCCTGGTATGGTTCGGGCATTCACTGGAGAAAAAAAACTTAATTGAGCTTTTGAGGAGTTTCTTTCAACAATAGCTAGAATTTAAATAACTACAAAGGATACTGCAGAGTTAATTGGATTTGTGGAGCCCATGCCCCGACTTCTGAGAGAATGCAGTGTAATAATGTAGCTTTGCCATGTGGCTGATATCCAACTCTTAAGTTTTTATACCTTTTTTTTGAAGAAGTACTGTTTTAGAAGCTTCGTGCTTACCGCCAGCTATAAATCATTTTTCTAACGTCATTTCAGAAATCACAGAAATCACAGAAACCACACAGTGCAGATAGAGGCCATTTCGGCCCATCGAGCCTGCACCGACACATATCCCACCCGATCCCCGTAACCCCTACACCAACACATATCCCACCCTATCCCCGTAACCCCACGTATTTAATCCCCCTAACACTAAGGGTCAATTTATCATAGCCAATCAACCTAACCCGCACATCTTTGGACTGTGGGAGGAAACCGGAGCACCCGGAGTAAACCCACGCAAACACGGGGAGAATGTGCAAACTCCACACAGACAGTCACCCGAGGCTGGATTCGAACCCGGGTCCCTGGCGCTGTGAGGCAACAGTGCTAACCACTATGCCACCGTGCTGTAGTTTAGCCAGATCCAATAGAATTTGGATTTAATTATTTGTATAACAGGAAAATTAAAAGGATCAAATCTACTTCAAACAGTTGCTGAAATCTTCTTTAAAATAGATAAAAATTCCAGCTGGCGGGAACTAACTTGTGAAATGGGTGAACAGGATTTGGAATTTGGGCTGATAATTAAGTCATCAGCTCACTGATTAAATAAAGCAACACTGGAAAGTGCAGACCTTGTTGTTCACTGGCATTCCTTGCTCTTATGCGGAATGCGGAATGCGCAAGGCCCTCATTAGACCGATGCAAATGAAGGATAAATTGGCCAACGTGCAAAATCCTGGTGTTTACGATGCACACCAGCTGTGCACTCATTATAACTAGACATTAAAAGGCCAGTTATGTTCTGGCCTGAATACAATGATTCTTAAAGCTGCACTGCTCCAACCTATTGACTTGCAATTGATTTCAAATTTATGGAGATTGAATTCCCTGCTGCCTTTTACTAGATTTGATAGAAGAGCACAAAGAAGGGATACCAAAGGGATTGGATTGCCCCAAAGGCAGGCTGCCAACACCTGTTTTTACCGAAGAACCTGCACAGGCCCAGCCTGGCAATGTTAGAGAACTGGCTTTGCAGGCTCTGGTTATACAACCATGCCATTTTTTGCAAACGTATGTGCAAATAACTTTGACCACAGAGATCCAGTCAAAGTAACCATCATTTCAAATTTTATGCCTCCAGTCCCTTTCCATGTTACCACAAGGGATGTCCGCAATATAAGTCCATTTGTCTTCTTCTTCTTAGGCAGTCCAACGGAACTGAGGATGACTTGCTTCCACATTAAAAATGAGTTTGCAGGTGACTGATGAGTCCAATGTGGGACCTACAGACTCTGTCACAGGTGGGGCAGACGGTGTTTGAAGGGGCGGGTGGTTGGAGCGCTTGGGTTGACGTGCGCTCCTTGCGCTGTCTGTGCTTGGCTTCCACTTGCTCCCGGCGAAGAGACTCGAGGTGTTGGGCGCCTTCCCGGATGCTTCTACTCCACTTTGTGCGGTCTTGGGCCAGGGATTCCCAGGTGTCGATGGGGATGTTACACTTTTTCAAGGAGGCTTTGAGGGTGTCCTTGAAGCGTTTCCTCTGCCCACCTGGGGCTCTCTTGCCGTGCCGGAGCTCCAAGTAGAGCGCTTGTTTTGGGAGCCTCATATCGGGCATGCGGACAATGTGACCCGTCCATCGGAGCTGATTTGTAGTGTGCAGATCTATCACTGATGCATTGTTCAGCGGGGTCAACTCATTCATTACTTTTCCCACTGAACAGAAACAGCAACAAGACAGGGCTGCCCCATTTCATTGCTGGAATTCCCAAAGTCCAGGCGTTCTTGGCACCCATGTGACCATTGGCCCCTAGAAAAAGAAGGACTGGTTTTAGCTTCAGGTCTAAGTGAGTTCTAAATGGTTTTGAACTGGTGTAACTCCCACCCAAAAAGCCAAGTATAAATAGCACTCAATCCTCTGGTCAAATTAAAAGGGGATTGTCACAAGTGGGGGGAGGGAGGGGAGTGGTCTACGATTCAGAAAGCTTTTGTCAAGGCCGACTGAGTGCTCATGGTTTTTGGCACATCTACTGTCATTTGCACTGGTGGGTGTGGGGGTGTGGTCCTGGATGGGCAAAATATGGCATTACACTTAAAGACAACTGCCTCACCCATAGCTACTCCAGCCATGTTGTAAGATTTGCAAAATTCCCACATTTCCCCAAGGTTATTAATAAAGGGACCCTATGGACAATTTAAAAAGGGTACCCAAAAGATGGCGTCCACACCTCGTGATGAAAAGCCTGTAAGATTTTAAAAGCTTGGACTCTGCAGCACAGAACAAGCTGTTTTGGGAAATCAAAACTTAAAATACATTTTTGTGAAAAAGGACTCTTGTGTTTGAAAACCTAGATAGTTAAGCAAATACTGAATATGCATTTTCGCCAGATTGGAACAGATCAACCCAGTTAGGCCTAAGCACAAGGCGATTAGTTTGTCCGCATAAATAATCGGAAACAGCCTAGGGAAGCGACCGAGGCTGCTCAGGCCGATTAAAATGCATTAGTGACAATACAGTTCGGACATCAGGCCATTAGGTGCGATAAACGGCCATCTAAAAACAGTTAGTTTATATTGGTGTAATCATTTAAAACAGCCCGCCAAAAGTGAAACAATGAACTGACCTGATTTGGCGTGCAGATAAGGGCCATTCGAAAGGAGTATAACTGTAGGCCCTCAGTAGCAATCGCTCTCTTCCTCTCTTGAGCCCTTGACTCTCTTGCTTCATGCCCTCGTGGCTCCTGCTCCTTTTCCCCTCCCGTGCTTGCCACTTGGCCACTGCCCGTGTCTTTCCCAACTCCATCAGGGACGCCCGGCATTGCACCAGGCGAACACGGGCAAATCAGGCCAGATGAGGCAGGATGGGACGAGACAAGACGAGGTGAGGTGAGGTGAGGTGAGGTGAGATGAGACGAGACGAGACGAATGAGGTGAAGATTGAAGAGCGCTTCGAATAATCAGGCCTTCAATTCAGCCAACCTGCGACTATCTTCATGCAAACTCCAACTGCCACCCGAGGAAGAGGAACCATCATCCCTGCGAGGTAAAGTACCCAAGCAAAGACTTTAACCTCGGGGTACTTTAGCTGGACGATGCCCTTGCAGCGCCCTGAGACCACGTGACGACGGCAGGCCCCAGAGAGCACAAAGAGCGAACTCTGGAACCCACTGCAGTTTGAACTCAGCAGATTTTGACTCGGTGAGCATGAATTCCTGGCCCCTCATAGCTTAATCTAGTTAGGTATAGGGGTGGGATAAGGATAAGGGGATTGTTAATGTAGTTTGTTTTCCCTCGATGTGCCGTGTGTTCCCCATTCCCTGTATAAGTATATAGTTATTTTGTTTACGCCTGTAATTGTTTACCAGTAATTTCTCATAAGACTGTGTTTTATCTCTGTTCAATAAAATCTTGGTTTTCTTACACCAAACCACTTGTCTACTCGAGTTTTCTGTATCGCCGCCTGCACCTAACTCCGGTGTCTAGAACCCAGGGGTGCGGGAGTGATTCGAACCGCTCACCAACAGTCAGGGGCATAACTGACTGGGCGCACGCGACGCGCCACCCGCCACCCCCTACAGAAAATGGCGACCACGGCAGGACACCGGCAGCAGGGTTGCGATACAGTAGACAATGGTTCGGATGAGCAAACCATGATGGAGGAAAGGATTTCTGATTGTGTTTAGCAAGGTGAATATCACAAAGAAGTGGATCACCACTCTGTTAAAGGCTGGGCATCTGGTAGATGCAGCAGCTAAGTGGACAGAGGGAAAGGAACACAAGAAGTCCTAAGAGAAGGCAGTCTGGCTGATGTGTTTCAAAAGGCAGGTCCAGCTTTTGGACAGGCTCGTTGCAGCACAGGCAGTCGAGTTAAGGGAGTCAGCCCTGGAGATCCAGGATAAGGCTCTAGCAGGGGAGAAGTAATTGGTAGCATTGCAGGCCTTGAATCAGGAGAGAGTGCATTTAATGGGAGAACACAAGGCCCAGTTGGAATACCTACGGTGCCAAGTCACCGAGGCCAAGGGAAATGAGCTAAGGTTGCGGGAGAAGAATGCCCACTTGGCAAGGCAGATTAGGGAACAGGAAGAGAAAGTACAGGAGGTACAGGCCGCTTACAAGCTAGCGAGCGAACAGGGGTTTGAGGAGGCAGACCACGGCTCCTGTAAAGAGCGGATAGAAAATCTGAGCCGGGCCCTCTGGAAGGCAAAAGGCATGGTATGCCTCATAAGCCCAAAGGCAGGTCAGGCAGATATTATGGGGAACGAGGGGAGGACAGTTCCAACGTCACCGGTAGTGCCCAGGGACGACCCGGTTGAGGGAGAGGAGATCTCACGACCACCACCCGTAGCGCCAAGTTTCAGCGAGGTTTGGCAGCAAGGGGGGTGGAGCCAGAGGTGGAGGCAGAGGTGGAGCAACCCCTGCCAGAGTGGTCGGATGCGGGACCGATGTGCCCAGCACGGCATCGGAGGTTCGGCCCACCCGCCAATGGCGATGATGAAGGACCCCTCCAAAACAAGTTCGTGTTGCCCTATAGCACCCAACATTTTAGGGGTATGGTCAACCATTTCCCGAAGCTGTCCGAAAAGGGAGGCCCCTCGATCCACTTCAGGGACGTAGAGCAGGCAGCCAGCGTCAACGACTGCGATGGCGCTGAGCAGGCCAAGATGCTGCTATTCTCCCTGGAGAGTAGTCTCCTCCAATCCCTCTCTGACAAATGTAAAAGGGGGCAGAGCGTGTACAAGGAGCTTAGAGATGCAGTTCTGGAGGCCATGGGGATGAATGAGGGTGTAGGGGGTTTGCACAGGCGTGTTTGGTCAGTCAGCCTTGCCTCTGACTACCTTCTTTGAGCGGTTCAAATTGCTTGCCCCCTGGGTTCTGGACACTGGACTTAGATACAGGCAGCGATACAGAAAATCGAGTAGACAAGTGGTTTGGTGTAAAAGAACCAAGATTTTATTGAACTGAAAAATTATAACGGTCTTACACGAGAAAATTACTGGTACAGCAGACTACAGACATAAAATGCTTATACTTAAAGGGAATGGGGAACACACGGCACAATCGAGGGAAAACAACTGTATTAGCAATCCCCTTAATTCCCACCCCCTATACCTAACTAGATTAGACTATGAGGGGCCAGAACTTTATGCTCACCAATCCAAGAACTTGCTACGTTTAAAAAAACAGTTGAAGGTTTTGGGTTCACTCCTTGTGCACTCTGTGGCCTGCCGACGTCACGTGGTTCCAGCGCGCTGCAAGGGTGCCGTCCAGGTAAAATACCCCAATATTAAAGTCTCTGCCTGGGTATTTTACCTCGCAGGACGGGCTCTTCTTCAGTTGATGTTCTTCCTTGGTTGATCCTGTTGGGTTGAATGAGCTGGACTGAGGGCCCGTTTATTCGAAGCCCCACGCAGTCGTCTTCATACAACCCGTCCTGGTTGTAATCTGGCAGCGAGTTGAGAGGCAGGAGGCAGGAGGGAAGAGGCAAGAGAGAGAGTGGCTTCCTGATGGGCCCATAGTTATACCCCCATTGGGAGCCCTTATATGCTCGGCAAATCAGTTCAGTCCTTTGTCTGATTTGGGTGAGCTTGTTTAAATGTTTAAAAACTTTTATAAAAATGACCTGTAGAGTGATAGTCGTTATGTCTAAAGTAGCCTCGAAACCCTAGCCGTTGTTAAAGACAAGTTGTGAATTGCTCCCATTCAGGCTTAATGTCTCTGGTGAGCGGTTCCCGATTTAAAATGCAGAAAGCCTAATGGCTTGATGGAGCCCATTCCAACTTAATGACTGGAGTGTACAGTCTTTTGTTCATTTTATCAGTCCTTACAAAGTCTTTGATTAGTTTAAAACTTGAACTCCTTGACCTGCTTGTTTTGCAGAACATTTGTTTTAAAATCCCATTTGGCCTGGTCACGAGGTTTACCGCAGCCATTTTGGGTACCCTGGTTTTAAAATCAAGTCCATCCAGGGTCCCTTTTGATTAATAACTTTGGGGAATGTTGGAATTTTGAGAACCTTACAAGGGAAGTCCTTTCTCCCGTGTGGAGAAGACGGTCCAGCTCCCAAGGGAAACCCCGCAGGCTTTCGCGGATCGGCTATGGCCGGTGTACCGGAGGGCCTGCCTGGGGACGCCGAACCGGGGGTTCCTGAATGGGGATCCCCTGGCCCATTGGCTCCGTTGCCTGGTGGTGAACAGCTTGCCACAGATCCGGGCCAAGGCAGAAGTCTGGTTCGACCCCAAAAATCCCCAGACCACCGAACTTACGGTGATCAGGCAGTTGACTCTGGCCTATAAAAACGGTAGGGGAACTGATGCACACCCACCTAAGGGAAAGGTGCATGAGGTAAAACCCGGACCGGGTAGGAAAGAGTGGCACCAGGAAGGGAATAACCCCCCCAACACAAAGACGAATTGTTACGGGTGTGGGAAGGATGGTCACTGGCGGAAGGAGTGCAAATACTCTTGGAAAGATAACAAGGGAAAGAATTCCACAGCCCCAGCCCAAAAGGCGGAGGCAGGAATCCCTCCCGCCACGGTCGAGTCATTTTTGGATGCAATGAGGTCCATATTGACTGGCCAGGGGAGGGTAGCAGCAACGACAGATGCTCTGACCCCATCTGCCCCATTGAACCCACAGCCATGACTAGAACCAGCGCAGCCTGTCGACCTGTGTCCCCCTGAAAACAATGAGGGGAACAGGCCCTGTGTTAAGATGCGGGTGGAGACGGTGCAGGGGAGATATTCAGTGGACACCGGAGCTTCCAGCACGGTGGTCCATCCGGAAGACCCGACCAGTCCACCCGGGTCTAACGAAGTCCCATTTAGCCCAATGGGAGTCACAGGGAACGAGCAGGCTGGGGAAATGGCCAAACATTTGGCCATAGTTTTAGGATCCCTCCTGTTGAGTCTGTGTTTCCAAATGTAGTTATGCTGAATAACTGAACACAGACTACAGAAATAATTAAACAGGTCTTTAGTAATTGAGGGTCAGGGCTGAACTGGAATACACTTTGCTCCACAGGGTTTATATACCGGTGTGGTCACCACCGGTACTACAATGTACAGGAGCCATCAAAAAGTAGTCCATCACCTTAAGGTATCCTCTTAAGGTGGTACAGGTTACATACACTACAATTCCTCCCCTTTTAGCTTAACAGTGTACAACCCAATTTAAACATTACATGGATAACATATATACAACTTTCACACAAAACTGTTCAAAGATTCAGTCTCTGAGGAGGCCTCCTGATCCGGGCCGGATAACGCCTTTCAGGGGTCTCTGGTTCTCGTTGCTGGGGTGACTCATCCATTTGATCTCCTATGGATTGAACATCATCATGTACGTTCGAGTCTGAGGTAGATGCTACAGGCTCAATAACTTCTTCAACTGGTGTCTCTGCCGTAGACATGGGGTCGACCCTTGTTCTCGATTCCACAAATTGGTCAGCATGATGTCGTATTACGTTCTCTCCAACGTCTACCATGTACATCAAGGGTCCTTGTCGGGCACAAATTGTTCCGGATTGCCATTTATCATTCCTATAGTCCCTGGCCAACACTGGTTGTCCTATTTCGAAACTCCGAGTGGCCTTATTATTTACGTGCTGGAATTGCTTGTTTTCGACTTCCCTACGCACATTGGGTTTTAACAAATCCAACCGGGACCGCAACCTCCTGTTATAGAACATTATGGCAGGGCTTTGATTTGTCACTGCATGCGTGGCGTTTCGATATGCCATCAGGAAATTGTCCACCTTGTGTTGTAGTGGAATATGGTCTTCGCTCATGGCCTTTATCGCCTTTTTGAACGTTTGTACAAATCTCTCGGCCAACCCATTTGTAGCCGGATGATATGGGGCAGATGTATAGTGTTTCACCCCATTCTTTTTCATGAATTTCTGGAATTCTTCTGACACGAACTGTGGTCCGTTGTCTGAACATATTTGTTCCGGCAACCCATTCCTTGCAAATATGGTTCTTAGAACTGCGGTCGTCTTTTCAGAGGTAGTGGTCGACATCTTAATCACTTCTGGCCATTTAGAATGTGTGTCTACTGCTATCAAAAACATGGAATCCACGAATGGACCTGCAAAGTCGATATGCACACGTTGCCATGGGGTTGAAGGCCATTCCCATGGATGCAGCGGTGCAATTGGAGGTGCGTTTTGAACTTTTTGGCACCCTGAGCAGCTTTTAGTCAGATCCTCTATTTGTTTGTCGATACCTGACCACCACACATAAGCCCTAGCAGGGCTTTTCATCTTGACTCCCCCCAGATGACCTTCATGCAATTCCTTCAGAACTCTCTCCCTTAATTTAGGAGGAATAATCACCCTTGTTCCATACATCAATGTTCCTTGACAGACGGACAGCTGTTCTCGTCTGGCTGAGAATGCTGGTAACAGTGGGTCGCCATGTGCTGGCCATCCCTTCACTGTCAAATCGTAGACCCGAGACAGTGTCGGGTCGTTTCGGGTCTCTCTCTCAATATCCGCATTGGTGACTGGTAAGCATTCGATGATGGTCGAGTGAAATATCTCGACAGGGTCAACTGCCGGTGCCTCTTCCGCTGTAGGTAGTGGCAGGCGCGACAGCCCATCAGCATTACCATGTTGCTTTGTACCTTTGAATTCGATATCATATTGATGTGCCCCTAGGAAAAGGGATCATCTCTGAAGCCTCTGCGCCGTCATAACTGGAACACCCTTCTTAGGGTTAAAAATGGAAACCAACGGCTGGTGATCTGTCAGCAGCGTAAACTTTTGGCCTTGCAGGTAATGGTTAAATTTCTTAACTCCCCACACGAGGCTGAGAGCCTCCCTATCTATCTGAGCATAGTTGCGCTCTGCTGAGGTCAATGATCTGGATGCGAACGCGACTGGCCTTTCCAAGCCATTTGGAAACTTATGTGAGAGCACTGCCCTGATACCATATGGAGAAGCATCACAAGCTAAGCGAATAGGCAGCGTTGGGTTAAAGTGAGCCAACACTTCCTTAGAGGTGATCAGTGCCTTGCTTTTTTGAAAAGCCTGCTTACAATCATCGCTCCACTTCCATGGTATTCCCATTTGCAAAAGAGTGTTCAGCGGGTGTAACACCGTGGATAAATTTGGAAGAAACTTGTGGTAATAGTTAACCAACCCAAGGAATGACCTCAACTGGGATACATTTTCCGGAGCGGGAGCTTTCACAACAGCTTCGATCTTGTCAGGTGACTTATGGAGCCCCTCCTGGTCAATGACATGGCTGCAGTACGAGATTCGCTTTTGAAAGAACTCACATTTCTGGCGATTAACTCTGAGCCCATATTCTTTCAATCTGGTGAGCACCTGCTCCAAATTCACGAGGTGATCCTTATCATCATCTCCTGTAATCAGAATGTCGTCCAGGTAGCATTGTGTGCCTGGAATTCCCTGCAATACCTGCTCCATGGCCCTTTGCCAAATCGCTGGAGCCGATGCCACTCCAAAAACCAGTCTATTATACCGATATAAGCCCTTATGTGTGTTGATCGTGAGATACTGGCGTGACGCTTCATCAACTTCCATCTGTAGGTACGCCTGCGCCAGGTCTATCTTGGTGAAGTGTTTCCCGCCAGACAGCGAAGCGAAGATATCTTCAATCCGCGGAAGCAGATATTGCACCGTGTGAAGAACCGGATTAACAGTGATCTTGAAATCGCCACGGATGCGAACCTTCCCAGGTTCCCCCGGCTTGTTGCTCAACGAACGCTTCATGACAGGAACAATGGGTGTGGCCCATTCGCTCCAGTCCACCTTTGACAGTACTCCTGAATGTTCTAGCCCTTCCAGCTCTGCTTCCACAGCAGGTCGTATCGCATAAGGTACCGGTCTGGCTTTGAAAAATTTTGGGTTTGCATGTTCTTCAACTTTGATGTTTGCCGTAATTCCTTTCAGTGTTCCCAGTCCCTGTTGGAACACCTCCTTAGCATCGTCCAATATTTTGGACAGTCGTTTAGGTTTGACGTCATCCTCTTTACAGGAATCTACAGTCAGTGCTTGTATGGAATGCCAGTCCACATTTATTCTCCGGATCCATTCCCGTCCCAGTAGTGGCGGACCACCATCAGGTAACACATACAAGTCCATTTCCTGACTTTCTTTACCATTGTAGACCACATTTACTTTTATCTTTCCGATGGGGTATACTATTTGCCCCGTGTATGTTTTCAATACAATCTCCGTATCCCTCAGGGGAATGTGCGAGAATAACCTTTTGTAATCTTGCTTATTCATGACCGTCAATGCCGATCCAGTGTCCAATTCCATCTTCACTTGGACTCCTGCTATCCGAAGCATGACCCAGATAGTTTGGTGGTCTGCTGTGTTACCCACATTATGTATTTTTGGACAACCCAGTTCCTTACTGCTGGAGTCTGAATCCATCTTCTGTTCATCCGAACTGTTCTCTGTCACCTTGTGTACTTTTTTGTACTTCTCCTGCAGTGACTTTTTGCTGCTGGTCTTCTTTCCTGACCGGCATACTCTCACTATGTGACCAAGTTTGCCACATTGCCTGCATTCTTTATCTTTGAACCAGCACTGGTTCTGGTCATGCATTGTCCTTCCGCAATGATAGCACTTTACTGCGCCCAATGCCATTTCATTGGTGCTGAATTCCAATGGCCTTTGCTGTATCTCTGCAGCGCCTCGTGCTGCTGCCTCGTGCGATGCTGCAATGCTGAAAGCTTTGTCCAGCGTAAGATTCTTTTCCTCTAGCAGTCGCTTCTGGGTTCCTTCCCTTAGGAGCCCACACACAAACTTATCTCTCAGTGCGTCTGCTAGTCCTGTACCGAACTGACAGTACTTTGATAACTTGCGCAATTCGATTAAGAATTCAGCGTTGCTTTCCTCTTTAAGTTGAATTCTTTTGTAGAATTTAAATCGTTCCGCTATCAGCAGCGGCGTGGGGTTTAAATGCTCTTGCAGGATCGTAACAATATCCGCGAAACTCTTTCCTGCTGGTTTATCTGGTGTTACAAGGTTCCTTAATAACCCGTACATCTTCGCACCCATCGAGTTTAATAGGGTTAGTGCTTTCTTATCCTCCGGTACCTCATTCGTTGTACAGTAAACTTCGATGCGTTCCACATAAGTGGCCCAATCTTCCACATCGCTATCAAAAGCAGTGATGTTACCCATTTTTGGCATCCTTGTTGAGTTTCCTTTCCTTCGGCTATGATTATTATTATTTTATTTTTTTTCAAAATGGCGGCTTCCCGCGCTTGGCGGCTTTTCCCGCGCTTGTCTTCTTCCCCCGCTGACTCAAAATGGTGATTACTGTGCTGTTGCCGTTCTCGCCTCCCAGCGGTCCTTTATTTTCCCCTACGCTGCTGCTCTTTTTCCCCGCCGCTCCCGCGGTCCTTGTGGACATAAACGCTTTTCTGGCTGCTGCGCGTCTCTGACCCGATTGCAGTCCGGCCCCTGACACCGGCTGCGGTCGTGTTCTCCGCCCTTTTCGTCGTTTCCCTCCCCTTCTCTTACTGACAACTCGGCCGACTTCCCCCCCGTGCCGCTCGATCGGGCTTACCCGCTGCTGTCGTCGAAGGGATGTTCACTGATGTTTGACTTCGTGGCCAGAAACCAACCCGGGTTCCCGATTGCCTCCCGTGCTATGCAGTGCCCAGCAGGATGTTGAGGGTGGATGTCCTTGATCGACGCCCATTTCAGAGGTGAAGCTTCCTTTGATGCAACTGCCGCTAGGTAAGATCAGACTCGTCGCCACTGTTGAGTCTGTGTTTCCAAATGTAGTTATGCTGAATAACTGGACACAGACTACAGAAATAATTAAACAGGTCTTTAGTAATTGAGGGTCAGGGCTGAACTGGAATACACTTTGTTCCACAGGGTTTATATACCGGTGTGGTCACCACCGGTACTACAATGTACAGGAGCCATCAAAAAGTAGTCCATCACCTTAAGGTATCCGCTTAAGGTGGTACAGGTTACATACACTACACCTCCCTACCATGTGGGAGGGTAACCAACGGACCAACAAGGTGACCGAGCAGAGGGCTAGGGAAGGAGAGTCCCGAGACCCCTATCGGACAGGTCCGCTAGCCGCAGTCCGGGACAAGGGAGGCACACGGGGGAGCTTTGGCCCCGGACCTAAAGCAGGTCCAAGCCCGAGATCCCATCTGTGAGGCCGTCCCCGTAAGGGAAGAGAACGGGGAGTCCCTAGAAGATCCATTCGGGGCAGCGGACGATGTTTTAAAACAGGCTGCTGGTTATATTAATCAGTGCAAACTGTTTAAACCTGAAAGGGGAAAACAGCCAGTTGGGGTAAGGTCTGAGGATAAAGATCCTCAGCCTGCAGTAGGAGCGATTTCACAGACTGCACAGGCAGGCGCTGTGGCTTGCTTAAAGGGAGGGGCCGTCCCGCCCATCGATTGGGACACTCCCCCACTCTTCTGGGATCCAGACGAGGGGGAGGGACCCGAGGGCGAAAACCCCACCCCTAACCCAGGTGTAGAGGAGGAGGGACTTGAGATCAAAAACCCCGCCCCATACCCAGCCATGGGACCTGGGGGCGGAGACTCTCAGCTCGCAGCAACAGGCTGCGGATGGTTATCTGCCCCTAGCCCAGGTTCGGGAGAAGTCAAGCCTAAGGGAGCAGCAGTTCAGGTTAAAGGCCCATCAGCCAAAAAGCCCCACCCGCCAAGGCCCCTAGAAGGTCCCCACGGATGCCCCAGCCAAGAAAGCCATGATCACCAGCTCTCCAGTTACCAAGGGCCACCCCTCGAGTTAGGGGGAGGTCCAAGGACAGAAGTCCTCAGCCAGCAGCCACGGGCTGCAAGGGACCAACAGTGCAGGACGCTACGGTCACGCTGGAGGAAGCGGTGTGCCGCAGTCCAACCAGGAATTAGCCTGGCCGCCCGGAGACGGGCGGTGGATGTATATAGTTTAGGTAATGTATGTTGATATTTTAAGTTAGCTATTTAGCTTAAGTTTGGGTGTTTTAGCTTAAGTTAAGTAAGGTGATGGGTAGTTTTAATTAAGTAAGCAATCTTCTAAGAGTGTGTGTGTTTGAGTCGAGGCCGCAAGGCTCGACTATGCTTCACCCAAGTCAGAGAACCTCTTGGGGGCCTGGCTGCATGTTTTTGTATCTGTTGCAGAAAGACTTTCAGGATGAAGGGGATCGTGATCCTACTCGCCCTGATGGGACTGAGCCTGGAAAGGAGGGGTGATGTGCAGGACTCCCACATCTATGGGTGCTCCGGAGATAGAGCGCCGATATCAACCGACGGAAGCGGCGAACAGGATGCCGAGGAGACCGCCGTCTACATCCATGAGGGAAGGTGGCCAGGGTGGCTGGGGTCCAATTCATCTCAGTACTCCAGTCAGACAGGGTTCACGTGCGGGGAGGCCTCCCTCCTGTGCCCCAGGGTGCGGGTCATTACCACAAGGGTTAGCGTCACCGTAGGGAAGCGTACATGTTTAACGTGCAAGGGACATATTCCCCTGGATAGGTGGTGGTGGCTCAGAATGCTGAGCAAAGATGTGAGAAACCCTACAGTTGAGTGGGAACGGTTGGGGAACAACACCCACCGGACGATTACAGGGACGCATGGGGGATTAAGCGTGTGTTGGAACAAGTGGTGGGAACCGGATCAAGGGATTTATATCTGTATGTGGGGGTCAAAGGAGGTCTGCCCCTCAGGCATATCCATTATTTTCCACCGGCAGTGGCAAGACGCCGGGGAGGGGATGAAGTGGGATGCCAGCCGGAATGTGTGCGCGGTCCCATACTCCCCGATCCTAGTCAATGCCACTGAGCTTGTTACCCGCCCTCGAAAGCCCCTGCCCATGGCACAGGTGGTGAGGTTACCCAGGGAAGCGTGCCCCACTACCACCAAGGGACCAGGGAATGGGTTGGTACTAGTACCTACCGATCAGATGCTGTACCAGGGGGTACACTATGCGGTAGCCTCCGTGATTTTAAATCTCACCGAGGTACATTTACCGGAGTGGTGTCCCAAAGAAACAGAGCAGCTGTACCAGGCCCTATTAAAGGACATGTTCAAGAAGTTTTATGAGTTTGATTTCGCCCATGTTGACAAAACCGAACTGTACACCACACACCGCGAGTTTTTGGGTAATGGAGGGAGACAAAGAAAGGGAGTATGGAATGATGTTTTTACTGCGTTTAATACTGGGTCCTCTGTCATCAACAGTCTGGATGACATAGAGCTGCAGACCCAGATAAACAGTTTAAAAACACAGTTAAAGAAGATATTAACGGATGAGAACAAGGTAGTGGGCTCGGAGTTGCATGAGGACCAGGCCATGACGGTTCATTTAAAGGAGATTATAGCGGAGTTGGAAAAGCACGCAAAGACGGTAAATGCCCTCATAAGAGAGGACAGAAATGCTTCTGACCAGGCTGCGCAGAACAAGGTGTGCGTGCTATATGGTGGGGTGGTTGCTGGGCGAAGGCCGTAGTAAGCTGGAGGATTTAAAACAGGGTTTAGTCCCCTCCTGGATCAGCAACAAGCACCTCGCAGCCCTCCACCCATTTGAGAATGCATTAAGCCCGTGCCAACTCCAGCTAGCTTCCGAAGCCTACCCAGTCCCTGTGGATTGTGGACGGTCCAACTACACAATCATGGGAGTAGTAGTTAGGATGCCGGTCATGGGTAGGACAGCCCGAACCACACCGGTATACAGGGTTGAGAACATTGGAGTCATTCAAGGGGGTGCGCACATTTGTTTCACGGCGGTCCCACCTTAAGTCATAAAGTGGGAGCACGCTAAGTGGCCCAGGAGCGAATTGTCCCCATTCCTGAACCCTCCACTGTTCACCTCACTGTGAAGGAGAACTTTACCAATTTGCAAAAGTACATGGCGCACTTTGGATACGAAACTCCCCCTCTCCCTGAACAACTTACCAAAATACTCAAAGCCGTTATAGTTTTGCAGAAACATTTTTACACTCTAGAGCAGAAAACAGTAGCGATAGGGACTAAGATATTGGATATTGTGATTCCACTCTGGTGGGACATTTTCAATAATATAGAGGTCCCTTCGTGGATCAGACTGGCTTCCCACATTCTCGTGGTTTGCCAGTTAGGGATAGTGTTGTATCTAGTCTGCATTCAATGTAAGGGAAAAGGTCAGTTGTTAGAATTCCGAAACCAGAGAATCTGGAAGGAACATTATGTGAAGCTGGAGGGAGATATGCCTGTTTGAGCTTTTCCTTGTATTTTTGATTAAGATTGTTGTTTTTTTGTGTTTGTTGTTTTTAATAAAGATTTTGCGACGTGTTGTTAATAAAGATGTATGTGTACCAAGTGCTACAGGGGTGTTGGACCCATTCCGTGCTTGGATGTGTGTAAAAGACTGTAATTATTCTGGGTATGCTAATGTACACTACATTTTTGCGGAATGGGAAGTGCATGTGTCGTGGGTATATTAGATAGGTAATTACAGGGGAAGGTTGACTATGGAGGGTCAGAAAATTTTGCTCACCTTGTAAGGATGATACTTCAAGCAAGTTTTAGTATCACAGGGGCGAGTGTAAGATTCGCAAAATTCCCACATTTCCCCAAAGTTATTAATAAAGGGACCCTATGGACAATTTAAAAAGGGTACCCAAAAAATGGCGTCTGCACCTCGTGACCAAAAGCCTGTAAGATTTTAAAAGCTTGGACTCTGCAGCACAGAACAAGCTGTTTTGGGAAATCAAAACTTAAAATGCATTTCTTTGAAAAAGGACTCTTGTGTTTGAAAACCTAGATAGTTAAGCAAATACTGAATATGCATTTTCCCCAGATTGGAACAGATCAACCCAGTTAGGCCTAAGCGCAAGGCCATTAGTTTGTCCGCATAAATAATCGGAAACAGCTTAGGGAAGCGACCAAGGCTGCTCAGGCCGATTAAAATGCATTAATGACAATACAGTTTGGACATCAGGCCATTAGGTGCGATAAACGGCCATCTAAAAACAGTTAGTTTAGATTGGTGTAATCATTTAAAACAGTCCGCCAAAAGTGTAACAATGAACTGACCTGATTTGGCGCGCAGATAAGGGCCATTCGAAAGGAGTATAACTGTAGGCTCTCAGTAGCAATCGCTCTCTTCCTCTCTTGAGCTCTTGACTCTCCTGCTCTGTGCCCTCGTGGCTCCTGCTCTTTTTCCCCTCCCGCGCTTGCCGCCTGGCCACTGCCCGTGTCTTTCCCAAATCCATCAGGGACGCCCGGCATTGCACCAGGCGAACACGTGCAACTCAGGCCAGATGAGGCAGGACGGGACAAGACGAGGCGAGGTGAGATGAGATGAGACGAGACGAGATGAGACGAATGAGGTGAAGATTGAAGAGCACTTCGAATAATCGGGCCTTCAATTCAGCCAACCTGCGACTATCTTCACGCAAACTCCAACTGCCACCCGAGGAAGAGGAACCATCATCCCTGTGAGGTAAAGTACCCAAGCAAAGACTTTAACCTTGAGGTACCTTACCTGGACGACGCCCTTGCAGCACCCTGAGACCACGTGACGACGGCAGGCCCCAGAGAGCACAAAGAGCGAACCCCGGACCCCACTGCTGTTTGAACTCAGCAGATTTTGACTCGGTGAGCATGAAGTCCTGGCCCCTCATAGCTTAATCTAGTTAGGTATAGGGGTGGGATAAGGATAAGGGGATTGTTAATGTAGTTTGTTTTCCCTCGATGTGCTGTGTGTTCCCCATTCCCTGTATAAGTATAGTTATTTTGTTTACACCTGTAATTGTTTACCAGTAATTTCTCATAAGACTGTGTTTTATCTCTGTTCAATAAAATCTTGGTTTTCTTACACCAAACCACTTGTCTACTCGAGTTTTCTGTATCGCCGCCTGCACCTAAGTCCGGTGTCTAGAACTTACGGGTGTGGGAGCGATTCGAACCGCTCACCAACAGTCAGGGGCATAACTGACTGGGCGCACGTGACGCGCCACCCGCCACCCCCTACAATGTCTCTGTTTCTGGACACTGGGCAGAATCCAGTCCCCAGCATGTCAAAGCTGGATAAAATTGTACGTTGGAGATTAGAGCTCAAGGCAATTTGAACACCCTGATTGGCTCTAATACAACTGCCACTGGAGATTGCATTAACTGTTACAGCTTCCAGGTATTGTGGACAACTTTCCTTGTGCCTTGAGTCCCAAATGAGGTGGCTCTCCTTGCTCACACATTTTTTTTATTCATTCACAGGATGTGGACATTTAATGCCCATCCCTTAGCAAACCACTTAGCTGAGTGGCTTGCTAAGCCTTTTCCGAGTCAACCACATTGCCGTGGGTCAGGAGTCACCTATAGGCCAGACCGGGTAAAGACAGCAGATTAGTGAAACAGATAGGTTTTTATGACAATCTGGTAGTTACATGGTCACCATTACTGATACTAGTTTTTTATTCTAGATTTTTTTAATTTATTAACTGAATTTAAATTCCCCAGCTGCTATGGCGAGATTTGAACTTGTGTCTCTGGATCATTATGTCCCAAACGCTTGACAGGAGCAATTATTAAACAAAATTTGACACTGAGCCACATAAGGATGACCTATAGCTTGGTCAAAGAGGTAGGTTTTAAGTAGCATCTTAAAGAACGTTAGATAGGTAGAGAGCCGGAGAGGTTTAGGGAGGGAATTCCAGATCATAGAACCTAGGCAGCTGAAGGCACGGCCGCCAAAGGTGGAGCGATTAAATCAGGAATCCGCAAGGTCTCAGAAGATTGTAGGGCTGCAGGAGGTTACAGATATAGGGAGGGTTGAGGCCACAGAGGAATTTGAAAATAAGGTTGATAATTTTAAAATCGAGCCATTCCCGAAGCAGGAACCAATGTAGGTCAGCGAGCACAGGGGTGATCTGTGAACGAAACTTGGTGCGATTTAGGACACTGGCAGCAGAGTTTTAGATGACCTCAAGTTTATGTAGGGTGCAAGGTGGGAGGCTGGCCAGGAAAGCATTGGAATAGTTAAGTCTAGAGGTAACAAAAGCATGGATGAGGGTTTCATCAGCGGATGGGCTGAGGCAGTGGCGGAGACGAGCGATGTTACGGAGGTGGAAGTAGACAGTGTTGATGATTGAGAGGATATGGAGTCAGAAGCTCAGTTTTGGTTCAAATAAGATGCCAAGGTTGCAAACAGTCAGGTTCAGCCTCAGATAGTGGCCAGGAAGAGTGATGGAGTCAATGGCTAGGGAATGGGAGTTTGTGGCGGGGACCAAAGACAATGGCTTCGGTCTTCCCAATATTTAGTTTGAAGAACTTTTTGCTCATCCAACAGAGGGTGTTGGACAAGCAGTGTAACAAATCAGAGGCAATGGAGCGGTCAAGAGAGGTGGCGGTGAGATGGTGCTGGGTGTCGTTAGTGTACATATAGAACTGAAGTCATGGTTTTGGATGATGTCACCGAGGGGCAGCATGTAGATGAGAAATAGGAAGGGGCCAAGGATAGATCCTTGGGGGACTCTAGAGGTAACAGATTGGGAGTGGGAAATTGCCAGTGCAGGTGATTCTCCGGCTATGACTGGATAGATAGGGATTGAACCAGGTGAGGGCAGTCCCACCCAGCTGGATAATGGAGGAGAGGCATTGGAGAAGGATGGTGTGATCACCTTGTCAAAGTCTGCAGACAGACCGAGAAGGATGAGGAGGGATAATGTAGTTAGTAATGTTGGGCCAAATATCTGAGTTTTCACTTGATTATCTCTGAGACAATTTTTACAGAACTGTATCTTCTTGGAAGTATGTCATTATTCACCTCCCTCAGGAGATTAAATAAAGTGGGTACAATCTGCATAGTGCCTATTATACCTGGTGTGTTGGAAGAAGCAGTCTTCAATGATGGGTTGAATGGCTTCTGCTCAGGTATATTTTCTGTTGAGCACATACAGCAATATACATATAGAAAAGGTTTTCACTAACATGCAATCTTGTGAAAGAACTGTCATCTTTGTCTAGAAATTGAGAGTTGCCTTTTATCTGTGCTACACAACAGCTTCTGGCACAGCTCAACCTTATCAGCTAACAAAATCAAAGTAAAATGGAGATGATCATGAGCTGTAGACTGTTAACTGTATTTTTGGGCTCAAAAACAAATTACTGTGCAACATCAAAGCTGAACTTAAAAGAAGTGAAAATTAGGCTGGAATATGTTAAGTCAGACCTGATTTTACTGTGTTTGTGCAACCAAAAGGATTATTCTCCTTTGAACTTGCTGAGTACTGAACATTGAAAAGAAAAGAAAGACTTATATAGTGCCTTTCACGAACACCGAACGTCTCAAAGCGCTTTACAGCCAATGAAGTACTTTAAGGATTTGTGTATATGGACACCAAGGTCTCTCTGCTCATCTACACTTTTTAAAATCATGCCATTTACAGTATACTGTGTTTCTATATTAGTCCTTCCAAAGTGCATCACTTCACACTTCTCTGCATTGAACTCCATCTGCCATGCTTCTGCCCATTTCACCATCCTGTCTGTGTCATCATGAAGCTTATAACTATCCTCATCACTATCTACACTTTGCCAAATTTCATATCATCTGCAAATTTTATAATGCTGCTCCCTACACTCAAGTCTAGGTCATTTATAAAAATTGAAAAGAGTCTATTGATGTGCCTCAGATTAAAAGTCTTGAGAGAAAGCATCTTGATGGTCATTTTTTCCAATCATGAAATTGCTACTGGAATTGCTGAATCAAATGGATAAGTGTGCAGCAGCCAACTTGCCGTAAGCATCCAGTTGCCATCTTTCAAAGTGTGGGGATCTAGACAGATGCTACTCACTATGGGTCTTGGAGTTCGTGAAGGTGAGATGCTGGCACTCAAATCTCTGTTTTAACAATTTGTAATTTTAACAGCTTGGAGTTGAATGGCTGACATATTAGCTTCATCCACTCACAAACCATTTCTATACCTTTCCTGTTTATACTGCATCGAGAATGATTTTAGAGGAAATTTTAAATCACAATCAAGAGATCAAAATATATGATGAAAATTCCATGCTATCATTACAAACTACATTTATACTTGGAATTACAGTACTAGCATTCATATAATATGACCTCTGGTCTTGATTCTGAATTTGACTAAATTAATCCATGTTTAAAATAAAATCTTTGGGATTGCAGTGTAGGGGGTGGCGTGTGCCCAGTCAGCTTCACCTCTGACTGTCTCTGAGCGGTTCGAATCGCTCCCACACCCCTGGGTTCTAGACACCGGACTTAGGTACAGGCGGCGATAGAGAAAATCGAGTAGACAAGTGGTTTGGTGCAAGAAAACCAAAATTTTATTAAAGGCACAATAACACAATCTTACTGAGAATTACTGATATAGTTACAGGCATAAACAATTACACTTATATGGGAATGGGGAACACATGGCACATCGAGGGAAACAAATACATTAAAAATCCCCTTATCCTTATCCCACCCCCAATACCTAACTAGCTTAAGCTACGAGGGGCCAGGAATTCATGCTCACCAATTTGAAACCTGTTGATTTAACTGGTAGTGGGTTTTGAAGTTCACTCTTGTTGTCCTTTGGGGTTCGTCGTCATCACGTGGTCACAGGACGCGGCGATGGAGTTGTTTGTGCGAAGCACCCTCTTTGTCCTCCGTTAACGTCTTCGTTGGGTACTTTGTCGCGATGAGTCTTCTTCTTCGTGCGGTCGCTGATGGTATTGCTGCGGTTGGGGTTCGGTTGGCAGTCTTTACCGTTAAGATTTTCCTACCCAAGCTTCGAACACCAGTTTATTCTTAATTGGGCTTTACTGTCCATGCATCAAATGCCAGCTTATAACTAGGCCATTTGTCTTGATTTCACTATCCATGCTTCGAACGCCAACTTATTCATCAAATGCCAGCTTATAACTAGGCTGTTTGTCCTCCCAACGCGTCTTTCCGCTGCCCTTCTCTGCCTTTACCGGTTTTACCATTCTTCTCGTCTCGTCTCATCTGTTTGTGGCCTCGTGTGTCCTGTGCGTCTTCGAATTCGGGTCTCGTTCTCCTCCCGCATTTGGCCCCGGTGTAATGGGCGTCCTAGGTGTTGAGTGGCACGGGGAGTGAGAAGAGGGCCCGCCACGAGGCACGAAGCGAGAGCGAGAGGCAGGAGCCCAGAGCAGGAGGCAAGCGGCAAGTGCTAAGAGATAAGAGACCGATCATTACCGGTGGGCCTACAATTATACCCGGTCCTTCACCCCTTATCTGCACACCAAATCAGGTCAGTCCTTTGTCTAACTTTTGACAGGCTCGTTTAAAATGATTACAGCCATTTACTTTAATGACTTCTGGGGCGGTTGTCTCCTGGTATAATGGCTTCGATATCCTGGCTGTCATTTATGAAACTTAATCGGTTTTCCTGGCTTGGCAGCTATCTGTGAGCTCTTACCGATTATTTATGCGAAGAGTTGATGGCTTTCAGATTAGGCCCATCCTGATTTGATCTGTTCCAAGGTGAAGAATGTATATTCTGTGTTTACCTAGCTGTCTGGCTTTACAAAGTCTTTTCACAGATTCATGCATGTTAGGTTTCGTTTCAGGGCCTGCCTTTTTGCAGGGCCTTGTTTTTAAAATCCTGTCGGTTTTGGTCACGAGGTCTCAGAAGCCATTTTGGGTACCCTTTTTAATAACTTGTCCAAACAGGGTCCCTTCATCCATAACTTTTGGGGAATGTGGGAATTTTGAGAACCCGACAGCAGTAAATATATTTTATCACTTAGAACATAAGAAATAGGAGCAGGAGTAGGCCATTCGACCCTTCGGGCCTGCTCTGCCATTCAATAAAATCATGGCTGATCTACTACCTCAAATCCACCTTCTCGCACTATCCCTTTGTTTCCTTAGTAAGCAAAAAGCTATCGATTTCTGTCTTGAACAAATTCAATAATGGAGCAGCCACAACCCTCTGGGGTAGAGAATTCAAAAATTGACAACCCTCTGAGTAAAGCAATTTCTCCTCATCTCAATCCTAAATGGCCAACCACTTAATCTGAAAATGTGACCTCTAGTTCTAGACTCCCCAGCCAGGGGACACAGTCTCCCAGCATCTACCCTGTCAAGCCCCTTAAGAATTTTATACGTTTCAATGAGGTCACCTCTCATTCTTCTAAACACTAGGGAATATAGGCTGACTCTACTCATAGGACAATCCCCCCATCACAGGAATCAGTCCAGTGAACCTTTGTTGCACTCCCTCTAAGACAAGCATGTCCTTCTTTAGATAAGGAGAGCAAAACAGTACACCGTATTCCAGGTGTGGTCTCATCAAAGCCCTATATAATTACAGTAAGACTTCTGGGGGGAGAAATTCGGTATCGCCCCGTTTGGGGCGCAATTATCGGCCGGGCGCAAAGTTTAGTGCCTGGCGCTAATTATCGCCTCTGACTGCAAACTTGGCTTTTATCGCCCCTGGCGGTGATTGGAGCGCAAAATCAGGTGCTGCACACCTGTCTTAAGGCGCAAAAGCCAAGGAGTGAGGCGCTAACTCAGAGCGCTGTCGAAGCTCATGTGATGTCAGTTAGCGATGGAACACAGACACACTGGCGCCGGCCAGTTCTTAAAGGGGAGGATCGATCTTGCTCTCCAGCCAAACCCTGCTCATTGGAGCCTTGAATCTTGGTCTGGAGAGACCTGTGACTACATTTTCCAGCCAAGTCTTATGTTCATTAATAAATAGACATTCTTATTATGAACACAGCTAGCTTTTGCTAGACACTTTTATTGAGCACATGTGGACTAGGTACAGTATCTGTAGAGGCCTCCATCTTGACTGCTGCCTTGTGGGTAGCCTAGTGCCTCATGGGTAATGTAGTCTTAATATACATACAGCTGGGTAGTGTAGTCTTATATACAGCTCTACACAGCTCTACGGCTCCACCTAGTGTCCACTATAGAATGACATGTTATTGATCATTAAATCCCCCTTTCTTTGAGGTTTAACAAAATCAATATCAATCAACTTTCAAGAAAACAATAAAGATAATATCAGTAACACTTTTGTTAGTGCTCTATAAACATAAACATTTTCAAAACAGTCAACACATTTTCAAAGCTTTACATTGTACTCAAAGATTAAGTCTATCAGGCTTTTTTACTTCACGTGTGGATCTTCTCAACACGGGTAAGTCTGATGTGTCTTCATGAGATTGTTCTGGCGGTGAATGACAAGATGCAGTTGCGGCATTGTCATCAATCTGGTCTTGAATAGTCTCTTGTGTTTTTAGGAGGGAACGGCGGTTCCTCCTGAGAATCTGTCCTTCCTCAGTTCTAAAAGTTTATGACCTTGGTCCTACTTCCTCAAGAACTGTAGCTTTCCTGTTCCATGCATCTGGATCCTCAATCCTGACAACATCATCCCTTGTCAATGGTTTTAGAGTTTTGGATGACTTGTCATAGTATGATTTCTGTTTCAGCTTTAACAGTTGAAGTCTCTGTCTCAGTTCCTCACTTTGCTGTTCTTTTGCACAGCAGGGTAGCGTGGTGCGCAACTTGCGACCCATTAGTAGTTCAGCAGGTGAAGAACCACAGTCTAAAGGTGAGGCTCGGTAGCTCAGCAGGGCGAGATAAGGATCAGACTTGCTTTCTGTCGCTTTCTTCAGTAGCTGCTTGAGAACTTGAACACCTTTCTCTGCCTTACCATTTGACTGAACATACAAAGGACTGGATGTGATGTGCTGAAAGTCATACTGTGCTGCAAACTGTTGCCACTCCTTATAGTTGAAGCATGGACCATTGTCGCTAACGGCAATCCTGGGAATTCCATGTCTGGCGAAGATGGATTTCACATGCATTATGACACTGCTTGCTGATGTGCTTGAGAGCAGCGCCATCTCAGGATAGTTAGAATAGTAGTCAATCACTATTAGATATTCTTTACCATTTAAATGAAAGAAATCCATACCAACCTTTTGCCACGGTGCTGTTGGTAAGTCAGCTACTATCATTGGTTATAACAACAGAAAATGCTGGAAAAACTCAGCAAGTCAGGCAACATCATTGGTTCCTTTGTTTGTTTGTTTTGGTGTTTCTGACATGTCTCACATTTGCCTATCATGTTCTCAATGTCCTTATTTATGCCAGGCCAATAAACAGTGTCTCTTGCTCTCCTTTTGCATTTTTCAATTCCGAGGTGTCCCTCATGAATCCTTATGAGCATGTCTTGACGTAAAGCCTGTAGAATGACTATTCTGTTCTGTTTTAGTAGTAGTCCACTTGCGACACTCAATTCTGACCTTATGTGAAAATATTTGGGACAGGAACCTTTTGGCCAACCATGATGAATGTTCTCTATTACTGTTTGTAATACTGTGGGCTAGATTTTCAGTATAGGCAGTTTTGGGGCGCTAACCTTAGCGCCCACCCGAAGTTAGCGCCCGCCCCAAAGTAGCGCCCCGTTGCCGGGAATTCAGTGGCTTCGCCCTAAGAGGTTGGTGGAGCGCTAAAAGAGGCATTCCACTACTATCTTTAGGCGCTAAGCCGGCGGTCCAGAGGGATAGCGCCCAGGCGGGGCGCAGCGCGGGTGCGGTCATTTTTGGACTGACAGCAGACCCCGTGGCGCCGACCAGCTCTTAAAGGGGGAAGGGACGAATTGGTCTGCTGCCACGCCCTGCACACTGCAGCCTTGCAAAGAGGCCTCAACACTGCTGCTCAGCCCCAGGGAGTCATGGCAACGCCAGAGAAGGCCCGTCAGCGTGCCCTGCGCTTCTCAGAGGGTGATCTGGACATCATGGTCACAGCTCTGGAGGTGAGGCGCAAGATCTTGTTCCCAGAGAGTGGGAGGAATCCAACCCACCACGACTACACCAAAGCCTGGAAGCAGATCGCCCAGAGGGTGACGTTCACCGGCGATGCCCCCAGGACCCACAAACAATGTCGTAAAAAATACAACGACCTGACCAGGATTGTCAAGGTGAGTAGCCTTTCCAGTCTCCTCCTCATTCTTGCATGTACACCTGACATGATGGGCAAAGGGAGCTGAAAGTCCTATTGGCCAGCCCTCAGCCAGCAGCATTGGGACAGTCATGAGCATCAAATGGCCATTCGGCACTCTACACTTTGGCCAAGCTATTCCACCATGGGAGGCTGTGCACACTACATCAGGGCTTCACTCTGGCCAAGCTATTCCACCATGGGAGGCTGTGCACACTACATCAGGGCTTCACTCTGGCCAAGCTATTCCACCATGGGAGGCAGTGCACACTACATCAGGGCTTCACTCTGGCCAAGCTATTCCACCATGGGAGGCTGTGCACACTACATCAGGGCTTCACTCTGGCCAAGCTATTCCACCATGGGAGGCAGTGCACACTACATCAGGGCTTCACTCTGGCCAAGCTATTCCACCATGGGAGGCAGTGCACACTACATCAGGGCTACACTGCGCACTTACAGCCCGTCCTTTCTCTTGCAGGCTAAAGTAGCCTTTAATCGCCAGGCCCGTGCCAGGGGTGGCCGCGCCAAGCTGCAGAAGCTCACTCGGCTGGAGGAGCGCGTGTGTGTGCTCATGGGAGCCCGTGTGATCGTCCCCACAGCGTGCGGTGTATCCGACCCTCCACTGCCCGGCAATGGTAAGGACCTCGCCTTTTGGCCCTCTCGCGTCGCACTGGCCCATCCGAGCTACCTCCTTTGCCACTGTCCCACCAATGCGCTGAATGCCACCAGTCCTAACTCCCTCGCTGACGCCGTCTCCTCACTCTGAAGCTACTCTTGTGCATTCCTGCTTTCAGCTGGTGACAACCAGGACCCTGAAGCTGCCAGTGACAGCACCTCCGAGCAGGAGGAGGAGGAGGAGCAAGCCGGACCATCGGGGGAACAGTCACGTCCCGCAGGAGAGGAGGAAATGCTTGACACCTCCTCACTGGACGAGTGCCTGGAGGAACTGTCGCAGGGCAATGCAGCTTCTGGGACCAGTGGCGTCCAGCCACCCAGGAGCCGTGCGCGTGGCCCGCAGCCTTCCCCCCAAAGGGGGGAAGGATCAGAGGGGAGTGCTGCTGATCGGCACACTCGCCGCCACCAACGTGGCAAGGATCCCTTAGTTCGGCCCCCTCCTCCCCAGCGGGAGAGTCGCGACTCCAGTCCGGACACCTTCACCTCGGAGGAGGTGCGGAAGCTGGATAAGATGGCTGAGGATTTGGACCGGCGCCACACGGAGCTCATGAGCGTGGTGGGGCGCATGCCTGAGGCCATCGAGTCGCTGGCGACCAGTGTGCGCGAGTTCGGGGCAGCAACTGCCACGAGTGGCCGCATGCTGACTGATGCCATCAAGACCCTGGCGGATGTGATGCGCGTGCACACCAGGACAACAGGGGCACTCACTGCTGCCACACGCGCTGTCTCAGGCAGGCATCGCCAGGGCAGCCGCCGCGCTGGACCATCCCAGCAAGCCGCCCCTCGGCTGATTGTTGCGGATCCTGCAGTGCGGGCCCGGCCGAGTGCCACCGCGCCACAGCACCAGCCAGCGCATCCCAGACGCCAGCTGGCCCACATTGCGCCATCCGTCGCCGCCATTCCCCCACTGGGGCGTCAAGGGCAAGCGGCTGCAGCTGATGGTGGCCAGGCTCAGGTGCGCCACTCAGCAGACGGCCCCTCGAGGCCCAAACGCCATGTAGGCCGCCCCCCAGCGGCATCTGGCGGAAGGGCATCTGAGCCTCAGGCACCTTCCCCCAGCCTCGCAGCAGCCACTGGGCAGAGCTTGCGAAGGAGCAGCAGGCCGGGCAGGGGAGGCAAAAGGCTGGGCAAGATCTCGCCCTCGCGGGCCACTCAGTAGAGGGTGTGGCCAGCTTTCCTTTTATATGGCGGTGGCCATCTTTATTTTGCCCATGGTTGTGTTGCTGGAGGGCTTATTTTTTGCGTTAGGCCGACGTTGAGGCCCGGTTTGAAGAAAGGTGGAGTGACTCCTCCCCAGTTTGTGGGAGTGGGTCGTTTGTTGGGCTTTTTGTGGGGCCCGTTTATTGTTTTTGGGGATTCATGTGGGAAGGGCTTTTCATTTTTGTGTAATAAAAAATTATCTTTATTCATGCAGTCTCCATGGTTGTTCTTCTTAGTGTTTGTTGGCTTCGCCGGCTGAGGGCTTGTGGAGCGGCTGCATTCATCTTCCCTCATGGCCCCTGGCCATTCCCTGACAGGGGGCTTAGAAGTACCGTGTAATAAGGTGGCGTCGTGCGGCCCTTGGCCCTGGTCGCTCCCTCCTGGGAACGTACTCCTGCTCCTCCTCCTCCTCCTCCTCATGCTCCTCCTGCTCCTCCTCCTGAGGTGCTGGTCCAACGTCAGGTGGCAGTGCCTGAGTCCTGCGGATAGCCAGGTTGTGTAGCATGCAGCAAACCATCACAAATTGGGAGACCCGGTCCGGCGAATACTGGAGAGCTCCTCCGGAGCGATCAAGGCAGCGGAACCACTGCTTGAGGACCCCAATAGTTAGCTCGATGATGTTGCGGGTGGTTTGATGGCTCTCGTTGTAGGCCTCTTCAGCAGCGGTCCTGGGCGCGCGGAGCGGGGTCATGAGCCAGGTGCACAAAGGATAGCCTTTGTCCCCGAGTAGCCATCCTCTTGGGGGAGGCTGTGCCTGGAACATGTCATGCACAGTACTCTGCCGCAGGATAAAGGCATCGTGGCTGCTGCCTGGGAAGCTGGCATTGACTGCCATGATGCGCTGCTTGTGGTCACACACCAGCTGCACATTCAGAGAATGGTAGCCCTTCCTGTTGCGATACTGCTCGCCATGCTCCAGAGGGGCCCGCAAAGCCACATGCGTACAGTCAATGGCGCCCTGCACCAAGGGGAATTCCCCGAGTCTGGAAAATCCCAATGCGCGCTGATGCTGGCTCTCCAGGGCCATGGGGAAGGAGATGAATTGGCTTCTCCTTCTGAACAGTGCTTCGGTCACCTGGCGGATGCAGCGATGCGCGCCGTACTGGGAGATGTTTGCTTTGTCCCCAGCAGCGTATTGGAAGGAGCCGGTGGCATAGAAGTTCAATGCCACCGTCACCTTCACTTCCACCGACAGAGACGTCCTGCACCTGAGCTTTGGCCGCAGATCTCGGCGAAGCAGGTGGCAGATCTCTGCAATCACCTCCTTTCGGAATCGGAGCCTTTTAACACATCGCGCGGCACTCATGTTTAGGTAGGAGCGCTGCTGGCGGTATAGCCTGACTGGGTAAGGCCTACGTGGCCGACGCCTGTAGCCCCCTCTGCCTCTAGCCAGGGCTGCCCCTCTCACAATGCGTCTGCGAGCCCTATGGACATGGAGCTGCAGCTCCGCGTTGGCACCCCATGCAACCCCCATCAAATCCTGGCAAACACTCAAATTTCCAAAAGGCCACTTGCAGCGCTCTGGCCTGAGTCCAAAAATACCTGAGCTCTTGCTGCTTGAAACCAGTTAGCTATCCTCCTTGTTGTGTCTCCAGAAATGCGTTGCACAAGAGTGTTTTCTGAAAAAAGGCTGGCCTTTATACTGGAGAGCACGTCCCCTTTAATTTGCGCCCCCCGGGGCCCGCGCTGGTTGTGTTGCGTTCCTTTTTCCAAACGCTCCGGCCGCCAGCCGCACAATGGGGCGGTCCGACTGAAGTTTGGAATCGGGGCGCACAAAGGGCGTTGCACGAGGATGTGACGTCATTTTCTGCGCGCGCATCCGGGCGGGCGCTAAACTTTGCGCCGGCGCTAACGGGCAACTTAATTTGGGGCGGGGCGCAAACTGCGCTGCGCACGGGCGCTACACGCATAGCGCCCGAAAATCACTTCTCTTAAGGCGCTAACTGCTGGCGCTATCAACTGAAAATCTAGCCCTGTATCTTTTACTGTTTCTTCTGCTATTTGCTTTGATTTTGTGTCTGACACGGGCAGCGCAGCAGTGACCATACTCACATGAACATCCACGTCTTCTTCAGTAGAGCTCACATGACTCATTGTGGGTGCTCGGGATAGTGCATCTGCTAACACTATGTATTTGCCTGGTGTGTAGATCAGTTCAAAGTCATATCTTTGCAGCTTCATCATGAGTCATTGAATCCTTGGAGACATCTCATTCAGGTTTTTTTTAATGATGGCAACTAGAGGGCTGTGGTCTGTCTCAACTGTGAAGGTGGGAAGTCCATATATGTAGCCATGAAACTTTTCTAGTCCAACTACCAAGCCTAGACATTCCTTTTCAATCTGGGTGTATCGACACTCAGAATCAGTCATAGACCTGGAGGCATAGGCAACAGGCTTCCAATCTTCACCCTCTGCTTGTAGCAAGACTGCACCTAGGCCATCTTTTGATGCGTCCGTTGACACTTTGATTCTTTTTGTTGGGTCAAAGAAGGTGAGTAGAGGTGTGGTTGTCAGCACTGTTTTGAGGTTTATCCACTCTTGTTCATGTCTTTCTGTCCATGCGAACTCATTTGTTTTATGTAGCAGGTCTCGCAGACAGGCTGTCTTGGCTGACAAGTTAGGAATGAACTTTCCAATGAAGTTTATCATCCCCATGATGCGTAGCACTCCTTTTTTATCAGTGGGTCGGGGCTTTTTCAGTATGGCGTTTACTTTTTCCATATCTGGCTCTATTCCTTTACCAGATAGATTATCTCCTAGGAAAGTGACTTCCTGGACGCCAAACTGACACTTGGCTTTGTTGAGCTTCAGTCCATTCCGGCGTATGCTCTGTAGCACTTTAGTCAGTCTCTCATTGTGTTCTTTCAGTGTGGAGCCCCAGATGATGATGTCATCAACATAGACCCGAACTCCTTCCAGACCTTCAATTATGTGTTCCATCGCTCTATGAAAGATTTCAGATGCAGATATTATCCTGAAAGGCATTCTGAGGAAACAATACCTGCCAAATGGTGTGTTGAAGGTACAGTATTTGGTGCTCTCTTCATCCAGTTTTAGTTGCCAAAATCCTTGTGAGGCATCGAGCTTTGTAAAGTATCTGGCACCTGACATTTCACTGGTGATTTCTTCTCACTTGGGAATCTGGTAGTGTTCATGTTTTATGTTTGCATTTAAGTCCTTTGGATCCATGCATATTCTTAGATCATTGTTCTTTTTCTTTACACATACCATGGAGTTAACCCTGTCTGTTGGCTCTTCGACTTTCCTGATGACTCCTAGTGTGGTCATTCTGTCCAGTTCATTCTTGAGCCAGTCACGCAGGGGTGCTGGAACTCTTCGTGGAGCATGTACCACTGGCTGAGCATTCTCCTTTAGCTGGATCTTGTAAGTGAATGGTAGAACTCCAAATCCTTTGAACATATCCTGGAAATTATTCACTACAGAATCCACCGAGTCATCTGGTCTACTTATGGCACAGTTTATACGGTAGACTCTCTTGACCAGTTCTAAGTCCTCACAAGCTTTGTCACCCAGTAGTGAATCAAGTCTTTCAGCCACAACAGAAAACATGAGATGATGCACTTTGTCTTTGACTGTCACTTTAAGTCTGCATACACCTAAGCTATCTATTTTCTGTCCATTATAGTCCTTCAGTAGTACTGACTTTTTCTGTATTTTGGGCTTTTCTTTCATATTGTTAATGTCACTCATACTGATTAAGTTTGCTTTTGCCCCAGTGTCTAGTTTCAAGGTAACTAATGCTCCATTTACCTACAGTGGGATCATCCATTTGTCCTCTTTTACTGCATTAACTTTATGTTCAGCATTGTCCATTTCTGAGGGCTGCACATTTTCTGTATCCTTTTTGATATTGTCACATGACGCCATTTCTAAAAAAATGTCTCACTTAAATCAGTGTCCTCAATTACATTAACTCGTTGCCCTTTCTTAGTTTGTACTTTTGAAAAGCATTGTTTGGTAAAGTGATTCTTTCCATTACACTTTGTGCACATTTTTCCAAACGCTGGGCATTGTCTTAACTGGTGTTTGTAACCACAGCGTTTACAATTAAAAATGTCATCCTCCGATTGCTTTTAATTTCTGTTCTGCCCACGTTTCTTCCCCTTGTAGGACACAGCACCGACAGCAGCATTATCACTCATTACAATCACATCATTATTGATTTCACTGAAAGTCTTCGCGTGCTTTCGAGCTAGCTCGCTGGCTTGGCATATTTTTACCGCATTTTCCAAATTTTAGTTCGGTTTCTCTCAACAGACGTTCCCTGACTTTTTTATCATGAATACCAAACACAATCTGGTCATGAATCATGGATGCTTTGAGCTCAGAGAAATTACATGTCTGTGCTTTCAGTTTCAGATCAGTTATAAAGCTATCAAAAGTCTCATTTTGCTGCTGTGTCTGCGAACGGAAGATGTATCTTTCATAGGTCTCATTCTTTTTGGGAGAGCAATGTGCATCAAGTTTTTTTAGCACATCTTCTAATTTTTCTCTGTTCTCCTCTGGATTAAATACAAATGTATTAAATACCTCTATCGCCTGTGGGCCTGCAACCATAAGCAGCAATGCTATCTTCCTTGCATCTGGCTTCATACCGAATCCGATGGCAGCAATGTAGAGTTCGAATTGTTGTTTAAAAATCCGCCAATTGTAGTCGACATTTCCCTCAAGATTCAAATGCTCTGGTGGCTTCAAATTCTCCATGTCGCTTTTCACAATTTTCAGCAGATCTTCACCATCCTGGTACCATCTTATGTTCATTAATAAATAGACATTCTTATTATGAACACAGCTAGCTTTTGCTAGACACTTTTATTGAGCACATGTAGACTAGGTACAGTATCTGTCGAGGCCTCCATCTTGACTGCTGCCTTGTGGGTAGCCTAGTGCCTCATGGGTAATGTAGTCTTAATATACATACAGCTGGGTAGTGTAGTTTTATATACAGCTCTACGGCTCCACCTAGTGTCCACTATAGAATGACATGTTATTGATCATTACACCAAGGACTATGGAGAGGGTGAGAGAACGAGCTCAGCACTTCAGCGAGTGGGCCTTGGTGGCTCTAGTTGGCGCGGTGGAGCGCAGAAGATCTATACTCTACCCTGAGAGTGGCAGGAGGCCTTTGCGGCGCTACTACAGAAGAGTGTGGAGAGAGGTGGCTCAGCACGTCTCCTCCAGGAGCATGGTGCCCAGGACTAATACTCAATGTCGCAAAAAGTTCAACGACCTCACTCAGGTCGTTCGGGTGAGTGGCTTTTTTTCAATACCTCTCCATCCCTCCATTTCAACCTCACTCTATGGCCATAGGGTCTTAAAATCCCAATGCCCAACATACATCCAACACCTATGGCCCTCTCATGAAACACACATGCACATTCCACACCTTGCATACAGTAAAGGCTATTCAACTATGGGAGGCACATCAGGCAAGACCATGGCTGTATATTTATTCAGACGCCGTCCTTTTTCTTGCAGGCCAAGCTATCTCATAACAGGAGACAGCAGCAACAGACAGGTGGAGGGCGGTCTCAGCTGCAACCCCTCAGCGATCTTGAGGTGAGCGTCCACAGGATTGTGGCAAGCCTGGAGAAGTTGACCCCGTTTGGGACAGCAATGGTAAGGTCATCAGCTTTCTCTCCTCTCTCATTCCACTTGTCCCTCACAACACCAGCCTTTCAATCCAACTTAATAAATCACTGCACTCCTTCCTCCCTTACTGCCCCCCTGTCCTGACACTAAAGCCACTCTTGTACCTCCCTGCTTTCAGATGGTGATTCACCAGCTGAGGAGACGGGCCCAGAAGCTGCCAGTGGGAGCAAAGCCACAGGCGAGGAGGAAGAGGAAGCCGGAGCCTCAGCGCCACCCTCTCCTGAGGAAGCCCATGACCACACTGGGACCACATCTTCTCTGGAGGGGAGCAGGGTGGAAGGTTCTGATGAGGATGAAGCTCCGGGACCCAGTGGGCTGCAGCAACACGATGTGGCTAGGGAAGCTCGGGGGCATTCTCCCAGGAGGGAGAGTTGGCCAGCGAGTCCTGCTGCACTGGACGCAGAGGAGGAGCGGCTAATCGCTGAAATGAACACCCAGGTGGTGGACATGCTCACTCAGCTCATGGGTGCAGTGGGAAGGGTGCCCGAATGCATTGATGCACTGGCAAGGAGTGTGGAGCACTTCGCTGTAGCACAAGCGGATGCCACGCTAAAGCTTAGTGCTGCAATTCAGTCACTGGCTGCCGTGATCCAATCTCAGTCTGGTCTCATGCAGACTCAGATTGAGGCCATGCAAGCACTGACTGCTGCCATTGTTGCTGGTTCGGATACATTTCCCCAGGGCTCTCATCGCGCCACAGCAGGCCAGCAATCTGTGCTCCAGCAGATTGCTCCAGATGCTGAGCTGCTGCCCCGTGGGAGTGCTAGTGTGTCTGCTGAGCAAGGAGTTGCTGTCCTCTCTCAAGATGACAGCATTCCTGCTGCCACCACTGTCACTTCCCCATTGCACTTGCCACCGCCTGTAGCCCAGACTGCTGCCGCCCATGCAGAGTTGGTGCAATCTGCAGCCGGGCTCTCCAGGCCAAGAGCTGGTCGAGGCCAAACTTCAAGGGCATCTGTAGTCTCATGTTCTGACCATCAGCAGCCTTCCACCAGTCTTGCTGCAGCCACTGGGGCCCCATTACAGAGGAGCAGTAGGATGGGAAGGGGGGAAGTGCGCAAGGGAAGGAGATCACCCTCGAAGGGCAAAAAAGTAGGAGGTGTGACGAAATGTTGGGAATTTTTTATTAAAGGCCGAGGTTCATGTTCAAACTTTTGTTTAGTGTTTTGGACATTATCTCCAGGTTGTGAGAACCAGTTGTGTTAATTATTTTTTTTTGTGTTTGTTTCTATTAGTTTGTCATGAAGAAATGACACACACACAGTTTGTAAAATAAAGAAGTTTTTGTATTCAAAATGTACGGGTTTGGCCTTTGGAATCATTGCCCTTGGCTGGCTTTGGGGTTGCAGATTGCTTTCATTCATGCTGTTCTCAATGCCAGAAGCCATTTTCTCAGTAGGGGCCTAGAAGCGGCTTGTTATCAGTCATTGACGGACGGCCCTTGCAGTTTCAACATTGTGGGCCCCCCTCCCGCCTTGGTGATGCTGATAATCATTCTCCTCTTCCTCCTCTTCCTCCTCCTCTTCCTCCTCCGCCGGTGGTGCTCCAAGGCCTGGTGGCATTGGCTGGGTCCTGAGGATTGCCAGGTTGTGAAGAATGCAGCACACAACCATGAAGAGGGAGACTCACTCAGGCGAGTCCTGCAGGGCTCCTCCTGAGTGGTCCAGACAGCGGAACCATTGCTTGAGCACGCCAATCGTCTGCTCAATGATGTTCCTGGTGGCGAGATGGCTCTCATTGTACCGCAGCTCAGCAGGGGTGTTGGGGTTACGGAGCGGTGTCATCAGCCAGGTGCAGTGTGGATAATCCTTGTCCCCAAGGAGCCAACCACTTGGCTGATGCGGTGCCTGGAAAAGTTCTGGCACACCAGTCTGGTGCAGGATGAAAGCATCATGGCTGCTGCCAGGAGAGCGGGCATTGACAGCGAGTATCAGCTGTCTGTGGTCACAGACCAACTGGACGTTTAAGCAGTGGAACCCCTTGCAGTTTCGTAAAACCTCTGCATTCTCATGCGGTGCCCGCAATGCCACATGCGTGCAGTCAATGGCACCCTGCACCATGGGGAAGCCCGCTATCCTCGCAAAGCCCAATGCGCATTCATGCTGTTTGGCCTGGGTCATCGGGAAAGAGATACATAGATACATAGAAGATAGGAGCAGGAGTAGGCCATTCGGCCCTTCGTGCCTGCTCCGCCATTTAATGAGATCATGGCTGATCCTTTAATTCAGTATCCCGTCCCCGCCTTCTCTCCGTAACCCTTAACCCCTTTTGCCCGTAGAAATATATCTAATTCCCTCTTAAATATATTTAATGAGCTGGCGTACACTGCCCTCTGTGGCAATGAGTTCCACAGGTTCACCACTCTCTGAGTGAAGAAATTCCCCCTCATCTCTGTCCTAAATGGTTTAGCCCTTATCCTTAAATTATGTCCTCTAGTTCTGTTCTCACCCACCAAGGGAAACATTCCTTCTGCATCCAGTCTGTCTAGACCTGTCAGAATTTTATACACTTCTATGAGGTCCCCTCTCAATCTTCTAAACTCCAGTGTGTACATCCCTAAACTACATAGTCTCTCCTCATAGGTCATTCCCGCCATTCCTGGTATCAGCCTGGTGAATCGCCGCTGCACCCCCTCCATGGCAAGAACATCCTTCCTCAGATGAGGCGACCAAAACTGTACACAGTACTCGAGGTGTGGTCTCACCAGTGCCCTGTACAGCTGCAGCAAGGTATCCCTGTTCCTGTATTCTAACCCTTTTGCTATGAAGGCCAGCATACCGTTTGCCTTCTTGACCGCCTGTTGCACCTGCATGCTCGCCTTCAGTGACTGGTGTACAAGAACACCCAGGTCTCTCTGTACTTCCCCCTCTCCCAATCTATTGCCATTTAAATAATAATTTGCCCTCCCGTTCCTGCACCCAAGGTGGATAACTTCGCACTTGTCCACATTATAGTGCATCTGCCATTTATCCGCCCAATCGCCCAGTCTGTCCAAATCGCTCTGGAGCTTCCTGGTCTCTTCCTCTGAGCCCACCCCACCTCCTAGTTTAGTGTCGTCTGCAAATTTGGAAATGCTGCATCCGACTCCCTGATCCAGGTCATTAATGTAAATTGTGAACAGCTGGGGGCCCAGGACAGATCCCTGTGGTACCCCACTTGTTACTGCCTGCCATTCAGAAAATGAGCCGTTTATTCCAACTCTCTGTTTTCTATCTGACAGCCAGTTCCCTATCCACGCCAAAACTTTCCCCTTTATCCCATGAGCCTCAATTTTCCATGCTAATCTTTTATGTGGGACCTTATCGAAGGCCTTTTGGAAGTCCAGGTACACCACATCTACTGGCTCTCCCCCATCTATTCTACCAGTTACTCCCTCAAAAAATTCCAATAGATTAGTCAAGCACGATTTACCCTTTGTAAATCCATGTTGACTCTGTCCTATCCTGTCCCCATTTGCTAAGTGCTCCGCTATTTCATCCTTAATGATGGACTCCAGCATTTTGCCCACAACTGATGTAAGGCTTACAGGTCTGTAATTACCTGCTTTTTCCCTACCCCCCTTTTTGAATAGTGGGGTAACGTTAGCTACCCTCCAATCCATCGGCACTGTTCCCGAGTCTAATGAATTCTGAAAAATCATCCTTAGTGCATCCGCTATCTCTAGGGCCACCTCCTTCAGTACCCTAGGATGCATGTTATCAGGCCCTGGGGATTTGTCCACCTTCAATCCCTTTAGCTTCCTTAACACCATATCCTTAGAGATATTGATTTGCGTCAGTTCCTCCTTTGCCAATGTCCCTATTTTTCCCGATATCCCAGGGAGGTTTTTTGTGTCTTCCTTCGTAAAGACTGACCCAAAGTATGCATTTAGTTGATCTGCCATTTCCTTATTTCCCATTATATATTCCCCCGTATCTGACTGCAATGGACCAACTTTGGTTTTCACCAGTCTTTTCCTTTTGATATATTTATAAAAGCTTTTGGAGTTAGTTTTTATATTTTCCGCCAGCTTGTTTTCGTAAGCTATTTTGCCCCTCTTGATCATGCCCTTTGCCCTCCTTTGCTCTATCTTAAACTGTTCCCAATCTTCCGCTCTGGCGCTTTTTTTGGCTATTTTATACGCCCTATCTTTGGATTTTATGCTGTCTCTAATTTCCCCTGTTATCCACGGTTGAGTCACCTTTTTAGATTTCCTTTTATGCCAGATTGGTATAAACAATTTTTGCAATTTTGTCATTCTATCTTTAAATGTTTGCCATTGTTTATCTACCTCCAGTCCTCTCAGGAACGTTGTCCAATCAGACCTACTCAGTTCCCGTCTCATGGCATCATAATTCCCCTTGTTTAAATTCAGGACCTTAGTCTCTGAGTCAATTTCTTCGCTCTCCATTTCGAGTGAGAAATCGATCATGTTATGATCGCTCTGACCCAAGGGTCCCCGTACAACAAGATTACTGATTAGTCCCTTCTCATTGCACAGTACCCAGTCCAATATAGCCTGTTCCCGAGTTGGTTCCTCGACATATTGATCCAGATAACCATCCCTTAAACACTCAAGGAATTCCTCCTCCTCATTATTTTTACTGATTAGGCTAGTCCAATCTATATGTAAGTTAAAGTCACCTATGATGACAGCTGTGCTCTTATTGCACGCTTCTCTAATTTCCCTCGTGATGCCCTCCCTAACCTCTATTTTACTATTTGGAGGCCTATATACCACTCCTATTAATGTTTTTCGCCCCTCGCTATTTCTTAGCTCCACCCATATAGATTCTGTATTAACTGAGTTAATATCCTTCCTTTCAATTGCATTTATCCCCTCTTTTACTAGCAATGCTACCCCTCCTCCCTTTCTTTTTTGTCGATCCTTCCTAAATACTGAATACCCCTGTATGTTAAGCTCCCAGCCCTGCTCACCCTGCAACCATGTTTCCGTAATCCCAATTAGATCATAATTATTAACCTCTATTTCCACAGCTAATTCATCTACCTTGTTCCTGATGCTTCTCGCATTAAGGTATAAAACCCTCAGGCTTTTTTTATGCTCACATTTTTTATGAATTAGTTTGGCCCTTTGTTTTTTGTTCCTCACCCTTTTACCATTTATTTCTGTCTGCCTTTCACTTTCCTCTATTTCACTACATAGGTTTCTAGCCCCCTGCCATACTAGTTTAAATGCTCCCGAACTGCTTTATCAAAAATTACCCCGAGAACATCAGTTCCATCTCCTTTTATAGAGGGCATTTGTGACCTGACGGATACAGCAATGGACCGCGAACTGGGAGATATTGGTGATGTCCCCAGTAGCTGCTTGAAAGGAGCCGATGGCATAAAAGTTCAGAGCCACTGTGATCTTCACTGCCACCGACAGAGACGCCCTGGTCTTGAGCTGAGGATGCAGATCTGGCTGCAGCAGGTGGCAGAGCTCAGTGACCACCTCCTTGCTGAAGCGCAGCCTGTGCAAACACTGCTCCTCAGACACATTAATGTAGGAGAATTGTTCCCGGAATACCCTGGGAGGGTAAGGTCTCCTGTACAGAGGCCTGTTGGCCCTCCTCCGTCTGGCCATGATTGTCACTCTCTCTCTGCGTCTCTGTTGCCTCCGATTCTACAGGCGCAGGATGACGCCCCAAATCAGTGCAGCCCCCAAAGTCTCTTGGCAATTGAAGTAATGAAGGTCAATTCCAAAAGTACCTGCAAAGTGATGCACAGTAGCCAAAACTACTTCACACAGCGTTGACTCAATGCAGAAGTCTCTCTCTCTCTCTCTCAGAATCCCTCTCTCTGTCAGAATGAGTGGTGCAAAAATGTCTACCACAGAAAAGGCCAGGAAGTGGGCGCCTTTAAATAACCCCATCCCCCCTCCAGCCCCTCACCGACTGGGAAATATTCCAGTCTCCCTGTTGTTGCTTGTGCCAGGCGGAAAGGAGGGGGGCACCACTTAATATCCCATCTGGGGCACCATCGTTGCTCGCTTGACTGATGTTATGATCTGCGGGCGCAGGAGATCGGGGTGGTAAACTTTTGCGTGCCGCAAAAACTCTAGTCAATTTCCAGAGGTGGAAAAAGGATGATACCAGAAATGTGAGGGTATACCTATCAGGAAAGGATGAATTGGCTGGGTCTCTTTTCTCTTGAAAAAAGAAGGCTGAGGGGTGACCTAATAGAGGTTATAAAATTATGAAAGGTTTTGATAGAGTGGATACAGAGAAAGTGTTTCCACTTGTGGGGAAGAGCAAAACTAGGGGCCATCAATATAAGATAGTCACCAAGAAATCAAATAAGGAATTCAGAAGAAACTTCTTTACCCAGAGAGTTGAGAGAATATGGAACTTGCTACCACATGGAATGGTTGAAGTGAATAGTTTAGATGCATTTAAGGGGAGGCTAGATAAGTATTTGAGGGAGAAGGCAATAGAGGGTTATGCTGATAGAGTTAGATGAGGATAGACTGGAGAAGGCTCGAGTGAAGCATAAACACCAGCATGGACTGGTTAGGCCGAATGGCCTGTTTCTGTGCTGGATATCCTATTTAATACCTTAGCCAACTCACCCCTCATACCTACGTAGTTTGCTTTGTTCAGATTTAAGACCTTAAATTCCAAAGTAACTAAATCACTCTCAAACTCAATATAAAATTCTATCATATTATGATCACTCTTCCCCAGAGGCTCCTTTACTACAAGGTTATTAATTAGCCCTGTCTCATTGCACAATACTAAATGTAAAATAACCTGTTCTCCAGTTGGTTCCTCGACATACTGATCTAGAAAACTATCTTGAATGCACTCCACACTATTACTGCAAATTTGGTTTGCCCAGTCTACATGAAGATTAAAGTCCTCCATGATTACTGTATCACCCTTGTTGCATGCACCTCTAATTTCCTGATTTATACTTATTTTACTTGGAAACAGATTCTTATCTTAATTGTTATTACAGGTTATAATACATTTTAAAATTATCATTTGTTATGTTGTCAATTTGAAATATGCTGGAAGTCAGATGACTAAATGGTGCTTTCCCTAAAATAATTTAAATTATACCGTGGGGAGGAGGGGTATTATGCTCTCCAGCAGTTGAGTTTCTATGCAGCTGACTTTGTAGACATCAGGTTCCCTTTTTTAGTGACTTGCAGCAAGCATGTGTTTGAGTTTCAATTCCAATGAACAGTTAATATAAATGTAGGATTGACACAGCCAAACATCTCCTTGGTGAAACATTTTGATTTGGATCCATTCTGATTCATTTACTACAGCTTTATATGTGTATACATCCTCCTTAATTACAAGAGGAAAAAAAATTAGGTTTTTATCTTTTTTTTAAATTTGTTTATGGGACGTGGGTGTCGCTGGCAAGGCCAGCATTTATTGCCCATCCCTAATTGCCCTTGAGAAGGTGTTGGTGAGCTGCCTTCTTGAACCGCTGCAGTCCATGTGGTGAAGGTCTTCCCACAGTGCTGCTTGGTAGGGAGTTCCAAGATTTTGACCCAGCGACAAAGAAGTATCGGAGATATATTTCTAAGTTAGGATGGTTTGTGACTTGGAGGGGAACTTGGAGGTTGTGGTGTTCCCATGTGCCTGCTGCCCTTGTTTTTCTAGGTGGAAGAGGTCGAGGGTTTGGGAGGTGCTGCCGAAGAAGCCTTGGTGAGTTGTTGCAGTGCATCTTGTAGATAGCACACACTGCAGCCACGGTATGCCGGTGCTGGAGGGAGTGAATGTTTAAGGTGGACTGCTTTGTCCTGGATGGTGTTGAGCTTCTTGAGTGTTGTTGGAGCTGTACTCATCCAGGCAAGTGGAGAGTATTCCATCATACTCCTTACTTGTGCCTTGTAGATGGTGAAAAGGCTTTGGGGAGTCAGGAGGTGAGACACTCTTCACAGAATACCTAGTCTCTGACCTTCTTTTGTTACCACAGTATTTATGTGGCTGGTCCAGTTAAGTTTCTGGTCAATGGTGGCCCCCAGGATGTTGATGGTGGGGAATTTGGCGATGGTAATGCCGTTGAATGTCAAAGGGCAGTGGTCAGACTCTCGCTTGTTGGAGATAGTCATTGCCTGGCACTTCTGTGGCATGAATGTTACCTCCACTTATCAGCCCAAGCCTGAACATCATCCAAGTCTTGATGCATGTGAGCATGGACTTGTAATGTCCGTGTGTAATTGAGACACGGACTGCAGAAGTTGGTTATAACAGGTGTTTACTGAATGGAGACAAAACTGGAACTACTATACAAAGTTACTACACAGGCTTATATACAGGGGTGGTCACTACTGGTACTGCAGTATACAGGGGCTGCAGAATATAGTTCCTTCGTCAAGGTACATACATTACAATTCCTCCCCTTTTAGCTAAACAGTACATAACATTCGATTAATAATTAAATAACATATTTACAATTACAGTTGCTATATACATTAGCTGAAGTTAATCAATTATAAATTCAGTCTTTGAGGAGGCTTCCTGATTCTGTCCGGATAATGCCTCTTTGGGGTATCAGGTTCTTCTGGCAAAGTTGATTCGGAATCAACGTCGTTGTTTGGTTCGTCTGCTTCCAATATCACCGATTCTGAGGTGGATGCAATTGGTACTTTGGTTTCATCACCAGGTGTATAGGATCATGGTGTAGATTTGACGTTTTCCAGTGACTCTAGAATCTGGTCAGCATGGCGTCTTACAATGCTCTCTCCAACGTCCACGGTATACATTAGAGGTCCTTGCCGTGTGCAGATCGTTCCTGGTTGCCATTTCTCTGTGCGGTAGTCCCGGGCCAAAACTGGTTGACCTAACTTGAAACTCCTGGTTGGCCTTTCATTCATATTCTGAAACTGCCTGTTCTCCACATCTATTCTGATGTTTGGCTTAACCAAGTCCAAGCGGCATCTTAGTCTTCGATTGAAGAACATCATGGCTGGAGTTTGGTTGGTAACCGCATGTGTCGCATTCCGGTAGGCAAACAAAAAGTTATCCACCTTGTGTTGTAGGGGTATGCCTTCATTACACATTGCCTTGATAGCCTTCTTGAATGTTTGAACGAACCTCTCAGCCAATCCATTGGTGGCTGGATGATATGGGGCGGATGTGTAATGCTTAACACCATTGTTCTTTAAGAACCTCCGGAACTCTTCAGACACAAACTGTGGTCCATTGTCGGAGCAAATCTGTTCAGGCAGCCCATTTCTGGCGAACATGGTTCGTAAGACTGTGATAGTTTTTTCTGTGGTGGTTGAGGACATTTTTATTACCTCTGGCCACTTTGAATGTGCATCCACCGCAATTAAAAACATCGAGTCCATAAATGGACCAGCAAAATCAATGTGTACCCTTTGCCATGGAGATGAGGGCCACTCCCATGGATGTAGAGGGGCTTGTGGTGGGGCGTTTTGGACCTTCTAGCATCCTGTACAGCTCTTGGTCATCTCTTCGATTTCTCTATCGATTCCCGGCCACCACACAAACGCTCTGGCTAAGTTCTTCATTTTTACCCCTCCCAGATGACCCTCATGAAGCTCATTGAGCACTCTATCCTTCAATTTGGGTGGAATTACGACTCTGGATCCACATATCAAGGTTCCTCGGCACACTGACAGCTGTTCTCTTCTCGGCGAGAATGCTGGCAACAGTGGTTCGCCATGTGCTGGCCATCCCTTCACCGTTAAACCATAGACCCTGGAGAGTGTCGGGTCATTTCGTGTTTCCTATTCTATGTTTGCATTCGTCACAGGTAGACATTCGACTATGGTCGAGTGGAATATCTCCACAGGATCCACTGCAGGTGCTTCTTCCACCGTCGGTAACGGTAGGCGCGACAATCCATCAGCATTCCCATGCTGTTTAGTTCCTTTGTACTCGATGTCATATTGGTGTGCCCCTAGGAAAATGGACCACCTCTGTAGCCGTTGTGCTGTCATTATCGGGACGCCCTTCTTAGGGTTGAAAATGGAGACAAGAGGTTGATGATCAGTTAGTAGAGTAAATTTCTATCCGTGCAGGTAGTGATTGAACTTCTTCACCCCCCACACCAGACTGAGGGCCTCTCTGTCAATCTGGGCGTAGTTACGCTCGGCTGCAGTTAACGAGCGTGACGCAAAAGCTATTGGCCTCTCTGAACCATCAAGGGATTTATGTGACAGTACCGTTCCAACGCCGTAGGGAGACGCATCACACGCCAGTCTTATTGGTAGTGATGGGTTGTAGTGAGCCAATACTTCTCTTGAAGTGATCAGGCCTTTACACTTCTGAAAGGCCCGCTTACATTCATCGCTCCATTTCCATGCTACTCCAGTTTGTAGCAGGGCATTCAGTGGGTGCAGAATTGTGGACAAATTCGGCAAAAACTTATGGTAGTCATTTACCAATCCGAGGAATGACCTCAGTTGCGACACATTTTCAGGCGCTGGAGCCTGAACTACCAATTCAGTTTTGTCAGGGGACTTATGTAACCCCTCTTCACCAATCACGTGGCCACAATACGATATTTGTTTCTTAAAAAACTCGCACTTGGGGCGATTGGCTTGTAGCCCATGTTCTCTTAGTCTAGTGAGCACCTGCTCTAGGTTGGCAAGGTGTTCACTGTCATTTTCACCTGTCACTAGGATGTCGTCCAAGTAACACTGAGTCCCTGGAATCCCTTGCAGGACTTGTTCCATTGCTCTTTGCCATATAGCCGGAGCTGATGCTACTCCGAATACCAGTCGATTATACTGGTAAAGACCTTTGTGAGTGTTTATCGTGAGATATTTCCTAGAGGATTCTTCAACCTCCATCTGCAAATATGCTTGCGCTAGGTCAATTTTTGTAAAACGTTTCCCTCCAGATAGTGAGGCGAAAATATCTTCTATCCTCGGAAGAGGATACTGTACTGTGTGAAAGACTGGGTTCACAATCGCCTTGAAGTCCCCACAGATGCGAACCTTCCTTGGCTCCTCAGACTTATTGTTTAACGTTTTCTTCATGACAGGAACGATGGCTGTCGCCCACTCACTCCAGTCTACCATAGATAACACGCCTGCATTCTCCAGATTCTCCAGCTCTGCCTCGACAGCTGGGCGAATTGCATACGGTACTGGTGTTGCTTTGAAAAACTTGGGAATTGCATTCTCTTCTATTTTTATCGAGGCGGTTACGCCTTTAAGAGTTCCCAGTCCTTTTTGAAATACCTCTTTAGCGTTAGCTAAGATTTTTGACAATCATCCAGGAGTGACGTCGTCATCCTTTTTACCAGCCACCGTCAGTGCCTGAATGGAGTGCCAGTCTAAACTTATCTTTCTGATCCATTCACGTCCCAATAACGGTGGTCCACCATCTTGCAGTATGTACAGATACAATTTCTATATTTCCTTGCCGTTGTATTCGACAGGCACCCTTATTTTCCCTCTGGAGTATACTTTCTGCCCCGTATATGTCTTCAAGACAATGGATGTGTCTTTGAAGGGTATGTGTGAGAATAGCCGCTCGTAGTCTCGTTGATTCATGACGGTCAGGGCTGATCCTGTATCCAATTCCATTGTGACTTGGGACCCTGCTATCGTGAGGGTGGCCCAAATGGTTCGGTGATCCTCTTTTGCGATTACGTTGTGTAGTTTGAGACAGCTTAGTCTCTTGTTCCCGGATTCACTATCGCTCTTCTGGTCTTCGGAACTACTGTCCGTCATCTTTTGTACTTTCCTGTACTTTTCCTTAGTAGTCTTTTTGTTGTCGTTAGTCTTCTTCCCGGACCTGCAAACTCGTGCAATGTGTCCCATCTTTCCGCATTGCCTGCATGTTTTGTCCTTGGACCAGCAGTCCTTCTGGTCATGGGTTGTTCTGCCGCAGCGATAACATTTTGCAAATCCCCGTGTCATTTCATGGGTGCCGTATTCCTGTGGCTTTTGCTTTATTTCTGCAGCTCCCCTTGCTGCTGCTTCGTATGATACTGCCACGCTGAAAGCCTTATCTAGTGTCAGCTCTTTCTCTGAGAGTAACCTCTTCTGGGTTCCTTCACTCAGGAGTCCACAGACAAATTTGTCCCGTAGGGTATCTGCCAGTCCTGCTCTGAACTGGCAGTGCTTTGATAGCTTGCGTAGTTCCGTAAGGTAATCAGCATTGCTCTCATCTTTATGCTGATTTCTCTTATGGAATTTAAATCTTTCTGCTATCAGCAGCGGTGTAGGATTTAGGTGTTCCTGTAGGATATCAACAATTTCGTTAAAACTCTTCTCCATCGGTTTGACTGGCGTGATCAGGTTCCGCAGTAGGCTGTACGTTCTTGCGCCCATTAAGTTTAGTAGTACCGATGCCTTTTTCTCATCGGCTACTTCATTTGCCTTGCAATATACATAGACTCTTTCCACATACGTGGTCCAGTCTTCTATTGCATTATCGAAGGCAGTGATATTGCCAGTCTTCGGCATCTTGGAGATCTAAGATGGTACCTCCCGTGCTTTGCCTTCTTCCCCGATTGAACAAAATGGCGCCTCCCACGCTTTGCCTTCTTCCCCGCTGGATTAAGATGGCGCCTCCCACGCTTTCTGCCTTTTCCGCTGCTGCCAGCGCTGTTGCTGGCATTTTTATGCCTTGATGGCGATGCCCTATGGTCTTCGCGCGCTTCCCCCCGTGCTGCTGCCAACGCCGCTCTCCGCGGTCCCCGTGGCAAACTGCAGCTCCTCGCGGCTTTCTGCGCTTCTAATTTGTTTTTCTTTTATTTTAATTACTGTTCCCATCGTCAGAGCAGACCCTATGGGACACTTCCCTCCCGTTTCTCGGGTCTGTACGCTGCCCGGCTTCGTAGCACCGGCGGCGCCCTGTGTGCTCCACCCTCTCTCTCTCTCTCCTCTTCCCGACAACGCTGCTCAGCCCCGTTGAAAAGCCACCCGATCGAGCTCTAGCCTGCCGCAGCCCAGGAAGGATCAGTGTACTACCTGCCACCAGCCCGATTAGCTGGAATACCATAGACTGAATAACCAAGCCCAGCTCTCGACAGCCTCTCCTGCAAATCTTCGAATTCGATGAATCAGAGGGCGGTTGCCCACGGTCGACGCCCGTTTCTTCTGTTTGTTTTTTCTTTTTGGATTTCTTCCTTCTGGCTTCGACCTCTAATAACTTCGCTTCAGGGATGGATCCCTGTGAGGTGGTGCAGAACTGTAGGTAAGTTTGGATCTGTTCGTCGCCAATGTAATGTCCGTGTGTAATTGAGACATGGACTGCAGAAGTTGGTTATAACAGGTGTTTACTGAATGGAGACAAAACTGGAACTACTATACAAAGTTACTACACAGGCTTATATACAGGGGTGGTCACTACTGGTACTGCAGTATACAGGGGCTGCAGAATATAGTTCCTTCTTCAAGGTACATACACTGCAGGACTGCTTCATTATCTGAGGAGTTGTGAATGGCACTGAGCACTGTGCAATCATCAGTGAACATCCCCATTTCTGATCTTATGTTGGAGGGAAGTTTCATTGAAGAAGCAGCTGAAGATGGTTGGGCCTAGGACACTGTCCTGAGGAACTCCTGTAGCGATGTCCTGGGGCTGTGATGATTGATCTTCAACCACCACAACCATCTTCCTTTTTGCTAGGTATGACTCCAGCCAGTGGAGAGTTTTCCCCCCGATTCACATTGACTTCAGTTTTACTCAGGCTCCTTGATGCCACACTCGGTCAAATGCTGCCTTGATGTCAAGGACATAGACCAGATAAAATGTTTCATGGAACAAACCTTTAGGTAAATGTTTTCTCACAATCGTCCATCATAACTTCAGCGGAAACCTTGGCGAAATGGCGCTTCTCCAGGATTTCTACTGAAGTTACACTAAGTGAGCCAGGCGAAATTGTCATTCTGCTGAGCTGAAATGTAGAGTTAGTTTCCTTCATTTCCACCAAGGTTATGGAGGGGAATCAGGAGGACCCCTCCAGAAATTCCAGGCGATATTCTATGAATCAAGTCTTACTAGTGATACTGAAAGTGTGCTAATGTTTTTGTTTTTAACCTATATACCTTTAGTAGTACATTAGACTCATTTACACCAATAGAGGTTCTTAGCAGCAGATGTGCTGTTCTCCTACTTTCATTGGCATTCTCTAGTAAATAAACTCGGGAGCCCTAAATGACAGTGAATGCTTACATTTTTATGAGACCCCTGCCATCAACCTCTAATTTTTCATGATCCTTTTTTTTGAAGTGGTATCATTAATCATAAATGGAAAGTGGCACACACAAGTCACAGGTTCATACTTGAATTCTACTATCCTGGGGCCACATATATTAATTATAGAAGTTCCTATAATGTGCTTAATTATTAACTGGAACTGAAGCACGCAATGTGTGAAATGAACCTTTTGGTAGAGTGGCTATACATATTGAATAACAGCTGGCATGGTGGTGCCGCATGTTGGTAGTTCAAGGCTTTGTACAGCAGAAGGATAGGATGGATGTTTGCTTGTTATTCCCACATGCTGAGTTTCTGATCTCATCCATGCTGTCTGCAGAAGGTATGTCTCCCCAGGCAAGGATGAAATGAAAGTCTGTAAGCAAGTCACCCTGGGCTGCTCTTACAAACCTCCTGGCAGGTGCAGAGTGGTACAGTACTTACAAAATGCTTGAAGCTGATTGCCAATCTGCCCTCATGGATGAAAAATCAGTACATGACACCAGGTAATCAAAAAGAGTGGAGCAAAAGAGATTAAAATTGAGACAAAAGAAAACCGCTGGCTGGGAGTGAAACCATATCATTTTAGGAGAGGATGTGAAAATGCATAAAGCTCTGGCATATGCTATTTTCTATATGATATACAAATGAACATTTCTAAGCAAATTTTAAGATGCTATCATGACCCTTGAGAGCAAAGCTTGAAGTGTTGATGAATGTTGGTAGAGCCCTGAGTTTGAATTTCAGCCTCCTGTGCCCATGTTTAGTGTAAATGGTAGCGCGGACTGGCTGAGCTGAATGACTTGTTTCCATTATTTTATGGAATTTATTCTAAGGCCCAAAAATTTGATAACGCAAAAAAAGGTCACAGGCACCGCGATGCGAGATATGCCCGCCCCCGTTCAAAAAGCGCAGGCAGCACGTCAACTTTGTGCTGCCTGCTAATTATCATGATCAGTGCACAGCCTAGCGCTGAACGAGCTGCTGACAGGCTGTGCGCTCAGCAGGGGCCAAAGTTTGCGTTGTTCAAATGAGGCTAGCCTGCTCCTCTTAAAGTCAGTCTGCACCCCCTAAAGATGAGCTGCCTTCTGCTGATCAAAAATGGCTTCAACATTAAGGGCTGGATTTTCATTCAGAAGTTGGGAAGGAGGCGGGACTACAACTTTTGGGTTGTAGTCCCGCCTCCATCAAGATGCGGCCAATCCACGCGATTTTCACTTGATTGACCTTGTTGAGCCCGCCCAGCGGGCTCAGTAGGCCAATTAAGGGCCACCCGGCAACAGGTGACACCACAGACTGAAATTTCATCTGTCAAGACGTGTTGACAGATGAAATATCAGTGTTTCACAGCTGTTTGAAGCTGTCAAACACTGACAGTCTTACTTCTAACCTGAGTCCTTCTACGCAGACTCAGTTAGAAATCTCGCCGGCACTGAAAGCTGCAGGCTGTCACTTTTGACAGATCGCAGCCATTCTGCTTTCTGTGCCAGCTGAATGATGGACTCCCGAAGCCTAGAGGAAGGAAGGCTGTAAAGGTAAGTACAGGTAATTTAAACTTTAGACACATCAAACACACTTACATTTGCACTCATGCACCCATCACTCACCTGAACACTGACATCTCGACCCCTCCAAGTCCTTCAACCCGATGGCCTGACTCCTCTAACCTGGCGTGGTTTGGAGCCATCGGGAATCCCACACGTCAACCTTCAAAATAGGGATTAGGCTAACTACCTGTTAACAGGCAGTTAATTGGCACAAATCCCTTCCCGCCTCGGGTTGGTGGGTCCTAGTGCGGGGCAGGTACCCGCCTCCTTTGAAACTTACATGGAGGCAGGTTTTGGGCCGGATGGTGTTGGGACCCCCGAATTCAGGATTTTAGCCCCCCGCACGCCTAAAAGCCCGCCTCATAGCACACTGAAAATCAACCCCTAGCACAAATGGGCCAGGAAAGGGCACCCAGGGTTTCAGAAGCAGCACTTGAGCTTTATGCGGGCAGTCAACACTGGAAGAGAGGTCCTCTACCCACAGGGGGCCAGGCGGCCCTCCAGAAGGAAGGATGTGGGACCAGATCGCTGAGGCCGTCACTGCCAGCAGTGTCGCCCACCTGGCTCCAGTGCCCAAAGAAGTTTCATGACCTCAGATGAGTGGTCAAGATCAGTGAATGCATTTTCAAAAGCTATCTCCTACCAACTGCACCACTAGCCTCACACACTGCTCAATGCACAACCCCCTCCCCCCCAATCACTCACCTACCAACAATCTGTACCAAACTCGAGGCACGCCTCACATTCCTAGCTTCACTTCACCTCCTTGGGAGAGACAGTGCTGGCCATTCTTGGCAGGGGCAGAGCTGAACCCTTGGTCAGCAGCGGGACTGAAAGAATGCAAGATGCCAGTATCCTCATACATTATCCTCCTTCTCACATTCAACTTCCCCCTCATCCCACATTATCTTTTGATTTACAAGGTGCACATGGTGTAAGCATGCACCTCCTGCTTTACCCCCCCTCCCCTCACCTCAACCCTACACTGGTGCCTTCCTCATTTCAAACACCCAAGAAATCCAGCCAGCCAAGCCAGTGGCTGACCAAGAAGAGGGAGAGGAGAGTGACGATGAAGAAGAAACGCTGTCACTCAATTTCACACACCCAGCCACCAGCTCCTTGAGTTTGTCCTGCAAAGCCATCTGCAGTGTCCTCCACTGAATGCCAGCAGCTTTCCACCAGCCATGTCACAGCCATTGGGGTAGTACGGCGTAAGAGTACTAGGATAGGCAAAGGCATACGCAAGACACTCACGAAGGGAATGCACAAAGGTGATTGGTTGATTTTTCAATGTAATATTGGATGCATATATGGATAAAACAGATCATTACCTCTACCCCCATTTTTTCAGACAGCAGTTCTGATTATGCTGTTCTCATTTACACCTCTTCTAGACCCATCTCTTGTTTCTTTACTTGTCCCATTACCACCCACTTTTGCTTTGCACCATCAACCCTTTTGCCATTTTATCTCTCCTGCCTTCCACCCTATCACAGACCTTCCCTTTTGTTCTTTCCTCCCATCTCCCCTTTCGCTGCCCCTGCACTTGCTTATAACCTGTTACATCTCCAACATTTTCCAGTTCTAATGAAAGGTCATCGACCTGAAATGTTAACTCTTTCTCTCTCCACAGATGCTGCCTGACCTGCTGGGTATTTTCAATTCCAGCATTTTCTGTTTTTATTTCTGATTTCCAGTATCTGCAGTATTTTGCTTTTGGATAAAGTTGGATTGGAAAGTTTGCTTTGTGGTGGCTTTTATTTCAGCAATGTGGCCAAGAGGACGCTATGATGGTCAGTAACAGAGGGAAGATAAAATGTTGAAAGGGGAATTGGGGTTGTGTTTACTGGTACCGCAGGCGGATGATTCCATCCCGGATATCCCAGCCAGAAAAGGACTGTCTGGGTTGCCTCCTTCCTTCTGCTTTTTCCTCTTCTGCTTCCTCCTCTTTTGCTTCCTCCTCTTCTGCCTCTTCCTCTTCCTCCTCCTCCTCCCTCTGTGAGCAGCTTGTCCCCATTGCTCCATCTCATGTCATGCTCAGCCCAAGGGGGACTGCAACTAGAGTTCCCAGGTCTGGGAGGAAGTGGTGTTCTCAGAGGCCTTCCTTTAAGAGTCAAAGTCTTGCAAATGTCAAGCAGCACTCCCTGCACACATTACCAACTTTTTAAATGTGTTACACCGAGCCACTACTCCAATAAAATGTACAGAAACCATTACAAATGCAAAAATCTAAACTTACCTGAAAGTTGTGTGTGTCCCTTTAAGAAGCGCTGACAGTGGGCCCATCATACTGCTGCTCACACGTTCTGCTGTGCGTACTTTGGAGAGGGCATTAACATGAGCAACAACATCCAAAATACCAGATCGTGCATCAATTCAGCGTTGCATGCTGATTGACGTCACGATCTGGCTTATCTAAATACGTGAAGTCAGCACAGGTATCGACAGTGCTGTCAACCTGCCCAATGGCGGCTGCTGCGTTCTGTGCTGGAAGTGGGCGGAAGTGAGGTGCCCACCAATTTTCTTCCTTAACGGCCAGTGCAAATGACTCCAATTGTGGGAGCTTGCTGTGTGCAAATTAGCTGCCACGTTTCCTACATTACAACAGTGACTACACTTCAAAAAGTACTTCATTGGCTATAAAGTGATTTGGGATGTCGGGTGGTCATGAAAGGCGCTATATAAATGCAAGTCTTTCTTTCTTTATTCTTTCACTTTCCTGGCCCAAGTGTTTTCTCTCCAATTTATCTTCTATCCTGAAGCCATCAACCCTCTCACTTGTAAGATTCACAAAATTCCCACATTTTCCCCAAAGTCATTAATAAAAGGGACCCTGCATGGACATTTTAAAAAGGGTACCCAAAGATGGCGCCTGCACCTCGTGACCAAAAGCCTGCAAGATTTTAAAGCTTGGACTCTGTGGCAGCACAAGCAGCTTTTGGGGAAATCGAAACTTAAAATGCAGTTTCTGTGAAAAACGACTTTGTATTTTGGAAAGCCGACAGCAAACATTGAATATGCATTGAGCCAGATCGTAGACAGATCAAAACCAGTTAGGCCTATACTTGAGGCCATCAAGTTGTCTGCATAAATAATCGGAAACAGCTTATGGGAGCCGTCAAGGCTGGACAGGCCGATTAGAATGCATTAATAACAATACAGCTCGGACATCAGGCCATTAGGTGTGATAAATGGCCATCTAAAAACAGTTAGTTTAGATAGCTACAATCATTTAAACCAGCCTGCCAAAATTGGAACAATGAACTAACCTGATTTGGCGCACAGATAAGGGGCTTCGTAAGGAGCATAACTGCAGGCCCCGGGTAGCAATCTCTCTCTTGCTCTTGCCCTTGTCCCTGCTTTCGTGGCTCCAGCCTCTTAGGCTGCCGCCGCTCGTACTCGTGCCCTGTTCTCATGGCAGGTTCTCTCCTCGCTCCCCGTAGCAGAGTTTCAACAACTAAGGACACCATACCAATTGCAGGGGAGGGGAATGAGACCCATGTCCATAGTCATCCAGGACGCTTGTGCCGCAAAAGGGGTGAGACGAAAGTGAGTAGGCAGCCCAGGACTTGTATAGTAACCGAACGAGATGAGACAAAGCGAGACGAAGAAGAAGGTAACAACTCGGTAAGAGCAGAGCAGGGCAGCGAAAAATGTATTGATGAGGCCAAGCGTCTAGGTATAAGCTGGCGCTTGGTGAGACGAACATTTTGGTGAGCACTGCGAAAACGCAGGTGTCCACGCCACGGCGAGTATACTGGCATTCTTATGTTTGGGTAGGAAAATCTAGGCAGTTAAAACTGCCAACTGCCCTATAGGCACAACGTTGCCGCCGCCGACCGCCCGAGGGAGAAGAAGAGGAGAACCCATCGCGACGAGACGACGACGGCAGCGGAGGGGAAGAAGGTGTGTCGCAGCAGCAGCTCCAGCACCACACCCTTGAAGACCACGTGACGACGGGGTACCTAAGAGGACAGAGAACCAAACCTCAAAACCTGCACTCGTTAACAGTTGGCTTTTGCTTTGGATTGGTGAGCATGAATTCTGGCCCCTCATAGCTTAATCTAGTGAGGTATAGGGGGTGGGATAAGGATAAGGGGATTGTTAATATAGTTTGTTTTCCCTCGATGTGCCGTGTGTTCCCCATTCCCTGTATAAGTCTAGTTATTTTGCATTTGCCTGTATTTTTATACTAGTAACTTCACATAAGACTGTTTTTAATTTCTATTTTAATAAAATCTTGGTTTTCTTACATCCAAACCACCTGTTTACTCGAGTCTTTTCTGTATCGCCGCCTGTACCTAAGTCCGGTGTCTAGAACCCAGGGGCGTGGGAGCGATTCGAACCACTCACAAACAGTCAGGGGCATAACTGACTGGGCGCACGCGCCACACCCGCCACCCCCCTACACACTTGGCTACAGCTGTGCTTTTCCACAACTTGCATTTATATAGCATTTTTAATGTAGATAACTATCCCAAGGCACTTCATGAGGCACAAGGGATAAAATGGATATCAAGCCAAAGAACAAGATAGTCGAAGTGGTGATCAAAATCTAGGTCAATATGGTGGGTTTTGAGGAAGGTTTTAAATGAAGAGATAGAGGGGTTTAGGGAGGCAATTCCAGAGCATGGAACCTAGACAGCTGTAGGACGGTCACCATGGATAATATTTGGAGCAGGGACATGGTTAATTTTTGTTCTTCCCCTGTACCCCAAGGACACTGATGCCAATTATAAGACGTCCATCGCTGTCCTTGGGACCACACATAGGAGTGACCTGAGAAAATTTATAAGGCAGATCTGGAACTCTGAATCAAGAGGAGTAGATTGTAAATCACAATAGTGCACCACAGAGGTGGATATGGAAAGAAACAGCAGGAAATTATAATGAAAAGAAACTAAAGGTGACCAAAGGGGTTGTAGAAAGGAAAGGAGATAGGAGCAGAATATTAAACCAGAAAAACAACGAATTAAAGATTAGGTGTAACTGGTAAATACGAGTAAATTCACTGATCCTAGGTTCTCAGTAGGGAGCTATACTTGAAAGGAGCATGCATCAGAGAACTAATATTACAGTCTTGTCCTATCTTCAACCTGTGCTCCCTGCTGAGAGCACAGGATCAGTGAATTTATCATTTTATGTTATCTTTAACATTGTTTTTCCTATGTACGAGTTAGAAAACAGTAAGAAATATATGGATAGTTTGTTTTCATCAGTTTCTTTTTGTGTTTTCACAAGTGTGAAAGTGTGTACAAAAAAATGCACAAAATATGTGGGGTGGGGGAGGGGGAGGAGAGGAAGTGTAAGGTACAGGAAAAGTCAAATTGTAAATTGGAAGCACTGTAGATATAGCTGAACCAAAGAGGTTGAATGTAAATTGTGCAAGCCCAGAACAGACTGGATCCCTGGTTTGTGCTAAGTTAGATGATTTCAGCCAAAATGGTGGTAAGCTTGGTTGTAGCACCCAGGGCTAGGGAAAACAAAAATAATCAGCCAGGATCTTGACTCTGGAAAACTATCCAGAGAGTACTGTTACAAAGTCAAGTGAGGACAGAATTGGGCTCAGTTGTGATGCCCTCGAATTAATCGACTTCCAAAACACTCCTGATTAATATTGGGGCAAGATATTGGCGAGCAAGCAGCATGCAATGGAAATGAACCTCGGGTGGTTTCTGTGTGGGAGGTGCAATTTACTCTGTCAGTTTACTGCCCAAGTGGTGAAGGTGAAAAATAGCCACAACTATTCCAATACTCTCCTGGCCAGGTTCCTATTCTCCACTCGCCATCAACTTCAGTTCATCCTAAACGAAGCTCTTTATCCTATCCTGCACCAAGGGCTGCTTGCCCATCATCCCTATTCTTGTTGATATGTATTGACTCCTAGTCCCCCTTAGCCTGAAATTTAATATTCTCATCCTATGTTTAAATCTCTCCATTGCCTTGCTCCTCCCTGTCTTTAACCTTCTCCAGAACTACACCCCCTCCTGTGAACTCTCCATTCCGCTGATTCCAGCCTCTTGTGCAACCCTCTCTCTTTTGGCCCACTGTTGACAGCCGTGCTTTCAGTTTTTGATCACCCCTCCTAATGGGCGGGACTTTCAAGTTTGGAGGGGGTGTAAAACGCACAATACCAGATCGGCAGTCAAGGGAAAGGAAAATTGAGTAGGGTGGATAATGGACAGCTGATCCAGTATCACCTGTTTTAACATCCCTGCCGAAATTGAAATTTCCCAATAATATCTATCTTTTGCTAGGTATCCTTTTTAATGACTCTTCTGTGAAGACCTTTGGGACGTTTTCGTACATTAAACGTGGTATAAAAATGCAAGTTGTTGTTAATGGTGGTGGTGGTAGTGATGCTAATGCATATGATAAAGAAAGACTTGCATTTATAATGCGTCTTTCACGACCTGAGGATGTGCCACAGCGTTTTATAGCCAATGAAGTACTTTTGAAGTGTAGTCACTGTTCTATTGTAGGAAACGCAGCAGCCAATTTGGGCACAGCAAGCGCCCACACATGCACTTTGCAGCAGGGATTAATCAATATTTATGAGAAGCAGGAAACCTGGCAGATTAAAATTTTTTATATACCTCCTCTTCCTTACCCTGAGGGTACTGATGTCAGCTGTAAAGCCTGTAACAGCACCTTGGCTGAGATCAGCCAGCTTAGCACGGAGATCAAACTAGGGACCTTTCTGATCTTTGTAGTTTTAATTATCAAGTTGTATAATAATTTAGGACACTTGGGTGGGTGGAGGGAATAATTGTCAAAAGGTTTTTTTAAATTAAAAGTGTGCCAGAAATGGCAGGTGCATAGTAGTCAACACCAGCAGCACACTACAAAATAAAGGAGGCAAAGTTTGTGCCTTCGATGGAATTATGTTGGATCCATTGTTTCACATGTTCAATGTGAGGGGAGAATGGCACTTGGAAGCCATGGACCTCCACTTGATAACCATTATATGGGAGTCTTTGGGCTGGATTTTGTCATTGTGGGCAGGCTGGGGGCATGTCAGGTGGTCGGCATGTCAGGACCCCGCCTCCGATGTGAGGTGGGACAAAAGTGCGATTTTGCCCTAATTGGGCACTTGATTTCCAGCGTGTGGGAACCCCTGGCCCAATGAGTCTTTTGATACTGAAACCCGCCTCTGATGACATCATCAATACAGCTGGTTTTAAGGCCTGCAAGCAGGCTTGTTTTTTTTTCAATCTTACAACTTTATGACCATACTTCTGAGGGATTCCTACTGTTACTATGTCCAGCACCAGGCCAAAGTGTGCACCCAGATTCAATGAGGCCTCTCTCCAAGCTCTGGTGGAGAGAGCAAGAGCAAACAAGGAAGTGCTCTTTCCTTCCTCAGGGAGGGAAAAGCCTCCACAGCAGACCAAAGCTGTGTGGCTTCAAATGGCACAGGAGGTGAAAGCGATTTCAATGTGCAGCAGAACCTGGCTGCAGTGCCGAAACAGGTTTCATGACCTCCTCCGTACAGGAAAAGTGAGTATTCCATCCCCATGACCCTCAATCTGACCCCCCTCGCTTCTCATCACCAGCACTGTGCTTTGTCAACCTCCTCCTCCACATCCCACTTCACCCTTACATCCCTGCACCCTTACCCATTCCCTCTCTCTGAATGTTCACATTCAGTTAACTATTCGACTATGCAGCCCTCACACTCCCTACCACTCTGATGCTATGAAAACAACCTACATCACACAGGGAGGGCACTTGGTCTTACCACCTCACACCATCATTGTGTCCTTCTAAGCATCTATGCTATGGATTCTCTACACTCACACCTTCATTCTCACTCAAACTCCACTTGTCTCCCTCATTGCAGGAAAAGAAAGCCCACAATAAGAGTGAGAGGGCGAGGACAGGAGGTGGGCCACCCTCAATAGCCCACCTCACCACATCAGAGGAGGCAGCCCTGGAGGAGTGGAGGAGGATGCGCAAGTGGGGGACGGACAGACGGGCGCATCAGAGCAAGCTGGTGACAGAATAGTTTTTCATCTCTCTCATTGACATTGCATGAGTGACTGACCTTGATTCTGATGCTTTAACAGATTGACTGATGATCATCTGCACAATTCAATGTGTATGCAACGTTTATCTGACATGTCTAACTCTTTCCTTTACTCCCCCACAGGACCATCGACAGCCCCTCTCCCTACTATCCAGGAGGAACAGCCTGAGCCCCCAGTCTCCTCAGAGGAAGCTGCAACCTCTGAGGGCGCAGCGTCAGCAGAATTAAGTGCACCCAGCACCAGCGCAGACACTCACACCTCAGTGGGACCTCCAAGAGATAGAGAAGTGTTGTCACCTGGTGTATCACAGCTCACAAGTGAGCATCAGCAGATGGTGGGGACAGGGACAGCAGTGGAGAGTCCTTGTCAGAGGATGCAGGACACTCCCAGCTCGGCTCCGCTGCATGTCTGCACTGTGCCTCCGGGTCCATCCAGGAGAGCGGTGCTGGAACTCCAGGAACAGGTGCAGGAGTCTCTGGCAGGTTTTGTCTCCAGGGTCGCTGTGAGTGTGAAGCGAATGGAGGAGTCCATCGCCAACATGAGCAGAGCCTTTGTGGTATGCGTTGGCGCATGAATGCATCACCATGGAAAGGATGGCAATCTCCGTGGAAAGGATGGCTACCTCCATGGTAAGGCTGGCTACCGTAGAGGAGAGGATGGCTACGGTAGAGGAGAGAATGGCTTAGTCGCCAGGGTCTTGAAAACGTGGTAATTGTTCAGAATAGACTGACATCTCTTGAGGAGCGATGGTCAGCTATTGAGCAGAGAAACCAGACCTTTATGGAAGTGCTCTAGAGTTGGACTTCTGTAAAGTCTGTGGGTTGTACAGTTAATAACGACACAGACTTCAGGAGTAACAAACAAACAGGTCTTTACTATTCAGAGGTCAGGGCGAATCTGCCCCAGTTATCCTGCCACAACACTTATATACTGGTGTGGTCACTGTCGGTATTACAGTATACAGAAGCCAAACAAATAGTGCCACACCTAAAGTAGTTCTCTTAAAGGTGAACGGTTACATTCAATAGTTCCCTTAAAGGTAGATGGGTACATACACTACAATCCTCCCTTTTTAGCTTATTACTTACAGAGTCCCCGTTAAACATACATATCTTCAACTTCATATAAAACAATTTACAGATATAATCTTGGTGGGAACAGTTCATAGATTCAGTCTCTGATCTTGACTCGTTCCGAACAGCATCTCTTTGGTGTAGCTGGTTCACATGGCTAGCGTGACTCCTCCATAGCCTTTTTCTTGACGTAACAGCTTGAACTTTCGTCCTGTTGAACCAGCAGTGCGGACTTTTACAACCAACTGGCTGTCTTGATAATTTCCGGTTTTTCAACTAATTTAGCTCCTTTCGTAGTGTCCCGCCTGAGATGGTAGAAGTGATAATATTTTAGACGGTTATTATCTTCTGCTTCTTCTTTTTCTTTTCTGCCTATTTGAAACTCTCGGAGCTCCTTTCTCGGCTGCCAGCTGTAGCGCCACCAACTCTCTATGTTCCTTAGACCTTAAGTGCTTCATCCGGATTTCAGCACTTTGGGAGTTTTCGTCACAAACTGAGCAGACCAGATCCTCGTAATATTCAGTGTCACTCAACAGGTCATGGTAATACTCGGCTTCGTCCTGAGTTAGGCCAGCGAGAGGGCCTTCTACTTCCTCCTTACCCATCTGGACGTTAGCTGACTGTGGTTCCTTCCCTAGACATCTTTCTTGAAAAGACTTCTTCATGCATTCAATTTCATCCCGCTCTTCCTGGGTTGTCTGCCATTCCTTCACTACTGACCTCATTTGTGAGTTCAATACCTTCCCTTCCATCGGGGATTGCGTTATCAGGCTATTTAATCCTTCTACTGAAGCAGCTGTTTCAACATTCTTCTGTTCACATTGACGTGATTCAACGAACTCTTCATAGAGTAAACTGTAATACAAAATCTGTGTTGCCACCTCAGTTATTTCCGTAACTTTTGGGAGCTCCGAATTCCTTCCCTTTGAAGATTGAAGCTCGTGTTCCCATTGTGGAGTCTTGTCTCTCAGCATGTGAAGGAGTTGGCTGACCGTTAACTCTTCCACGGGGACTCTGTGGATCAGAGTCTTCTCCATTTCATCCACCTTTCCCTCCAATGCTTTCTCCTTCCTTTCCTCTTGTACTTTGGTTTCAAGCGCTCGAAGAAGTTGCGCCTTGATGCTCCCTAGCTCATGTTCAGGGCCCATTCTTACAGTCTCTGTGTTTCTTACAGTTTCCTTTCCTTCCACTGAAAGGATTCCCAGTTGAATTTGTTCTTCAAGTCGTTGAACCTCGGTCATTGCCGCCTCATATTTGACTTGGGTTTCCTTCAATATTTTTATGAGTTCTTGGACACCTTGTCTTTCATGTTCTGCCATGTCTTTCACCTCTAAATTCTCATCTATGGATGGAACTTCTACCGATGAGTCTGTCTTGGCCTTGAGCTCATCAAGAATTTCCTGCAGCCTTTGGACTTCTTGCTCATGTTCAACCTTTAGTTGTTCATATGCTTCTACTGAAACTAGCTTTTCGGAGGTTGCCGAGTTAATCCCCTCCAGAATTGTAGCCTGGGCCTGTTCATACTGTTCTTTCAACTTCTCACACTCTGCTTGTAAGGAGTCGTAGAGAAGAACTGGAATAAAATCCTGGCTTCCTGAAGATTCCTCTTCATTTGCTTCTTTCGCAATTTCCTGTTGGAGTTCAGCCAAGGCTGCTATGCTATCTGCCTCTTGAAGTCTCACTGCCATCAAATCTTCTTTATTCTTGCAGTCTATCTCAGCCATTTTCCGTTTACTTTCATTTAACTGAGTGAGTAGACCCTTATTCTGGGCTGAGAGATATTGCACCTTCTCATGTAGACCATAGCACTCCTTCTCTGCTCGACATAGCTGGTTACTGCTGATTTGGTTCTGTGTTTCAAGTTCCAACATCCTTTGCTTAGCTTCTTTCAGTTTCGCCCCTATAAGCTCCTCTTGCAACATGGCCACATTATTCACATCAGGTAAAGAAGCGTTTCTCTTTTCCATGTCCAAGATTTTTTTCTGCATCTCTTTAAGTGCACACTGCGATTCAGCTTCTCTTAACCTTGCCTGCACTAGCTCCGTCTCCAATTGCAGAACAAAATCCTCAGTGTAGCGTGGTTTGCCTTTATGCTGTATCTCTAGATCATGCAAATATTCTAACTCCTGAACATCATAAGGGAGATGTGATCGGTAATTGGTCACGATGGCTCTATGGTCGCTCTCTGCTTGAGCCAGCAGGTTCTGTTGTCTTTCCAGACTCTCCCATTCGGTGTCATAGAACTTTTTCATTGTTTTCATCTCTTGTACGAGACGGTAACTTAATTGTTCTAATTGTTGTCGTACTTTGAAATAACGTTGAGTTCGAGCCCGGTGTTCCTCCGTAATGCATATGTCTGTAACTTGAACAGACTCAGAATTCTCTGTCTTTATGCACGCCATCGTTTTTCCAACCTTAGTCAGTGAGTTCATGTTAACCTTGTTTTTCATACGTGGGCTGGACTTATCGTCTTCCGGCTCAGAGTCTGAGCTGCTTGTCTGCACCGAGTCCTCACTCGTCATTGCTTGTAGGTAGTGCCATTCCATGTCTATTTTCTTGATCCACTCCCATCCTAGAAGTGGTGGTCCTCCCTCAGGTAGTACGTACAAGTTCATTCTTGGGTGTACTTTACCCCTATCTCTCACCTTGACTCTTATTTTTCCCATGGGGTATACCTTATGCCCCGTGTATGTCTGCAATACGAACTTGGTATCTCTTAAGGGTATGTGTGGGAATAGCCGGTGGTAATCCCTTCGATTTATGACTGATACAGCTGATCCAGTGTCCAACTCCATTTTCACTTGGACTCCAGCTATTTTTAGCATGACCCAGATAGTTTGTAGGTCAGCTTCCTTACTCACATGGTGGATACTCAGACTACCCAGCTCCTGGCCGTTTGGATCTGAGTCTGGATTCTGTTCGTCTGAACTCTTCTCAGCCCCCTTGTATACCTTGTTGTACTTTTCTTGTGATGGCTTCCTTTGGTTGTTGGTCTTCTTCCCTGACCGGCATACCTTAGCGATGTGACCCAGTTTACCACATTTCCTACATTCTTGGTTCTTAAACCAGCATTGATTCTGGTCGTGTGTTGTCTTCCCGCAACGATAGCATTTTGTTGTACTCGAGGCAATTTGGTCCACCCCGAGTGCCGCTGCCTTTAGTTGCATTTCCGCCGTTCCTTTCGCTGCGGCTTCGTGTGATGCGGCTATAAGGACAGCCCTGTCAAGTGTAAGGTCGTTCTCTTCGAGTAGGTGCTTTTGCATCCCTTCCTTGGACAATCCGCCTACGAACTTGTCTCGCAGTGCCTCTGTCAGATTCCCTCCGAACTGGCAGTATTTCGCTAGCCTACGCAGTTCGACCAAGTATTCTGCGTTGCTTTCGTCTTTCCGTTGCGTTCTTGCATAGAATTTGAATCGTTCAGCCAACATCAACGGTGTGGGGTTCAAGTGGTCCTTCAGAACAGCCACAATCTCTTCAAAAGACTGATCCGCCGGTTTAGCTGGTGCTAGTAAATCCTTCAAGAGCCCGTATGTCTTTGCGCCCATCGAGTTTAACAATGTTATCGCCTTGTCGTCTTCCTCTATTTTGTTGGCTTCACAATAGATCTCGATGCGTTCCACGTACGTGGCCCAGTCTTCTATCTCAGAATTAAAATCGTTAATATTCCCTCGCTTAGGCATCTTCCTTTCCTTGGAGCAGCACAGTATTTCTTTAAGTATTATTTATTATCTGTTTATTTCTAAAATGGCGGTTTTCCCGCAAAAATGGCGGTTTCCCGCTCTTCCCTTCTCTCTCTCTCTCTCTCTCTGCCCACTTCAATGGCAGTTAAGATGGCGGTTTTTCCCGCGAAAATGGCGGTTTCCCGCTCTTCCTTTCTCTCCCCGCCCAATTCAATGGCGGTTTCCCGCCTCTGTCGTCTTCTCCGCCTAATGGCGGCTTTCCGCGTTTCTTCCTGGTGGAAGGGGTACGCTTTCCCCACAGCGGACAGGTTCAGCCACTGGGCTGGCTCTCGCACAGCTCCCCTTACTCGGCTCTGTCTTTTCCTCCCGCCCGCACGGCTCTACCGGTGCTGGGTACATCCCGTTAACGGAGGACAGTTCAGCCGCTGGACTGGCTCTCGCGCAGTCTCTCTCTCCGTACCCGGCTCTGTCGCTCTCTCCTCCGCACGTTCGGTTCTACCAGCTCTGGGTACCCCGTTGGTGGAGAACAGTTCAGCCGCTGGACTGGCTCTCGCGCAGTCTCTCTCCCCTTGTTCGGCTGTGTCTTTCTCCCACTCCCGCACGTTCGGTTCTACCGGCTCTGGGTACCCCATTGGTGGAGAACAGTTCAGCCGCTGGGCTGGCTCTTGCGCAGCCTCCTTTGCTTGGCTCTGCCTCTCCCACACGCTCGGTTTCAGCGCTCCGCGGCTTCGTCGCCGCCCGGATCTTTCCCGCCGATCGCGGTCCGGCTGTCACCCGACGCCGTTGGACCCGACTTCTGACCGGCTCAGCTCCCCCTCGACCGAGGTCGAGTGCTCTGCCCTTATCCTCCGGATACTTCTACACCTTCCCCTACTCACAGTCTCTTCGGCCGCCTTTGTTCCCTGCTGATCGGCTCACTCCGTACCGTGGTAGAAGGGTAGTCAGTGCCTGTTGCAGATGGAAGCTTTTGTTGCTAAAGTCTTCCACCTTTCTCCTGCTGCCGCCTCGTGTTTTCTCCCAGCAGAACGACGAGGGCGGTTGCCTCTCTTCGACGCTCTTCTTGCTTTGGTAGTCTTGCCGCAGGGTACGATCGGACTCGTCGCCACTGTAAAGTCTGTGGGTTGTACAGTTAATAACGACACAGACTTCAGGAGTAACAAACAAACAGGTCTTTACTATTCAGAGGTCAGGGCGAATCTGCCCCAGTTATCCTGCCACAACACTTATATACTGGTGTGGTCACTGTCGGTATTACAGTATACAGAAGCCAAACAAATAGTGCCACACCTAAAGTAGTTCTCTTAAAGGTGAACGGTTACATTCAATAGTTCCCTTAAAGGTAGACGGGTGCATACACTACAACTTCCAGTGCAGAAACAGGTCCTCATGGACCCCCTGAAATGCAGCAAGGTGCTGTCAAGCCACTTGCTAGCTCTGAAGTGGGGCTGACCCAGAGATGGATGTTGGTGCCAGAGAACAAGGAAGTGGGGGCTCCTCTCCAAGCGCTCACATGATCATGCCACTGCAGAGCCCTCGGTCAGAGCCCCACCAGAGTCCTCACCCAACTGAGATCGGCGTCTCAGCCCCTGCACAGCTGCAGGAGCAGCAGGCTGTTGCCGAGCCCTCATGGGCTCGAAATCCCAGAGGACACCCGCCAAAGGTGTCGAGGCAGGAGCAGCAAAAAAGTGAGCAAGGGGCCTCCACATCTGCTGAAGCCACAGGGGAAGCACCACGTAGGAGCACACATAAGAGGAAGATAATGCACAAGTAGTCACAAGGGTAGTCACTTGGGTGTTATGTTGTGTTTATTTTTGAAATGCCATCAGTTGCTTGTTGTGATAAAAAATTCTGATGGCAAACTGTTGAAGTTGTGGCCTGTGTCATTTCGCAAATTGGACTTCCACATTGAGGTCTTAGGGCGACTTGCAATTGTCAGTATGGTGGTCAGAGTGATAGGAATCCGCAGGTTCTTGGCCATTGTCGATGCTCTGGTAAGAAGGTGCGAGGCATAAGTGTTTGATTGGCTAGGCTAAGCAAATCTGGCCAAGATGAGTGCATCCCTTGCATCCCAGGCAGCAATGTGCTCGCGTGCTGCTGCCGCAGGTTGATGCACCTCTGCAAGCTGTTTGTTGTTGCTCTCCTCCTCCTACTCCTCCTGCTCCTCATCTGAGGAGGCTATGCGATGAGCCACTTGTTGCTCAGGCATTTGCAAGCCATGATGCTGTGCCATGTTGTGAAGTGCACAGCAGACCACGATGATTCTGGAGACCCTGGCTGCTGAGTACTGCAGGGCTCCACCTGATCTATCAAGGCATCTGAATCGCATCTTCAGCAAGCCGATGGTTTGCTCGATAATGGATCTGGTAGAAATGTGGCTGGAGTGGTAGCGCTCCTCAGCTTCTTTGGATGGGCTCCTCAACGGCGTTATTAGCCACGTCTTCAGGGGATAGCCCTTGTCTCGAAGAAGCCATCCGGAAAGTTGGTCTGGTGGACTGAAGAGCGGAGACACACTACACTGGCACAGGATGAAGGAGTCATGGCAACTGCCAGACACGCAAAATTTCCTTCTTGTGGTCACACACTAGCTGCATGTTGAGGGAGTGGAAGCCCTTGCTGTTGACAAAAACACCTGGATTGTGATGGGATGCCTTAAGGGCCACATGTGTGCAGTCAACGACACTCTGCACCCTTGGAAAGCCTGCCAGATTAGCTAATCCAACCGCAGGCACGCTTACACTTGCTTGATCCTCGGAGAAGTTGACGTAATTGTGCACGATGGCAAAGAGGGCATCAGTTACCTCTGTGATACAAGTGTGTGCGGCCGCCTGGGAGACGCCGCTGATGTCTGCTGCTGATCCCCGGAATGAGCCTGAAGCAAAAAAGTTGAGTGCGGTGTTGACTTTGAAGGCCACTGGTAAGGAGTGTCCATCCGCTCCTCTGGGCTCCAGGTCTTGCTGCAGCATTCTGCAGATGTCACCCACTACCTATCGCGAAAGTCTGAGCCTCCTTTGACACTGCTGCTCAGTCATGTTGAGGTAGCTCATCCTCTGTCTGTAGACCCTGTTTTGAGGGTATCTCCTGCGGTGACGTGCTTGCATGTGCTGGTGCCTTCTGGCCTGTGCGGCTTCAGGTGGGTGAGCAGCAGCTTGGCGCTCCTGTTGTTGCTCCTGCTGTTGTTGCTGCTGTTGTTCCAGGTTCTGCTGCTGCCGTGGCTGGTCTTCATCCGAATCTGATGTCCAGGAGGAAAGGAAATAAATGGTTCCCATTCTTTTGGTATATGCCTCAGTTGAGGAAGCGCTCAGTCAAGGTGGGGAGAGGGGTTTCCCAGGAGGTCACACTGGAGATGGTTCTCAGGCTCCAAACTTCCACAACAATGAGTATGCCTGCTAAAAGTTCCCCCTGACCTGAGACAACAAAGTTCTGCCACCTGCAAATGATGATTGCTGAAAACTCCTTTTTAATGGTGGAGCTGCAGCTGTTAGTAATCAATCCACTTGTGAGGCTGCCAGGATTCACTGGCATGTTCCAGAGGAGACATGCAGCATGGGGGAAAAGTGTTAAATTCAGAAAGGCCTCTCAAAATGGGATTATAGAGGCACTTAACTGGTTGTTAAGGGCCTTAAGGGCCTATCCCGCCTCGCAGGATCGAAACGGGGTTTGAAAGCCCGCATTTGGGAAAGTTGTTCAGAGGCGGGTTGGAGGGGGGATCGGAGCCGCTCGCCATTTTTTATGATTTTAAAACCCCACATGCCTCCAATCCTGCCTCCTCGGGCCTGGCAAAATCGAGCCCTTTGCATCAATGTAAAAGTGCCCGTAGGCCTATAAAAATAATTGATTACACAAGTATTTACTAAATACAGACAGCAATGATGGAATACTAATGTACTTTGTATAATGAGCAAAATAAATTCCTTGATTTCTGGCGAAGTAAAAATGATTTCTGTAGAATATGGCTTTAAATTAGCTAAGACTAAAACGAGATAAGCTTTTACTCTGATCTTGTAGTTGTAATAAGTGTTTTTTGACTGAACTGTTGGCCTGAGTCCAGTGATACAAGCTTAATCCCCTGAAGTATTGTACTGTGGTTACTGCAAACAAGCAGGAACAGAAAAAGCAAAGAAATAGAGGATGATGTGAAAATGAAGCCTTTTTAAAATAAAAGTGAAACTAGTAATGTGTTCTATGGTTAAGACAGTGACAATGGTCCTCTGTCGGTACTTATCAGTATTGATCTGGTGCATTGTTAAATAGCTTTAAAAGAAAATCTATTTTTGGATGCAAGCAGCCAGCCTTAATTAGCATACAATAGTGACCGAGGTCACATTGCAAGGAGTTAAGTCTGGGACACATCAGACAAGTTGACGACAGGAGTGGAGACGAAAATGCCCACATATGGAATATTGTCTTGCACTTCTTCCCATAAATCTTGTTTTTATAATCTGTGCAATGTTTTTTTTAAGTTTCACTGCTCAGTTCCTATGAACCTATGGTGCAATTAGCCAGGGATTAAATTATTTTGGTGGAGTTTGGATGTCTAGTAATGGGCTTCATTTCCCACCATTTCTGCTGTGTCAGTACATGGTGTCTGTGAGAAGCAAGGCCATTGAGTACAGATTAATGAGCTTTGTCTCGGTCCCCACCCCACTACGTAAACCTGTAAGTACAGCGTGAAGACCCCAATTAACCAGAGCAGTTATTGTTTTAAACACTGCAATGTTCCCATGGAGTACAATAGGTTGCTTTTAATTAAATGCAGTACCAAGATTTTCTCAGCTGCAGTGTTAAAGGAGTATCTAAGCATAATGCACAGAACATTAACACTTTATAGAACTACAGCTATTTGCAAGACACTAGAAACTACATAAAATACCAATTTTGTTCAATAAAAGCTACTGAAAGAAAAAAGGAACTTGCATTTATACAGACCCTTTCATGACCTCAGGACGTCCCTAAGCACTTTACAACCAATGAAGTACTTTTGAAATGTAGTCACTATTGTAACGTAGGAAACATGAAAGCTAATTTGTGCACAGCAAGGTCCTACAAACAGCAATGAGATTATTATTAGATACAAAATGTCTGGTCAATTTCGTGAGCAGCGCAAACATCGCCGGGCCCCGGCGCTAGTTGCTTTGCGCCCCATTAGCTTCCTCTTAGAGCGCTAACGGGAGGCGCAAAGCAACTGAATTTTTCCCCCAATCTGTTTTAGTGATTTTGGTTGAGGGACAAATATTGGTTGGGGAAAAATATTGGCCAGCTCCTCTTCAAATAGTGCTATGGGATCTTTTATGTTCACCTGATCTGAAAGACTGCATCTCCGACAATGGAGTACTCTGGAGTGGGATTTGAACCCACAACATTCTGATTCAGAGGCGAGAGTGCTACTATCCTAATGTATTCTAACCTCGGATTTTAATTGAACAATTTGATGCAGGGATGGGCACCAACATATAGGAGTAGAAAAGAGGAATAAGGTGCATAAAAGAGTGTGTGTTGGAAAGTACTAGAGAAGGAAATAGTACTAGAGGCGGAAGTAGTACCATATTAGATAGGAGCAGACTAAGAAAGACTACGAAAAATTCAAAAATGGGTTTAGTATGCATGTACGTAAATGCACAAAGAGTGGTGAATAATGTTGTGAGCTACAAGCACAATTAGCCGATGTGGCAATAATGGAAATGTGGCTTAAAAATGGTGAGGACAGTTCAGAAAAGATAGGGAAGGAAAAAAGGGAGGTGGGGTGGCAGTGCTGATTAAGGAAGACATTGTAGTGTTGGAAAGGGAGGGTGTTCTTGAGGGGACAAGGACAGAATCCATTTGGTTAGAGTTGAGGAGCAAAAAGGGTATGATCATGCTATTGTGGGTATTGTACAGGCCTCCAAATAGTGAGAGGGAGGTAGAGGAGCAAATCTGCAGGGAAACCACAGAGGTATGCAAGAGCGATAGAGTGGTGATATTGGGGGGCTTTAATTAACCAAATATCGATTCGGATAATGCTAGGCTAAAGGGAAAGGAGGGGGAGGAACTTCTGAAATGTGTTCAGGAGAATTTCCTTGACCAATATGTTCTTGGCCCAATGAGGAAGGAGGCATTGCTGGATCTGGTGCTGGGGAATGAGGTGGGCCAGGTTGACCAAGTGTCTGTGGGAGAACACTTGGGTATGAGTGATTAGCAATGGAGAGGAGCAAGGAACAATCTAGAATGGAACTTCTAAACTAAAATAGGGCTAACTTTAATGGGATGCAAAAGGATCTGGCCAGAGTAAAATGGAACCAAAGACTGAAAGGAAAAACTGTACCGGAGCAATGGGTGATCTTTAAAGAGGAGATGTTTCAAGTACAGGCTAGGTACATTCCAATAAGAGGGAAGGGTAAGGGAACCAAAGCAAGGACTCCTTGGATGACTAGAGAGATAGAGAAGATGATGAAACAAAAAAAGAGGGCGTATGATGAATGTCAGGTGAATTCTTCAAGGGAGAACCAGACCAAATACAATAAGTTGAAAGGGGAAGTGAAGATGAAAATAAGTTTGGCAAAGAGAGAATATGAGAGTAGAATAGTGGTTAACATAAAAGGGAACCCAAAAATCTTCTACCGGCATGTAAACAGTAAGCGGGTAGTAAGAGGTGGGGTGGGGCCTATTAGGGACAAAGAAGGTGTTATATGCTTAGAGGTGCAGGGCAAGGCTAGAATACTCAATGAGTACTTTGTATCGGTGTTCACTAAGGAGGTGGATGCTGACAAAATATCAGTAGAAGTGGAAAAGGTAGAAGCAATGGAAGGGGTTAAAATTGTTAGAAAGGATGTACTAGAAAGGCTGGGTATGCTTAGAGTGGATAAGTTGCCTGGTCCAGATGGCTTGCATCCCAGGTTGTTAAGGGAATTGGGCGGGGGGGGGGAGATAATGGAAGGGCTTGCCATAACTTTCCAATCTTCCCTAGATGTGGGGGAGGTGCCTGAGGATTGGAAAGTGTCAAATGTGATACCATTGTTCAAGGAAGGGTGTAAGGACAATCCAATAACCACAGGCTGGTCAGTTTAACATCAGTGGTGGGTAAAGTTTTAGAAACAACCAAGGAAAAAATTAACAGGCACTTGGAGAGGATTAAGCTAATTAAGGAGAACCAGTTGGAATACCTACGGTGCCAAGTCACCGAGGCCAAGGGAAATGAGTTAAGGTTGCGGGAGAAGAACGCCCGCTTGGCAAGTCAGATTAGGGAACAGGAAGAGAAAGTACAGGAGGTAAAGGCAGCGTACAAGCTAGCGAGCCAACAGGCGTTTGAGGAGGCAGACAATGGCCCCTGTAAAGAGAGGATAGAAAATCTGAGCCGGACCCTCTGGAAGGCAAAAGGCATGGTATGCCTCATAAGCCCAAAGGCAAGCCAGGCACATTTTATGGGGAACGAGGGGAGGACAATTCCAATGTCACCGGTAGTACCTAGGGACGACTCGGTTGAGAGAGAGGAGACCTCACGACCACCACACGTAGCGCCAAGTTTCAGCGAGGTTTGGCAGCAAAGTGGGGTGGAACCCGGAGTGGAGCCAGAGGTGGAGGCGGAGGTGGAGCAAACCCCACCAGAGAGGTCGGAGCCAGGACCAATGTGCCCAGCACGGCATCGGAGGTTCGGCCCACCCGCCAATGGCGACAATGAGGGACCCCTCCAAAACCAGTTCGTATTACCCGTTAACACCCAACAGCTTAGGGCTATGGTCAACCATATCCCGAGGCTCTCCAAAAAGGGAGGCCCCTCGATCCACTTCAGGGAAGTAGAGCAGGCAGCCAGCATCAACGGCTGCGATGACGCTGAGAAGGCCAAGATGCTGCTATTCTCCCTGGAGAGTAGTGTAATGTATATACCTTTAAGGGGGGGAACTATGTTTTACAGCTCATGTATACTGCAGTACCGGCAGTGACCACACCTGTATATAACACTGAGTAGTAACCTGTACAGATCAGTTGCAGTGTGAGCCACGTTGAGTAAACACCTGTTGTACTGTTCTCCGCAGTCTGTGTCTTATTATACACGGACGAAACATTGGCGACGAGGCAGGTTCGAACCTACCTGCAACTCTGCATCACCTCCCGGGGATTCGTTCCTGGAGATCAGGGGATTGGAGGTCAAGGCCAGAGACTCGGGCATCGACCACGGGCAACCGCCCAGTCATCCAACAGAGACTCGAGAATTGCGGGGGAGGCTATCGAGAGCCAGGCTTGGCTTTCCAGTCGAGGTGGTCCAGCGAAACGGGCTGGCAACAGGTAGTGCACAGACCCTTCCCGGACAGCGGCGGGCTAGGGCCCGACCGAGCGGCACAGCAAAGGGCCGAGCAGCGTCGACGGGGTAGAGAGAGAGAGGGCAGAGCACACAGTGCGCAGCCGGTGTTCAGGGGCCAAGCAGCGTCGGAGAGAGGGAGAGAGAGACGCGCAGAAACCCGCGAGGCGCCGCCATTGCCACGAGGACCGCCGAGAGAGGCGTTGGCAGCAGCGCAGCAGAAGCGCACGAAACCTACAGGGCGCCGCCATTGCCACGAGAACTGCCGGGAGCAGCGTCGGCAGCAGCGGGGGAGGAAGGAAAGCGCGGGAGATGCCATTTTAAGCCATTGGGAGACGCCATTTTAAACCACACCCAAAATGCCAAAGAGTGGCAGTATCACCGCATTTGACAATGAAGTCGAAGATTGGACTACATATGTCGAACAAATAGAGGTGTACTGCAAGGCAAATGGGGTGTCAGATGACAAGAAAGCATCGGTATTGTTAAATTTAATGGGTGCAAAGACGTATGGTTTATTACGAAATCTAGTAACCCCAACGAAGCCAATGGAAAAGAGTTTTGAAGACATAGTAACGATACTAAAGGAACATTTAAACCCCACACCACTGCTGATAGCAGAAGGATTCAAGTTTCACAAACGGAACCAGCATAAGGATGAAAGCAATGCTGATTATGTAACAGAACTGCGCAAACTATCGAAACACTGCCAGTTTGGAGCGGGACTGGCAGATACCTTAAGGGACAAGTTTGTGTGTGGGCTTCAAAGTGAAGGAACCCAGAAACGGCTTTTATCTGAAAAGGACCTTACGCTGAAAAAGGCTTTCAGCATTGCGGTACCATATGAAGCAGCAGCACGGGGCGCTGCAGAAATACAACAGAGACCGCAAGAATTTGGCACAAACGAAATGTCATATGGAACAGAGAAGTGCTATCGCTGCGGCAGAACAACACACGACCAGAATGATTGCTGGGTCAAAGACAAAGTGTGCAGACAGTGTGGAAAAGTAGGACACACAGCACGAGTCTGCAGGTTGGGAAAGAAAACCAGCTATAAGAAACCGACCAAAGGAAAGTACAAGAAGGTACATAAGATAACGGAGAATAGTTCAGATGAACAAAAGAGTGATAACGACTCCGAAAGCAGGGAACTGAGTTGTCTGAAACTACATAATGTGATCACAATGGAGGATCACCAAACCATTTGGGTCACTCTCAAGATAGCAGGAGTCCAGGTAAAGATGGAATTGGACACAGGATCAGCCCTAACAGTCATAAACCGACGGGACTACGAGCAGCTATTCTCACACATACCCTTGAGAGACACAAAAATTATTTTGAAGACGTACACGGGGCAAAAAGTCTACCCCAAAGGAAAAATAAGGGTGAACGTTATATATAACGGTAAGGAAACACCAAAACTAGACCTGTATGTGTTGCAAGATGGAGGACCACCATTACTGGGATGTGAATGGATCCGGAAAATACAACTGGATTGGCATTCCATACAGGCACTGACTGTGGCTGACAAAAAGGATGACGACGTCACACCTGGGCGACTGTCAAAGATCCTAACTGATGCGAAAGAAGTGTTCCAGCAAGGACTCGGAACACTAAAAGGCATGACAGCGACGATTAAAAATTGAAGAAAATGCAAGCCCAAAATTTTTTAAGGCCAGACCAGTACCTTATGCGATCCGCCCAGCCGTCGAAGCAGAGCTGGAGAGTCTGGAACGTTCAGGTGTACTGTCCAAGGTAGACTGGAGCGAGTGGGCTACACCCATCGTCCCTGTGATGAAAAAGTCGTTGAGCAGCACGCCTGGGGAACCAAGGAAGGTTCGCATCTGTGGGGACTTTAAGGTAACAGTGATCCCGGTCCTTCACACCGTACAATATCCACTTCCGCAGATTGAAGATATTTTCGCCTCGCTATCTGGAGGGAAACGCATCACTAAGACTGATCTGGCCCAGGCGTATCTGCAAATGGAGGTAGAAGAAGCATCAAAAAATACCTCACAATCAACACCCATAAGGTCTCTACCAATACAACCGGCTGGTATTCGGGGTAGCATCAGCTCCGGCTATTTGGCAGAGGGCAATGGAACAAGTCATGCAAGGGATCCCAGGGACCCAGTGTTATTTGGACGACATCCTGGTCACGGGCGAAAATGACAGTGATCACCTTGCCAACCTGGAGCAGGTGCTCACTAGATTGCAGGAATATGGGCTCCGAGCTAACCGCCCCAAATGCGAGTTATTTAGAAAACAGATCTCGTATTGTGGCCATGTTATCGATAAAGAGGGGTTACATAAGTCCCCAGAGAAGATTGAGGCAGTAGTCAAGGCTCCAGCACCGGAAAATGTGTCACAACTGAAGTCGTTCCTCGGGCTGGTAAACTACTACCATAAGTTCTTGCCAAATTTGCCTACAATACTACACCCACTGAACACCCTACTGCAAACTGGTGTGCCATGGAAGTGGAGTGACGAATGTAGACGAGCTTTCCAGAAGAGCAAAACACTAATCACATCGAAAGAGGTATTGGCCCATTACAACCCAGCATTACCAATTCGGCTGGCATGTGATGCGTCACCCTACGGCATTGGAGCGGTGCTGTCACACAAATTCTCAGACGGCTCAGAGGCCAATAGCCTTTGCGTCATGATCACTAACCTCAGCTGAGCGTAACTACGCCCAGATTGACAGGGAGGCCCTCAGCCTAGTGTGGGGAGTGAAAAAGTTCAATCACAGTCGGAGCAGCGGGAGCAGCAGAGGAGGAGCCCGGTATAAAAACCGGCGACCAGCAGAGGCCCGAGACCAGTCGGAGCAGCGGGAGCAGCAGAGGAGGAGCCCGGTATAAAAACCGGCGACCAGCAGAGGCCCGAGACCAGTCGGAGCAGCGGGAGCAGCAGAGGAGGAGCCCGGTATAAAAACCGGCGACCAGCAGAGGCCCGAGACCAGTCGGAGCAGCGGGAGCAGCAGAGGAGGAGCCCGGTATAAAAACCGGCGACCAGCAGAGGCCCGAGACCAGTCGGAGCAGCGGGAGCAGCAGAGGAGGAGCCCGGTATAAAAACCGGCGACCGGCAGAGGCCCGAGACCAGTTGGAGCAGCGGGAGCAGCAGAGGAGGAGCCCGGTATAAAAACCGGCGACCGGCAGAGGCCCGAGACCAGTCGGAGCAGCGGGAGCAGCAGAGGAGGAGCCCGGTATAAAAACCGGCGACCGGCAGAGGCCCGAGACCAGTCGGAGCAGCGGGAGCAGCAGAGGAGGAGCCCGGTATAAAAACCGGTGACCAGCAGAGGCCCGAGACCAGTCGGAGCAGCGGGAGCAGCAGAGGAGGAGCCCGGTATAAAAACCGGCGACCAGCAGAGGCCCGAGACCAGTCGGAGCAGCGGGAGCAGCAGAGGAGGAGCCCGGTATAAAAACCGGCGACCAGCAGAGGCCCAAGACCAGTCGGAGCAGCGGGAGCAGCAGAGGAGGAGCCCGGTATAAAGACCGGCGACCAGCAGAGGCTTACCAACTCAGCAGCGGGGAGAGAGGTAAAAAGTAATCAGTGTGTGATGTCACCAGGGAGCAGGTAAGTGATTGGTTGGTGAGTATTTCTCTTTTTTAAACTTTAACTCTGTAGTTTAGAGTTACTAGGGTCTTTTCTGGTGTAGCAGGGACTGTTGGTAGACTATACAAGCGCCTTAGAGATAATTTTAATTGGTGATAGTAAATTAATTTAAATTAAGTAAAGGGAAGGTCATGCCAGGTGAGCCCAGCCCCGTGATATGCTCCTCTTGCTCTATGTGGGAATTCAGGGACCCCGGTGCCCCTGATGACCACGTGTGCCAGAGATGCATCCATCTGCAGCTACTAGCAGACCGCATTGAGGCGCTGGAGCTGCGGGTGGATGGGTTGTTGAGCATTCACGATGCTGAGAGGGTCGTGGATAGCACGTTTAGTGAGTTGGTCACACCGCAGGGAAGGGATGCACAGGAAGACAGGAAATGGGTGACCACCAGGCGGAGCAATAGAAGCAGGCAGGTAGTGCAGGAGACCCCTGTGACCATTCCCCTCTCAAACAAGTATACCGCTTTGGATACTGTTGAGGGGGATGACTCACCAGGGGAAGGCAGCAGCAGCCAACTTCCTGGCACTGGGGGTGCTCCTGCTGCCCAGGAAGGGGGGAAAAAGAGTGGGAGAGCAATAGTGGTAGCGGATTCTATAGTAAGGGGAACAGATAGGCGTTTCTGTGGCCGTAGACGTGAATCCAGGATGGTTTGTTGCCTCCCTGGTGCCAGGGTCAAGGATATCACTGAGCGGCTGCAGGGCATTCTGGAGGGGGAGGGTGAACAGCCAGAGGTCGTGGTCCACATTGGTACCAACGACATAGGTAAAAAGAGGGATGAGGTCCTGCAGCAAGAATTTAGGGAGCTAGGTGAAGGATTAAAGAGCAGGACCTCAAAGGTTGTAATCTCTGGATTACTCCCGGTGCCACGTGCTAGTGAGTATAGAAATAGGAAGATAGAACAGATGAATGCGTGGCTAAAGGGATGGTGCAGGAGGGAGGGCTTTAGTTTCCTGGATCACTGGGTCTGCTTCTGGGAAAGGTGGGACTTGTACAAGTCGGACGGTTTACACCTGAACCAGAGGGGAACCAATATCCTTGCGGGGAGGTTTGCTAGCACTGCTGGGGGGGGTTTAAACTAACTTGGCAGGGGGATGGGGTACAGAGTGGAGCTATAGTAGGGGGTGATTTACAGCCAAATACAGAGGAAAAAACAAGTCAGCTGGGAAGGCAGAGCAAATATGTGAAGGCAAAAGGGAATATGGCAGGGCTGGAAGGCATTTATTTTAATGCAAGGAGTCTTGCAAATAAGGTGGATGAACTGAAGTTGTTGTTGAACACATGGGAGTACGATATTGTTGCCATCACGGAGACATGGTTGAGGGAGGGTCAGGACTGGCAGCTCAATATTCCGGGGTATAGAATCTTCAGGCGAGACAGAGGGGGGTGTAAAAGGGGAGGGGGTGTTGCGATATTAATTAAGGAGTCAATTACTGCTGTAAGGAGGGATGATATATTAGCGGGTTCCTCAAATGAGGCCATATGGGTAGAATTTAAAACAAAAAGGGGGCAAGCACTTTGCTGGGAGTGTACTATAGGCCCCCAAACAGTCAGGGGGAGATAGAGGAACAGATATGTAGGCAAATCTCAGAGAAGTGTGAAAATAATAGGGTAATAATAGTGGGGGATTTCAACTTCCCCAATATAAATTGGGATAGTCAGAGTGTGAAAGGCTTAGAGGGTGCAGAATTCTTAAAGTGCATCCAGGAGAGCTTTTTGAGCCAACATGTAGAAAGTCCTACAAGAGAGGGGGCGGTACTGGACCTAATTCTGGGGAATGTAGCCGGGCAAGTGGTGGAAGTATCAGTAGGAGAGCATTTTGGCGACAGTGACCATAATTCGGTGAAATTTAAGGTGGTCATGGAAAAAGACAAAGACGGCCCGGAAATAAGGGTTCTAAATTGGGGGAAGGCCGATTTTAATATGATAAGGCAGGATCTGGCCAAAGTGGACTGGGAGCAGCTACTTATAGGAAAATCCACATCAAAACAGTGGGAGACTTTCAGAAGGGAAATAGAGAGAGTACAGCGCCAACATGTTCCTGTAAAGGTCAAGGGTGGGACCAACAAGCAAAGGGAACCTTGGATGACAAGGGAGATACAAAAATGCATTAGAAATAAAAGGGGGGCTTTTGGCAGTTACAAAAGACTAAAGACGGAAGAAGCCCTAGAGGAGTATAAAAAGTGGAGGGGCATACTTAAAAAAGAAATTAGGAGGGCGAGGAGGGGCCATGAAATAACACTGGCGAGCAAAATAAAGGAAAATCCTAAGATGTTTTATAAGTATATTAAGGGCAAGAGGATAACCAGGGAAAGGGTAGGGCCCATTAGGGACCAAAGTGGCAATCTGTGTGTAGAACCAGATGATGTAGGCGGGGTTTTAAATGAATTTTTTGCATCTGTGTTCACTATGGAGAAAGACGATGCAGACATAGAAATCGGGCAAGGGGATTGTGACATACTTGAACATATTAGCATCGAGAGGGAGGAGGTGCTAGCGGTTTTAGCAGGCCAAAAAGTCGATAAATCCCCAGGCCCGGACGAGATGTATCCCAGGTTGCTGTGGGAGGCAAAGGAGGAGATTGCAGGGGCTCTGACACAAATTTTCAGAACCTCTCTGGCCACAGGGGATGTACCAGAGGACTGGAGAACAGCTAATGTAGTACCATTATACAAGAAGGGTAGCAGGGATAAACCAGGGAATTACAGGCCAGTGAGCCTAACATCTGTGGTAGGGAAATTATTGGAAAAAATTCTGAGGGACAAAATTAGTCTCCACTTGGAGAGGCAAGGATTAATCGGGGATAGTCAGCATGGCTTTGTCAAGGGTAAATCATGTCTGACAAATCTGATTGAATTTTTCGAGGGGGTGACTAGGGAGGTGGATGAGGGAAATGCTGTGGATGTGGTTTACATGGACTTCAGTAAAGCTTTTGACAAAGTCCCGCATAGGAGAATGGTCAAGAAGGTAAGAGCCCATGGGATCCAGGGTGCCTTGGCGCGTTGGATCCTAAACTGGCTGAGTGGCAGGAGGCAGAGGGTGATGGTCGAAGGTTGCTTTTGTGACTGGAAGCCTGTGTCCAGTGGGGTACCTCAGGGATCGGTGCTGGGTCCCTTGTTGTTTGTGATCTACATAAATGATTTGGATGAGAATGTAAAAGGGATGATCAGTAAGTTTGCAGATGACACGAAAGTTGGTGGGGTGGTAAATTGCAAGGGGGAAAGCCTCAGGCTACAGGACGATATAGACGGGTTGGTCAGATGGGCGGAAAAGTGGCAAATGGAATTTAACCCTGAAAAGTGCGAGGTGATGCATTTTGGACGGACAAATAAGGCAAGGGAATACACAATGAGTGGTAGGACCCTAGGAAGTACAGAGGGTCAGAGGGACCTCGGTGTACATGTACATAGATCTCTGAAGGCAGCGGAACAAGTAGATAAGGCGGTTAAAAAGGCATATGGGATACTTGCCTTCATTAGCCGAGGCATAGAATATAAGAGCAGGGAGGTTATGATGGAGCTGTACAAAACGCTGGTGAGGCCACAGCTGGAGTACTGTGTGCAGTTCTGGTCGCCTCACTATAGGAAGGATGTGATTGCTTTGGAGAGGGTGCAGAGAAGATTCACCAGGATGTTACCTGGGATGGAGCGCCTCAGCTATGAAGAAAGACTAAACAGGCTGGGGTTGTTTTCCTTGGAGCAAAGAAGGCTGAGGGGGGACCTGATTGAGGTGTACAAAATGATGAGGGGCATAGATAGGGTAGACAAAGAGGAACTTTTCCCCTTAGTAGGGGGGTCAATAACAAGGGGGCATAGATTCAGGGTAAGGGGCAGGAGATTTAGAGGGGATTTGAGGAGGAACTTTTTCACCCAGAGGGTGGTTGGAATGTGGAACTCAATGCCTAAAAGGGTGGTAGAGGCAGGAACCCTCACAACATTCAAGAAGCATTTGGATGAGCACTTGAAATGCCATTGCATACAAGGCTATGGACCAAATGCTGGAAAATGGGATTAGACTGGACAGGGATGGATGGGCGGCGCAGACACGATGGGCCGAAGGGCCTCTTTCTGTGCTGTAAAACTCTATGACTCTATGACTACATGACTATCTGCACAGGCAGAAATTCAGCTTGCTGACTGATCACCAGCCTATTGTCTCCATTTTTAATCCGAACAAGGGCGTTCCGGTGATGACTGCGCAACGACAACAAAGATGGTCACTTTTTCTAGGGGCGCACCACTATGAGATTGAATATAAGGGCACGAAACAGCATGGAAATGCTGATGGGCTATCACGCCTGCCACTGCCTACTGCGGAGGAAGCACCAGCAGTGGATCCTGTTGAAATATTCCATTCGACTATAATTGAATACCTACTGGTAACTAACGCTTGTATCGAAAAGGAAACCCGAAATGACCCGACACTGTCTCGGGTATATGATTTGACGGTGAAGGGATGGCCAGCACATGGTGACTCACTGTTGCCAGCATTCTCGACAAGGAGAGAACAGCTGTCAGTGTGCCGGGGGACCTTGATGTGTGGATCCCGAGTGGTAATTCCACCCAAGTTAAGGGATAGAGTGCTCAATGAGCTTCATGAGGGTCATCTGGGAGGGGTAAAAATGAAAAGCCTAGCCAGGGCTTATGTGTGGTGGCCGGGAATCGATAAACAAATCGAGGACCTGACCAAGAGCTGCTCAGGATGCCAGAAAGTCCAAAATGCACCACCACAGGCCCCTCTACACCCATGGGAGTGGCCCTCATCTCCATGGCAACGGGTGCATATTGATTTTGCTGGTCCATTCATGGACTCAATGTTTTTAATAGCCGTGGATGCGCACTCGAAATGGCCTGAGGTCATCAAAATGTCCTCCACCACCACGGAGAAAACTATTGCAGTCCTACGGACCATTTTTGCCAGGAATGGCTTGCCAGAACAGATTTGCTCTGACAACGGACCACAGTTTGTGTCCGAAGAGTTCCGGAGGTTCTTGAAAATGAATGGGGTAAGGCATTACACATCCGCCCCGTATCATCCAGCCACAAATGGATTGGCTGAGAAGTTTGTACAAACCTTTAAGAAGGCAATAAAGTCTATGTACAATGACAACATCCCGCTGCAGCACAAGGTGGACAATTTCCTGTTCGCCTACCGGAATGCGACACATGCAGTCACCAACCAGGCCGCAGCCATGATGTTCTTTAACCGAAGGTTAAGATCTCGCCTGGATTTGCTCAGACCAAACGTACGGAGCTTCAATGTAGGGCAACCAGTCTTGGCCCACGACTACCGAACAGAAAAATGGCAGCCAGGAACGATATGCACACGGCAGGGGCCACTAATGTACACAGTGGACGTTGGGGAGAGCATCGTGAGACGCCATGCTGACCAGATCCTAGAGTCACAGGAACAGGTCAACCCCATGCCTCGCCCATACGTACCTGGTGATGAACCCGATGTACAGGTCGCATCTACCCCAGAAACAGTAGCATCGGAAGCTGATGAACCAACCGACGACAGGGGGCCAGAATCGCTTCCGCACCAAGAGCAAGACACTCGGGAAAGGCGCTATCCAGAAAGGATCAGGAAGCTTCCCCAAAGACTGAATATATAAATAGACTATTTTCAGCTAATGTTGCATGTTAAAAGTGTTAATTGCAATTAGTTTAATATTTAATTGTTAAATGAGTGTTATGGTACTGTTAATCTAAAAGGGGAGGAATTGTAACGTATATACCTTTAAGGGGGGGAGCTATGTTTTACAGCTCATGTATACTGCAGTACCGGCAGTGACCACAACTGTATATAACACTGAGTAGTAATCTGTACAGATCAGTTGCAGTGTGAGCCACATTGAGTAAACACCTGTTGTACCGTTCTCCGCAGTCTGTGTCTTATTATACACGGACGCCACAAGTAGTCTCCTCCAATCCCTCTCTGACGAGTGTAAAAGGGGCAGAGTGGTTACGAGGAGCTTAGAGATGTGGTTCTGGAGGCCATGGGGATGAATGAGGGAAGTCCTTTCTCCCATGTGGAGAAGACGGTCCAGCTCCCAGGGGAAACCCCGCAGGCTTTTGCGGACTGGCTGTGGCCGGTGTACCGGAGGGCCTGTCCGGGGACGCCAGACCGAGTGTTCCTGAACGGGGACCTCCTGGCCCATTGGCTCCATTGCCTGGTGGTGAACAGCTTGCCACAGGTCTGGGCCAAGGCAGAAGCCTGGTTCGACCCCAAAAATCCCCAGACCACCAAACTCACGGTGATTAGGCAGCTAACTCTGGCTTACAAAAATAGTACGGGAGCCAATGCACACCCACCCAAGGGAAAGGTGCATGAGGTAAAAGCCGGATAGGGTAGGAAAGAGTGGCACCAGGAAGGGAGTAACCCCCCCAACACAAAGACCAATTATTATGGGTGTGGGAAGGATTGTCACTGGCGGAAGGTGTGCAAAAACCCTTGGAAAGATAACAAGGGAAAGCATCCCACAGCCCCAGCCCAAAATGCGGGGGCAGGGATCCCTTCCGCAGAGGTCGAGTCACTTTTGGACACCATGAGGTCCTTATTGACTGGCCAGGGGAGAGTAGCAGCTGCCACCGGTGCTCTGACCCCATCCGCCCCATCCAACCCACAGCCGTGACTAGAGCCAGCGCAGCCTGTTTACTTGTGTTCTCTCCGGTATGATGAGTGGAAAAGACCCCTTTTGGAGACGGAGGTGGAAAAGGTGACGGGGACCTATCTGTTAGACACAGGGGCATCCCTCTAACGGGGTCCCATACAGTCTATTGGGGTTCATGGGTAGGGAACAGGCTGGCTCGTTTTCCATGCCGCTCGTCATTCAGTTAGGACCGCTCCGCTCCAAGTGGACCTGTGTCCTGATGAAATGGGAAGTGGAGGATGGAAGAGGGGTCCTGGGGGTCGACGTTATTGTAGGCCACGGGATCCTAGTAGATTTCAGGAATCATTGCCTTTGGGGGGCAGGTAAAGTGAAGAACAGAGCGATAGTAGTAATCCCAGGAAAGGAAGGGAAGGGGACCCTCTGCACCATGAAGCCCAAAGAGGATTATAGCCTCGGGCTCATGGTCAGCAACACCCCACAGGAGTTCCAGGCATTTGTGCAGGCCCACCTGGCCACATTTGCCACTCACAAACACGACTGCGGGAGGGTCGCAGGGTTTGAGGTCAGCATAGACGGGGACCCCATGGCCCGACCACAGAAGCAGTATAACTTCCCCAGGGAAGCAGAGCCAGACATGGAAGCAGCCATGTCCTTGTTAGTGCAGCAGGGAATACTGAGACCGATAGCTACCCAAGTGAATTCTCCGTTATGGCCGGTCAGAAAGCCGGACAATTCCTGGAGGGCCATGGTGGACTATCGAGTGCTCAATAGTAACATCCCAGCCTGTGCACCCACAGTAGCAGCAGTTGCCGACCTCATAGGGAGTATTCCAGCATCCGTGACCACTTTCACGGTGCTGGATATTTCCAATGGGTTTTGGTCCATCCCTGTAACGAGGGAGGATCAGTACAAGTTTGCCTTTACGTTTAAAGGGCAACAGTACACATGGAACTGCTTGCCGCAGGGCTTCCACAACAGCCCCAGTATTTTCCATCAGTGCATGGCAAACAGTTTGAAGGATTTAGCCAGCCCAGACAGTTGGTCCAATATGTGGATGACATGCTCCTGTACACGGATTCGAAAGAGGAGCATGGCCCACTATTGGCCGAACTGCTGGAGCTGCTAGGGCAGAAGGGTTTCAAAGTAAACCCCAAGAAAGCGCAGATCGACCAGCAGGAGGTGAAATTCCTCAGCCTGACCGTGCGCGCTGGAGAAAGGGCCATAGATAAGGTTAGGAGGGAGGCGGTACAAGAACTACCGGTCCCTAACACAGTAACGGGTGTGAGGTCGTTTCTAGGGCTAACCGGGTATTGTAGAGATTTCATTGAGGACTGTGCAGCCACCGCAGCCCCCCTGCTCCGACTCCTACACAAGGGAGTGGAGTGGCTTTGGAGCGAGGGTTGCCAGGCAGCATTTGTCAGGCTCAAGAAAGACTTGCAGACTGCGCCAGCTCTAGGGGCTATAGATGGGGGGAAAGAGTTTTTCCTGGAGGTAGCAGCCAGCGGGGACATCCTGAGTGCTGTGCTGCTCCAAGAGCGGCACGGCCGGCTGCGGCCGGTGGTCTACTCCTCCAGGGTACTCACTGATGTGGAAAGGAGCTATTCCAACTGTTAGCGGCACCTTTTGGCCACACATTGGGCTGTGAAAAGATCATTGATCTTCACAGGCACCTCTCCCATCACCCTCCTCACCCATCACACACCCACCCAGATGCTTCTGGACGGGATGATCAAGGATGGAACAGTGAGCAGTGCTCGCATTGCCTGCTGGACCTTGCTCCTCTCACAGATGGATCTGAAGGTGAAGGGTCTCTGTGAGCCAAAGCTCGTAGCCAACATGGTATATCCTGGAACAGCCCACTGGTGTTCCATTGAAGGGGTTTGGGAAGTAAACATAGGTTTACGGGCTGGGATACATCCCACAGGCTACGAGATCTATGTAGACGGTTCCAGCACAGTATCTGCTGGCGAGCATCTCACGGAGTGTGGAGTTTACGACCTAGCGGCAAACATTGCCCTGGCGATTAAACTCCCCAGCACCATGAGCACCCAGCAGGCTGAACTGTCCGCGGTGGTGTACGTTTTTACACACCCCGAAATCTTTCCCACCCCCTACATGATTTGCTCAGACAGCATGTTCACGTGCAATTCGTGTACGGAGTACCTGGCCATCTGGTTCCGCCGCGGATACACCTCCGCCGACGGGAGATCCCTCATAGTAAAACCCCTGCTAGAAAAGATCCTAGCAGCAGTGGGGGAGGAAGGGGAGGTTTTCATCCACAAGGTGAAGGCCCATTCCTCCACAGAACCCCGCAGTCAAGGCAACCAGCAGGCTGACTTGCTCGCCAAGGAGGGTGCCCGCACAGGCACTCTCTGGGACCCATTTGGGTCCAGACCCATGGCGGCCATCAGAGGTAGGGACGGGACCCAAGGGAGTGTAGGGGTAGCATTATCCCCAGACCTTAAGATGGTCCAAACCCAAGACCCCGTCCTCAAAGCAGTCCTCAGCGCTGTAGTTGAGGGAAATGGAGTAGAGGGTCCGTATGGCACAGCGACCCTCTCCATTAAAGAGGGCATGCTGTTCCGAGGGGAACAGTGGGTTGTGCCGCAGCAGCACCGGGGGGTGTTCCTTCAACTGGCCCATGAGGGTCCAGGAGCGGGAAGCCCCGGGCCTGAGGCCACCTGGCAGCGGGTGGAACAGGCGCGATGGTGGCCGGGACTCAGGGACGATGTCCGCGAGTTCTGTGCAGGCTGTCTTGTGTGCACTGCGAATAACCCCGACCCCCACAAAAGGAAGGTACCTATGGGACACGTCAGGAGGGTAGAGGGACCATGGCAGTCGATACAGGTTGACTACATCGGGCCCCTGCCCTCTGCCCACGGAGGTTGTAAGTACTGCCTAGTCCTGGTGGACGTGTTCACCAAATGGGTAGAGGCCTTTCCCTGCAGCAGAGCCACAGCTCTGGGTACTGCCAGGATCCTGGTCCGGGAAGTGTTCTCGCGGTGGGGACTACCACAGTATGTGGAGTCCGACCAAGGGAGTCACTTCACTGGACAGGTGATGCAGAACACCCTTATGCTGTTAGGCATTGAGGGGAAATGGCACGTGGCCCACAAACCCCAGTCATCGGGGATTGTGGAAAGTATGAACAGGACCCTGAAAGAAAGGTTAATGAAGGAGACGGTGGACTCGCCCCGTAAATGGGCCAAGGTCCTACCGTTGGTTTTGATGGGGATCCGGGCCAGCCAGTCTAAAAGCATGGGGTATTCCCCGTACGAGTTAATGACTGGCAGGGTTATGCGGACCCCCACCCATGTACTAGCCCCGGTGCTCATGGAGGGTCAGCTCAGGGAGGTCAACCGGGACAGGTTCACCCGAAACCTCTTTGAGCACCTGAAGCAGGTCCATGAGCAGGAGGCTGGGAACATGGGAAGGCAGCATCAGAGTAACCGATTGCTGCTCGAACCCAGAAATCACCACAAGTGGGAGATAGGAGATCAGGTCATGGTGAGAAACTATGCCCGAGCAGGAAGTTTGGAGCCATTGTACATGGGCCCTACAGCATTATAGATAAAGCCAGCCCCATGGTATACACCGTGAAGATGCCCTGGCGTACAAAATGGTTTCATATCAACCAGTGTTAGCTGTTTACAACTGAAAGGGGAAAACAGCCAGTTGGGGTAAGGTCTGAGGATAAAGATCCTCAGCCTGCAGCAGGAGCGAGTTCACAGACTGCACAGGCAGGCGCTGTGGCTTGCTTGAAGGGAGGGGCCATCCCGCCCATCGATTGGGACACTCCCCCACTCTTCTGGGATCCAGACGAGGGTAAGGGACCTGAGGGCGAAAACCCCACCCCTAACCCAGGTGTAGAGAGGGAGGGACCTGAGGTCGTAAAACCCGCCCCGGACCCAGCCATGGGACCTGGGGGCGGAGACTCTCAGCTCGCAGAAGCAGGCTGCGAAGAGTTTCCTGCCCCTAGCCCAGGTTTGGGAGAGGTCAAGCCTGAGGGAGCAGCGGTTCGGGTTAAAGGCCCAGCGGCCAAGAAAGCCCCACCCGCCAAGGCCCCCAGACGGTCCCCACGGATGCCCCAGCCGAGAAAGCCATGGTCACCAGCCCTCCAGTTACCAAGGGCCGCCCCTCAAGCCAGGAAGAGGTCCAAGGACAGAGGTCCTCAGCCAGCAGCCACGGGCTGCGAGGGACCAACAGTGTAGGACGATGCGGTCATGCTGGGGGTAGCGGTGAGCCGCAGTCCAACCAGGAATTAGCCTGGCCGCCCGGAAACGGGCGGTGGATGTATATAGTTTTAGTTTAAGTTTTTGGTTAGTGTTTATTGTTAAGTTTAATTATTTAGCTTAAGTTTTGGTGTTTTAGTTTAAGTTAAATAAGGTGATGGGTAGTTTTAAGTAAGTAATCTACTAAGAGTGTGTATATTTGTGTCGAGGTCGCGGGACCCGACCATGCCAGAGAATCTCTTGGGGACCTGGCTGCATGTTTTTGTATCTTTTTGCAGAAAGACTTTCAGGATGGAGGGGATCGTGATCCTATTCGCCCTGATTGGGATGAGCATCGGGAGGCGAGGCGACGTGCAGGATTCCCACATCTACGGGTGCTCGGGAGACAAGGCGCCTATAGCGACCGATGGAAGCGGTGAACGGGATGCGGAGGAGACCGCCGTCTATTCCACGAGGGAAGGTGGCCAGGATGGCTGGGGTCCAATTCGTCTCAGTACTCCAGCCAAACCGGATTCACGTACGGGGAGACCTCCCTCCTGTGCCCCAGGGTACGGGTCGTTACCACGAGGGTCAGCGTCACCGTTGGAAAGCAAATATGTTTAACGTGTAAAGGACACATTCCACTGGATAGGTGGTGGTGGCTCAGAAAGCTAAGCAAAGACATGAGGAACCCCGAAGTCGAGGGGGAACGGTTGGGGAACAACACCCACTGGACGATTACGGGGACTCATGGAGGATTAAGTGTGTGTTAGGACAAGTGGTGGGAACCGGACCAAGGGGTTTATATCTGTATGTGGGTGTCAGAGATGGTCTGCCCCGCAGGCATATTCATCATTTTCCACCAGCAGTGGCAGAACACCGGGAAAGGGATGAGGTGGGATGCCAGCCGGAAGATGCGCGCAGTCCCATTCTCCCCGATCCCAGTCAATGCCACTGAGCTTGTAACCCGCCCCTGAAAGCCCCTGCCCACGACGCAGATGGCGAGGTCACACAGGGAGGGTTGCCCCACCACCACCAAGGGACCAGGGAATGGGTTGGTACTAGTTCCCACCGATCAGGTGCTGTACCAGGGGGTACACTACGCGGTAGCCTCCGTGATCTTAAATCTCACCGAGGTACATTTACCGGAGTGGTGTCCCAAAGAAACAGAGCAGCTATACCAGGCCCTAATAAAGGACATGTTCAAGAAATTTTATGAGTTTGATTTTGCCCAATTGGGCAAAACCGAACTGTACACCACAAACCAAGAGTTTTTGGGTAATGCAGGGAGGCAAAGAAGGGGAGTATGGAATAATGTTTTTACTGCGTTTAATACTGGGTCCTCTGTCATCAACAGTTTAGATGACATAGAGCTACAGACCCAGAAAAACGGTTTAAAAACACAGTTAAAGAAGATATTACTGAATGAGAACAAGGTAGCGGGCTCGGAGTTGCATGAGGACCAGGCCATGACAGTCCATTTAAAGGAAATCATAGCGGATTTGGAAAAGCACGCAAAGATGCTAAATGCTCTCATAAGGGAGGACAGAATGCTTTTGACCAGGCTTCGCAGAATGAGGTGTGTGTGCTATACGGGGCGTGGTTACTGGGCGAAGGCCGCAGTAATCTGGAGGATTTAGTCCCCTCCTGGATCAGCAACAAGCACCTCGCAGCCCTCCACCTGTTTGAGAATGCATTAGGCCCGTGCCAACTTCGGCTAGCTTCCGAGGCCTGTATTGATTTCTATGTGGGTTCAATGACGACACATTGATGAAAGAGTAAGGCCTAGAAATTCAGTTGGGCGCGCCAGCCGTTAGCGCCTTAGGAGGAGTAGATCTTGAGCGCTAGGCACTTAGCGCCCGGGCGCAGCGTGATCTGTGCCTCGCCCCAACTTCAGTACACATTTAGCGCCGGCGCAAAGTCTTAGCGCGCGCCCTGCTGCGCGCGCAGATCATGACGTCATTTCGTCGTGCAACGCCCTTTGTGCGCCCCGAACCGGAACTTCACTCGCGCCGGCCCATTGTGCGCCGGGCGGCCCTAACGACTGTGAAGTGGAACGGTACACAGCCGAGGCGGGCCGCGGGGAGCGCTAATTAAAGGGCACTTACCCTGCACTATAAAGGCCAGCCATTTTGCAGCATTCACTCTTGTGCAACGGTTTTTTGGAGAGAGACCAAGGAGGAGAGCTTACTGGTTTGGACCAACACTAGGACAGGTATTTTTGGCTCAGGCCAGAGCTTAGCAATTATCTTTGCCTTCATTGAGAGCTCAGTGTTTGCCAGCATATAATGGGGGCTGCATTGGGTGCCAACGCTGACTTTCAGCCTTATGCCAGAAGGGCTTACAGACGCCGTGAGAGAGTGGCAGCCCTGGCTAGACGCAGAGGGGGCAACAGGCGTCGCCAACTGAGGCCTTACCCACCCAGGGTATACCGCCAGCAGTCCTCCTATCTGACCATGTCTGCCGCGATGTGTGTTAGGAGGCTGCAATTCAGAAGGGAGGTGGTTGCAGACATCTGCCAGCTGCTTCACAGAGATCTGCAGCCACAGCTGATGCGCAGGACGTCTCTGTCGGTGGCAGTGAAGGTGACGGTGGTGTAAAGTCTGTGTGTTATATTGTAAATTAATACACAGACCACAAGAGTAAACTTTAACAGGACTTTACTATTCGAAGGTCAGGGCGAATCTGCCCAATACATCCTTACACTGCACTTATATACCGGTGTGGTCACCGCCGGTATTACAGTATACAGCAGCCAAGGTAAAGTAGTGCAACCCCTAAAATAGTTCTCTTAAAGGTGGACGGTTACATACAATAGTTCTCTTAAAGGTAGAACAGTTACATACACTACAATCCTCCCTTTTTAGCTTACAATATATATATTCCCCATTAAACATAACATCATAACATAGATACACAACTTCATGTAAAACAGTTCACAGATTCAGTCTCTGCGGAAAACAGTTCACAGATTCAGTCTCTGCGGAGGCGCCTCCTGCGCTTCCTGACTCGGTCCGGATAACGCCTCGGTGGTGTAGTAGTTCTCGGTGGTGTAGTAGGTTCACGTTGCTGGGGTGACTCATCTAATAGTCCTTCACTGGACTTAACAGCTTGAACTTTCGTAACTTCAGAACCAGCCTTGCTGACTTCTAAAGGCTCGAGTACCTTGGGAAGTTTTTCTTCTTCCAAACTGATTTGACTCAGTTTGGAGGGACCACGTGCTTGACCTGGTAGAGGTGATAATGGTTCAGATGGGTCATCATCTTCTGCTTCGTCTTTTCCTTTTCTGCTTCTTGGAGACTCTCTGGGCTGCATGCACAGTTCCTCCTCCTCTTCCTCCTGTTGCCGTATTAGCGCCACCATCTCCCGGTGTTTCTTGGACCTTTTGTGATTCTTCATGGTTTTTGCACTTTGGAAAATTCCCCACAAGCTGGGCAGAACAGGTCATCGTTATATTCGGTGTCGTCCCACAGGTCATGGTAATATTCGGTGTCGTCCTGAGCTAGGCCAGCGAGAGGGTCTTCTACTTCCTCCATGCCCAGCTGGACGTTAGCCAGCTTTTGTTCCAAATCCAGACATCTCTCCTGAAGAGACTTCTTCATGTGTTCAGCTTCATCCAGCTTTTTCTGGGCTTCCTGCAAGTCATTTACTAATGACCTCATTCGTGATTTCAATACTTCAACTTCATTCGGAGATTGATTGATCGTACTATTCAATCCCTCTATTGGAGCAGCTGTTTCAGCATTCTGTTGTTCTACATTGACGTGAGTCAGCGTACTTTTGGCATCCAAGGGCTGCTCTGCTGCAATCTTCTCAGTCTGTGTTGCAACCTCAGCTATTTCTATAACTTTTGAGAGCTCCGAACCCCTTTCCTTTGAAGATTGAAGCTCGTGTTCAAGTTTTTCCCATTTCAGAGTCTTGTCCCTCAGCATATGAAGGAGTTGGCTGACCGTTAATTCTTCTGACATTAGACGTTTCCCAGTATCGTCGTCATGTGTTTTTGACGTATAGGCTGCAGGGCTGTTTGTAACCTTGCACTGGGGCCCCTTTGCTGCTTTTAATTTTCCATCATCCGCAGCCTCCACCATTCGAATTTCAACAAATGAATCGTCCGGTGATGCTGCACCCAACTTCAGTAGGAGCTCGGAATTCATGGCAACCAAATCAGCCTTTTCTGCCTGCAACCTGCTAACAAGCGCCTTCAGTTGCTGAACATCTTGCTCCACCAGATTAGAGCACGCACCTTCAGAAACCGAATCAGCTTTGATTCGTTTGGCCTCCTCGCGCAGACGGTTTGTGTGCTCCTGCTCCATTTTCTCCATCAGCTGCTTCTGTTGTCTTTCCAGATTCTCTCATTCTGTGTCAAAGAACTTTTTTGTTGCATTCATCTCTTGCTCAAGACGGCGAATCATTTGTTCTAATTGCTGTTGTAGTTTGAAATGGAGTTGAGTTCGAGCCCGGTGTTCCTCAGAAATGTGCATGTCTGTAGACTGGACAGACTCAGAATTCTCTGTCAAACTATGTTGTTGTTGTTCAGTGGAATTCTGTTCTGAAACTTTGTTCTCCTCTGAAGCATAAGCATTTATGCACTCCTTCGCTTTTCCAACATTAGTCTGCAAGTCCATTTTAGACTTGTCTTTTGCACATGGGCTGGTCTTACCATCATCAGTTCCAGAGTCTGAGCTGATTGTCTTCACCGAGTTCTCACTCTTTATGGCTTTTAGGAAGTGCCAGTCCATTTATTTTCCTGATCCACTCCCGTCCCAGAAGTGGTGGACCTCCCTCAGGTAGTACATATAAGTCCATTCCTTGGTGTTCTTTGCCCTTGTGTCTCACCTTGACTTTTATCTTTCCGATGGGGTATACTCTTCGCCCCGTGTATGTCTGCAATACAATCTTGGTATCTCTCAAGGGAATATGTGAGAATAGCCGCTTGTAGTCCCTTCGGTTTAAGACTGTTAGGGCTGATCCTGTGTCCAATTCCATTTTCACTTGGACTCCGGCTATTTTGAGCGTGACCCAGATAGTTTGTAGGTCAGCTTCCTTACTCCCATTGTGAATTCTCAGACTACCCAGTTCCTGGCTGTTGGAGTCTGAATCCGAATTCTGTTCATCCGAACTCTTCTCAGCCACCTTGTGTACCTTGCTGCACTTTTCCTGCGGTGACTTTTTTTTGTTGCTGGTCTTCTTTCCGGACCGGCATACTTTAGCTATGTGAACAAGTTTGCCACATTTTCTACATTCCTGGTTTTTAACCCAGCATTGGTTCTGATCGTGTGTTGTCTTCCCACAACGATAACATTTCGTTGTACCCGAAGCCATTTGATCCACGCTGAGTACCGCTGCCTTCAGCTGCATTTCCGCAGTGCCTCTCGCTGCGGCTTCGTGCGATGCTGCAATAAGGACAGCCTTATCAAGTGTAAGATCGTTCTCTTCGAGTAGTCGCTTTTGTGTTCCTTCCTTCGACAACCCGCACACGAACTTGTCTCTCAGTGCCTCTGTCAGATTTTCCCCAAACTGATAGTATTTCGCTAGTCTACGCAGTTCAACCAAGTACTCCGCGTTGCTTTCCTCTTTCAGTTGCGTTCTCGCATAAAATTTAAATCGTTCCGCTAACATCAGCGGTGTGGGGTTCAAATGATCCTTCAGGACAGCAACAATATTAGCGAAAGTCTGATCCGCCGGTTTAGCTGGTGATAGAAGATGCTTCAATAGCCCGTATGTCTTCGCACCCATTGAGTTTAGTAAGGTTAGAGCTTTATCATCATTTGCTATTTTATTGGCCTTACAATATATCTCGATGCGTTCTACATACGTGGCCCAATCTTCCACATCGGAATCAAAATCGTTGATGTTACCACGCTTAGGCATCTTCACAATCTTTCTGAGAAACAACAACGAAATTTTTCTTTAACCTTTTTTTTTTTTAAATGGCGGTTTCCCGCGCTTATCTTCTTCCCCGCCTCCGAGAATGGCGGTTTCCCGCGCTTGTCTTCTTCCCCGCCTAACTGGCGGCTTCCCGCATTTCTTCCTCTGGCGGGAGGGGTAAGCTTTGCCCTCGGGCGACGACCGCTGGCTTTCGGGGTTCGCAGCCTGCGCGCCGGCTTCAGTTTATTCTGAAGCGCGAGAACAGTTGATTGCGTTCCTTGTTCCCTTTCTCGACAGGGGCAACCGGGCGCTGGGGACAACCAGTTGGCGGCGGACAGTTCCAGCTCTTGGTCCTTTACGGAAAGCTACTGTAAGCCGCTGGGCGGAAATCTCGCTCGGTCCCGTTCCCCCCTCGCTCGGGCTCTGTCTCTCCCGCTCGCTCGGTCTCCCTCGCTCTCCCGCTCGCTCGGGCTCTGTCTCTCTCGCTCGCTCGGGCTCTGTCTCTCCCTCAGCAGTTTTCAATCTTGCCTCCCAGCCCTCTCGCAGTCCGGTCCTTTCCTCCCCCGGCTGCGGCTGAGTTCTCCGCGGTTTTATTTATTTATTATTATTTTTTTATTACCTCCCGCGCCTTACGATCCCGGTCGCAGCACCTCGCGGCCTCGGTAGCTGCCCGGCCTTTTTCACCGGTCACGGTCGAGCTGTCTCACGACGCTGTTGCATCTCCCAGCCCGCTTGTAGCCCGGTCTCTCACACCGGCTGCGTTCCCGCTTGTAGCCCGGTCTCTCACACCGGCTGCTTTCCCGCTTGTACCGCGGCTTCCGTGCCCTACGCTGCCCCAGTCTCAGCGCCTCTGGCCCCGACTTCTGTCCGGCTCCTTTCCCCCCGCCGTGGTCGAGTTCACCGCCCTTATATCCTCCGTTTCTTTTTATCTTCTCCCCTACTCACAGTCAACGTGGCCGACTTGCTTCTCATGGCTGATCGGCTCACTCACCACCGTGATAGAAGGGACGATCACTGCCTGTTGCTGATGGAAGGCTTTGTGTCAGAATTCTTCCTTCTTCCTTGCTCTGCAGACTCGAGTCTTCTCTCAGCAGAATGACGAGGGCGGATGCCTCTTCTCGACGCTCGTTAACTGCTTCGGATGTATCTCTGCCGTAGGGTAAGATCGACCTCGTCGCCACTGTAAAGTCTGTGTGTTGTATTGTAAATTAATACACAGACCACAAGAGTAAACTTTAACAGGACTTTACTATTCGAAGGTCAGGGCGAATCTGCCCAATACATCCTTACACCGCACTTATATACCGGTGTGGTCACCGCCGGTATTACAGTATACAGCAGCCAAGATAAAGTAGTGCAACCCCTAAAATAGTTCTCTTAAAGGTGGACGGTTACATACAATAGTTCTCTTAAAGGTAGAACAGTTACATACACTACAGGTGGCTCTCAACTTCTATGCCACCGGCTCCTTCCAATCCGCTGCTGGGGACATCGCTAACATCTCCCAGTTCGCCGTGCATTGCTGCATCCGCCAGGTGACCGATGCCCTTTTCAGAAGGAGACATCAATTCATCTCCTTCCCCATGACCCTGGACAAGCAGCAGCAGCGTGCAGTGGGATTTGCAAGAATAGCGGGCTTCCCCATGGTGCAGGGCGCCATTGACTGCACGCATGTGGCTTTGCGGGCACCTCTGGAGCATGCCGAGGATTACCGCAACCGGAAGGGCTACCATTCCCTCAATGTACAGCTGGTGTATGACCACAGGCAGCGCATCCTAGCTGTCAATGCCTGCTTTCCAGGCAGCAGCCACGATGCCTTTATCCTGCGACAGACAACTGTGGCTGACATGTTCCATGCACAGCCTCACCCAAGAGGATGGCTTATCGGAGACAAAGGCTATCCTTTGTGTACCTGGCTCATGACCCCGCTCCGCGCGCCCATGACCCCTGCTGAAGAGGCATACAACGAGAGCCATCAAGCGACTAGGAACATCATAGAACAAACAATCGGCGTCCTCAAGCAACGGTTCCGCTGTCTCGATCGCTCCGGGGGAGCCCTCCAGCATTCGCAGGAGCGAGTCTCCCAATTTGTTGTCGTTTGCTGCATGCTGCACAACCTGGCTATCCGCAGGACTCAGGCACTGCCACCTCACGTTGGACCACCACCTCAGGAGGAGGAGCAGGAGGAGCATGAGGAGGAGGAGGACGAGGAGTACCAGCCCAGGAGGGAGGCAGAAGGTCCAAGGGCCGCCCGTCGGCGACTTATTGAACGTCACTTCTAGGCCCCCTGTCAGGGAATGGCTTGTGCCAATGAAACAACATGATTGCAGCCGCTCCGCAAGCCCTCAGCCGGTTAAGGCAACAAACACTTCAAAGATCAAACATGGACAATGGTAATAAATAAAATGCTTTATTGTACAAACTCAGGGCCCTTCCCACATGAAAACCAATAACAGATGAAACCCCCAAAAAACACTCAAACACATTACTCGCTCCCACAACCTGGAGAGGATTAACAAAACAGTGCAACTAAAATGGCCGTCATCCTCGGCCTTCGTAAAAAACAAACATCACATCCTCGGCCTTCAAAAAACAAACATCCAATTCTCGGCCTTCAAAAAACAAACATCCAATTCTCGGCCTCAAAAAACAAACATCCAATTCTCGGCCTCAAAAAACAAACATAACTGGCCACACATTCGACTTTTTGGCCCGCTAGGGCGATGCCTTGGCCATCTTTGTGTGGCCCCTGCCCGCCCTGCTGCTCCTCCTCAAAGTAAGGCCATTGGCTGCTGCAAGGCTGGGGGCAGGCTCCAGAGGGGCACATGTCGTGACGGCAGATGCCCTTGGGGGTCGGCCTAGTCGAGGTCTGGCCGTCGAGCGGGCGGCTGTTGAATGCTGCAGCTGTGGCTGGCCAGCATCAGTCGCTGCAGCAGCTCCTGGCAGCTCCACTGGGGGAGTGGCAGTGGCGGCTGGAGGAATGGGGGCAAGCTGGCGGATGGCAGGCGCTCGCTGGTCGCCTGAGACACTGGCACTCACCCGGGCCAGCACTGCAGCATGCGCACCAATCTGCCGAGGGACAGACCGCTGTGCTGCTGCAGCGCGCCGGTGCCCTGGCGATGCCTGGCTGACACAGCGAGTGTGGCAACAGTGAGTGCCTGTGTTGACCTGTTCAGTGACCTCATCAGAGCACCCAGTGACTGCACAGCACCACTGATCAGCTGCCCACTCGCTGCCTGAGCTGCCCCGAATGCCGCCCGACTCGCTGCCTGACCTGCCCCGAATGCCGCCCGACTCGCAGCCTGCTCTGCCCCGAATTCCGCCAAACTGGTGGCCTGTGAGGCCCCGACGTCGGTCACACTCCGAGAGAGGGACTCGATGGCCTCAGGCAACCGTGCCACTACCCCCATGAGCTCCGTGTGCCGGCGCTCCGAGTCCGTGGACAAGTCCTCGAGGCATTCCATCTCCTCGGCGAAGACCATCTCCGGACTGGAGGCCGGACTCTCCCTCTGGGGAGAAGGCCGCCGAGCTGGCCGACCCTTCCTGCGTTGCTGGACGCCGCTGGGCCCAGCAATTGGACTCCCCTCCGACCCTTCCCCCCTCTGGGGAGAAGGCCGCCGAGCTGGCCGACCCTTCCTGCATTGCTGGACGCCGCTGGGCCCAGCAATTGGACTCCCCTCCGACCCTTCCCCGCTCTGGGGAGAAGGCCGCTGAGCTTCCACCCCCCTCCCGCGTTTCTGCAGGCCGCAGGTCCCATGAGCTCCCCTCCCCTCCGACACTTCCGCCACGCTCCCCTCCAGGGAAGACGTGTCCCCTACATTCGCATGGGTTGCCGCAGCTGAGGGTTCCCCTGATGGGCCGCCTTCCTCTTGCTCCTCCTCCTCCTCCTCTTCTGAGGGGCTGTCACTGGCAAGTTCAGGGACCTCCTCCTCACCATCTGAAAGCAGGAAGGCACAAGAGTAGCTTTAGAGTGAGGAGAGGGCGTCAGCGAGGGATGCATGAGTGGTGGCATTCAGCGCATTGGTTGGACAGTGGCAAAGGATGTAGATCTGATGCGCAAGTGGGACGAGAGAGGTCCAAAAGGTGATGTCCTTACCATTGGTGCCCAGAACAGGGTCGGCATCTCCACATGCAATGGGGCCAATCACCCGGCCACCCATGATGCGCTCCACGCGATGTTGCAGCTCGGTGAGCGGCTAGATCTGGGGTCGGCCTCCCCCGGTCGCAGTCCGGCTCTTCTTCTTATTGGCCAGCTTGGCCTGCAAGAGAAAGGACGGCCTCTAAGTACAGTGTGTCGCCCTGAACTTGTGTGCACTGCCTCCCATGGTGGAATAGCCTGGCCAGTGTGTCGCCCTGATCTTGTGTGCACTGCCTCCCATGGTGGAATAGCCTGGCCAGTGTGTCGCCCTGATCTTGTGTGCACTGCCTCCCATGGTGGAATAGCCTGGCCAGTGTGTCGCCCTGATCTTGTGTGCACTGCCTCCCATGGTGGAATAGCTTGGCCAGTGTGTTAAGTGCAGAATGTGCAATTGATGTTCATGCCTGTCCCATAGCTGCTGGATGAGGGCTGGCCATTAGGGCTTTCAGGTCCCTTTGCCCATAATGTGAGGTGCACATGCAAGGATGAGGAGGACACTGGAAAGGGTTCTCACCCTGACAATCCGAGTGAGGTCATTAAACTTTTTGCGGCATTGGACACTGCTCCTGGGGACCTCGCTGTTGGCTGACACCTTGCTGGCGACATGCCTCCAGGCTCTCCGGTAGACGCGGACCGGCGCCTTCCTGCCATTATCCGGGTACAAAATATGGCGCCTCTTCTCCACACCACCAACCAGCACACTCAGATCAAGCTCTGAGAAGCGCCGCGCTCATTCACGGGCCTTCTGCATGGCTTCAGGCGCTATTTGGGTCCAGCAGCAGTGTTCAGGCCTAGCTGGAGGGCTCCACTATCCAGGGCGTGGCAGCAGACCAAGTCGACCCTTCCCCCTTAAGAGCTGGCCGGCGCCAGGGTGTCTGCTGTCAATCACGAGATGGCCGCACCTGCGCTGCGCCCAGCCTGGGCGCTCTCGCTCAGCACCTCCGGCTTAGCGCCTAAAGAGAGGCGTGCAGCGCCAGTTTTAGCGCTCGAGCAAACTCTTAGGGCGAAGCTAATGAATATCGGAGAAGTGGCCTCGATTTTGCGCCGGGCACAAACTTTAGCGGCCGCCCGACTTTACCGCCCCAAAAGTGGCTACAATGAATTTCTAGGCCTAAGTCTTTAATCTAAAGTTTGTTCATCTAAGTTAACAGCATTACAAGAGACACCATGTTAGAGATCCATCTAAAACGAAACTAAAACTAAACTGCTTCTCTCACACGCCCTCTGCTGGTAAGGCATAAATAATCAAACAGGCAAATATGCTGGTGAGGCATCATAATCAAACAGGCAAATACCATCACTATTTGCTGATATCATTACAAGGCCTACCCGTGGATTGTGGGCAGTCCAGCCACACGTTCATGGGAGTAGTAGTTAGGATGCCGGTCATGGGTAGGACAGCCTGACCTGCACCGGTATACAGGGTTGATAACATTGGAGTCATTCAAGGGGGTGCGCTTATTTGTTTCACAGCAGTCCCGTCTTACGTCATAAAGTGGGAGCACGCTATGACAGGGACTGACCTCTCAGGGTGCCGGAGCCAGGGAGCACACATAATCCTGTGTCCCCAGCACTTGAATGCCTATTCAAAACTGCAGTGTGGGTTCAGAGCTGCTGGCGCAAAACCTATAAATTGTACCATGGAGGCAATGGCACAATGCCATGTTCCCCCGCAGGTAGCATATATAGGAGGTGGGACATATTGTGTCACCACCGGCGCATCCCACTACCAGCATGGACAGCATAGCTGGTGTCCGATTAGTGACAGCAGTTTCTGTTTAAACCCGAGGCAGAAGTTCAAGTGGCCCAGGAGCGAATTGTCCCCATTCCTGAACCCTCCACTGTTCACCTCTCTGTGAAGGAGAATTTTATGAATTTGCAAAAGTACGTAGCGCATTTTGGCTACGAAATTCCCCCTCTCCCTGAACACCTTACCAAAATACTCAAAGCCATTATAGTTTTGCAGAAACATTTTTACACTCTAGAGCAGAAAACAGTAGAGATAGGAACTAAGATATTGTATATTGTGATTCCACCCTGGTGGGACATTTTCAATAACATAGAGGTCCCTTCATGGATCAGACTGGCTTCCCACATTCTCGTGGTTTGCCAGTTAGGGATAGTGTTGTATCTAGTTTGCATTCAGTGTAAGGGAAAAGGTCAGTTGTTAGAATTCTGAAACCAGAAGATCTGGAAGGAACATTATGTAAAGGTGGAGGGAGATACGCCTGTTTAAGTCTTTTTCCTTGTATTCTGATTAAAAGATTGTTGGTTTTTTTGTGTTTGTTATCTTTAATAAAAGGTTTTTCTGTTGTTTTTTTGCGACGCGGTTAATAAAGATGTATGTGTACCAAGTGGTGCAGGGGCGTTGGATGTGTGTAAAAGTCTGTAATTTACTCGATGTATGCTGATGTACACTACGTTTTCGCGGAATGGGAAGTGCATGTGTCGTGGGTATATTAGATAGGTAATTACAGGGGAAGGTTGAATATGGCGGGTCAGAAAAATTTTGCTCACCTTGTAAGTATGATACTTCAAGCAAGTTTTAGTATCACAGGGGGGAGTGTAAGATTTGCAAAATTTCCACATTTCCCCAAAGGTTATTTTTAATAAAAGGGACCCTGCATGGACATTTTAATAAAAAGGGTACCCAAAGATGGCGTCCGCAGCTCGTGACCAAAAGCCTGCAAGATTTTAAAAGCTTGGACTCTGTGGCACAAGCAGCTTTTGGGGAAATCGAAACCTAAGCTGCAGTTTCTGTGAAAAAGGACTTTGTATTTTGAAAAGCAGACAGAACCCTGAATTATACATTAAGCTAGATCGCAGACAGATCAAAACCCAGTTAGGCCTATACTTGAGGCCATCAAGCTGTTTGCATAAATAATCGGAAACAGCTTGAGGAAGCCATCGAAGCTGGGCAGGCCGATTAAGCTGCATTAATAACAAAACAACTCAATATCAGGCCAGTAGGTGCGATCACCGGCCATCTAAAAACAGTTAGTTTAGATTGCTACAATTATTTAAACTAGCCCGCCAAGATTGGGACAATGAACTAATCTGATTTGGCGCGCAGATAAGGGCCATCCGAAGGAGTATAATTGTAGGCCCACTAGCAACCAAAGCTCTCTTCTCTCTGCCCTTACTCTTGGCTCCTGCTCCGGCCCCTCGCCCTCGTGGCTGCTGCTCTTTCCCCGTCCCGTGGTTACCTCCTGGCCACTGCCCGTGCCTTTCCCATCCCATCAGGAACGCCCGGCATTGCACCAGGTGGACACGGACAAACCAGGCCAGGCCAGGCGGGACGAGACAAGGCGAGGTGGTGAGGGAAGATGAATTGGGAAGACGACTGAAGAAACGCTTCGAATAATCAGGCCTTCAATCCAGCTGACCTTCAACTACCTTCATGCAAACTCCAACTGCCGCCCGAGGAAGAGGAACCATCATCCCTGCGAGGTAAAGTACCCAAGCAGAGACTTTAACCTTGGGGTACTTGTACCTGGACGACGCCCTTGCAGCGCCCTGAGACCACGTGATGACGGCAGGCTCCAGAGAGCACAAAGAATGAACCCCAAGCCCCACTGCTGTTTGAACTCAGCAGATCTTTGATTGGTGAGCATGAATTCTGGCCCCTCATAGCTTAATCTAGTTAGGTATAAGGGGTGGGATAAGGATAAGGGGATTGTTAAGGTAGTTGTTTTCCCTCGATGTGCCTTGTGTTCCCCATTCCCTGTATAAGTATAGTTATTTTGTATTTGCCTGTAATTTTATACCAGTAACTTTTCATAAGACTGTGTTAATTTCTATTTCAATAAAATCTTGGTTTTTCTCACATCCATACCACCTGTCTACTCGAGTCTTTTCCGTATCACCGCCTGTACCTAAGTCCGGTGTCTAGAACCCAGGGGCATGCGAGCGATTCGAACCGCTCACAAACAGTCAGGGGTATAACGGACTGGGCGCACACACCAACCCACACCACCCCCTACATAATTGAATTTTTTGATGAAGTAACAGGGAGGATTGATGAAGGGAATGCAATGGATGTTGTCTACATGGACTTTAGGAAGGCGTTTGACAAAGTACCACATAGAAGGCTGTTAACAAAATTGAGGCTCATGGAATAGGTGGGTCAGTGGCAGCTTGGATAAGGAATTGGCTTAAGGACAGAAAACAGCGAATTGTGGTAAATGGCTATTATTCAGACTGGAGCAGTGGTGTTCCCCAAGGGGTCAGTGCTGGGGCCACTGCTTTTTTGATATATATAAATGACCAGGATATTGGAATACAGAGTAGAATTTCTAAATTTGCTGATGACACCAAACTTGGGGTTGTGGCAAACAATGATGATGATACCAGTCGACTGCAACAGGACATAGAAAGGCTAGCAGAATGAGCAGACCAGTGGGAGATAGAATTTAATACAGAGAAGTGTGAGGTGATGCATTTTGGCAGAAGGAACAGGGATAGGCAATATACACTTAATGGCACAGTTTTAAAGAGTGTGCAGGGACAGAGGGACCTGGGAGTTAATGTGCATAGGTCCCTGAAGGTGACAGGACATATTGAGAGAGTGGTTAGCAAAGCATATGGGATCTTGGGCTTCATAAATAGAGGTACTGAGTACAAAAGTAGAGAAGTTATGCTGAACCTTAATAAAGTGCTGGTTAGGCCACAACTGGAGTATTGCATCCAGTTCTGGTCACCACATTTTAGGAAGGATGTGAAGGCACTTATGAGGGTGCAGAGATTTACCAGAATGGTTCCGGGGATGGGGGTTCTTAGCTACAAGGACAGGTTGGAAAGCTGGATTTGTTTTCATGAGAGCAAAGGAGGTTGAGGGGTGATTTGATAGAGGTGTACAAGATTATGACGGGTTTGGATAGGCTAGACGGGGAAAGGCTGTTCCCACTAGTTAATGGTACAAGGACTAGGGGACACAGATTTAAGGTTTTAGGCAAGAGATACAGGAGGGATGTGAGGAAAAACTTTTTTACGCAGCGAGTGGTGAGGACCTGGAACTCATGGCGATGGAAGTGGTGGAAGTGGAGACACTCAATGTTTTCAAGGGGAGACTGGATAGACACTTGAGGGAAATAAACTTGCAGGGCTACGGGGATAGAGCGGGGGAATGAGACTGACTGGATTGCTCTACAGATAGCCGGTGCGGACTCGATGGGCCGAATGGCCTCCTTCTGTGCCGTTGTGACTCTGTGGCTGCATATATCTTACTGTACATATGGTGAGGTCATATTGGCAATGTTTTATGATCAATAGAAGAAACTTATTAGTGTAATTCAATGTGAATTTAGTGTGTTTTAATTTACACTATTATATATGGTTCAAAAATAGGTTGTAATGTTTTAAAACTTATTATGACAAACTTTTTGTAAGTATAAATGTTTGGCTCAGTGGTAGCACTCCCACCTCCAAGTCATGAAGATCATGGGTTCAAGCCTCAGTCCAGAGACTTGAGTGCATAATCTAATAACCTTTCAGTGTAGGGGTACACCCAGAAACCTAGACAGTGAATGAAATTGTATTCTAGTGAGAGTCTTGCTAAAGCTATTTGTAAAATTTGCCTGCCTTCACTCCTGTTGCATGTGCAAGTCAACTTCATCCCACCTTTGACATTGGCTCCTAATCTTAGGCAAAGTTCTCCCAATCGAAGCTTGACAAAGATCTCTTAATCTTTTACCAAGCTTTTGTCAACTGCCCATTACTTCTAACTCCTAATTTTACTCTAGGCCCCTTCTCTCCCGTTTCCTCCCCTTCCTATCATTCAGCAATGCCATCTTTTATTTCTCCTCTCTTGGATATTTTGCTCTCAATTCCTATCCCAACCCATCACTATTCCTCTGCCTTCCTACTTTCCTGTCACTGTTCAAGGCTTGAATCTCCTTGGATAAGGTCACAGCTACCCTCTGTGCATCTCTTGGTATTCTCCATAGGACCTTTTGAAGCACCTGTCACTGCCACTTTACTTAGTGTTTATGCACAATTTGGTGTCACAAGCAAGCACAATAACGTACATGTCACTAGATATTGAAGCCCTAATTAGATTTTTTTTCTTTTTCAGGATATGTAAGTGCAGTAATCCACCATTACATGTACTTTATTCAGGAAAATCGCATGAAAATTAGAAAAGCTCAGTCTTTCTGCTGCCTTGGTTAATAATGCCACAGCAACTTGGCTCCTTTTGATATTCTTACCTTTTAACATCAGACTTTTTGTAATCATATAGATTGACTATGAATCATTGTTATTGAGACATAGTAGATCAGTACAGGAAACTTTGGTTTATCCGGAGGTTGTATGTTCGGAATACTCGATCTAACGGCAAAAATCAGGAGCCGTTTTCTGTAAGTTTTTTTAGATCTCGTTCTTTTTTTTTCCCAGTCAGCCACTGCAAGGTCTGTAGCTATAGCAACAGCTTCAGCTACAGACGCTTGCAGCTGCAGCCAACTCTTTAGAAGCTGTTGCTAAGCAACAGTGTTTGTTGTCAGATACGGAGATGAAAACCTCCGTATGCTTCAACATTAAATTTGTATGTCCGGCAGTTTTGATAGATCGGCAACACGCTGGTCCCGTCAGTGCCGGATATCACAAAGTTTCCTGTAATACGACATTTAAGTTTGTACAAGCTGCCAGTCACCATCAAATTACCATTTTGGGTGTGAGCCTTCCTTGGAATATAGATGTTTATTCACATGCTGTGTATTTCCAGCATTTTCAGGTTTTATTTCAGATTTCCTGTACTTAATTTTTTTTTTATCAGTTCCCTTAAATATTTCTTTTAGGTGTCAGATTTGGCTCGCTGGTAGCACTTTTGCCTCTGAGACTTGAATATTTCAATATTGAATATTTAAGTCACTCTAGAGACTTGAATACATAATGTAGGCTGACACTTCAGTGCAGTGCTGAGGGAGTGCTACAATGCTGAAGATGCTGCCTTTTGGATGAGATGTTAAACTGAGGCTATCCACTTTGGAAGGAAGAATGAAGAAGTAAATTATTATTTAAATGGAATGAGACTACAACATGCTGTGGTGTAAAGGTATTTGGGAGTCCTAGTACATGAAACACAAAAAGTTAGCATGCAGGTACAGCAAGTAATTAGGAAGGCTAATGGAATGTTGGCAACTTTACAGGGTGCTGGTGAGACCACACCTGGAGTACTGCGTACAGTTTTGGTCTCCATATTTAAGGAAGGATATACTTGCATTGGAGGCAGTGCAGAGAAGGTTCACGAGGTTGATTCCTGAGATGAAGGGGTTGAAGTATGATGAAAGGTTGAGCAAGTTGGGCCTATACTCATTGGAGTTTAGAAGAATGAGAGGTGATCTTATTGAAACATAGAAGATTCTGAGGGTGATTGACAGGGTAGATGCTGAGAGGATGTTTCCCCTAGTGGGGGTATCTAGAACTAGGGGGCACAGTTTCAGAATAAGGGGTCGCCCATTTAAGATGGAGATGAGGAGGAATTTCTTCTCTCAGAGGGTCGTGAATCTTTGGACTTCTCTACCCCAGAGAGCTGTGGAGGTGGAGTCATTGAATATATTCAAGGCCGAGATTGACAGACATTTGAACTACAAGGGAGTCAAGGGGTATGAGGAGAGAGCAGAAAAGTGGTGTTGAGGCCAAGATTAGATAAGCCATGATCTTATTGAATGGTGGAGCAGGCTCCAGGGGCCGATTGGCCTACTCCTGCTCCTGTTCCTTATGTTCTTATGTAACTCATTGTCTGTGAAGTGCTTTAGGATGCCTCATAAGATCATAAAATCACAAGATAATTGCCAGTAAGGAAGACCAATGGGCCCATCTTAATTCATCCATGCAGAGGGATCCAATTGTTTCTGAAATGATTCCAAGGTTTTTTCCTCCACTATTCTACCTGGAAGTAATTTCCACACATTGATTAGTGTGACGAAGAATTTCCTGATATCAGTCGTAAAATTAGCTTTTGTTTGTTTGAACCTGTACTTCTCTGTTCTACTCCAACAGTTTAATTGAAAGTATTCCAGGTTAACTTTTTTTCTATACCCTTAACTATCTTGTATATCTCTTTAAAATCAAATGTAAGAAGTCACACAACACCAGGTTCTAGTCCAACAGCGTTATTTGAAATCACAAGCTTTCGGAGCGCTGCTCCTTCGTCAGGTGAAGTGGAGAGATGCATAAAAACACAGCTTATATAGTCAGAGAATAATGTCAGATGTTTACAGGTAATCTTTCTAACTGCCATTTATCACACCTCGGCAGAGAGATAATCACAGCAATCAAAGGTGTGAATGGTGTCCAAACAGGTCAGTCAGGAAAACATTACACCAAAGAACAATGAGGTGGGATCACAAGGGGTCAAATGTTGCAGATGCTGGGGTCTGTATGAAAAACAAAAAAACAGACAAAAAACATTTTTTTTGCTGGAAATCACAGCAGGTCCGGCCGCATCTGTGTGGAGAGAACAAGCCAATGATGACTCGAGTCTGGATGACCCTACGTCAGGTGAGGTTACATGTAGCGTGACATGAACCCAAGATCCTGGTTGAGGCCGTCCTCATGGGTGCGGAACTTGGCTATCAGTTTCTACTCGACGATTTTGCGTTGTCGTGTGTCTCGAAGGCCGCCTTGGAGAATGCTTACCCAAAGATTGGAGGCTGAATGTCCTTGACTGCTGAAGTGTTCCCCGACTGGAAGGGAACACTCCTGCCTGGCGATTGTTGCGCGGTGTCCGTTCATCCGTTGTCGCAGTGTCTGCATGGTCTCGCCGATGTACCATGCTCCGGGGCATCTTTCCTGCAACGTATGAGGTAGACAATGTTGGCCGAGTCACGAGTATGTACCATGTACCTGGTGGGTGGTGTCCTCATGTATGATGATGGTATCTGTGTTGATGATCTGGCATGTCTTGCAGAGGTTGCTGTGGCAGGGTTGTGTGGTGTCGTGGTCGCTGTTCTCCTGAAAGCTGGGCAATTTGCTGCGAACGATGGTCTGTTTGAGGTTAGGCGGCTGTTTGAAGGCGAGTAGTGGGGGCATGGGGATGGCCTTAGTGAGGTGTTCATCATCATCGATGACATGTTGAAGGCTGCGAAGAACATGGGGTAGTATCTCCACTCCGGGGACGTACTGGATGATGAAGGGTACTCTGTTGGTTGTGTCCCGTGTTTGTCTTCTGAGGAGGTCTATGCGATTTTTCGCTGTGGCCCGTCGGAACTGTCGATCAACAAGTCGAGCATCATATCCCGTTCTTTTGAGGGCGTCTTTCAGCGTCTGTAGGTGTCCATCGCATTCCTCCTCGTCTGAGCAGATCCTGTGTATTTGCAGGGCTTGTCCATAGGGGATAGCTTCTTTAACGTGGTTAGGGTGGAAGCTGGAGAAGTGGAGCATCGTGAGGTTGTCCGTGGGCTTGCGGTAGAGTGAAGTGCTGAGGTGTCCGTCTTTGATGGAGATTCGTGTGTCCAAGAATGAAATTGATTCTGAGGAGTAGTCCATGGTGAGTTTGATGGTGGGATGGAACTTGTTGATGTTATCATGTAGTCTTTTCAGTGATTCTTTACCATGGGTCCATAGGAAGAAAATGTCATCGATGTATCTGGTGTATAGCGTTGGTTGGAGGTCCTGTGCAGCGAAGAAGTCTTGCTCGAACTTGTGCATGAAGATGTTGGCATATTGGGGTGCGAATTTGGTCCCCATGGCTGTTCCGTGTGTTTGGGTAAAGAACTGGTTGTCGAAGGTGAAGACATTGTGGTCAAGGATGAAGCGGATGAGTTGTAGGATGGCGTCTGGAGATTGGCTGTTGTTGGTGTTGAGTACTGAGGCTGTCACAGCAATGCCGTCATCGTGGGGGATACTGGTGTAGAGTGCCTCGGATGTCTCCTTTCTAGACTGGTGCCAAAATGTATCCATTCTTTCCACAGACCTCAAACCCCTGACATGAGGAATCAACTTTGTGGCAATTCGCTGCAATGCCTCCAGCATTTGAATGTCTCTCTTGTTCCTTGGCAACTAGAACTGTGAGGCTGCCGGTCAGTTCCTTCAGTAACCCCTAGATGGCACCTTCACTGGTTGGTTTCCCTTTGTTAATTGTTACTTGTTTCTCCTGTTTATTACTCAACTGCCTTTCATTTGGTTTATTGGTTTCACCTGTTTTTGCTTGTATTTAAGTTCTGTGGTTTCTTCACTCTGGGCTCAGTCCTGACAAGGGAGTTAGTCTTGACTAGGTGCTCTGTCTCGACTAGGTGCTCTGTCTCGACTAGGTGCTCAGTCTCGACAAGCCTGTTGCCTATGTGGTAGCTTGCCTTGACAAGCCAGTTGCCTTAGTGGTTGCTTGTCTTGAGCTCCTATGTCTATAACTGTTTATCTGTGTTATGTTTTGCTTGTATTTAAGTTCTGCGGTTCTTCCCTTTGTTCTCGGTCTTGACAAGGTGCTGACAAGTTGCTCAGTCTTGATAAGGTGCTCAGTTTGGAAAGCTGGTTGCCCTGTGGTAGCTTGTCTTGAGCTCAGTCTTGACAAGCCGGTTGCCTCATGGTAGCTTGTCTTGAGTTCCTATCTTGACAAGCCGGTTGCCCTGGGGTAGCTTGTCTTGAGCTCAGTCTTGACAAGCCGGTTGCCTCATGGTAGCTTGTCTTGAGCTCCTATCTTGACTAGCCATTTGCTTATGTGGTAGCTTGTCTTGAGCTTCTATGTTTTTATTGTTTACCTGTGTGATTCTAGTAAAGTACTGTTATTTAAGACTGCATATCTGCTTCTCACCTCGTCTGTCTGCACTTGGGTCCAGAACCAGCCTCGCCCGGACAGCACCTCCCCGTATCTACACGACCCCGTGACAGCCATCCTGACAAGAACTGGATGTAGTTTTCAAGGTGCGATGTGATTAGAGCACCATGAAGTTTGACCACTACCTCCTCTGATTAATATTCTGCTGTTTTAGCTGTAGTTCAACATCCTGTTGGCTTTGTTGATTGCTGCTCTGGATTGGTTAGGCATGTTTAGCTGGGGTTATAGAAATTCCCAGTTTTTTCTGACAGTTAATTTTTATTCCTTGTGCAACATAGTCTGATCTTTGGCACGTGATAATTTAGTCCAATCTCTATTTCATCCTAAAGCTTCTGCATTACTAAACTGGATATTTTCTCAGCTGCAAAATTATTTTTAACAAAAGTTCACTCTAGCATGCCTCTCCAGACCAGGGCTGGTTTGTTAAGAGTTTAAATAGAGTAATGGCTACAGTTGTATAATAACAAAAGCAATTTATTGAGATGCAAGAAAAAGACAGGATATCGCTCAGTACAGATCAGACCATATGTCATCCTGCAGATTGGCTTGCTACTGGGGATCAGTCTTGAGTCTCTCCTCTCCTCTACCTTCAGTGCTTGAATGTCTGTCTTGTTTGTTGACGATCAAAATTGGACACAGTATTCAAGGTGCAGCCTGCCTAGAGTACTGTAACGTTTTAGTTCTCTCTTCTGACGTATATTCTACAGTTTTAACTATATAGTTCAATTGATTTTGTTTTTTCTGTTCTGCATTGGTTGAACAAGTTGAGTGACAGGTCTACTAAGATTCCTAGGTCTCTTTCAGCTCCATCCATTTCAAAACCATTCATGGAGTATGAATATTATCTATTTTTTCTTCCTATGTGCAGCACGTTACGTTTTTTTGTATCAATTTCACCTGCCACTTACATATCTTGTCCAACTCATTCTATCATTTCTGAGCTGTCTCTTCTGATTCCACTGCCACTCTTAGTTTGGTATCATCTGCAAATCTGACCACTTTGTATTGACTTTCTGAATCCAAGTGTTTATCTAAATTAGAAACAGTAATGGTTCCAATACCAAGTCCTGGGGCACCCCATTCAGTACTTCTCCCCACTCTGACCTAACTTCTCTAACGAATGTTAGTTGTTTCCTATCCTTTTTCTATTTCTCTGTACCCCTTTATAGATAGCCTCAGTTGGAAACAAGATAAGGCAAATTCTCCTGACCTTTGCCCGGCACTCTGGGGAAGGAGATCCATTTAACTGGGTCTCCATTTGCTTTACATTGCCCATGGACTGCTGGAGTTTCCTGGCAGGGCAGATGTGAGTCTGTGCCTGCAATCCGTGCAGGCCCAACATATCCATGCTAATGAGGTACAAGGGAGTTTTCTTGGCCCTCCTATCTCTTTTTCCTGGAGTTGTAGCTATAGGGCATCCAGACTCAGGAACACCCTAAAAAAAGTATCATTGAGTCTCCAAAGGAAGCCTTAATTCGTACTTTACTCACACTGCAGATCTTCATGTCTTGGTACTTTCCTCCCCTTTTACCAGCCAAAGGTGCTGCTGGGGTTCCTCCAGGCCATGTCAATGCCTCAGGAGAGGAAATATCAACACTCCTGGGCCCATATAAGTGCTGTGGACTTTGATTGTGTTGCTCTTGTCCAGCGCTGGGGCAGATGAGGGCCAGGAAAATCAGTCCCAATAGGTGCAATACTCTAGATTGTCTGTGCTTGTTTCTATTAAGGGACTGTTACATTGGATATATCGGGGGGAAAATTCAGTTGGTAGCGCCACCCGTTAGCGCCTTAAGAGGGCGCTAAGTGGGGCGCAAACCAACTAGCGCCTGGGCGTGGCAATATCTGCGCCTCTCTCGAAATTTACCAGACATTTTGTGGCGGTGCTAAACACTACCGCCACCATCTCCTGCGTCGGCAGATTGTGACGTCAGTTGAGTGCGCAACGCCCATGTAGCACCCCGGACTGGAAATTGAGTGGCGCCCCCTGCCTTAACACCTGCTGCTAGCAATGACAGGTTGAGGGGAGCGTTTTGCAGTCAGGAAGGGACTGGGGGAGCGCTATTTAAAGGTGACCGCTTCCTGCCTTTTTTTTTTGGTGACATTTTTGCACCATGCATTCTGAGAGAGAGAGAGAGAGACTTCTGGAGAGATTCTACACTGTGTGAAGGAGTTTTGCATACTGAGCAGCACTTTGCAGGTTCATTTTGATTTGCCCTTCCTTGTATCTATTTAGAAGAGATTGTGGGGGCTGCATTCTGAGCTCTTTCCCTGGGTCTCTCCATTGTTCTTTCCAGCAGATTTGATGTACAGGTCTCTCCAGGCCGAGAGTCAAGGCTGCAATGAAGAGGATGTAGATGGAGACCAAGATAAACCCTCCCCTTTAAGATAAAAACAGAAAATGCTGGAGAAACTCAGCAGGTCAAGCAGCATCTGTGAAGAGAGAAACAGAGCTAATGTTTCAATTCGATGACCATTCATCAGAACTCCCCTTTAAGAATTGGCCGGTGCCAGTGTGTCTGTGTTCCATTGCTGACTGACATCACATGAGCTTCACCAGCGCTGTGAGTTAGCGCCTCGCTCCTTGGCCTTTGCGCCTTAAGACAGATGTGAAGCACCTGATTTAGCGCTCAAATCACCTCCAGGGGTGAGAGAGGCAAATTTTGCAGCCGGCGGCGATAATTTGCGCCGGGCGCTAAACTTTGCACCCGGCCGATATTCGCGCCTCAAAATGGGCGATACCGAATTTCTCCCCCATCAATTTTTGCTTGTGAATGTCAAATAAGCTCTGTTACAATATTATTCTGAGTGGAAAAGCAAATCATTCCACTGCCTTTAGCATCAGGAGTCTCGGCTGTAGCAAGTAGCTAAGCGATACAGAGCAGAAAAGATCCAGGTTTGATCAAGGGTTTCTACTGAGTTATCTGACCTTAGTTGGGGTAGCAGTAATGACACTACAATTGGCCTCGCGTTCTTAGGTTAAGCAGCAGAAAATTGGCCAGAATTTCTGTTCCTGATGACTATCCAGCAATCCTTGCTGGAAGTACATATATTTGGACATTGGGTGTGAATAATAATGAACTTAATTGATTGACCCTTTTTCTATCACAGTAGTTTGCCAACATTCACTGTTAAGGTCACATATGAATAATGTTGCTTGGCTGAGGCAACAGAGAGTGAGCATTGCAATGGAACAGTCAAGAGTCAATCCCTTCTGGAGAGGGGAACAATTGGTGGAGAAACAGGCCATTCGGCCCAACTGATCGGTGCTCCACACGAGCCTCCTCCCACCCCTCTTCATCTCACTCTATCAACATATCCTTCTATTCCTTTCTCCCTCATGTGCTTATTGAGCTTCCCCTTAAATGCATCTGCTGTTCGCCTCAACCACTCCCTGTGGCAGCGAGTTCCACTTTCTCACCTCTCTCTGGGTAAAGAAGTTTCTTTTAAATTCCCTACTGGACTTATTAGTGACTATCTTATATTTATGGCCACTAGTTTTGGGCTCCCCCACAAGTGGAAATATTTTCTCTACATCTAAGACAGTTAATATTTGTTGCGTATCTTGTCTTTGGCGCTTGTAGCTGAATTTTGGTGTTTCTAAGCTCAGTTGCTCAAACGGCACAGTTGCTGACAGCAATAGCCAGAGTGTTAAGTGCACTCATTCCATTGGGTATGCCAGTGGCAGTGATGGGTCTGGAGTACGAAGAGAGGTTCCTGCAGAGCGAGCAAACAGCAGATGTGATTGCACCATAAGTAAAAAACAAAGAAAGACTTGCATTTCTACAGCGTCTTTCATGACCACCGGAAATCCCAAGGGTCTTTACAGCCGATGAAGTACTTTTTTTGAAGTGTGGTCACTGTTGTAATGTAGGAAACGTGGCAGCCAATTTGTGCACAGCAAGATCCCACAAACAGCAATGTGATAAAATGACCAGATAATCTATTTTAGTGATGTTGATTGAGGGATAAATATTGGCTCCAGGACACTGGGGAGAACTTCCCCTGCTTTTCTCAGAAAACGTGGCCATGGGATCTTTTACATCCACCTGAGAGAGCAGATGGGGCCTCAGTTTAACATCTCCTCTGAAAGACGGCACCTCCGACAGTGCAGCACTCCCTCAGCACTGCACTGGAGTGTCAGCACAGATTTTTGAGCTCAAGTCCCTGGAGTTTCTGACGTTTGCTTGGCCTTATCAGGGGTCGAGTTTTCAGCGCTAAGCTACTTGGATGTGTCTGAAAAAACCAGCCCTTCATCACCTATGATTCACAAGAGAAGCTGTCACACAGTTATTGATGTATCTTGGAGTCTAACCGGTAGACAAGATCTTCCACAACAATAACTTGCATTTATACAGTGCCTTTAATGTAGTAAAACATCCCAAGGTGCTTCACAGGAGTGTTACCAAACAAAATTTGACACCAAGCCACATAAGGAGACATTAGAAAGAAAGACTTGCATTTATATAGCGCCTTTCCCGACCACCGGACATCTCAAAGCGCTTTACAGCCAAGGAAGTACTTTTGGAGTGTAGTCACTGTTGTAGGACAGGTGACCAAAAGCTCGGTCAAAGAGGTAGGTTTTAAGGAGCATCTTAAAGGAGGAGAGAGAGAGGTGGAGAGGCGGCACCTTATTGAGCGAGTGAGTTTCAAGGGGAAGCAACAATAGGAAGTTGAAGATGACAGGCTCTCCCTGGCTCAAACCCTCTGTTTCCTCTGCTCCTAAGATTTGAAGTACCCCCTCCTCAATACAACTCAGTAGTCTCTGGTACAATAGCTACATATATATTTTCTTTTTTTTTATCCACTCATTGGGCAGCAGGTCTTGTTCCAACAAGCTACAAATATCTGCGACGACCTGGCGCAATAGCCTGAGCCTCCTGAAGCAATGCTGTTCAGTCATGTCCAGGAAACTCATCCTTTGCCTGTGTATCCTGTGTTGGGGTTATCGTATCCAGCGCGGTGCATCCCTGTGCTGACCCTCTCTCCTGTGGAGCATCAGGTCGGTGAGGAGAAGGTTGCTGTTGTGGTTGCTGCTGGTGTGGCTGGTGTTGTTGGTGCTGGCACTCACCTTGGTCCAAATCTGAGGTCCAAGGTGAGTGTAAGATTCGCAAAATTCCCACATTCCCCCAAGGTTATTGATAAAAGGGACCCTGCATGGACAATTTAAAAAGGGTACCCAAAAAGATGGCGTCTGCAACTCGTGACCAAAAGCCTGTAAGATTTTAAAAGCTTGGACTCTGCAGCACAGAACAGGCAGCTTTGGGAAATCGAAACTTAAAATGCATTTCTGTGAAAAGGACTTTGTGTTTGAAAAGCCAGACAGCTAGGCAAACACTGAATATGCATTGCGTCAGATCGGAACAGATCGAACCCAGTTGGGCCTAAGCATAAGGCCATTAGTTTGTCCGCATAAATAATCGGAAACAGCTTAAGGAAGCCACCAAGGCTGCACAGGTCGATTAAAATGCATTAATGACAATACAATTCGGACATCGGGCCATCAGGTGCGATAAACGGCCATCTAAAGCCATCTAGTTTAGATTGGTATAATCATTTGAAACAGCCCGCCAAAAGTTAAACAATGGACTGACCTGATTTGGGGTGCAGATAAGGGCCATCGGAAGGAGTATAATTGTAGGCCCATCAGTAGCAATCGCCCTCTCTTGACACTGAACTCTTGTCTGGTCCTGGGCTGCTGCCGCTCGTACTTGTGCCCTGGCCTCATGGCAGGTTCTCTTCTCGCTCCCTGTATTGGGTGCAACCAAGGACATCCATACCAATCGCGGAGAGGGCAACGAGACCCGAGTCCAAAGTCATACAGGACACATGGGCCACGAAAAGGGGCAGATGTAGGGGGTTTCTCTTGCTCGTTCTGGTCTCCTACCAGGCTTCGTGCAATAGTTACCCTTGAGTGGTTCGACCCACTCTTCCCTACGGTTCTAGACCTTGGACTTAGGTGCAGGGAACTGTAGTGCAGAGAAAAAAAAACTCAATAGACCAGGTTGAATAGCACGAAATGGAGGCTTTTATTATAAAACAGTTTGCAGCATTGTAAAATACATGTCATAAGCACAGATTAAAATAACTACAATCATGCACATATCTATAAACTTAACTCTATGGAAATGGGGAACACACGGCACATCGTAAAAGGGGAAACACATTACGATTACCCTTAACCCCCTCCCCTAGACCTAAACTAAGTTTCGACTTGAGGAACTCGGGATCATGCTCACCACTTTCAGATTCGCAAAAGAGGGGGTTCGCAGCCTTTTGGCACAGCTTTCCGTCGTCACGTGGATTTGGAAACTTCTGGCGCAGCTTGTTTTTCTCTCAGGCGATGGAGCAGCAGATACAGTCCCGATGAGCGCTCGTCATGACTGAATCCGTTACCGGCGGGACTTTAAGAACTGGATGCTATGGAAGACTCAGTCACCGATGCGACGTTGCAGAGCTGCACAGGGAAAATTCCTGGTCGAATGGTATGTTGAGGCCCTGGAGGGCTAGACCCGGAGTGTCCTTTTATTTCTCCCTCCGGCCTGGGTCGTCGATGATCTCCTGACAAAAGTACCCGGGCCACCCTCGTCGTCTTCCCGTTGTGGCCGAGCCTTGCCTGGCCAAACACCGACCACGCTGCCTTAACCGAAGAGTCCGTCCCGAAACGTGAATCTGAAGCGAAGCGCTGAAGCGTACTCCCAAGCGTTGAAGAAATGAAAAACTGAAGTGCAGCCACGATGGACCTTTCAATCCACAGTTATACCTTGTTGGGACAGTCTTATCTCCCGCCAAATCATAGTCCAGTCTTTGTAATATTTTTGGCGGGCAGAAATCTCTGCAGGGGCGCTTTGTCTTGTAACGGGAGCTGGTGATAGCTTAACTGGCCTTCCTGGCCGATAATGTCTTTTACTTTGTCACCGTAACTCGGTTCGTATATTGATCGGTCTGGAGATTGCCCTTGATGGCTGTTAAACGGTTTTTCCTTTGTACAGTAAATGGGTTTAAGTGTTCATTCAAAAGTCCGCCCATTTCCTGATGGGCCCCATCCTGTTACCTGAAACTGTCTTGTACTTAGAATCCAATTAATATGTATGCTCAGTTCCCTGAGTTTCGTTTTCCCGATACTGGCTTTCGCGGGCTTACTGTCCTTAATCCACAAGCCTGTCTGGCTTGCAGTAACAGAAATCAAATGGTCCCAGAAACTGATCACGAGGTCCGGCGGCCATTTTGTATGCCCTTTTTATCAAAGGTTTTTCTGTACAAGCTTCTTTTGGTCAATAAAACTGTTTTATTGACCCTGTTTTGCTGCGTGATTAAATTACTGAAAATTTCGAATCTTACACAGACGAAACGAGGCGAGACAAGGTGAGACGAAGAAAAAGGTCCTGGCAAGAGCAGAGAAGGGCAGCAAAAGAAACATTGATAAAGACCGAGCGCCTAGTTATAAGCTGGCGCTTGGGGAAGAAAATATATGTATGGACAGTGAGAATAAGTTGGCTATTGAACACTGCGAATGAGCTGGCGTTAAACACAGGTGTCCACGCCGCAACGAATATACCGGCGTTCCAAGAATGGGTAGAGAAATCTAAGCAGTGAAGACTGCCAACCGTCCCACAAACGCAACATCACCGCTGACGACCGCCTGAGGGAGAAGACGAAGAGAACCCATCATGACGAGACGATGACGGTAGCTGAGGAGAGGAAAGGTGTGTCGCAGCAACAGCTCCAGCACCGCGCCCTGAGGCCACATGGTGACGGGTACCCCAAAGGACAGGAGACCAAACCTCAAAACTCGCAACTGTTAAAGCATCAAGCTTTGGATTGGTGAGCATGAATTCCTGGCCCCTCATAGCTTAATCTAGTTAGGTATAGGGGGTGGGATAAGGATAAGGGGATTGGTAATGTAGTTGTTTTTACCTCGATGTGCCGTGTGTTCCCCATTCCCTGTATAAGTATAGTAATTTGTTTATGCCTGTAACTGTTTATCAGTAATTTCTCATAAGACTGTGTTTTATTTCTGTTTTTAATAAAATCTTGGTTTTCTTACACCAAACCACTTGTCTACTCGATTTTCTGTACCGCCGCCTGTACCTAAGTCCGGTGTCTAGAACCCGGGGTGTGGGAACGATTCGAACCGCTCACAGGCAGTTAGGGGCACAACTGACTGGGCGCACGCGCCACACGCCACCCCCTACAGAAAATGGCGACCACGGCAGGACACCGGCAACAGGATTGCGATAGAGTAGACAATGGTTCAGATGAGCAAACCATGATGGAGGAAAGGATTTCTGATTATGTGTTTAGCAAGGTGTATATCACAAAGAAGTGGATCACCACTCTGTTAAGGGCTGGGCATCCGGTAGATGCAGCAGCTAAGTGGACAGAGGGAAAGGAACACAAGAAGTCCTTAGAGAAGGCAGTATGGCTGATGTTTTTCAAAAAGCAGGTCCAGCTTTTGGACAGGCTCGTTGCAGCACAGGCAGACGATTTAAAGGAGTCAGCCCTGGAGATCCAGGATGAGGCTCTAGCAGGGGAGAAGTTATTGGTCGCATTGCAGGCCCTGAATCAGGAGAGAGTGTATTTAATGGGAGAACACAAGGCCCAGTTGGAATACTACAGTGCCAAGTCACCGAAGCCAAGGGAAATGAGTTCAGGTTGCGGGAAAAGAATGCCCGCTTGTCCAGGCAAGTTAGGGAACAGGAGGAGAAAGTACAGGAGGTAAAGGCAGCTTACAAGCTAGCGAGCGAACGGGGGTTTGAGGAGGCAGACCACGGCCCCTGCAAAGAGCGGATAGAAAATCTGAGCCTGGTCCTCAGGAAGGCAAAAGGCATGGTGTGCCTCCTAAGCCCAAAGGCAGGCCAGGCGGATTTTATGGGGAACGAGGGGAGGACCGTTCAAACATCACTGGTAGTGCCTAGGGACGACCCAGTTGAGGGACAGAAGGTCTCATGACCACCACCCGTAGCGCCAAGCTTCAGCGAGGTCTGGCAGCAAGGTGGGGTGGAGCCAAAGGTGCGAGCGGAGGTGGAGCAACCCCCATCAGCGAGGTCGGAGCCGGGACCGATGTGCCCTGCATGGCATCGGACGTTCGGCCCACCCGTCAATGGCGACGATGAGGGACCCCTCCAAAACCAGTTCGTATTACCCTACAGCACCCAACAGCTTAGGGCTATGGTGAACCATATCCCAAAGCTCTCCAAAGGGAGACCCCTCGATCCACTTCAGGGACATAGAGCAGGCAGCCAGCGTCAACGACTGCGATGGCGCTGAGAAGGCCAAGATGCTGCTATTCTCCCTGGAGAGTAGTCTCCTCCAATCCCTTTCTGATGAGTGTAAGAAGGGGCAGAGCGGGTATGAGGCGCTCAGGGATGAAGTTCTGGAGGCCATGGGGATGAATGAGAAAAGTCCTTTCTCCCGTGTGGAGAAGACAGTGCAGCTCGCAGGGGAAACCCCGCAGGCTTTCGCGGACCGGTTATGGCCGGTGTACCGGAGGGCCTGTCCGGGGAAGCCGAACCGGGTGTTCCTGAACGGGGATCCCCTGGCCCATTGGCTCCGTTGCCTGGTGGCGAACAGCTTGCCACAGGTCCGGGCCAAGGCAGAGGTCTGGTTCAACCCCAAGAACCCCCAGACCACCGAACTTACGATGATCAGTCAGTTGACTCTAGCCTATAAAAACGGTAGGGGAACCGATGCACACCCAGCTAAGGGAAAGGTGCATGAGGTAAAACCTGGACCGGGTAGGAAAGAGTGGCACCAGAAAGGGAATAACCCCCCCAACACAAAGACAAATTGTTACGGGTATGGGAAGGACGGTCATTGGCAGAAGGATTGCAAGAACCCTTGGAAAGATAACAAGGGAAAGAATTCCACAGCCCCAGCCCAAAAGGCGGAGGCAGGAATCACTCCCGCAATGGTCGAGTCACTTTTGGACAACATGAGGCCCTTATTGACTGGCCAGGGGAGAGTAGCAGCCACTACCGGTGCTCTGACCCCATCAGCCCCATTCAACCCGCAGCCCTGACTAGAGCCAGCGCAGCCTGTTTACCTGTGTTCTCTCCGGTACGTTGAATGGAAAAGACCCCTCTTGGAGATGGAGGTAGAAAAGGTGACGGGGACCTATCTGTTGGACACGGGGGCATCATGCACCGTGGTCTACTCAGCCACCCCCACCACCTTCACTCTATCTAACGGGGTCCAATACAGTCTGTCGGGGTTCACAGGCAAAGAACAGGCTGGCTCGTTTTCCATCCCGCTCGCCATTCGGTTAGGACCGCTCCGCTCTAAGTGGACCTGTGTCCTGATGAAATGGGAAGTGGAGGGTGGAAGAGGGGTCCTGGGAGCCGACTTTATTGCAGGCCACGGGATCCTAGTGGATTTGAGAAATCATTGCCTATGGGGGGCAGGCAAAGGAAAGAACGGTGAGGTAGTAGTGATCCCAGGAAAGGAAGGGAAGGGGACCCTATGCACCATGAAGCCCAAAGAGGGTTATAACCTCGAGCTTATGGTCAGTAACACCCCACAGGAGTTCCAGGCATTTGTGCAGGCCCACCTGGCCACATTTGCGACACACAAACACGACTGCAGGAGGGTCAAAGGGTTTGAGGTCAGCGTAGACGGGGACCCCATGGCCTGACCACAGAAACAGTATAGCTTCCCCAGGGAAGCAGAGCCAGACATGGAAGCAGCCATGTCCTCGTTAGTACAGCAGGGAGTTCTGAGACCAATAGCTACCCACGTGAATTCTCCATTGTGGCCGGTTAGAAAGCCGGACAATTCCTGGAGGGCCATGGCGGACTATCGAGTGCTCAATAGTCGCATCCCAGCCTGTGCACCCACAGCAGCAGCAGGTGCGGACCTGATAGGGAGTATTCCAGCATCCGCGACCACTTTCACGGTGCTGGATATTTCCAACGGGTTTTGGTCCATCCCTGTAAGGAGGGAGGATCAGTACAAGTTTGCCTTTACGTTTAAAGGGCAACAGTACACGTGGAACTGCTTGCCTCAAGGCTTGCATAACAGCCCCAGAATTTTCCATCAGTGCATGACAAACAGTTTAAAGGATTTCAGTCAGCCCAGACAGTTGGTACAATACGTGGATGACCTGCTTCTCTTCACCGATTCGAGAAAGGAGCACGGCCCACTATTGGCCGAACTGCTGGAGCTGCTTGGGCAAAAGGGTTTTAAGGTAAACCCCAAGAAAGCGCAGATCGGCCAGCAGGAGGTAAAATTCCTAGGCCTGACCATGCGTGCTGGAGAAAGGGCCATAGATAAGGCTAGGAGAAAAGCGGTACAAGAGTTGCCGGTCCCCAACACGGTGATGGGTGTGAGGTCGTTTCTAGGGCTAAAAGGGTACTGCAGGGAGTTTATTGAGGACTGTGCAGCCACAGCAGCCCCTCTGCTCCGACTCCTACACAAGGGAGTGGGTTGGCTTTGGGATGAGGGTTGCCAGGCAGCATTTGTCAGGCTCAAGAAAGACTTGCAGACTGCATCAGCTCTAGGGGCTATAGATGGGGGGAAAGAGTTCTTCCTGGAGGTAGCAGCCAGCGGGGACAGCCTGAGTGCTGTGCTGCTCCAACAGCAGTATGGCAGGCTGATGCCAGTGGTCTACTCCCCCAGGATACTCACGGAGGTGAGAGGAGCTACTCCAACTGTGAGCGGCCCCTCTTGGCCACACATTGGGCTGTGAAAAGATCGTTGATCTTCACAGGCACCTCTCCTATCACCCTCCTCACCCATCACACACCCACCCAGATGCTTCTGGATGGGAGGAACAAGGATGGAACAGTGAGCAATGCCCGCATTGCCCGCTGGACCATGCTCCTCTCACAGATGGATCTTAAGGTGAAGGGTCTCTGTGAGCCAAAGCTCGCAGCCAACCTGGTATATCCTGGAACAGCCCACCGGTGTTCCATAGAAGGGGTTTGGGAGGTGAACACAGGTTTATGGGCCGGGATACATCCCACAGGCCGCGAGATCTATGTAGACGGTTCCAGCATGATATCTGCTAGCGAGCGTCTCACGGGGTGTGGAGTTTACAACCCAGCGGCAAACATTGCCCTGGCGATTAAGCTCCCCAGCACCATGAGTGCCCAGCAGGCTGAACTGCCCGCGGTAGTGTACGTCGTTACACACCCCGAAATCTTCCCCACCCCCTACACGATTTGCTCGGACAGCATGTTCACGTGCAATTCGTGTACGGAGTACCTGGCCATCTGGTCCCGCCGCGGATACACCTCCGCCGACGGGAGACACCTCACAGTAAAACCCCTGCTGGAAAAGATCCTGGCAGCAGTGGGGGAGGCAGGGGAGGTTTTCATCCACAAGGTGAAAGTCCATTCCTGCACAGAACCCCGCGGCCAAGGCAACCAGCAGGCTGACTTGCTCGCCAAGGAGGGTGCCCGCACAGGCACTTTCTGGGACCCATTTGGGTCCAGACCCATGGCGGCGGTCAGAGGTAGGGACGGGACCCAAGGGAGTGCAGGGGTAGCGTTAGCCCCGGACCTTAAGACGGTCCAAGCCCAAGACCCCGTCCTCAAAGCAGTCCTCAGTGCAGTGACTGAGGGAAAAAGGGTAGAGGGTCCGTACAGCACAGCAGCACTCTCCGTAAAAGAGGGCATACTGTTCCGGGGGGAACAGTGGGTTGTGCTGCAGCAGCACCGGAGGGAATTCCTTCAACTGGCCCATGAGGGTCCAGGAGCGGGACATCCCGGGCCTGAGACCACCTGGCAGCGGGTAGAACAGGCGGGATTGTGGCCGGGACTCAGGGAAGATATCCGCGAGTTCTGTGCAGGCTGTCTTGTGTGCGCTGCTAACAACCCTGATCCCCACAAAAGGAAGGTACCCATGGGACACGTCAGGAGGGTAGAGGGACCATGGCAGTCGATACAAATCGACTACATCGGACCTCTGCCCACCGCCCAGGGAGGCTATAAGTACTGCCTAGTCCTGGTGGACGTGTTCACCAAATGGGTAGAGGCCTTCCCCTGCAGAACATCCACAGCTCTGGGTACTGCCAGGATCCTGGTCCGGGAAGTGTTCTCGCGGTGGGGACTACCACAGTATGTGGAGTGCGACCAAGGGAGTCACTTCACTGGACAGGTGATGCAGAATACCCTTATGTTGCTAGGCATCGAGGGGAAATGGCACATGGCCCACAACCCCCAGTCATCAGGGATTGTGGAAAGAATGAATAGGACCCTAAAAGAAAGGTTGAGGAAGGAGACGGTGGACTCGCCCCGTAAATGTGCCGAGGTCCTACCGTTGGTTCTGATGGGGATCCGGGGCCAGCCAGTCTAAAAGCACGGGGTATGTAAAGTCTGTAGGTATTATGGCGAATTAATACACAGACTACAAGAGTAACTTTAACAGGACTTTACTATTCGAAGGTCAGGGCGAATCTGCCCAACAAATCCTGACACAGCACTTATATACCGGTGTGGTCACCGTCGGTATCACAGTATACAGCAGCCAAGATAAAGTAGTGCCACACCTAAAATAGTTCTCTTAAAGGTGGACGGTTACATACAATAGTTCTCTTAAAGGTAGAACAGTTACATACACTACAATCCTCCCTTTTTAGCTTACAACATACTTATTCCCCATTAACATAACATCACAACATATATACAACTTATGCAAAACAGTTCACAGATTCAGTCTCTCTGGAGGCTTCCTGACTCTGTCCGGATAACGCCTCGGTGGTGTAGTAGTTTTCGGCGGGGTAGTAGGTTCTTCTGGCAAGGTCGATTCGGCTTGAAGGACAGTGTCAGGTTCATCTGATTCCAGTATTACCAGATCGGAGGTAGGTGCTCTGGGTATCTCTGCTTCAACATTAGCCGTGTAAGGTTGTGGAGTAGGTTGGTCCTTTGTGGATGACCCTATGATCTGGTCAACATGGCGCCTTATTATGCTGTCACCAATGTCCACGGTATACATCAGCGGCCCTAGCCTTTTCCCAATAGTTCCAGGCTGCCATTTCTCGGTACGGTAGTCCCTGGCCAAAACTTGTTGACCTATCTGAAAGGATCTAGTTGGCCTTTCATTCATGCCCTGAAATTGCCGGTTCTCTACGTCCCTTCTGACGTTTGGCTTAATCAAATCCAGCCGGCATCTTAGTCTTCTATTGAAAAACATCATGGCGGGAGTTTGGTTTGTGACCGCATGTGTTGCATTCCTGTACGCCAACAAGAAGTTATCTAGCTTATGTTGTAGGTTGATGTCTTCATTACCCATGGCTTTTATGGCCTTCTTGAAGGTCTGGACAAACCTTTCAGCTAATCCATTGGTGGCGGGATGGTATGGGGCTGACGTGTAGTGCTTGACCCCATTCCTTTTTAAGAACTTCCTGAATTCTTCAGACACAAATTGCGGTCCATTATCAGAACAGATCTGTTCCGGCAGCCCATTCCTGGCAAATATGGTCCTTAATACTGTGATGGTTTTTTCCGTGGTGGTGGAGGACATCTTTATTACCTCCGGCCACTTGGAGTGTGCATCCACCGCGATTAGAAACATTGAGTCCATAAATGGACCAGCAAAGTCGACCTGTACCCTTTGCTAAGGAGATGAGGGCCACTCCCATGGATGCAGAGGAGCTTGTGGTGGCGCGTTTTGGACCTTCTGGCATCCTAGACAGCTCTTGGTTATTTCTTCGATGTCTCCATCAATACCTGGCCACCACACAAACGCTCTTGCTAGGTTCTTCATTTTCACTCCACCCAGATGCCCCTTGTGAAGCTCCTTTAGCACCTTAGTTTGAAGTTTGGGTGGAATCACCAATCTAGATCCACACATCAAGGTTCCTCGGCACACTGACAGCTGTTCTTTTCTTTGCGAAAATGCGGGCAGCGTTGGTTCGCCATGTGCTGGCCATCCCTCCACTGTTAAATCGTAGACTCGTGAGAGAGTCAGGTCATTTCTTGTTTCATTTTCGATCATCGAATTTGTTACTGGTAGACATTCCACTATGGATGAGTGGAACATCTCTACCGGGTCCACTGTAGCCGCCTCTTCTACTACTGGCAACGGTAGGCGCGATAACCCATCAGCATTTCCATGCTGTTTGGACCTTTTGTATTCGATGTCATATCGGTGTGCCCCAAGTAACACGGACCACCTCTGTAGCCTTTGCGCTGTCATAGTGGAAACGGCCTTGTTAGGGTTGAATATGGACACCAACGGCTGGTGGTCTGTCAGTAATGTGAACTTCTTGCCCTGCAGGTAATGATTGAATTTCTTTACTCCCCACACAAGGCTGAGGGCCTCCCTATCTATCTGAGCATAATTTCGCTCAGCGGAGGTCAATGATCGGGACGCAAATGCGACTGGCCTTTCCGAGCCATTTGGTAACTTGTGTGAAAGTACTGCTCCAATTCCATAAGGGGAAGCATCACAAGCTAGACGAAGAGGTAACGTTGGGTTGAAATGAGCCAACACTTCCTCAGAGGTAATCAACGCCTTGCTTCTGTGAAAGGCCTTCTTACAGTCCTCGCTCCACTTCCATGGTACTTCTTTCCGCAACAGAGCATTCAGCGGATGCAGCACCGTGGATAGATTTGGCAGAAACTTGTGGTAATAATTAATCAATCCCAGAAACGATCTCAACTGTGATACATTTTCCGGAGCGGGGGCCTTCACGACCGCTTCTATCTTGTCAGGTGACTTGTGCAGCCCCTCTTGGTCATGACATGACCGCAGTACGAGATCCGTTTCTGGAAGAACTTACATTTCTGGCGATTAACTCGAAGGCCATATTCCTTCAACCTGGTGAGCACCAGTTTCAAATTTGTGAGGTGTTCCTCCTCGTCTTCTCCCGTAATCAGGATATCGTCCAAGTAACACTGCGTGCTTGGAATACCCTGTAAGACCTGCTCCATGGCCCTCTGCCAAATTGCTGGAGCCGAAGCTACTCCAAAAACCAGCCTATTATAATGATACAAGCCTCTGTGCGTGTTGATTGTGAGATACTGGCGCGACTCTTCCTCGACTTCCATTTGTAAGTATGCTTGTGCCAGGTCTATCTTGGTGAAGTGTTTCCCGCCAGACAATGAAGCAAAGATATCCTCAAACCGCGGAAGCGGGTATTGTACCGTGTGAAGCACCGGATTAACTGTGATCTTGAAGTCTCCGCAGATGCGGACCTTTCCCGGTCCCCCTGGCTTGTTACTTGATGAAGACTTCATGACAGGAACAATGGGCGTGGCCCACTCACTCCAGTCCACCTTAGACAGTACCCCTGAACGTTCAAGCTCTTCCAGTTCTGCCTCCACAGCAGGTCGTATCGCGTAAGGTACCGATCTGGCTTTGAAAAATTTTGGGCTTGCATGTTCTGCAATCTTGATTTTTGTTTTAATTCCTCTCAGTGTTCCCAGTCCTTGCTGGAATACCTCTTTAGCTTCGTCCAATATTCTGGACAACCGTTCAGGTTTGACATCTTCCTTTCCGGAATCTACCGTCATTGTGTTTAGTGAATGCCAGTCTATCTTTATTTTCCTGATCCACTCCCGTCCCAGAAGTGGTGGACCTCCCTTGGGCAGCACATACATGTCCATCCCTCGGTGATCTTTGTCCTTGTATCTCACCTTGACTTTTATCTTTCCGATGGGGTATACTTTGTGCCCCGTGTATGTCTGCAATACTATCTCCGTATCCCGTAGGGGAATATGTTTGAATAACTTTTTGTAATCTTGCTTATTCATGACCGTCAACGCTGATCCGGTGTCCACTTCCATCTTCACTTGGACTTTTGCAATCTGTAGTGTGACCCAGATAGTTTGTCGGTCAGCTTCTTTACTCACATTGTGAATCCTCAGACTACCCAGTTCCTTGCTGTTGGAGTCTGAGTCCGAATTCTGTTCATCTGGACTCTTCCCAGTCATCTTATGTACCTTTCTGTACTTCTTCTGCGGTGACTTATTATTGCTGGTCTTCTTTCCTGACCGGCATACCGTAGCTATGTGACCAAGCTTGCCACATTTTCTACATTCCTGGTTTTTAAACCAGCATTGGTTCTGGTCATGTGTTGTCTTCCCACAACGATAACATTTCGTTGTACCCGAAGTCATTTGATCCACACTGAGTACCGCTGTCTTCCGCTGCATTTCCGCCGTGCCTCTCGCTGCGGCTTCGTGCGATGCTGCAATAAGGACAGCCTTATCAAGTGTAAGATCGTTCTCTTCGAGCAGTCATTTTTGTGTTCCTTCCTTCGACATTCCGCACACGAACTTGTCTCTCAGTGCCTCTGTCAGATTTACCCCAAACTGACAGTATTTTGCTAGCCTACGCAGTTCAACCAGGTACTCTGCGTTGCTTTCCTCTTTTCGTTGTGTTCTCACGTAAAATTTAGATCGTTCCGCTAACATCAGTGGTGCGGGGTTAAAATGATCCTTCAGGACAGCAACAATATTAGCGAAAGACTGATCCGCCGGTTTAGCTGGTGATAGAAGATGCTTCAATAACCCGTATGTCTTCGCACCCATTGGCCTAGAAATTGAGTTTTGGCGCTGCCAGGGCTTTAGCGCCAGAAGTTAGTGCCGGAGCTAAGTCGCGCTGGTCGGGCCCAAAATTCACTGGTTCTGTGCCCAAACGGCTGCCGGCGCTGCTGAAAGCTGTTAGCGCCTGAAAACTGGCGCTATGCGCTGAATTTCGGCGCTATTCCGGCGCTGCGGCGCCCGCTGCGGTGCGGCAGGTTCGGGAAGTGCAGGCCTCCTCCTTCCCTTAAGGAGGAGCTGCCTGCACCCGGCCGCGGCCCGCGATAATCTTATTAAAAATGAGCCCGGCACCTCGGACAAGTGCCGGGCTTGCTTCTGTTCCGGTGGGGGGGGGGGGAAGTCCGGGGAGGGAGCTGCGGCCAGGCGGGCGGCGGGAAAGCGGCCGGCCGCCGCGGGGCCTTTAATGCGCCGGCGCAAACTTGTGCAAGGCACCTCTGCCAGAACGTTGCTTGCGGCTGCCACGGGCGAGGCGGCCGCAAGTCAATTTCGGCGCTGGGGCCCGTCACCACGGCAACCAGAACGCTGCGCACACCGATGACGTCATCGGTGCCGGCGCAGCGCTACCGGTCTACTGCGGCGGAAGGGCCCCAGGCAATTTAGGCGCCGGCGCCAATTGCAGCGCTAGGCCCTCTAGCGCCGCAAAATCGGCGCTAAGGGCACTGAATTTCTAGGCCATTGAGTTTAGTAAGGTTAGTGCTTTGTCATAATTTGCTATCTTATTGACCTTACAATATATCTCGATGCGTTCTACATACGTGGCTCAATCTTCCACATCGGAATCGAAACCGTTGATGTTACTATGCTTAGGCATCTTCACACTCTTCCTGAGAAACAACAACGAAATATTTCTTTAACTTTTTTTTTTTAAATGGCGGTTTCCCGCGCTTGTCTTCTTTCCCCGCCCACTTTCAAAATGGCGGTTTCCCGCTTCTGTCTTCTTCCCCCGGCGGGAGGGGTAAGCTTTTCCCTCGGGCGACGACCGCTGGCTTTTGGGGTTCGCAGCCTGCGCGTCGGCTTCAGTGCGTTCCTTGTTCCCTTTTCTCGGCAGGGCAACCGGCGCTGGGTACAACCCGTTGATGGCGAACAGTTTCAGCCGCTGGGCTGGATCTCGCTCAGTCTCCCTCGCTCGGGCTCTGTCTCTCCCGCTCGCTCGGGCTCTGTCTCTCCCTCAGCGGCTTCCAATCGCGCCTCCCAGCCCTCTCGCAGTCCGGTGCTTTCCTCCCCAGCTGCGGCTGAGTTCTCCGCGATTTATTTATTTTTATATCTTCCCGCGCCTTACGATCCCAGTCGCAGCGCTTCGTGGCCTCGGTCGCTGCCCGGCCTTTTTTTACTCCAATCGCGCCTCCCAGCCCTCTCGCAGTCCGGTGCTTTCCTCCCCGGCTGCGGCTGAGTTCACTGCGGTTTATTTATTTTTATATCTTCCCGCGCCTTACGATCCCGGTCGCAGCGCCTCGTGGCCTCGGTAGCTGCCCGGCCTTTTTCGCCGGTCGCGGTCTAGCTGTCTCACGACGCCGTTGCGTCTCCCTGCCCGCTTGTACCGCGGCTTCCGTGCTCCACGCTGCCCCAGTCTCAGCGCCTCTGGGCCCGACTTCTGTCCGGCTCCTTTCCCCCCGACCGTGGTCGAGTTCACCGCCCTTATCCTCCATTTATTTTTTTTTATTTTCCCTTTACTCACAGTCACCGTGGCCGACTTGCTTCTCGTGCTGATCGGCTCACTCACCACCGTGGCAGAAGGAACAATCAATGCCTGTTGCTGATGGAAGGCTTCGTGTCTGAATTCTTCCTTCTTCCTTGCTCTGCAGACTCGAGTTTTCTCTCAGCAGAACGACGAGGGCGGGTGCCTCTTCTCGACGCTCGTTAACTGCTTCGGAAGTATTGTTGCCGCAGGGTAAGATCGAACTCGTCGCCACTGTAAAGTCTGTAGGTATTATGGCGAATTAATACACAGACTACAAGAGTAACTTTAACAGGACTTTACTATTCGAAGGTCAGGGCGAATCTGCCCAACAAATCCTGACACAGCACTTATATACCGGTGTGGTCACCGTCGGTATCACAGTATACAGCAGCCAAGATAAAGTAGTGCCACACCTAAAATAGTTCTCGTAAAGGTGGACGGTTACATACAATAGTTCTCTTAAAGGTAGAACAGTTACATACACTACAGGGTACTCCCCGTACGAGCTGATGACTGGCAGGGTTATGCGGACCCCCACCCATGTACTAGCCCCGGTGCTCACGGAGGGACAGCTCAGAGAGGTAAACCGGGACAGGTTCGCCCGAAACCTCTTTGAGCACCTTAAGCAGGTCCACGAGCAGGCGGCTGGGACCATGGGAAAGCAGCGTCGGAGCAAACGATTGCTGCTCGAACCCTGAAAGCACCACAAGTGGGAGGTAGGAGATCAGGTCATGTGAGGAACTATGCCCGAGTAGGAAGTTTGGAACCATTATACATGGGGCCCTACAGAATTGTAGACAATGCCAGCCCCATTGTATACGCCGTTAAGATGCCTCGGCGCACAAAATGGTTTCACATTAACCAGTGCAAACTGTTTAAACCTGAAAGGAGAAAACAGCCAGTTGGGGTAGGGTCTGAGGATAAAAATCCTCAGCCTGCATCAGGAGCGAGTTCACAGACTGCACAGGCAGGCGCTGTGGCTTGCTTAAAGGGAGGGGCCATCCCGCCTACTGATTGGGACACTCCCCCGCTCTTCTGGGATCCAGGTGAGGAGGGGCCCGAGGGCGAAAACCCCGCCCCTAACCCAGGTGTAGAGGAGAAGGGACCTGAGGACGAATACCCCGCCCCGGACCCAGCCATGGGACCTGGGGGCAGAGACGTTCAGCTTGCAGCAACAGGCTGCGGAGAGTTACCTGCCCCTAGCCCAGGTTCGGGAGAGGTCAAGCCTGAGGGAGTGGCGGTTCGGGTTAAAGGCCCATCAGCCAAGAAAGCCCCACCCACCAACGCCTCCAGAAGGTCCCCACGGATGCCCCAGCCAAGAAAGCCATGGTCACCAGCTCCCCAGTTTAAAGGGACAGCCTCCCGAGTCAGGGGGAAGTCCAAGGACAGAGGTCCTCAGCCAGCAACCACGGGCGGCGAGGGACCAACAGTGCAGGACGGTGCGGCCACGCCGGAGGAAGCGGTGTGCCGCAGTCCAACCAGGAATTAGCCTGGCCGCCCGGAGACGGGCGGCGGGTGTACATGTTTAGCTAATAAAAGTTTATAATTTAAGTTTAGGTATTTAGCTTAAGTTCAGGTGTTTTAGCTTAAGTTAAGTAAGGTGATGTGTAGTTTTAGATAAGTAGTAATCTGCTAAGAGTGTGTATTTTGAGTCGAGGTCGCGAGACCCGGCTATGCTTCACCCAATCCAAAGAATCTCTTGGGGACCTGGCTGCATCTTTTTGTATCTGTTGCAGAAAGACTTTCAGGATGAAGGGGATCATAATCCTACTCGCCCTGATGGGACTGAGCCTCAGAAAGAGGGGCGACGTGGAAGACTCTCACATCTATGGGTGCTCTGGAGATAGAGCGCCGATAGGAACCGACGGAAGCGGTGAATGCGATGCAGAGGAGACTGCCGTCTACGTCCATGAGGGAAGGTGGCCGGGGTGGCTGGGGTCCAATTCGTCTCAGTACTCCAGCCAGACCGGGTTCACGTACGGGGAGGCCTCCCTCCTGTGCCCCAGAGTACGGGTCATTACCACAAGGGTCAGCGCCACCGTAGGGAAACATGTATGTTTAACGTGCAAGGGACACATTCCTCTGGATAGGTGGTGGTGGTGGCTCAGGAAACTGAGCAAAGATATGAGAAACCCTGCAGTCGAGTGGGAACGGTTGGGGAACAATACCCACCGGACGATTACAGGGACTCATGGAGGATTAAGCGTGTGTTCGGGCAAGTGGTGGGAGCTGGATCAAGGCATTTACATCTGTCTGTGGGGGTCAGAGAGAGTCTGCCCCTCAGGCATATCCATTTTTTCCACCGACAATGGCGAGACACCGGGGAGGGGATAAAGTGGGATACCAGCCGAAAAGTGTGTGCAGTCCCATCCTCCCCGATCCCAGTCGATGCCACTGAGTGTGTAACCCGCCCCCGAAAGCCCCTGCCCAAGGCGCAGGTGGTGAGGTTACTCAGGGAAGGGTGCCCCACCACCACCAAGGGACCAGGGAATGGGCTGGTACTAGTGCCTACAGATCAGATGCTGTACCAGGGGGTACACTACGCGGTAGCCTCCGTGATGTTAAATCTCACCGAGGTACGTTTACCGGAGTGGTGTCCCAAAGAAACAGAGCAGCTATACCAGGCCCTATTAAAGGACATGTTCAAGAAGTTTTATGAGTTCGATTTCGGCAACATTGACAAAACCGAACTGTACAGCACACACCGTGAGTTTTTGGGTAATGCAGGGAGACAAAGAAGGGGAGTATGGAATGATGTTTTTACTGTGTTTAATACTGGGTCCTCTGTCTTCAACAGTTTGGATGACATAGAGCTGCAGACCCAGATAAATGGTTTAAAAACACAGTCAAGGAAGATATTAATGGATGAGAACAAGGTAGTGGGCTTGGAGTTGCATGAGTACCAGGTCATGAAGGTCCATTTAAAGGAGATTATAGCGGAGTTGGAAAAGCACGCAAAGATGGTAAATGCCCTCATAAGGGAGGGCAGAAATGCTTCTGACCAGGCTGTGCAGAACGAGGTGTGCGTGCTGTATGGGGCATGGTTGCTGGGCAAAGGCTGCAGTAATCTGGAGGATTTAAAACAGGGTTTAGTCCCCTCCTGGATCAGCAACAAACACCTCGCAGCCCTCCATCCGTTTCCATCCATTTGAGAATGCATTAAGCCCGTGCCGACCCCGACTAGCTTCCGAAGCCTACCCAATCCCAGTGGATTGTGGACGGTCCAACCACACGATTATGGGAGTAGTAGTTAGGATGCCGGTCATGGGTAGGACAGCCCGACCCGCACCGGTATACAGGGTAGAGAACATTGGAGTCATTCAAGGGGGTGCACACATTCGTTTCACAGCGGTCCCACCTTACGTGATAAAGTGGGAGCACGCTATGACAGGTACTGACCTCTCAAGGTGCCGGAGCCGGGGAGCACACATAATCCTGTGTCCCCAGCACTTGAATGCCTATTCAAAACCACAGTGCGAGTTCAGAGCTGCTGGCGCGAAACCTATAAATTGTACCATGGAGGCAATGGCACAAGGCCATGTTCCCCTGCAAGTAGCACATATTGGAGGTGGGACATATTGTGTCACCACAGGTGCATCCCACTACCAGCATGGACAGCATAGCTGGTGTCTGGTTAGTGACAGCAGTTTCTGCTTTAAACCCGAGGCAAGCATTCAAGTGGCCCAGGAACGAATTGTCCCCATTCCTGAACCCTCCACTGTTCACCTCACTGTGAAGGAGAATTTTATCAATTTACAGAACTACGTAGCGCATTTCGGCTATGAAATTCCCCCTCTCCCTGAACACCTTACCAAAATACTCAAAGCCGTTATAGTTTCGCAGAAACATTTTTACACTCTAGAGCAGAAAACAGTAGAGATAGGGGCTAAGATATTGGATATTGTGATTCCACCCTGGTGGGACATTTTCAATAATATAGAGGTCCCTTCGTGGATCAGGCTGGCTTCCCACATTCTCGTGGTTTGCCAGTTAGGGATAGTGTTGTATCTAGTCTGCATTCAGTGCAAGGGAAAAGGTCAGATGCTAGACTTCCGAAACCAGAGGATCTGGAAGGAACATTATGTGAAGGCGGAGGGAGATACACCTGTTTGAGTTCTTTTGTATTTTTGATTAAAGATTGTTTTTTTTTGTGTGTTTGTTGTTTTTAATAAAGATTTTGCGACGCGTTATTAATAAAGATTATGTGTACCAAGTGGTGCAGGGGTGTTGGACCCCCTCCATGCTTGGATGAGTGTAAAAGACTGTAATTATTCTATGTATACTTATATACACTACATTTTCGTGGAATGGGAAGTGCATGTGTCGTGGGTATATTAGATAGGTAATTGCAAGGGAAGGTTGACTGTGGAGGGTCAGAAATTTTGCTCACCTTGTAAGGATGATACTTCAAGCAAGTTTTAGTATCACAGGGCGGAGTGTAAGTTTTGCAAAATTCCCACATTCCCCCAAGGTTATTAATAAAAGGGACCCTGCATGGACAATTTAAAAAGGGTACCAAAAAGATGGCGTCCGCACCTCGTGACCAAAAGCCTGTAAGATTTTAACAGCTTGGACTCTGCAGCACAGAACAGGCAGCTTTGGGGAATCGAAACTTAAAGTGCATTTCTGTGAAAAGGACTTTGTGTTTGAAAAGCCAGACAGCTAGGCAAACACTGAATATGCATTGCGTCAGATTGGACCAGATCGAACCCAGTTAGGCCTAAGCATAAGGCCATTAGTTTGTCCGCATAAATAATCAGAAACAGCTTAAGGAAGCCACCAAGGCTGCACAGGCCGATTAAAATGCATTAATGACAATACAACTCGGACATCGGGCCATCAGGTACGATAAACGACCATCTAAAGCCTGTTAGTTTAGATTGGTATAATCATTTAAAACAGCCCGCCAAAAGTTAAACAATGGACTGACCTGATTTGGGGCGCAGATAAGGGCCATCGGAAGGAGTATAGCTGTAGGCCCATCAGTAGCAATCGCCCTCTCTTGACTCTGACCTCTTGTCTGGTCTTGGGCTGCTGCCTCTCGTACTCATGCCCTAGCCTTGTGGCGGGTTCTCTTCTCGCTCCCCGTATTGGGTGCAACCAAGGACATCCATACCAATCATGGAGAGGGGAACGAGACCCGAGTCCAAAGTCATACAGGACACATGGGCCACGAAAAGGGGCAGACGAAATGAGGCGAGACAAGGCAAGACGAAGAAAAAGGTAAAGACCCGACAAGAGCAGAGAAGGGCAGCAAAAGACGCATTGATAAAGACCGAGTGCCTAGTTATAAGCTGGCGCTTGGGGAAGAAAATATATGTATGGACAGTGAGAATAAGTTGGCTATTGAACACTGCGAAGGAGCTGGCGTTAAATGCAGGTGTCCACGCCGCAACGAATATACCGGTGTTCCAAGAATGGGTAGAAAAATCTAAGCAGTGAAGACTGCCAACCGTCCCACAAACGCAATGTCACCGCCGACGACCGCCCGAGGGAGAAGAAGAAGAGAACCCATCGCGACGAGACGACAACGGTAGCCGAGGAGAGGAAAGGTGTGTTACAGCAACAGCTCCAGCACTGCGCCCTGAGACCACGTGGCGACGGGTACCCCAAAAGACAGGAGACCAAACCTCAAAACTTGCAACTGTTAAAGCAACAAGCTTTGGATTGGTGAGCATGAATTCTTGGCCCCTCATAGCTTAATCTAGTTAGGTATAGGGGGTGGGATAAGGATAAGGGGATTGGTAATGTAGTTGTTTTTCCCTCGATGTGCCATGTGTTCCCCATTCCCTGTATAAGTATATAGTTATTTGTTTATGCCTGTAATTGTTTATCAGTAATTGCTCATAAGACTGTGTTTTATTTCTGTTTTTAATAAAATCTTGGTTTTCTTACACCAAACCACTTGTCTACTCGATTTTCTGTACCGCTGCCTGTACCTAAGTCCGGTGTCTAGAACCCAGGGGTGTGGGAGCGATTTGAACCGCTCACAGGCAGCTAGGGGCACAACTGACTGGGCGCACGCACCACACGCCACCCCCTACAGTGAGACAGCATAAGCGGCACCCATGCTGATCTCGTAGATGCTAGGTAAAGTGGAGATCAGAGGTACAATCCTCCAATGTAATTAGAGTGACTTGCAATGTGGTGAGAGTGGCTTCTGAGGTTGCAGAAATTACCTGTAAACTCCTGAAAGCAAATTCTCTGCACAAAATGGTGTCAACAAGAGCCTTTCCCTTAGGCATGGAAGCAGGTGTAAGGTCTGTGTATTTATTTGCTTTTTCCAGCTGTCACTTAATGAATTAGCACAATGGCTACTCAGTCCCCGCCTTGCCTTCACAGGCGAGCTTCCCGAAGTCTATGAATCTTGTGCGCAAGCAGTTGAAGTTGATACCTCACATTAAAAAGGCTCTTAAGGGTCTCAACGAGCAGTTAACTACCTCAGTAAGGTTGCCCTCCTCTCTTGAGCGGGTTCGTGGCGCACTTTGAAACGCGCCTCAGCTAAATGCAGAAGTCGGCAGGATGACGGCGGGTTCCCGACGCGCTGCCAATTTCAATGCTTTTAACTGCCGACCCGCTTCCAAACCCACACACTCTGCAATGTGAAAATTCCAGCCAATGCATCATTTATTACCCAGATAGATGCTTATAAACATTTTGTATATTTGCTCACAATGAATCATGTTTATTACCTGCTCTGAATCCAGTTATGTTCTAGCAATTGCAATTCGTCAGCCAGATTTTACCCAAGATAATATTCCTGTTATTGTGGACATTGGCCTATTTGCAACCACAACAGATGCAGTACTGTAATTCAGATACAACATAGTTAACTGCCTGTGAACTGCAAAGTTTAGATAAAATAGATAAATTAGCAGATTCAATTTATGAGGAACGAGGCTAAAGTACTTCACGTAGGATTAAGAAAAAAATAATGGAATAAGTTCTGTATGAATGGTTTTGAAATATTTAAGGATAAAGTTGAAGGAAATCGAGGATAGTAGCACGAATGCTCAACCTGTCCAATCACTGCAGAGCAGCAATCAACAAAGCCAATAGAACGTTGAACTATGTAATCAAAATTACATAATATGGGCCTCAAAATCCTGCAGTTTTGAGGGCTGGGAGTTAAGTGGTGTAGTTCTGGCATAGGGGTCTGGAATTTACGGTTTAAGTTGCACTTCTTATAAAATACGGACTAAATACTGGCAGAAAATGTTCCCACCCACAAAGTGGTGCATGTATACAACTGACAGGATATAATGAAGGCAAAAGCAGTCGAGCAATTCTGGCTTAAGTTAAGCCTGTCGAAAAGATGGCCAAGTTTCCCGCACGACTGATCAAACCAGGAAGTGGTTGCGTTCACAGACTTTGAATATCTACAAATTCTGTCCGAAATGTCAGCTTTGAGTGGTGGCCATGTCCAGCATGTGCATGGTATCTGTTCGTGCTCAGTTCTGCCTTGGACTGCATTTTGCAGCCCGATTGCAGTGCTCATGCATGCCCTGTTTGTTGTAGAAAAATTAAAGACCATAGTGCCGGTCAAGCTGGCCAGCCTCCAAACCCTCAAGCAATTTGTAACTGCCCCTTTCAGCAAGCTGTCTGCCCAGGGCAAAAAAGATACTGGGAGGGGAGTTACTGGAATAGTTTTCTAACTAGAGAGGAGATGGATTTAAGTGCATAGATGAAAGAGAAGAGAATAGAGGGGTATTGGGGGCAGGGTGGGAAGAGGTAATTAGAGTGGGAGGAGGCTCGTGTGGAGTGTAAACACAGAAATTTGGTTGTGCCGAATGGTCTTTTTCTGTACTGCAGATTCAATGAAGCAATTGGAACAATCTTTTCTCAGCTGAGCTGCTAAGAAATGATTGAACAAACTGCTTTTCAGCAATTTCACGCAGGGAAATCTTTTTCTTTCCGTTCTTCTATCATGCAGCATTTACCACGGGAGTCATTATGGGCATTCTCATATATGTTCTGTTAGTAGAGACAGAAACATAGAAACATAGAAGATAGGAGCAGGAGTAGGCCATTCAGCCCTTCAAGCCTGCTCCACCATTCAATGAGATCATGGCTGATCATCCAAATTCAGTACCTTGTCCCTTCTTTCTCCACATATTCCTTGATCCCTTTAGCCTTAAGAACTATATCTAACTCCTTCTTGAATATATTTAATGATTTGGCCTCAACTGCCTTCTGTGGTAGAGAATTCCACAGGTTCACTACTCTCTGGGTGAAGAAATTCCTCCTCATCTCAGTCCTAAATGGCTTACCCCTTATCCTTAGATGGTGACCCCTGGTTCTGGACCTACCCGCCATCGGGAACATCCTTCCTGCATCTAGCCTGTTGAGTCCTGTTAGAATGTTATAAGTTTCAATGAGATCCCCTCTCATTCTTCTAAACTCCAGCGATTATAAGCCCAATCGACCCAATCTCTCCTCATACATCATTCCTGCCATCCCAGATATCAGTCTGGTGAATCTTCGCTGCACTCCCTCCATGGCAAGAACATCCTTCCTCAGATAAGGTGACCAAAACTGCACACAATACTCAAGATGTGGTCTCACCAAGGCCCTGTACAACTGCAGCAAGACATCCTTGTTCCTGTACTCAAACCCTCTCGCTACGAAGGCCAACATACCATTTGCCTTCTTAACCGCCTGCTGCACCTGCATGCTTACCTTCAGCGACTGGTGCACAAGGACACCCAGGTCTCGTTGCACCTCCCCCTTTCCCAAACTATAGCCGTTCAGATAATAACCTGATTTCCTGTTTTTGACACCAAAGTGGATAACCTCACATTTATCCACATTATACTGCATCTGCCATGTATTTGCCCACTCACCCAACCTGTCCAAATCATACTGGAGTTTCCCTGCATTCTCCTCACAGCACACTCGCCCACCCAGCTTTGTGTCATCTGCAAACTTCAAGATGTTACATCTAGTTCTCTCGTCTAAATCATTAATATATATTGTGAATAGCTGGGGTCCTAGCACCGATCCCTGCGGTACCCCACTAGTCACTGCCTGCCACTTGGAAAAAGACCCGTTTATTCCAACTCTTTGCTTCCTGTCTGCCAACCAGTTCTCTATCTCCAGAGAACTGGAGTAGGAGGAAGAGAAAATTACAGGTTAAGGCTATACAAAAGGAGAAGAAACGCAATTAGGAGGTTCCATTCCACCAGAGCCGATGGACTATGCTACTCCCTTGAAAATGTATCAGTAAATGTCTGTTTAAGGAGGCAGTGATTTATTAAGGTGGCACAGAAGGAACGAAGGGGGCAATTTTCTGACGTCGGAGGAGGCGGGAATGGCGGGAAAATCAGAATCAATGAGTGCGGGTTCATAACCCGCCTCCAACCCGCCTTTGCGGGATATTGCCGGTGCCGGTTTTGGAGGTTGGGAAACGATCCAGCCTCCAGCTGGCCATAGTGCTACTTAAGATCATTCAATGCTTGTTAAGGGCCTCTCTAAGCCTATTTTGAGAGGCCCTCGTGATTTTTTGAGCATTTTGGCATGTTCCACGATCCTCCTAAACCACGCCCGGTAAACCTGGCGGGTTGACTCGTGGGTGGTCTCCTCACAGCTGCAGGTCCAACAAGACATTGTTTATTGCAGCAAGGATTACTAGCAGGTGCCAGACCTTTTCTTTAAAAGGTCTTTGAGCACTTTTAGAAGACCTTCCGAAGTCGGAGGTGCTGCAGCTTGAATCTATCAACTGTGGGACCTCCTTGGAAGACCCTCTCCCCGCTTGCAATGAGCGTTTCCCCAAAGGAGGCATCTGCAAGCAGCATGGGAACCATCCATTTTCTTTCTGCATGGACCTCAGATGAGAATGAGGAGCATCCACGGCAGCGGCAGAACTAGGCAGCTCAGGAACAACAGCAGGAGGAGCCCCAACCTCCTGCACAGGCAGCTCAGGAGCAACAGCAGCAGGAGCCCCAACCTCCTGCTCAGGCAGCTCAGGAGCAACAGCAGCAGGAGCCCCAATCTCCTGCTCAGGCAGCTCAGGAGCAACTGCAGCAGGAGCCCCAATCTCCTGCTCAGCCACCTGATGCTGCACAGGGCAGAAGGCACCTCGCCGTAGGAGATACCCCCGACAGAGGGCTTACAGACAGAGGATGAGCTACCTCAACATGAGTGAGCAGCAGTGCCAAAGGAGGCTGAGACTTTTGCGAGAGTTTGTCCGAGAGATCAACGGCCTGCTGCAGCAAGACCTGGTGCCCAGAGGAACGGGTGGACACCCCTTACCAAAGTCTGTCAAAGTCACCACTGCGCTCAACTTCTTTGCCTCAGGCTCCTTCCAGGGATCATCAGCAGACATCAGCGGCATCTCCCAGTCGGACGCCCACAGTTGCATCATGCAGGTTACCGATGCCCTTTTTGCTAAGGCCCACAATTACATCCAGTTCACAAGGGATCAAGCAAGTATAACCGCCTGTTCGGTTGGCTTTGCAAATATGGCAGGCATGCCAATGGTGCAGGGCGTCATAGATTGCACAGATGTGGCCCTTAGGGCACCTCATCACAACCCAGCTATCTGTGTCAACCCAAAGGGCTTCCACACCCTCAACGTACAGCTGCTGTGTAACCACAAGAAGGAGTTTTTGCATGTTTGCGCCAAGTTCTGTGGTAGTTGCCATGACTCTTTCATCCTGCGGCACTCTAGTGTTCCTCCGCTTTTCAATCCACCAAACCAACTTAACAGATGGCTCCTTGGTGACAAAGGCTACCCCCTGAAGAAGTGGCTAATGACGCCGATCAGGAGGCCAGCTAACGAGGCTGAAGAGCGCTACAATGCCAGCCACACTTTGACCAGTTCCATCATAGAGTTGTTGAAGAAGCGCTTCCGTTGCCTTGACCGATCAGGTGGAGCCTTGCAATATACACCATATAGGGTCTCCAGAATGGTGTGGTCTGCTGTACACTGCACAATGTCATGGCTTGCAGCTTCCTGATGAGCAAGTGGCTCAGTTCCAGCCTTCCTCAGATGAGGAAGAGGATGAGGAGGCTGAGGAGGCGGAGGAGGCTGAGGAGGAGGAGGCGGAATAGGAGGAGGAGGAGGAGCAGGAGGAGGATGAGGAGCAGGAGGAGGTCAGAGCGCTGGTGTATCGACCAGCGGCAGCGGCAGCACGTGAGCACATGACTGCCCAGGATGCAAGGGATGAACTTATCATGGCAAGATTTGCATAGGTTGCCCAAGTTGGCACATGCCCTTGGCTCCATCCTAGGACATCATTGACAATGGACATGACTCTCTGGCCTCCTTTCACTCAGGCCACCAGCCTGACAGCGCAAGTGTGGTGTTGCCCACAATGTGGAGCTGCCTAAGGCGAAAGAACAGATGGCATAATGCCAACATTTTGGCTTCAAATAATTTTAATGCTTTCCAACAGGGATAGCATTTCATCAATACACAGAAACATTCACCCAATCTGCACACAGATCTGGAGGTTATATCCCTTGCCAGCTGGACCCACACAGCCTTGGTTTCTTTGGCAGGCCCCTTACTCCCAGATGAGTGGAAGAGCACCTCCATGCTAGCTGTCACCCCCTCAAACAACATTTGCAGCGTCTCATCCGAGAGCCGGGGAGGCCCTTTTCTTGGAATCGGACATAGTGGTTTCTCAGAATATGTTGCAGGTGGTGCAGCATAGGCAGAAATGCTGTGGAATGAGCTCAAGGCAGCAAGGAGCCATAAAATCAGACTGGAAAAGTGGTGGCAGCAGAGGTGAGTTTCAGTCCCAAAACACTAATTGACCAAGGGCATCCCCCGCCTCTGAAATCAAGTGGCCAATCATGGGAAAATTGAAAATTTTTAAAAACTATCAGTGGAGGCAGGTTTCAAACCCACCCAAACTGAAACCTGCCTCCATCTCGCCTCCAGTGAGAAAATCGCCCCCAATGTGTCCCATTACAAACTGACCTCCAAACCTCCTCTCAAAAACACAAAAACCAAAGAACAAGCATACCTCAGAACACTGGACCTCACCTCACATGTATATGCATATATATATTTACAACAGGTGCGTTTTGCCATCATTCCCATCCCTAGTGGTTCTCTGTGATGTCCTTAACCCTATCCTGGTGCTGAACTGAAGTGACACCTGAGGGCCAGTGATACTTGGTGGCACTGTAGTATCACGAGTCTCTTGGTACATAGATGGCCCTCATCTCAATGCTTCTAAATCCTAGGAGGACTCCACTGCAGGTTTGTGAGAAGCCTGGTCCTGTATCCTGCCACCTACATGAGCAGACATCTGAGAGGACTGGCTAGAAAGGGCACATGAGCTGTCACCAGTGATGGGGAAAGCATTATGAAGATGGGTCTAGGCCTATCACTTGTGCTGAGTCCGAGATCTGAGTTTCCATTGATCAGAGGTTTGGTGCTGGTGTTTGATCAGCAGGAGGACAGACTTGATGGTATCAGTTAGATTCTGTAGACCCTGAGAGATTCTCCCCAAAGCTTTGGAAGTTGCTTCTTTCTCCCCTAATGGTTTTTCAAGGCCCTGATCTTCTGACGCAGACAAGCGTGCTACCACTGAGACAAGACTGGCCCCTGAAGGCATCCTTCTACCAGAGTCTACAGACCATGCCGTTCTGTCAAGAATCTATGTTTAAGGAGGCATTGGTTTATTAAGCATGGAAGGAACTGTATGTTCTATTGCACACTGACGTTCAAACATTCTTTCAAACATGAAAACCAAAGAACAGACCTACTTCAGAACACTAGATTTTATATCACAAATGTTTTTACTGTGCAAATATATATTTACAACAAATGCTTCTTTTTAATACCATGCCTATCCTGGTGCCTTTCTGTGCTGTTCTTAAACCTATCACAATTCTGTGCTGAGGTGATACCTAAAGGGTCAGGGATACTAGTAATACTTGGCTTCTCTGTGGTAGCATAAGCCACTTGGGATCAAGATTACTCTTGTCTCGGGGCTTCTGACTCCTGGGAGGTATTTCTAGCAGAGTGCGTTGCCACTGCAGCTTGCTAAGAGGATTGGCTGGAAAAGCCATGTGAGCAGGACTTAGGAGAGAGGATGGCATCATAAAGGCAGACTTTAGCCATGCCACTTGTGCTGGGTCCTGGGTCTGATTGCTCACTGATCAGCGGGAAGACTGACTTTTGGTGGCATTTAGTTCCTTCAGACCCCGAGATATGGCACCCCAAATCTTTTGGACGCTTTTGGCCTTTGTTCTCTACAAATGGTACCCTCACGACCAAAATCCCTGTGGTCAAAGCATCCACGTTGGACACACTGATAGAGACCAGTCAGGTGAGGTAGCTGCAAGTGTTCCTGGTGCTGCCACCTGCTCCAGGTAGAACTGCATTGTGTTAAATCCTTCTCTGTTATTGGCACTGAGGAGGGCATTGGACTCCACCATGAGCCTTGCAATTTGTCTCAGGTCCTCAGTGCCTCCATTTGAGTGTGATCCTCATCAAGCATCCTTTTTTGGAGCAGAGCCCATAATGTCCGAGTCCGAAGGCTTGGAATTTGGGGCTGACTTCTGGCAATCCTCTACCCCCGTGGTCAGATCTTATTTATTTGTTTAAGGGGGTGACAGCTAGCAGGGAGGTGCTCTTCCACTCATCTGGGAGGAAGAGGCCTCCCAAAGAAACCAAGGCTGTATGGGTCCAGCTGGTAAGGGATATAGGGCTAGAAATTCAGTTGGTTGCGCCAGCAGTTAGCGCCTTAGGAGGAGTAGATGTCGAGCGCTAGGCGCTTAGCGCCCAGGCGCAGCGCGATCTGCGCCTCGCCCCAACTTCAGTAGACATTTAGCGCCAGCGCAAAGTCTTTGCGCGCGCTCAGCTGCGCGCGCAGATCATGACGTCATTTCCTCGTGCAACGCCCTTTGTGCGCCCTCAACCGGAACTTCAGTCGCGCCGGCCCATTGTGCACCTGGCGTCCCTAGCGACTGTTGAGTGGAACGGTGCTCAGCCGATGCGGGCCGCGGGGAGCGCAAATTAAAGGGCACTTCACCTGCACTATAAAAGGCTGCCATTTTGCAGCACTCATTCTTGCGAAACGGATCTTTGGAGAGAGACCAAGGTAGAGAGCTTACTGCTTTGGCCCAACACTAGGACAGGTACTTCTGGCTTCAGGCCACAGCTTTGCAATTGTCTTTGCCTTCATTCATATCTCATTGTTTGCCAGCATATTATGGGGGCTGCAATGGGTGTCAACACTGGCTTTCACAATTACATCCAAAGGGCTCACAGACGCCGTGAGAGAGTGCGAGCCCTGGCTAGACGGAGAGGGGGCAACAGGCGTTGCCAAGGGAGGCCTTACCCACCCAGGGTCTACCGCCAGCAGTTCTCCTATCTCAACATGTTTTGACGACCAGTGTGTTAGGAGGCTGCGATTCCGAAGGGAGGTGGTCACAGAGATCTGCCAGCTGCTTCGGAGAGATCTGCAGCCACAGCTGAGGTGCAGGACGTCTCTGTCGGTGGCAGTGAAGGTGACGGTGGCTCTCAACTTCTATGCCACCGGCTCCTTCCAATCCGCTGCTGGGGACATTGCTAACATCTCCCGGTTCGCCGTGCATTGCTGCATCCGCCAGGTGACCAATGCCCTTTTCAGAAGGAGACGTCAGTTCATCTCCTTCCCCATGACCCTGGACAAGCAGCAACAGCGTGCAATGGGATTTGGAAGAATAGCGGGCTTCCCCATGGTGCAGGGCGCCATTGACTGCACGCATGTGGCTTTGCGGGCACCTCTGGAGAATGCCGAGGAATACCGCAACCGGAAGGGCTACCATTCGCTGAACGTGCAGCTGGCGTGTGACCACAGGCAGCTCATCCTAGCTGTCAATGCCCACTTTCCAGGCAGCAGCCACGATGCCTTCATCCTGCGACAGACTACTGTGGCTGACATGTTCCAGGCACAGCCTCACCCACGAGGGTGGCTTATCGGGGACAAAGGCTGTCCTTTGTGTACCTGGCTCATGACCCCGCTCCGCGCGCCCAGGACCCCTGCTGAAGAGGCATACAACGAGAGCCATCAAGCGACCAGGAACATCATTGAACAAACAATCGGCGTCCTGAAACAACGGTTCCGCTGCCTGGATCGTTCCGGCGGAGCCCTGCAGTATGCTCCGGAGCGAGTCTCCCATTTCGTGGTCGTTTGCTGCATGCTGCACAACCTGGCTATCCGCAGGACACAGGCATTGCCACCACAGATTGGAGCACCACCTCAGGAGGAGGAGCAGGAGGAGCAGGAGGAGGAGGACCAGCACAGGAGGGAGGCACAAGGTCCAAGGGCCGCCCGTCGGCGGCTTATTGAACGTAGGTTCTAGGCCCCCTCTCAGGGAATGGCTTATGCCAATGAAAGAACATGAATGCAGCTGCTCCGCAAGCCCTCAGCCGGTCAAGGCAACAAAAACTTCAAAGTTCAAACATGGACAATCTGATTAAAGAAAATTGTTTATTCCACAAACTCTGTGCCCTTCTCACATGACAAACAAAAACAGAAAAAACCCCCAAAAACAGTCAGGCACATAACTCGCTCCCACAACCTGGAGAGGATTAACAAAACAGTGAAACAAAAATGACCGTCATCCTCGGCCTTCATAAAAACAAACACAACATCCTCGGCCTTCATAAAAACAAACACAACATCCTCGGCCTTCATAAAAACAACACATTTGCCCACACCTTCTACTTTTTGTCCCGCGAGGGCGATGCCTTGTGCATACTTGTGCGGCCCCTGCCCGCCCTGCTGCTCCTCCTCAATTGGAGCCCAGTGGCTGCAGCAAGGCTGGGGGAAGGCTCCTGAGGGGCACATGGCGAGACGGCAGATGCCCTTGGGGGTCGGCCTGCACGAGCTCTGGCCCTCGAGGGGCCAGCTGGTGACTGCTGCAGCTGTGGCTGGGCGGCATCAGTGTGTCCAGCAGCTGGTGGCAGCTGCACTGGTGGAGTGGCAGTGTTGGCTGCAGGAATGGGGGCAAGCTGGCTGATGGCAGGCGCTCGCTGGTCGCCTGAGACAGTGGCAGTCGCCCGGGCCAGCACTGCAGCATGCGCAGCAAACTGCTGAAGGACAGCCCGCTGGGCTGCTGCAGGGCGGCGGGTGCCCTGGCGATGCCTGGCTGATGCAGCCAGTGTGGCACCAGTTAGGGCCCGTGTTGCCCTGGTCTGTGACCACATAAGACCAGCCAGTGACTGGACGGCACGACTGAGCACTTGGGTACTCGCCGACTGTGCTGCCCCGAATTCCTCCACACTCCCAGCCAGTGACTGGACGGCACGAGTGAGCACTTGGGTACTCGCCGACTGTGCTGCCCCGAATTCCTGCAGACTCCCGGCCTGTGCTGCCCCGAATTCCTCCACACTCCGAGCCAGTGACTGTATGGAGTCAGGCATCCGTGCCACTACCCCCATGAGCTCCGTGTGCCTGCGCTCCGAGTCGACGGCCATTTCCTCTAGGAGGCGCACCTCCTCTGTGCTGACCATCGCAGGACTGGAGGCCGCACTCACCCTCTGGGGAGAAGGCCGCCGAGCTTCCCCACCCCTCCCGCGTTGCTGCAGGCCACTGGGCCCAGGAACTTCACTCTCCTGCGACCCTTCCCCCAGGCTCCCCTCCAGGGAAGACGTGTCCCCTACATCGCCATGGGCTGCCGCGGCTGAGGGTGCCACTGATGGGCTGGCTACCTCTTCCTCCTCCTCCTCTTCCGAGGGGCTGTCACTGGCAGCTTCAGGGCCCGCCTCCTCACCTGGCGATTCACCATCTGAAAGCAGGAAGGCACAAGAGTAGCTTTAGAGTGAGGACAGGGCGTCAGCGAGGGAGGCATGAGTGGTGCCATTCACCGCATTGGTCGAACAGTGGCAAAGGATGTGGATCTGATGCGCAAGTGGAACGAGAGAGGTCCAAAAGGTGATGTCCTTACCATTGGTGCCCAGGACAGGGTCGGCATCTCCAGTGGCAACGGGGCCAATCACACGGACTCCCATAATGCGCTCCACGCGCTGGTCTAGGTCGGTGAGCTCCTGGTGCTGAGGTCGGCCTCCACCGGTCCCAATCTGGCTACGCCTGTTGTTAGCCAGCTTGGCCTGCAAGAGAAAGGACGGCCTCTAAGTACGGTGTGTAGCCCTGATCTTGTCTGCACTGCCTCCCATGGTCGAATAGCTTGGCCAATGTGTAGCCCTGATCTTGTCTGCACTGCCTCCCATGGTCGAATAGCTTGGCCATTGTGTAGCCCTGATCTTGTCTGCACTGCCTCCCATGGTCGAATAGCTTGGCCATTGTGTAGCCCTGATCTTGTCTGCACTGCCTCCCATGGTCAAAGAGCTTGGCCATTGTGTAGCCCTGATCTTGTCTGCACTGCCTCCCATGGTCGAATAGCTTGGACAGTGTGTAAAGTGCAGAATGTGCAATTGATGTTCATGCCGGTCCCATAGCTGCTGGATGAGGGCTGGCCATTAGGGCTTTCAGGTCCCTTTGTCCATAATGTGAGGTGCACATGCAAGGATGAGGAGGACACTGGAAAGGGTACTCACCCTGACAATCCGAGTGAGGTCGTTGAACTTTTTCCTGCATTGTACAGGATTCCTGGCAACCACACTGTTGGATGTCACCCTGTTGGAGACCGCCCTCCAGGCTTTGCGGTAGACGCTGGGCACCGGCTTCTTGCCACTGTCAGGGAACAAAACATGGCGTCTTCGCTCCACTGCGCTAACCAGCAGCCTCAGGTCACCTTCGCTAAAGTGCAGCGCTCTCTCCCGGGCCTTCTGCATCATCCTGGGCGGTAAACAGTTGCAGCAGCAGTGCTCAGGCCTAGGTGGAGGGCTGCAGTGTCCAGGGCGTGGCAGCCAAACAAATCGACCCTTCCCCCTTTAAGAGATGGCCGGCGCCAGCGTGTCTGCCGTCAATGAAGAAATCACCGCACCTGCGCTGCGCCCAGCCTCGGCGGTATAGCTCAGCACCGCCGGGTTAGCGCCTAAAGATAGTCGTGCATCGCCAGTTTTAGCGCTGCAGCAACCTCTTAGGGCGATGCTACTGAATATCGGCGAAGTGGCCTCGACTTTGCGCCGGGCGCAAACTTCAGCGGCCGCCCGACTTTACCGCCCCAAAAGTGGCTATACTGAATTTCTAGGCCATAAACTTCAGATCTATGTGCAGATTGGGTGAATGTTTCTGTGTACTGATGAAATGCCATCCCTGTTGGAAAGCATTAAAATGATTTGATGCCAAAATGTTGGCGTTATGGCATCTGTTCTTTCACCTTAGTCAGCTCCACATTGCGGGCTCCGCCACACTTGCGTTCTCAGGTTGGTGGCCTGAGTGAAAGGAGGCCAGAGAGTCATGTCCATTGTCAATGATGTCTTAGGATGGAGCCAAGGACATGTGCCAACATGGGGAACCTATGCAAATCTGGCCATGATAAGTTCATCCCTTACATACTGCACAGCCTTGTGCTTGCGTGCTGCCACTGCTGCTGGTTGACACACCGGCACTCTGACCTCCTCCTGCTCCTTCTCCTCCTCCTGCTCCAGCTCTTCCTCCTCCTCAGCCTCCTCCTCCTCATCTTCATCTGAGGAGGGCTGGAACTGAGCCACTTGCTCATCGGGAAGCTGCAAGCCACAACGCTGTGCGATGTTGTGCAGTGCACAGCAGACCACGACCATTCTGGAGACCCTGTATGGTGTATACTGCAGGGCTCCACCTGATCAGTCAAGGCAACGGAAGTGCATCTTCAACAACCCAATGGTTTGCTCGATGATGGACCTGGTCGAAGTGTGGATGGCGTTGTAGCGCTCTTCAGCCTAGTTAGCTGGCCTCCTGATCGGCGTCATTAGCCACTTCTTCATGGGGTAGCCTTTGTTACCAAGGAGCCATCCATTAAGTTGGTTTGGTGGATGAAAAGCGGAGGAACACTAGAGTGCTGCAGGATGAAAGAGTCATGGCAACTACCACAGAACTTGGCGCAAACATGCAAAAACTCCTTCTTGTGGTTACACACCAGCTGTACGTTGAGGGAGTGGAAGCCCTTTGGGTTGACAAAGATAGCTGGGTTGTGATGGTGTGCCCTAAGGGCCACATGTGTGCAGTCTATGAGGCCCTGCACCATTGGCATGCCTGCCATATTTGCAAAGCCAACCAAACAGGCGGTTATACTTGCTTGATCCCTTGAGAACTGGATGTAATTGTGGGCCTTAGCAAAAAGGGCATCATAACCTGCGTGATGTAACTGTGGGCGGCCGACTGGGAGATGCCGCTGATGTCTGCTGATGATCCCTGGAAGGAGCATAAGGCAAAAAAGTTGAGTGTAGTGGTGACTTTGACAAACTGGTAGGGGGTGTCCACCCGTTCCTCTGGGCACCAGGTCTTGCTGCAGCCGTCCGCAGATCTCTCAGACAACCTCTCGCGAAAGTCTCAGCCTCCTTTAGCACTGCTGCTCACTCGTGTTGAGATAGCTCATCCTTTATCTGTAAACCCTCTGTTGGGGGTATCTCCTACGGCGAGGTGCCTCGATGCGTTGGCGCCTTCTGCCCTTTGCGGCATCAGGTGGCTGAGGAGGAGGTTGGGGCTCCAGCTGCTGTTGCTGCTGAGCTGCCTGGTTCTGCTGCTGCCGTGGATACTCCTCATCCGAGTCTGAGGTCCATGGTGAAAGAAAACGAATGGTTCCCATGTTGCTTGCAGATGCCTCTGTTGGGGAAACGCTCATTGCAAGCGGGGAGGTCTTCCAAGGAGGTCCCACAGTTGATAGATTCAAGCTGCAGCACCTCCGACTTTGGAAGGCCTTCTAAAAGTGCTCAAAACCTTTTAAAACAAAGTTCTGCCACCTGCAACTAATCCCTGATGAAATAAACGATTTAATGTTGGACCTGCAGCTGTGAGGAGACCACCCACTTGTCAACTCGCCAGCTTTAGCTGGCTTGGTTTAGGAGGGTCGTGGAGCATGTCGAAATGGTCAAAAAATCACGAGGGCCTCTCAAAATAGGCTTAGAGAGGCCCTTAACAAGCATTTAAGCCTCTTCACAAGCGTTTCCCGCCCTGCAAAACCGGCACCGGCAAAATCCCGCAGAGGCGGGTTGGAGGCGGGTTGGAGGCGGATTGGAGGCGTGTTCCGAACCTGCATTCATTGTTTTCGATTTTCCCGCCTTTCCCGCCTCCTTGGACGTCAGAAAATCGCCCCCATTTAACCATCTCTCATTTCCCTTTTCAGCACCTTACAGGTCATTCCGTGTATACTATGCCTTTCACACGTGTGTATATATTTTTTATTCTCCTCTCCCTTTCCTTTTGTTCCATTCCTTTTTAAATTGTGATTCTACTTTTGTTTTTTCCCAGTTTTGATAAAGAGTTGCACCTGAAATATGAATAAATCTGAGTGAAATTCAGTAAAATTACTCAACTACAGCTATAGAAGATTATAGTTTTGATGTAATTTGATACTGGCACAAAAAATACTCTAGATTGTACTCCCAGCCTCCAAACTTGGACTCCAAAACAGCAGAAAATTGTGTCGCTATTTAACCTTGAAGGCAGTGGTACAGGGTTAACTTGACCAGTGTATAGGAGGAAACGATTGGTAAATCCTAGAATTATCCTAACATTTGCACAGAACAAGCAGTTGTGTCAGTATTATCATGCTTATAAATGTATACTGTTTACACAAGAACATAGATGTAATGAATAAATTGATACCTTAGCAACAGTTGCTGAGAAAATTGGATTTTTAAATTTTGACTCATTAGTCCCACGGTGTTTGCAGCCATGTGCAGTGATAAATACTTACAACATTTATTCACTGTGAAATGTCGATAGGTAATCAGTAGCACATGTTCATCCCATTTATTCACTACTGGTTCCAGCTAATGAATCTGAAGCAAGGTAATAATGAGAAAAGTTGGCCCTTCAGGTGACACTATTTCTATGAAAAGACATCCTCGGTTCCGAGGGACTGCCTAAGAAGAAGAGAAGATTTCTATGAAGCATTGACTTCCCCTGACCTTACTGGATCTGTAGTGAGGAAAAATTTCACACGACTTAGTGCTGCTTTCTGTTGGGAGCATGGAATCTGGCAGAGTGTGCAACAGCCTGTGATTTTCCACCCATTGATTTGAACGGGTGGAAAATCGCAGGTCATGTACCTACAAGATCTCCTGATGCACTCCCATGAGTGCTGTTCCCTACTTAAAGCACAGGAATGTGGAATCAGCCCTAAAGAGTGATCAATACATGGAATGGACTACCAGATAGTGTGAATCCTGTTTTGGGGGGTGTGCAGTGTCTTTCTGGTTTATCTAAGATGGATGAATAGCCTTTCTGATCCCTAACTATCTTGTGATCTTGTGAATTTCTTGTACAAAAATGTTGTTTTGAAAACCAAATAAAGCTTTTTTTTCTCTTACTTCCTCTCTGTGACAGGAGTTGTCTTTGTTGACTTTTACCTTTTACCTGCTGTTTTTGCTACAAACACTGATGACTGTGTACATTAGTTATAGCCAAATGGAGTAATGTCTTAATTATTCGACAATATTACATTTTTACATTATATGAGTGCAGCCAATGGCAAATGCATATTTCTCTTGCTGTTGGCTGCACTCCTATAGCTGATCTTATACTGGACCGCTTTAGTGCCACGAGACTCTGACGCACAGGTCTTCTGTACCTGGTAGAAAACCAAAGTAAATTTGCAGCATTCTCCAAGACGAGTGAACAGCTACAAGTGTTAAAAGAAACAGTGCCAATTTTCATGTATACTGGACCAAGGAAGGCCCTCACTAACATATGTGAATACTGTAAGATTCGCAAAATTAATATTGTCAGATAAGGGTCCTGTGGCAGAAGAGGCCTTTACTTTTAAAGACTGTTTTAAAAGAAGCCCAGAAAAGGGACACATATAATGGCCGCCAGACCCCGTGACTAGCTTTCTGGACACTTTAAAATGGTTCCTGCAGTCCCCAGACAGCCATTGTGGATTCAGCCCACAGTAAGTTCTGGAAGGCCATTTCGGAGAAAACGAAACCAGACACAGCCACATACATATGGATTGGATGCAGATCCAGTCAGATTGGCTTGTAAATAAAGGCCATCTAAATGTTTACCCAGACAAAGGAAAACAGTTTTATATTCATAAGGGGAGCATCAAAGACCCATTAAAGACATCAAGAAGACATTCAAAACAATACGAGGTCATTCCAGACCAGAGATGGCCATCACCGGCCATCCCGAAAGCAGTTTAAATATAATGACTACCCCGTTGTGATACAAGCCAGCCAAAAGTTAAACAAAGACTAACCTTGATTTGGCGGGAGATAAAGGTTTCTTTGAGAAGTGTAACTAGAGTCCTGGGTAGCCATCAAGAAAGCAGCCAGACGCACTTTGAGCTTGTCCTTTTGAGAACCGTGGAGGAACGTCGATCCAGAGACCAAGAAGGTGATTCGAGTCTGCATCCCGCCCCGGGGTAACCATCGGGAGGTCATCGACAAACCCCGGGCCATTGACAAGACAAAGGACAGCAGTCCTACAGAAGAAATCTAGCTGAAAATGGTAATCAGCTAGACTCCACGAAGAGACCTCTTCAACCATGGTCAAACAGGTGGTCGCCATCCCCGCCGACATCCGGGCCTGCCAGTGTCCAGCCTGTCCGTGACCTTCACCTCGAGGAAGAAGAGAGAGTATCGCAGCCCGCAGCACTGACCACGTGGAGACAGGACGCCTGAAAGGATCAAAACGCAGACCTGTTTCAAAACTCTATTCCTTCCAACTGGATTGGTGAGCATGTTTCTGGCCCCTCACAATCTGATCTAGCTAGGCTTAGGGGGTGGGCATTTTAGGGGTAATGAATTGTTGTCCCTCGATGTTCCGTGTGTTTCCCCATTTCATGATGACTGTTGTAAAGTATAATATGCCTGTATCTATCTCAGTTAGTAATGTATTATGAATTTGTTTTTCCCTCCCATGTACCCTTTTATTGACTTACATTTGATTTGTTTTACTCTATGCAATAAAATTTCATTTTGTTTCCATTAAACCTGGCCTATTGAGTATTCTCTACATTGTAGTTCCTGCATCCAAGTCCAGTGTCTAGAACCTAAGGGGCGAGTGGGTCGAACCACTCAAGGTTTTACTGTGCAAGAGAGAGAGGCTTCTAGAGAGAGAAACCTCTGCGATCTGAAAACCCCTTACAGAAAACGGCGACCGCGGCAGGACACTGGCAGCAGGATTGCAATGTATTAGACCCAGGTTTGAATGGTCGAAATGTTGTGGATGAGAGGATAGCGGATTATGTTTTTGGCAAGGTAAATCTCACTTAGCAGTGGATTTCTGATCTCTTACTGGATGGGCATCCGGTAGATGCAGCCATCAGGTGGACAGAGAGCAAAGAACATAAAAAGTCACTGGAAAAGGCAGTGTGGCTGATGTGCTACAAGAAACAAGTCCAGATTTTGGACAGAGTCGTTGCAGCACAGGCAGCCAAGATCACTGCCCAGGAAGCAGAAATAGAGGAAAAGGCCATGGGTGGGGAAAAACTCATCACAGCGCTTCATGCGCTGAATCAGGAACGCCAAGTTGTAGCCAGCCAACACCAGGCTAGAATAGAGTACCTGGAATGCCAGGTTACTGAGGCAAAGATACATGAAGCGAGAATACGGGAGAAAAACGCCCGCCTCGCACAACAGCTAAGAGCGCAGGAGGAGAGAGTAGTAGAGGTTAAGGCAGCTTACAAGCTGGCCCTTGAGCACGGGTTCGAGAGTGCCGACCATGGCCCCTGCCAAAAGACCATAGAGGACCTGAGAACGGCCTTGGTTAAGGCAAAAGGCATGGTATGCCTCGTAAGCCCAAAAGCAAGTCACATAGACTTTTTGCAGGAATCCAAACGTCCGATTCCTTGTGAAGTAGTTGTGGCACCAGCCACTGAGCCCTCAGCGCCACCGAGCTATAGTGAGGCTTGGCCAGAAGGGGAGGTGGTGAAAGAAAGGGTAGCCGAGCTGGAGCAGGAGGAGGAACAACCTCTGGGAGTAAAGCCGGAGCCGGCACCAATGTGTCCTACTCGGCACCAGAGGTTCGGTCCCACCGCCGCAGATGGCGCAGACGGACCCCACATGAACCAGCTCGTGGTGCCCCACGGTGCCCAACAACTCAGAGCGATGATAAGCCACTTCCCAAAACTCTCCGAGAAGGGAGATCCCTCAGTCCATTTCAGGGAGATAGAGGAAACAGCCGCCATCAATGATTGTGATGATCTTGAACAGGCAAAGATGCTGCTCTTCTCCCTGGATAGCACAATCCTTCAGTGCCTCTCAGACGGGAGTAAGAGGGGACGGACAGGGTATGTGGAACTCAGGGACGAGGTCTTGGAGGTTCTGGGAGTGGACGATGGTAATCCGTTCCTCCGCGTGGAAGGGACTGTGCAGCTAACTGGAGAACCCCCGCGGGTTTTCGCAGAAAGGCTGTGGCCAGTGTATCGGCACAGTTGTCCGGGCATGCTGGAATGGGCCGCAATGAATGCCGAACAGTGGGTTCATTGGCTCCGTTGCCTGGTTGCTAACAGCTTGCCGCAGATATGGACCCTAGCCAAATCTTAGTTTGACCCCCAAGGTCCCGGTATCACGGAGGAAACCGTGCTCCGACAGCTTAACATTGCGTACAAGAACTGTAGAAGTCAGGAGGCACCTCCCTCTAAGGGAAAAGTGCATGAGGCAAAGCCCGCAGCCCCAAGCAAGAAGGAGTGGCGTCAGGAGGGGAATCGCCCTGCCCAAGCCAAGCTCAATTGTTACGGGTGTGGGAAGGATGGACATTGGCGCAGGGACTGTAAAAATCCGTGGAAGGATAATAAGGGAAAAGCTCCCGCAGCCCAAGCCCAAGCCCGGACCGCTGCCCCAGCACGAGTCCAGGTCCAAAACGCAGCCCCTGCCCCTGAAAGAGGAACCGGTGCAGTTGTGCATCCCGCTGCGATAGAGTCAATCATAGAGACAATGCGATCTCTTATGATAGAGCAGGGGAGGATAGCCTTCGCCACTGGTCCTGTCATTCCCACAGCCCCGACCGCTGTACCCGAATGACTAGAACCGGCACAGCCCGTCTACCTGTGCGCACTGCGATATGATGTATGGAGGCGACCCCTCGTGGAGATGGAGGTAGAGTGGGAGAAGGGAGCATATCTGTTGGATACGGGGGCATCGTGCACCGTGATCCACACAGACAACCCTACCACCTCACCCCTGTCCACCGGGGTTCCCTATACCCTGTCGGGCTTCACAGGCAAAGAACAGGCTGGCGCATTTTCCATTCCCCTCTCCATTCATTTAGGACCACTCTGCACCAAGTGGAAGTGCATACTGATGAAGTGGGAGGTGGGGGGTGAAAGGGGATCCTTGGGTTTGATTTCTTGGTAGAACACGGGATCCTCGTGTATCTAAGGAATCATTGTCTTTGGGGAGCAGGTAGGGGTAAGAAGGGCGAGGTAGTAGTCATCCCAGGGAAGGGAGAAAAGGGGACCCTGTGCACCGTGAAGCCAAAAGAGGGCTACGACCTTGGGCTCATGGCCGCCAGTGTCCCACATGATCTGCAGGCATTCGTGTCAGACCACCTGACTATGTTTGCCACTCACAAACACGATTGCGGGAGGGTCACCGGGTTTGAGGTCAGAGTAGATGGGGACCCCATGGCCTGACCCCAAAAACAGTACAACTTCCCCAGGGAAGCGGAGCCCGATATGGAGACAGCAATGTCTTCACTGGTGCAGCAGGGCGTGTTGAGACTGATAGTCAACCATGTAACTCTCCTTTGTGGCCGGTGAAGAAGCCGGACAATTCTTGGAGAGCCACGGTGGACTACAGAGTCCTCAATAGCAATATCCCAGCCTGCGCGCCGACGGTAGCAGCAGTTGCCGACCTGATAGGGAGTATCCCAGCATCCACGACCACGTTCACGGTGCTGGATATTTCCAACGGGTTTTGGTCCATCCTTTTAAGGAGGGAAGATCAGTTCAAGTTTGCCTTTACTTTTAAAGGGCAACAGTACACCTGGAACTGCTTGCCACAGGGTTTCCATAACAGCCCCAGCATTTTCCATCAGTGCATGGCAGGAAGATTAAAGGAGTTCAGCCAGCCCAATCAGCTAGTGCAGTATGTGGATGACCTGCCCCTGTTCACAGATTCCAGGGAGGAGCATGGCCCACTATTGGCCGAGCTATTGGAGCTGTTAGGCAGAACGGGTTTTAAGGTAAACCCAAAGAAGGCACGGATCGGCCAGCAGGAGGTAAAATTCCTGGGTCTGACCATCTGCGCTGGAGAGAGAGCCACAGACAAGGCTAGACGGGAATCGGTGCAAGATCTGCCAATCCCCACCACCGTAACGGGTGTGAGGTCCTTTCTGGGACTGATCGGGTACTACAGAGACTTCATTGAGGACTATGCAGCCACAGCAGCCCCGCTGCTCTGACTCCTACAAAAGGGAGTGGAGTGGTCCTGGGATGACGGTTGCCAGGCAGCATTTGAAAAACTCAAGAGGGACTTGCAGACCACGCCAGCTCTGGGGGCCATAGATGGGGGGGAGGAGTTCTTTCTGGAGGTAGAGGCTAGCGGGGATAGCTTGAGCGCTGTATTGCTTCAAGAGCGACATGGCAAGCTAAGGCCGGTGGTTTACTCCTCCAGAGTGCTCACAGATGTGGAAAGGAGTTTTTCCAATTGCGAGCGGCATCTTTTGGCCACGCATTGGGCTGTGAAAAGGTCATTGATCTTCACAGGCACCTCTCCCATCACTCTCCTCACCCATCACACACCCACTCGGATGCTTCTGGATGGAAGGATTAAGGATGGGACAGTAAGCAGTGCTCGCATTGCGCGCTGGACGCTCCTCCTTTCACAGATGGATCTGAACGTGAAGGGTCTCTGCGAGCCCAAGCTCGCGGCCAACATGGTATATCCCGGAACAGCCCACCGGTGTTCTGTAGAAGGGGTATGGGAAGTGAACGTAGGTTTACGGGCCGGGATACATCCCACGGGCCGTGAGATCTACGTAGACGGTTCCAGCACGGTATCTGCTGGCGAATGACTCACAGGGTGTGGAGTTTATGACCCCGTGGCAGACATTGCCCTGGCGATTAAGCTCCCCAGCACTATGAGCACCCAGCAGGCTGAACTGTCCGCGGTGGTGTACGTCGTTACACTCCCCAAGATCTTCCCCACCCCATACACGATTTGCTCGGACAGCATGTTCACATGCAATTCATGTACGGAATACCTGGCCATCTCGTCCCGCCGCGGATATACCTCTGCGGACGGGCGACCCTTGACCGTAAAGCCCCTGTTAGAAAAGATCCTGGCTGCAGTTGGGGAGGAAGGGGAAGTCTTTATCCACAAGGTGAAGGCCCATTCCTCCAAGGAACCCCGCAACCAGGGTAACCAACAAGTGGATATGCTAGCCAGGGAAGGTGACCGCACCTGCACTTTCTGGGATCCCTATGGGTCCAAACCCGTGGCAGTAATCCAAGGCAGGGATGGGACTCAGGGGACCACAGGGGTAACACTGCCCCCAGACCTCAAGACCGTCCAAACCCTAGATCCCGCCCTAAAAACAGTCCTCAAGGCCATCACTGAGGGCAAGGATGTAGAGGGTCCGTACGGTACAGCAGCCCACTCCATCAAGGAAGACATGCTGTTCCAAGGGTAACAGAGGGTTGTGCCGCAGCAGCACCGGAGGGAATTCCTTCAACTGGCCCATGAGGGTCCAGGAGCGGGACACCCCGGGCCTGAGGTCACCTGGCAATGGGTAGAACAGGCAGGATGGTGGCCGGGACTTCGGGACAATGTCCGCGAGTTCTGCGCTAATTGTCTTGTGTGCGCTGCAAACAACCCAGACCCCCAGAAAAGGAAGGTGCCCATGGGGCACATCAGGAGAGTAGAGGGACCATGGCAGTCGATACAGGTCGACTACATTGTGCCCCTGCCCACCGCTCAGGGAGGCTATAAGTATTGCCTCATCCTGGTGGATGTGTTCACCAAATGGGTAGAAGCCTTCCCATGCCGAACAGCCACGGCGCTTAGTACTGCCAGGCTCTTGGTCCGGGAAGTGTTCTCGCGGTGGGGGCTACCACGATTCGTGGAGCTTGATCGAGGGAGTCATTTCACCGGCCAAGTGATGCAGGACACCCTCATGCTCTTAGGCATCGAAGGGAAGTGGCACGTGGCCCACAATCCTCAGTCATCCAGGATTGTGGAACGCATGAACCGCACTCTCAAAGAAAAGTTGAGGAAAGAGACGATGGGCTCGCCCCAGAAATGGGCAGAAGCCTTACCTCTAGTGCTCATGGGGATCCGGGCTAGCCAGTCTAAAAGTATGGGTACCCCCCGCACGAATTAATGACTGGAAGAGTCATGCGAACCCCCACCCATGTACTAGCCTCGGTGCTCACTGAGGGTCAGCTCCGAGAGGTAAATCGGGACAGGTTTGCCCGGACCCTTTTGGAGCGCCTGAAACAGGTTTATGGGCAAACGGCTGGGAACATGGGAAAGCAGCATCAGGGCAACCGACTGTTGCTCGAACCCTGTAAGACACAGGAGTGGGAAATTGGAGATCAGGTCATGGTGAGAAACTATGCCTGAGTAAGGAGTTTAGAACCACTGTACATGGGGCCGTACAGCATCGTGGATAAAGCCAGCTCCATGGTTTATGCAGTGAAGTTGCCCCGACGCACTAAATGGTTTCACATCAATCAGTGCAAACTGTTTAAGCCGGGTGCAAAAGAGCCAACAACCGAGGCCAGGTCTGAGGGTAAAGATCCTCAGCCTGAGGCGTGCAATAAGTCACAGACCCCACAGGCTGGAACCGCAGCCTGCTTGAAGCGAGAAGCTGTCCCGCCCACCTGGGAGGTTTCCCCATTGGCCTGGGACTCGGACGAGGAGGAGCCCGAAGACCAAGGCCCTCCTCCTGATCCGAACGCCATCGGGGGGGAGCCCTAACAGCTAGGTCCCGCCCCTGACACGATCCTGGAGGAGGTGGAGTCGGAGGACGGAGATCCCGCCCTCGACTCAAGTTTGGGGGAGGTAGAATTTGGGGGCGGAGATTCTCCACCTGTAGGGACAGGTAGGGAGAAGTCGTCTGCCACAGACCCAAATCCCAAAGGGTCGGAGCCTGAGGAAAGGGAGCCGAAGCCGGCAGCCGTGGAGGAGCCACGGGCTGTGAGGGCTAAAGTCCCAACCACAGGTCCAATCGCTAAGGGAGCCTCACCAAAGGTACCCCCTCGCAGATCGGCTCGAACGCCTCAGCCAAGGAAACTCTGGCCAGATTCCCCTTACCCCAGCCGACACCAACTTGGGAGATCCCTAGAGAAACGCAGTTCCCCATTGGCAGCAAAAGGCTGCGGGGGACCCAAGCCACAGGCCAGTGCAGCCCCGCCACAGGGAGCGGTGAGCTGCAGTCCAAACAGGGATTAGGCAAGCCGCCCGGGGACGGGCGGTGCTGTACATAAGTTTAGTTAAGTTAAGTTTAGTTTAAGTTAAGGTATGAGCTTTTAAGATAAAAGGGTGTTATGAGGAATAGTTTTGGAATCTGCCCAGCATGTGTGTTGTTTTGGATCGAGGTCGAAAGACCCGATCATGCCTTCACCTAGGCCAGAATCTCTCTGGAGCCTGGCTGTATCGTTTAATTTGTAACAGGAACCAAAAGGATAATGAAAGAGATTCTCGTCGCGTTCACGGTGGTTGGGTGTAGCCTGGCCTGCCGAGGCTACACCAAGGACTCGACCTTGTACGGCTGCTCCGGAGACACAGCCCCATCGTGACCGATGGGATGGGAAGACGCGACGTCGAGGAGACAGCCACCTATTTCCACAAAGGGAGGTGGCCAGGATGGCTGGGGTCGAACTCTACGGAATACTCCAGCCAGTCGGGTTTTAAGTACAGAGAGACTTCTCTAATGTGTCCCAGGGTGAGGATCATCGCACCCAGAGTCAGCGTTACTGTCGGGAAAAGGATTTGCTTGAACTGTACGGGACATGTTCCTTTGGACCGATGGTGGTGGCTCAGGAAGCTGAGTAAGACCATGAAGAACTCCACGGTCGAGTGGGAGAGACTGGGTAACAATACCCATCAGACTATTACGGGGACTCATGGGGGGTTGAGTGTCTGTTGGGACAAATGGTGGGAACCAGATGAGGGGATTTACATCTGTACGTGGGGTTCAGAACGCGTCTGCCCCACAGGCGTCTCCATCTTTTTCCAAAGGCAGTGGCAAGATGCTGGAAAAGGGATGAGATGGGACGTCAGCACACGGGCGTGTGGAGTCCCATACTCTCAGATCCCAGTAAACGCCACTGAGCTCATCACCCGCCCCCGCAAGCCCCTGCCCACGATTCCGGTAGCCAAAGCCCGCAAGGAAGGGTGCCCCACCACTACCAAGGGACCCGGGAACGGATTGGTATTAGTGCCCACAGGTCAGGTGCTGTACCAAGGGGTGCACTACGCGGTGGCCTAGGTGATTTTAAACCTCACCGAGGTGTGATTGCCAGAGTGGTGCCCCAAAGAAACGGAGAAATTGTACCATGTTCAGACAGTTTTATGAATTCGACTTTGATGATGTAGACAGAGCCGGATTGTACACCACACCACATGAGGTTTTGGACAGGGTAGGGAGACAAAGAAGTGTTGAGTCTCTGTTTTCAAATGTAGTTATGCTGAATAACAGGACACAGACTACAGAAATAATTAAACAGGTCTTTAGTGATTGAGGGTCAGGGCTGAACTGGGATACACTTTGCTCCGCAGGGTTTATATACCGGTGTGGTCCCCACCGGTACTACAATGTACAGGAGCCATCAAAAAGTAGTCCATCACCTTAAGGTATCCTCTTAAGGTGGTACAGGTTACATACACTACAATTCCTCCCCTTTTAGCTTAACAGTGTACACCCCAAATTAAACATTACATGGATAACATATATACAATTTTCACACAAACTGTTCAAAGATTCAGTCTCTGAGCCCATATTATTTCAATCTGATGAGCACCTGCTCCAAATTCGCGAGGTGATCCTTATCGTCATCTCCTGTAATCAGGATGTCATCCAGGTAGCATTGTGTGCCTGGGATTCCCTGCAATACCTGCTCCATGGCCCCTTGCCAAATCGCTGGAGCCGATGCCACTCCAAAAACCAGTCTATTATACCGATATAAGCCCTTATGTGTGTTGATCATGAGATACTGGCGTGATACTTCATCAACTTCCATCTGTAGGTACGCCTGCGCCAGGTCTATCTTGGTGAAGTGTTTCCCGCCAGACAGCGAAGCGAAGATATCTTCAATCCGCGGAAGCGGATATTGCACCGTGTGAAGAACCAGATTAACAGTGATCTTGAAATCGCCACAGATGCGAACCTTCCCAGGTTCCCCCGGCTTGTTGCTCAACGAACGCTTCATGACAGGAACAATGGGTGTGGCCCACTCGCTCCAGTCCACCTTGGACAGTACCCCTGAACGTTCTAGCCCTTCCAGCTCTGCTTCCACAGCAGGTCGTATCGCATAAGGTACCGGTCTGGCTTTGAAAATTTTTTGGGTTTGCATGTTCTTCAACTTTGATGTTTGCCGTAATTCCTTTCAGTGTTCCCAGTCCCTGTTGGAACACCTCCTTAGCATCGTCTAATATTTTGGACAGTCGTTTAGGTTTGACGTCGTCCTCCTTACAGGCATCTACAGTCAGTGCTTGTATGGAACGCCAGTCCACATTTATTCTCCGGATCCATTCCCGTCCCAGTAGTGGCGGACCTCCAGCAGGTAACACATACAAGTCCATTTTCTGACTTTCTTTACCATTGTAGACCACATTTACTTTTATCTTTCCTGTGGGGTATACTATTTGCCCCGTGTATGTTTTCAACACAATCTCCGTGTCCCTCAGGGGAATGTGCGAGAATAACCTTTTGTAATCTTGCTTATTCATGACCGTTAATGCCGATCCAGTGTCCAATTCCATCTTCACTTGGACTCCTGCTATCCGAAGCATAACCCAGATAGTCTGGTGGTCTGCTGTGTTACCCACATTATGTATTTTTAGACAACCCAGTTCCTTACTGCTGGAGTCTGAATCCATCTTCTGTTCATCCGAACTGTTCTCTGTCACCTTGTGTACTTTTTTGTACTTCTCCTGCAGTGACTTTTTGCTGCTGGTCTTCTTTCCTGACCGGCATACTCTCGCTATGTGACCAAGTTTGCCACATTGCCTGCATTCTTTATCTTTGAACCAGCACTGGTTCTGGTCATGCGTTGTCCTTCCGCAATGATAGCACTTTACTGCGCCCAATGCCATTTCATTGGTGCTGAATTCCAATGGCCTTTGCTGTATCGCTGCAGCGCCTCGTGCTGCTGCCTCGTGCGATGCTGCAATGCTGAAAGCTTTGTCCAGCGTAAGGTCCTTTTCCTCTAGCAGTCGCTTCTGGGTTCCTTCCCTTAGGAGCCCACACACAAACTTATCTCTCAGTGCGTCTGCTAGTCCTGTACCGAACTGACAGTACTTTGATAACTTGCGCAGTTCGGTTAGGAATTCAGCGTTGCTTTCTTCTTTAAGTTGAATTCTTTTGTAGAATTTAAATCGTTCCGCTATCAGCAGTGGCGTGGGGTTTAAATGCTCTTGCAGGATAGTAACAATAGCCGCGAAACTCTTCCCTACTGGTTTTTCTGGTGTTACAAGGTTCCTTAATAACCCGTACATCTTCGCACCCATCGAGTTTAATAGGGTTAGTGCTTTCTTATCCTCCGGTACCTCATTCGTTGTACAGTAAACTTTGATGCGTTCCATATAAGTGGCCCAATCTTCCACATCATTATCAAAAGCAGTGATGGTACCCGTTTTTGGCATCCTTGTTGAGTTTCCTTTCCTTCGGATATGATTATAATTTTATTTTATTTTATTTTTTTCAAAATGGCGGCTTCCCGCGCTTGGCGGCTTTTCCCGCGATTGTCTTCTTCCCCCGCCGACTCAAAATGGCGATTCACGTGCTGTTGCCGTTCACGCCTCCCAGCGGTCCTTTATTTTCCCCTATGCTGCTGCTCTTGTCCCCCGCCGCTCCCGCGGTCCTTGTGGTCATAAACGCTTTTCTGGCTGCTGCGCGTCTCTGCCCCGATTGCAGTCCGGCCCCTGACACCGGCTGCGGTCATGTTCTCCGCCCTTTTCGTCGTTTCCCTCCCCTTCTCTTACTGACAACTCGGCCGACTTCCCCCCCGTGCCACTCGATCGGGCTTACCCGCCGCTGTCGTCGAAGGGATGTTCACTGATGTTTGACTTCGTGGCCAGAAACCAACCCATCTTCCCGATGGCCTCCCGTGCGATGCAGTGCCCAGCAGGATGTTGAGGGTGGATGACTTGTTCGACGCCCATTTCAGAGGACTAAGCTTCCTTTGATGCAACTGCCGCTAGTTAAGATCAGACTCGTCGCCACTGTTGAGTCTGTGTTTTCAAATGTAGTTATGCTGAATAACAGGACACAGACTACAGAAATAATTAAACAGGTCTTTAGTGATTGAGGGTCAGGGCTGAACTGGGATACCCTTTGCTCCACAGGGTTTATATACCAGTGTGGTCACCACCGGTACTACAATGTACAGGAACCATCAAAAAGTAGTCCATCACCTTAAGGTATCCTCTTAAGGTGGTACAGGTTACATACACTACAAGAAGGGGTGCAGTAAATGATATTTTTACAGCTTTTAACACAGGGACTTCCGTCATCAACACTCTGGATGACGTGGAGCTGCAGACTCAGGTCAATGATTTAAAAGGGCAGTTAAGAAAGATACTGATGGATGAGAATAAGGTAGTGGGTTCTGAGTTACATGAGGACCAGGCCATGACACTACACTTAAAAGAAATTATAGCGGAGCTGGAGAAACACGCTAAACGGTTAATGCTCTCATCAGGGAGGATCGGAATGCGTCCGATCAGGCTGCGCAGAACGAGGCGTGCATGCTGTATGGGGCATGGTTACTGGGCGAGGGCCGCAGTAATCTGGAGGATTTAAAACAAGGTTTGGTCCCCACCTGGATCAGCAACAAGCACCTCGCAGCCCTCCATCCTTTTGAGAATGCACTGAGTCCGTGCAAGCTCAGACTAGCTTCAGAGGCCTACCCAGTCCCAGTGGACTGTGGGCGGTCTAATCACACCATTATGGATATAGTGGTAAGAATGCCGGTGATGGGAAGGACAGCTAAACCCGCCCCGGTATACAGGGTGGAGAACATTGGAGTCATTCAAGGGGGTGCACACATTCGCTACACAGCGGTCCCACCTTATGCATTCGATGGGAGCATGCAATGACGGGTACCGACCTCTCGGGGTGCCGGAGCCGGGGAGCACACATCATCCTGTATCCCCAGCACTTGAATGCCTATTCGAAACCACAGTGCGGGTTCAGAACTGCTGGCGCGAAGCCTATAAATTGCACCATGGAGGCAATGGCACAAGGCCATGTGCCCCCGCCGGTGGCATATATAGGTGGGACATACTGTGTCACCAGTGCAGCGCCCCACTACCAACATGGACAGCACGGCTGGCGTCTGGTGAGTGACAGCAGTTTCTGCTTCAAACCCAAGGCAGAAGTTCAAGTGGCCCAAGAGCAAATTGTCCCCATTCCTGAACCTTCCACTGTTCACCTCACTGTCAAAGAGAATTTCACTGATCTGCCATGATTCGTTGCACATTTTGGCTATATCATTCCCCCTCTCCCTGAACACTTCACCAAGATATTAAAAGCCGTTGTCTTTTCACAGAAACATTTTTACACACTGGAGCAGAAGACGTTAGAAATAGGGGCAGACATACTAGATATAGTAACCCCAGCATGGTGGGATCTGTTCACTAGTATAGAAGTCCCTTCTTGGATTAGGATAGCCTCTCACATCCTTGTAGTGTGATAGGTTTTTATTGTGATTTATTTACTATTTGTACACTGTAAAAAGGTCAGACATTCGCAGAAGTATGAGAACAGGGGAGAAAGGAGGGAGCATTATGTGCAGGTGCACGAGGAGACACCCATTTAGATTTTTGCTGCTATGTATAAAGTTAAAGTTTCCCTTCCTCCTCTATGTCTGATGGCTGTTCATGTGTAATTTTTATGTGTACTTTATTTTTTATCATTGAAGTTCATTACGTGAGTTGTTGTTAATAAAAGATAATGTGTATGAACCAGGTGGTGTAGGGGTATTAGGCCCCCCTCCATGCCTGGAAATGAGTGTGTCAGATTTTAAATCCAATGTATTGCCATCTATAGATGCTTAATGTACACAGTAGGTTATCTGAAACGGGAAATGCATGTGTCGTGGGATCATAGATAGGTAATTACAGGGGATGGTTTGATTGTGGGGGGTCAGAAAATTTTGCTCTACCAGAATTATGATACTTCAAGCAAGTTATAGTATCATCAGGGCGGACTGTAAGATTCGCAAAATTAATATTGTCAGATAAGGGTCCTGTGGCAGAAGAGGCCTTTACTTTTAAAGACTGTTTTAAAAGAAGCCCAGAAAAGGGACACATAAAATGGCCGCCAGACCCCATGACTAGCTTTCTGGACACTTTAAAATGGTTCCTGCAGTCCCCAGACAGCCTTTGTGGATTTAGCCCACAGTAAGTTCTGGAAGGCCGCTTCGGAGAAAACAAAACCAGACACAGCCACATACATATGAATTGGATGCAGATCCAGTCAGATCGGCCTGTAGATAAAGGCCATCTAAATGTTTACCCAGACAAAGGGAAACAGTTTTATATTCATAAGGGGAGCATCAAAGACCCATTAAAGACATCAAGAAGACATTCAAAACAATACGAGGTCATTCCAGACCAGAGATGGCCATCACCGGCCATCCCGAAAGCAGTTTAAATATAATAACTACCCCGTTGTGATACAAGCCCGCCAAAAGTTAAACAAAGACTAACCTTGATTTGGCGGGAGATAAAGGTTTCTTTGAGAAGTATAACTGGAGTCCTGGGTAGCCATCAAGGAAGCAGCCAGACGCACTTTGAGCTTGTCCTTTTGAGAACCGTGGAGGAACGTCGATCCAGAGACCAAGAAGGTGATTCGAGTCTGCGCCCCGCCCCGGGGTAACCATCGGGAGATCATCGACAAACCCCGGGCCGTTGACGAGACAAAGGACAGCAGCCCTACAGAAGAAATCTAGCTGAAAATGGTAATCAGCTAGACTCAGCGAAGAGACCTCTTCAGCCATGGTCAAACAGGTGGTCGCCGTCCCCACTGACGTCCGGGCCTGCCAGTGTCCAGCCTGTCCGTGACCTTCACCTCAAGGAAGAGAGAGTGTCGCAGCCCGCAGCGCTGACCACGTGGAGACAGGATGCCTGAAAGGATCAAAACGCAGACCTGTTTCAAAACTCTATACTTTCCAACTGGATTGGTGAGCATGTTTCTGGCCCCTCACAATCTGATCTAGCTAGGCTTAGGGGGTGGGCATTTTAGGGGTAATGAATTGTTGTCCCTCGATGTTCCGTGTGTTTCCCCATTTCATGATGACTGTTGTAAAGTATAATATGCCTGTATCTATCTCAGTTAGTAATGTATTATGAATTTGTTTTTCCCTCCCATGTACCCTTTTATTGACTTACATTTGATTTGTTTTACTCTATGCAATAAAATTTCATTTTGTTTCCATTAAACCTGGCCTATTGAGTATTCTCTACATTGTAGTTCCTGCATCCAAGTCCAGTGTCTAGAACCTAAGGGGCGAGTGGGTCGAACCACTCAAGGTTTTACTGTGCAAGAGAGAGAGGCCTCTAGAGAGAGAAACCTCTGCGATCTGAAAACCCCTTACAATACCTGACTATTATGTTAGTTAGTTCTTCAAAAGCACCCAATCACAGAATGTCATGCTTTAAGTGGCACTGTATGAAAGAATGCACATCAGGTGACGAAGAGCCAGTGTTGGCAGATTGGCCACATCCAACGTGATATCAACAGCCATTTCTCCCGACCCTGGAACATTTACTGGGAAAAGATTGTGGGGACCAGTTGTCTCGGGTTTTTGGGTTAGCAGAGAGGAAGATACAGAGATGTGCCAGCTGCTAAAAGGGCAACTGCAGCTAACTTGCAGCATAAGGCTGGCACATGCAGTGACAATCGTTTTTTTATTTGTTCTCGGGATGTGGGTGACACTGGAAAGGACACATTTATTGCCCATTCCTTTTTGCCCTGGGAATATAAATGTGAGCCACCTACTTAAACCATCTTTGTGGTGATGGTGTCCCATGATAGTGTTAGGTAGAGAATTCAAGGATACTTACCCAGCAATAATGAAGGAACGATGATGTATGGTCAGCTGTGGCTTGAAACTTGGTTGCACCTCTTTGTAGGCATGCTGCCGTGCTGATTTAGGGTGATGATACAGTGGTGTGCCACAGCACCCGGCCCGTCTTTAAACATACCTCATGCAGCATCACCTCGGTTTTAGCAGCCATCAAATGGGTTGGGTGCTGGGCAGCTCTATCACTTGTCTGTTGACTTATAATTTACTTTCATTTTGGCCTGCCCCTTTTTAAACCTCTGTCCCTTCAGCCTTGAAAAAGGTTGCTGATGGGTGGAGATGCTTTTTGAGACTTACCTTAAATTTGGTTTACACGCAATTTGGCTCTTTCATCGTTTGTCATCAATCTACACTTACTGTTGTGAAAAATGGTACAACTCAGCTTAGACTGGAGATTTGAGTGCTATTTGAATTTGACTTTTTTGGTGGGGTTTACATTAATTCTAAGCATTTAGAACTGACTTAAACTTGAAGAAAGAAGCCCATGGTCCATAGAATTTTATATTGACATCATTAAAAACCATAGGAAGCTCACTCAGTGGCTTAGCTGGTGAAGGCTTTATGAACTACACAGACCATAAGATCTCTGCTTCGATTCCTGGCCTATGCAGCTAACTGATCTCAAACTGGCCAGTAGTACAGATGCTACAATAGGTGTTGCCAGTTTAGACTAGAGAGAAGAAAATAATTCAGAATTCCTACTCCTCTTCATTATCCAATAACACCAACTAGAAAGTGGGCAGTTGTAGTTGTCCGGTGAAGGCAGGTGATGCTCCCGTGGTTCAATAATCTGGTAACTGTCACTGTCCAGGTCATATATGAAGAATAGCCATTTAGGCAAGATATTGGAAGGCAACTACAAGCAGTGGACCTGTATTACAGGATGAGTCTGTGCCTCCAGGAGAGGAGGAAAAGGGAAAGCAATGCATTCAATGAGCAGAATTTACTCCTTATTAAGAGTCAATTGGGGAAATCCTGGCCAATGCATTTTATTCCCCTTCTTCATCTGTTTAAAACAAACTCTTCACTAAACACAGTAATCATAATTGTGCACCTTGAGTCCACTCCACACAAGGAATAATAAAGATATCACTTCTTGACTTCCCTGGACACAAGCAAATGTATTGGTGTATTAAGTATTACAGAGGATACAGCACAGAAACAGGCCATTCGGCCCAACCAGTCTATGCCGGCGTTTATGCTCCACTCGAGCCTCCTCCCGTCTATCCTCATCTAACCCTATCAGCATAACCCTTTATTCCCTTCCCCCTCATATGCTTATCTAACTGCCCATTAAATGTATCTATACTATTCGCTTCAACCACTCCCTGTGGTAGCGGGTTCCACATTCTCACCACTCTCTGGGTAAAGAAGTTTCTTCTGAATTCCCTAATTGATTTCTTGGTGACTAGCTTATATTGATGGCCTCTAGTTTTGCTCTTCCCCACAAGTGGAAACACTCTCTCTCTATCTACTCTATCAAAATCTTTCATGATTTTAAAGACCTCTATTAGGTCACCCCTCAGCCTTCTCTTTTCAAGAAAAAAGAGACCCAGTCTGTTCATCCTTTCCTGATAGGTGTACCCTCGCATTTCTGGTATCATCCTTGTAAATCTTCTCTGCAACCTCTCCAGTTCCTCTATATCCTATTTATAATATGGTGACCAGAATTGCACACAGTATTCCAAGTGTGTCTAACCAAGGTTTGATACAATCTACACAGACGTGGCCGGACCTGCTGTGATTTCCAGCAAAAAAAAATGTTTTTTGTCTTTGTTTTTCATACAGACCCCAGCATCTGCAACATTTGACCCCTTGTGAACCCCACCTCATTGTTCTTTGATGTAATGTTTTCCTGACTGACCTGTTTGGACACCATTCACACGTTTGTTTGCTGCGATTATCTCTCTGCCAAGGTGTGATAAATGGCAGTTAGAAAGATTACCTGTAAACATCTGACATTATTCTCTGACTATTTAAGCTGTGTCTTTATGCATCTCTCCACTTTACCTGATGAAGGAGCAGTGCTTCGAAAGATTGTGATTTCAAATAAAGCTGTTGGACTATAACCTGGTGTTGTGTGACTTCTTACATTGATACAAGTTTAGCATAACTTCACTACTTTTCAATTCTATCCCTCTAGAAGTAAACCCTAGTGCTTGGTTTGGTTTTTTATGGCCTTGTTAATCTGTGTCGATACTTTTAGTGATTTGTGTATTTGTACTCCTAGATCCCTTTGATTCTCTACCCCATTCAGATTCTTATTTTCCAAGTAATATGTGACCTCCCTATTTTTCTTACCGAAATGTAATACCTCACATTTATCTGTGCTGAATTTCATTTGCCAATTATATGCCCATTCTGCAAATGTATTAATGTCCTCCCGTAATTTGTTGCAGTCCTCCTCAGTATTGACTATCCCCCCAATTTGGTGTCATCCGCAAATTTAGAAATTGTGTTTTTGATTCCAAAGTCTAAATCATTAATATAAATTGTGAACAACAATGGTCCCAGCACTGATCATTGTGGAACACCACTTCCCAACTTCTGCCACTGTGAATAGCTACCTTTTACCCCTACTCTCTGCTTTCCGTCTTGAAGCCAGCTAGCTATCCATTCTGCTACTTGGCCCCTGACTCTGCATTCCCTGACCTTATTCATTAGTCTATTAGGTGATACCTTATCGAAGGCCTTTTGAAAATCTAGATAAATGACATCAACTGTGTTACCCTTGTCTAATCTCTCTGTTACCTCTTCAAAAAATTCAATTAGGTTGGTCAAGCAAGACTTTCCCTTTTGAAATCTATGCTGACTATTTATTATTATATTTTTCATTTCTAGATGTTCTTCTATTTTCTACTTTAGTAGGGATTCCATTATTTTTCCTACCACCGGTGTTAAGCTGACTGGCATATAGTTCCTTGGACATGTTCTATCTCCCTTCTTAAATATAGGTATTATGTTAGTTATCCTCCAGTCCTCTGGCACTACACATTTTTCTAACGAATTACTAAATATGCATAGTAATGCCTCTGCTATTTCTTCCCTAGATTCTTTTAAAATGCATGAATGTAATCTGCCTGGACCAGGGGTTACTCTTTGAGTTACACTAGTTTATTTAATATATCTCCTCATTTTATTTTAAATGCAGTTAATTCATTACAAATCTCGTCATTTGATGTCATCACCACCTGTTCTATCTCCCTGGTAAATACTGAAGCAAAGCAGTAATTTAATATTTCTGTCATCTCTTTATTGCTGCCTGTGGTATTATCCTCTCCATTATTTAGTGGCCCTATTCCCATCTTGGCCTTCCTTTTTTTATTTATGTGCCTGTAAAATATTTTACTATTTTGTTTTATGTTCCTTGATAATTTAATTTCATAGTTCCTCTTTGTCTTCCTAATTGTTTTTTTGACTTCTCTCCTAATCCCTTCATATTCTCTCTTATCATGCTCTCCCCTGCTGTCCATTGACTTAATGTATGCCTCTTTCCTCACTCTCAATTTTTCCCTTATGGTTTTAGTCATCCACGGTATCTCATTAGTCTTTAGCTTGCTCTTGTTTATTAGTGGAATATATTTTTAATGGACTCTGTTGAACACCATTTTAAATGTTTCCCCTTGCTGTTCTACATCATTGTTTGCTAATACTGTTGCCCATTTTATTTAAAAGTGCTATTCTCAGCCCCTCAAAATCAGCTTTTCTCCAATCTATTACCCTGGTCTTTGTCATAACTATGTCTTTTTCAATTATTATTTTAAACCATTTTATATTATGGTCACTATTGCCTAGATGTTCCCCTACTTTTACTTCTCTTAATACCATATTAATGTTTTTTACTTATTTCCACTCTGCCATTTTCTTGCATTCAATTACAAAGATACAGAACATACAGGTATTGTAAAGTTTTTCTTGGGTAAATTGACCTAATGCTCAACTGCTTCAAGAGAATGAACTTGCACCTAATTATTGGGCTAACAATTGCGGTCGGAGGCTGTAGGATTTCGCAATCATTTTGAAATTTCCTACAGTTCTGAAGATTAATTTTGATTAAAGAATACCTGGGTATATATACCTTTAAAAATCCAGGGGATCAAAATGGCCGCCAGACCGCATGGCAAAAGACAAAGGATTTGAAAAGGCAGCTTGTGTGTGTGTCTGTGAAAAAGGTGAAGATCAAAGATGGCTGACCAGACTGCCAATCAAAGGCAGTTCAGGGAGTTTCCCCTCCCTGCAGAGACAATCGATGTGTTTACAGAAACTGCTACACAAAGAATTAACCATTTGAGACTGGTTTCAGTCTGACCACAAGGACAATGACTTTCTGTTTAAAATACCTTCAAGGCTATTTACTCAAGCAATCAAGGAAATGGACACATTTCAAACCACTGCAGCTTTATTTGAAAGCCCATCACAGACAATTGAAGACGCATTTAAACTGAAAAGGAACAGTTTAAACAAATGGGTAATTCATCCAAACCCATCCTAGAAAATGGGGCAGCTTGGATCCCTTTTGTTTTAGCCCAGATACATCCGGATCTGGGCGGGAACATTTCGGCCCCAAATTGGGGTATAAAAGATAGCTTCTCAGAAGCCATCGCACTCTCTGTGGCCTCGCCTCCATGCTCTCTACAACGTGGGAGTCTGCCTGAAGAAGTGGAACACCAGCAGTTTACTTTTAAAATACTGGGGTGTTTTTTGACTTTGGAGCAGTGAAGATCAAAGATCGTAGGGCACGGAGAAGGCGTTTCCATTGGTGAGTATATATTTTTCTGGCCTTTTACAAGGCAACTTAGAATAGGTATAGGGGTGGGAATTAAGTGGGAATTTTGTTAGAACTCTGATTTTAGTTGATCTTCCCTCATTGTGTCCGTTCTCTCCTCCCCTATTTAAGTAAGATGGTGTTGCACTGAGCAGAGATGTGCTTCAGTGGACACTGAGTGGCTGTATTTAAAAGTGCTGTATATTTTAATAAAGGAGTGTTGCACTGAGCAGAGAAGTGCTTCAGTGGACACTGAGTGGCTGTATTTAAAAGTGCTGTATATTTTAATAAAGGAGTGTTGCACTGAGCAGAGAAGTGCTTCAGTGGACATTGACTGGCTGTATTTTAAAGTCCTGTATTAAAAAAGAGTGTTGCGCCTGGCAGAGAAGTGCTGTGGTAAACACTGTGTAGCTGTTTTTAAAGTGCTGTATTTAAAGGAGTGTTGCACTGAGCAAGGAGCGCTCTAGTGGACACTGATTGTACTGCGTTAAGCAAAAGTGCTGTACCAGGCATAGCTGTGCTGTATCGATTTTTAAGTTGTTTCTTTCTTTTTGTTTCAATAAATACTGGTCTGTTTTGCACCCAAACCACGAGTCTCAGTGTTTTTCTGTCCACATCGCTACCGAATAAGTCTGGCGGTCAGAACCAGGAATAGGTGAGCGCTTCGAAACCACACAGGGGTTTATGGAGCAGCTCAGAGGCTTCTGGCTGGCCAGAGACAATAACCCCAACCCCACTGTTAATTCCTACAAAATGGTGACTGCAGCAGGACCATTGGCAACGGTGTGCGATGTGGCAGACAGCAGTTTGGGTCTGGAGAGAGCAGCAGTTATTGGGTTCCTTTTTGTCCCACTAGTTTGTCTGTGGTTAGGTTCCCGCAGGCTTGGGGAGGTTACCCGCAGGCTTAGGGAAGTCAGGGCAGAGAGTTGGGATAGGGAAAGGGAGGTTGAGGAATACCAGGCCAAGGTAGAGCGCCTGGTAGTTCAGTTTAGTGAGGGCAAAAGCCACATGAGGCACGAGTCAGAGTACCTGAAGTGCCTAGTTGCAGAGGCCAAAAATAATGAGATGAGGGTGCGGGAGGAGAACGTTCGCCTCATACAAGGATTAAAAGAGCAGGAGGAAAAGGTTAGGGAAGTAAAGGCAGCATATAACCTGGCCTGCAAGCAAGGGTTTGAGGAAGCAGATCATGGCCCCTGTAGGGCAGAGATCGAAAGTCTGAATATGGCTTTAAAAAGAGCAAAGGGGATGATTTGTCTGATCAGCCCAAAGGCAGGTCAGCCGGATTTTACTGGCAACCCAAGTAAAACCGCCCCACTGGCAACACCCAGGGAAAGGTTGGTCAGGGAGTCAGAGGTCCTACGACCACCACCCATGGCTCTGAGCTTTCGGGAGCTCTGGCAGCAAAGGGGGGTGGAGGATGGGAAGGTAGAGGAAGCACAGCAGGCCCCGCTAGATAGGCCAGGACCAGGAATAGTGTACCCCCTCCGACAACAGAGGTACGGTCCGCCCATTGATGAAGATGACCCAGGGGCCATCCAGAATCAGTTTCTGGTGCCGTATGGCACCCACCAGCTCAGGGACATGGTTAGCCACATCCTCAAGCTCACTAAAAAGGGAGACCCCTCTCTGCACTTCAGGGAGATAGAGCAAGCAGCTTGTGTAAATGACTGCGATGAGGCAGCGCAAGCAAAAATGCTGCTGTTTTCCCTGACAGGTGATCTCCTCCAGTCCCTATCTGGCGAGTGCAAAAGGGGGCAGAGGGATTATGAGGGTCTCAAGAATGAGGTATTGGAGGCCATGGGACTCAATGATGGTAGCCCGTTCACTCGGGTGGATAGAACAGTGCAGCTCCCAGGGGAGTCCCCGCAGGCATTCACAGACAGGCTGTGGCCAGTCTACCGGAGCACATGCCCGGGAATGCCAGGGCGGGCAGCACTGGACCCAGTCCAATTGACTCACTGGCTCCAGTGTCTCATGACAAACAGCCTACCCCAGATTCAAGCCCAGGTCATGGCTTGGTTTGACCCCCAAAACCCCCAGACCACTGAAGAAGCGGTGATCCGCCGGCTCACAGTAGCCTTCAGGAACATGAGGGGTATCGAGGCTCCCCAACCCAAGGGAAGAGTCCATGAGGTTAAACCTGGGAGCCAGAGTAAGAAAGAGTGGCACCAGGAGGGGAACCGGCCCTCTCAGGCTAGGTTAAATTGCTTTGGGTGCGGGAAAGATGGTCACTGGAGAAAAGACTGTAAAAATCCTTGGAAGGACAACGGAAAGGATCCCACAGCCCCAGCCCAAAAGGCAGGGCCAGACCTCCCTCCCGCAGCAATTGAGTCATTTTTACAGTCCCTACGGTCTCTTCTGACTGGCCAGGGGAGAGTAGCAGCCACCACCGGTGCTTTGACCCCGTCTGCCCCACCTCTCTCCCAGCAATGACTAGAGCCAGCGCAGCCTGTTGACCCGTGTCCCCACGAAAATGCTGAGGGGAGCAGGCCCTATGTTGAGATGGGGGTGGAGATGGTGCAGGGGAGATATTCGGTGGATGCTGGAGCCTCCAGCACGGTGGTCCACTCGAAAGACCTGACCAATTTACCCTGGTCTAACGGGGTCCCAGCTAGCTTAATGGGACCCAGAAAGAAACAGGCAGCTGGAAGTGAACCTGAGAATAGAAATCCCCAGCCCACAGCAGGTTCAAGTTCACAGGCTGCACAGGCAGGCGCTGTGGCTTGTGTTAGGGGAGGAGCTATTCATGATTTTGATCAGGATTAATGGCAGGCAGCCAGTTATATCGAACAATGCGGTTTGTTTAAGCAGGGGGCAGGGGAACAGGCAGCTGGGATTGTAGAAGCTCCCCAGCACTTGGCCCGAGTGATTCCCCCTCTCTTGTGGGACTCCAGGGAGGAGCCTGAACCAGGTTTTAGACCTGAAGGGGAAGGCTCTCAGCCACCGGCAGCTGGTGGCAAGGGATTGTCTGTCCCCAGCCCAGGTTTGAAAAGGGAAGGACCCGAAGGAGGATGTCCCCAGCCAGCAGGGAGTGTGACCCGAGCTGAGGGTCTGCTCGCCAGGGTAGCCCCACCGGCGACACTTCCTAGGAAATCTTTTTGGGTACCCCAGCCCAAGAAAGTATGGTCACCCACTTTCCAGTGGAGTAGGGTGGACTCCCGAGTCAGGGAGAGGCCAAAAGGCAGAGGTTCCCAACCAGCAGCCATAAGCTGTGAGGGACTCGAAGCTGGAATCAGTCCAGCCATGCCGCAGGGAGCAGCCTGTGGCAGCCCAACCAGGGATTAAGCTGGCCACCCGGAGATGGGCGGCGCTTGTATATAGCTTTGTTCAAGTAGTGTGTATAAGGTTAAGGTAGAACGTGTTATTAAGGTAGAACATATATATTAGTGTATTAAGGTAGAACGTGTTAAGTTTTGTTTTTATATTGAAATTAATATTAGTGTATAAGTTTTGTGTGTGGTACGATTCCAGAATTGTATTGTGGATCAAGGTCACGGGACATGATTACACTTCCCCGAGCCAGGGGACCTGGTGAGATGTTTTCTTTGTCCTTTTTCAGAGTTCCGGAAAGCACAGGGGGCCAGTGTGTCATGGGATTCGAGAGAGGAAGCACCCCTAGTCCACAAAGGAAGGGGTCTGTGGGAAACAGATGCCCACAACATTTAAAACTGCTGCAGGAAATACAATTTAAGACTAAGAATTTACAGAACTTGTTAATTATGTTACTGCTTGTTTGGAGTTAAAGGAAGCTCGTTTGTCTTCCATCTGCTTTTTTTTTTAGCAGATATGTTGGCTGGGTGACAATCCATTTAAAAGATTTTGTATCATGTTAAAATTATGTTACAAGCGGTGCAGGGGCATAGGAACCCCCCTCCATGCTTGACTTATTGTGAATATAAGTGGTGCAGGGGCATTGGACCCCTCCGTGTATTGATTTAATTAATTTTGGGGTTTCTGTCGATAGATGCCTGCAGTACTATGATTCTCTCTGGGCAGGGGAGATGGAGGTGTCGGGCGATCAAAGATAGATTTAGTTAAGTATAAGGGAAGGTTGTTTGTGGGGAGTCAGAAATTATTGCTCACTTTTGGCAAGGAAACTACAAGCAAGTTTTAATATCCGATGGGGGACTGTAGGATTTTGCAATCATTTCGAAATTTCCTACAGTTCTGAAGATTAATTTTGATTAAAGAATACCTGGGTATATATACCTTTAAAAATCCAGGGTGCAAAATGGCTGCCAGACCGCATGGCAAAAGACAAAGGACTTGAAAAGGCAGCTTGTGTGTGTGTCTGTGAAAAAGGTGAAGATCAAAGATGGCTGACCAGACTGCCAATCAAAGGCTATTCAGGGAGTTTCTCCTCCCTGCAGAGACAATCGATGTGTTTACAGAAACTGCTACACAAAGGATTGACTACTTGAGACTGGTTTCAGTCTGACCACAAGGACAATGACTTTCTGTTTACAATACCTTCAAGGCTATTTACTCAAGCAATCAAGGAAATGGACACATTTCAAACCACTGCAGCTTTATTTGAAAGCCCATCACAGACAATTGAAGACACATTTAAACTGAAAAGGAACAGTTTAAACGAATGGGTAATTCATCCAAACCCATCCTAGACAATGGGGCAGCTTGGATCACTTTTATTTTAGCCCAGATACATCCGGATCTGGCCGGAAACATTTTGGCCCCAAATTGGGGTATAAAAGATAGCTTTTCAGAAGCCATCATGCTCTCTGTGGCCTCGCCTCTGTGCTCTCTACAACGTGGGAGTCTGCCTAAAGAAGTGGAACACCAGCAGTTTACTTTTAAAATACTGGGTGTTTTATACTTCGGGGCAGTGAAGATCAAAGATCGTAGGGCACGGAGAAGGCGTTTCCATTGGTGAGCATATATTTTTCTGGCCTTTTACAAGGCAACTTAGAATAGGTATAGGGGTGGGAATTAAGTGGGAATTTTGTTAGAACTCTGATTTTAGTTGATCTTCCCTCGTTGTGTCCGTTCTCTCCTCCCCTATTTAAGTAAGATGGTGTTGCACTGAGCAGAGATGTGCTTCAGTGGACACTGAGTGGCTGTATTTAAAAGTGCTGTATATTTTAATAAAGGAGTGTTGCACTGAGCAGAGAAGTGCTTCAGTGGACACTGAGTGGCTGTATTTAAAAGTGCTGTATATTTTAATAAAGGAGTGTTGCACTGAGCAGAGAAGTGCTTCAGTGGACACTGAGTGGCTGTATTTAAAAGTGCTGTATATTTTAATAAAGGAGTGTTGCACTGAGCAGAGAAGTGCTTCAGTGGACACTGAGTGGCTGTATTTAAAAGTGCTGTATTAAAAAGGAGTGTTGCACCTAGCAGAGAAGTTCTGTGGTAAACACTGTGTAGCTATTTTTAAAGTGCTGTATTTAAAGGAGTGTTGCACTGAGCAAGGAGCGCTCTAGTGGACACTGAGTGTACTGCTTTAAGCAAAAGTGCTGTACCAGGCATAGCTTTGCTGTATCGATTTTTAAGTTGTTTCTTTCTTTTTGTTTCAATAAATACTGATCCGTTTTGCACCCAAACCATGAGTCTCAGTGTTTTTCTGTCCACATCACTACCGAATAAGTCCAGCGGTCAGAACCAGGACTAGGGGAGCGCTTTGAAACCGCACGGGGTTCCCTGGAGCAGCTCAGAGGCTTCTGACTGGCCAGAGACAATAACCCCAACCCCGCTGTTAATTCCTACAGGCGTACCTCTGGAATGTGCCTCCGACCTGTGAAAGAAATATACACCTACCTGATGGCGGCCCTCCTGTGTAAACTGGAGGTCTGATGCTGCGAGGCAAATGGCAGCATAATGGCCCTCGGATCCCAGGGATGCAGGTGGTGTGGAAGTGTACCTGAGGTCACATGGGCCTGGTCCTCCAATCACAAAACAGAATTAAATTTTAATTATTTCTGAAGGGAATCCTGTAATCAGATTGAATGGAATCCTGTAATCAGATTTAATTACAATTTACAGGATTTAAATCCTAATTAGCTTCATCCGACCAACTTCACTGAAAATGTAATTTTTTGATAAAATTTTTTGACATCATTAAAACTCTTACATTTGCAGAAACATTGAAAAACTCATTTGATACAGTTAAACTGTATGATTTCCGAGATGAAAATGAACAAACATGCCTGAGGTATTCTCTTACACTGAAGTAATAGGCCCTGCATCTGTTTACATCAACCATAACATTTCTGTACGCAATTGCTGGCCATTCAGTGGGCAAATAGCCCAACTCTGCACCAGCAATTGCTTTTTCGTGGGCCATACGTACGTTGACAGACCACAAGTTCCTGAGAGTACGCCACCATACCCACTGCAAAATTGAAGCCAATGTGAGCATGATGTACTTAGGTGGCATTTATTTAGCTGTGGATCTAAGGACTCATTCAGAACTACTACAATTAATAAATATTTACTGCATTTAATGTGTGTTGTACAATGTCAACAACAACAAAAAATGCCTATGCTTACTTATTTTTGCCCAATATCTATTCTGAGCTCATTGGTCAGCAACTATAATCTAAGATCTCCATTCCCTGCTATTAGTGTATCAACTGCTTACAGTTGATTATCCTTACAGAATTCTAGTCTGCTTCAACTGTCCTTATTTTAAAGCTTCCAAATGTGGAAGATGTTGTTATTAGTTTCAATATGAACCTCGCACCTCCTGAAAGGGACAGTATGCTTCTATGCAATCTGACCTGCCTTGCATCCTTGGTTTCACTATTTTTTTTGTCTTTCACAGAGAAATGCCCTTTTTCAAAATTATAATTGCAGCAACTAAAAATCTGGCTGCAAAACCTGCGATAATAGCTAGACAAAAATTAGTACTGGGAATAACATATGGTACAAATCAGTATTTCACAATTCAGAAATGCACACACACACCAATCTGCCAAAGATTTCTCCAGTTAGTCTCTTCATTCTGTCCTATTACTGTTTCTTATCACCATGCCTACCTCTTGTGCTAAAAGCTCTTCTCACATATAAATTTGACCATTTACTCCCATGTTCGGAAATTGTTTGCGCTGAGACGATACCATAGAGCCCTTAAAGACTGCAATGACACTCGTCTCAATGACGCTGATGTCCTTGCAAGATCTAGTTCTGGTGTCATGTTGTTTGTGCATTCAATGCCTATCAAGTCCGTGGTGGTAGTGGGCGTGATCAGTGGCGGGTCAGTTTTTTTTGACAGCAGGTCGGGAACTCGCTCCCACATGCCATTCCCATCTGTCAGTGTGGAGCTGACCCATACCTGATAATGATTTCAATTAAGAGCCTTTTCCCCTTACTTTTTAAATGTCCCTGCATGGCCACGGGGTTATAGAGACATGGGGGGAAAAATTCGGTTGGTTTGCGCCTCTTGTTAGCACCTTAAGAGGGCGCTAATGTGGCGCAAAACAACTAGCACCTGTGCGCAGCGATGTTTACGCTGCTCACGAAATTAACTAGACATTTTGCGGCGGCGTTAAACACTACCGCCACGATCTCCTGTGCCGGCAGATCATGACGTCAGTCGAGAGTGCAACGCCCCGGTAGTGCCCTGGACGGGATATTGAGTGGCGCCCTCTGTCTTACTGCCTGCCGCTAGCAACGACAAGTTGAGGGGAGCATTTTGCAGTTGGGAAGGGACTGGGGAGCGCTATTTAAAGGTGACCGCTTCCTGCCTTTTTTTGTCGACGAAATTTTTGCACCACGCATTCTGAGTGTGGGAGAGAGACTGCAGGAGATATTCAAAGCTGTCTTGAGGAGGTTTGAGTACTGAGCAGCACTTTACAGGTTCTTTCTGATTTGATCTTCCTTGCATCGATTTAGAAGAGAATATGGGGGCTGCACTCTGAGCTCTTTCCCTGGGGCTCTCCATTGTTTTTTCCAACAGATTTGATGTACAGGTCTCTCCAGGCCGAGATTCAAGGCTGCAATGAGCAGGGTGTGGATGGAGAGCAAGAGCGACCCTCCCCTTTAAGAACTGGCCGACGCCAGCATGTCTGTGTTCCATTGCTGACTGACATCACATGAGCTTCGCCAGCGCTCTGAGGTAATGCCTCGCTCCTCAGCTCTTGCGCCTTAAGACAGGTGTTTAGCGCCTGATTTAGCGCTCCAATCACCTCCGGGGGCGATAAAAGCCAAGTTTGCAGTCGGAGGCGATAATTAACACCAGGCGCTAATCTTTGCGCCCGGCCGATAATTGCGCCCCAAGTGGGGCAATACTGAATTTCTCCCCCATAGAGTCATAGAGTTATACAGCACAGAAAGAGGCCCTTCGGCCCATCGTGTCCGCGCCGGCCATCAAGCCCTGTCTATTCTAATCCCATTTTCCAGTACTTGGTCCGTAGCCTTGTATGCTATGGCATTTCAAGTGCTCATCTAAATGCTTCTTGAATGTTGTGAGGGTTCCTGCCTCTACCACCCTTTCAGGCAGTGAGTTCCAGATTCCAACCACCCTCTGGGTGAAAAAGTTTTTCCTCAAATCCCCTCTAAACCTCCTGCCCCTTACCTTGAAGCTATGCCCTCTGGTTATTGACCCCTCTACTAAGGGGAAAAGTTCCTTTCTATCTACCCTATCTATGCCCCTCATAATTTTGTACACCTCAATCAGGTCTCCCCTCAGCCTTCTCTGCTCTAAGGGAAACAACCCCAGCCTGTCCAGCCTCTCTTCATAGCTGGGGCGCTCCAGCCCAGGTAACATCCTGGTGAATCTCTTCTGCACCCTCTCCAAAGCAGTCACATCCCTCCTACAGTGTGGTGACCAGAGCTGCACACAGTATTCCAGCTGTGGCCTAACTAGCGTTTTGTACAGCTCCATCATAACCTCCCTGCTCTTATATTCTATGCCTCGCCTAATGAAGGCAAGTATCCCATATGCCTTTTTAACCACTTTATCTACCTGTCCTGCTTCAGGGATCCATGTTCACGCAGCTCGGGAACCATGTCTGCCAACCTGAGGTGTGAGTTCTGTGGCCATTGCTCCAGCTGATTACTTGACAGCATGGAAAACAAACCAAAACAAAAACATGTTGATTACATCAGCTAACAGATTGATGGAGATTCTGTTCTATTTGAAAAACTACTGGTAAATGTTAATTTTTCACTAGCCATTCTCGGCTGTTGCCTTCCAAATATTGAATTTCTGCGGCGGTTCTCTCACTTGTCCATTGTTAACTTCAACGGCAGAGCTCCAGAAATCACTGAAACACATTGTAAGCAACGCTTACACTGTTTGTCAGGGATTCCACAGCTTTTCCGCTGAACTTGCATAAGATTGTAAATCATAGAAGATAGGAGCAGGAGTAGGCCATTCGGCCCTTCGAGCCTGCTCCGCCATTCAACGAGATCATGGCTGATCATTCAAACCCTAGCACCCGGTCCCTACACCGACAGCCATCCCACCCAAGCCCTATCCCCGTAACCCCACGTATTTAATCCCCCCTAACACTAAGGGCCAATTTTTATCATGGCCAATCAACCTAACCTGCACATCTTTGGACTGTGGGAGGAAACTGGAGCACTCGGAGGAAACCCACGCAAACACGGGGAGAATGTGCAAACTCCACACAGACAGTCACCCGAGGCCGGATTCGAACCCGGGTCCCTGGCGCTGTGAGGCAACAGTGCTAACCACTATGCCACCCCTTTACAATTACTGTGATCATTTATCTCATTGCTGTTTATGAGACATTGCTGTACCCAGATTGGCTGCCATGTTTCCCTACATTACAACAGTGACTGCAATTCAAAAAGTTTCTCATTGGCTTTGGGGTATCCTGACATTGTGAAATGCACTATATAAATCTTGCAATGCCTTCTGTTCCTTTAAGCTGCAGCAGCCTTTTAACTGGTACAGCTAAACCGGAATCTCCTTCCCCTGCAGCGACATTGCTGCCTTTTTTAAAATTTGTTTATGGGATCAGGGCGTCGCTGGCAAGGCCAGCATTTATTGCCCATCCCTAGGTGCCATTGAGAAGGTGGTGGTGAGCTGCCTTCTTGAACCGCTGCAGTTGTGTGGTGATGGTACTCCCACAGTGCTGTTAGGTAGGGAGTTCCAGGATTTTGACCCAGCGACGATGAAGGATCAGCGATATACTTCTAAGTCAGGATGGTGTGTGACTTGGAGGGGAACTTGGAGGTGGTGGTGGTGTTCCCATGCGCCTGCTGCCCTTGTCCTTCTAGGTGGAAGAGGTCGCGGGTTTGGAAGGTGCTGTCGAAGAAACCTTTGCGAGTTGTAGATGGTACACACTGCAGCCACGGTACGCTGGTGGTGGAGGGAGTGAATGTTTAAGGTGGTGGATGGGGTGCTAATCAAGCGGGCTGCTTTGTCCTAGATGGTGTTGAGCTTCTTGAGTGTTGTTGGAGCTGCACTCAACCAGGCAAGTGGAGAGTATTCCATCACAGTCCTTACTTGTGCCTTGTAGATGGTGGAAAGGCTTTGGTGAGTCAGGAGGTGAGACACTCGCCGCAGAATACCTAGTCTCTGACCTGCTCTTGTTGCCACAGTATTTATGTGGCTGGTCCAGTTAAGTTTCTGGTTTATGGTGACCCCAGGATGTTGATAGTGGGGGATTCGGCAATGATAATGCCATTGAATGTCAAGAGGAGGCGGTTAGACTCTCGCTTGTTGGAGATAGTCATTACCTGGCACTTCTGTGGCGCGAATGTTACCTGCCACTTATCAGCCCAAGCCTGAACATTGTCCAGGTCTTGTTGCATGCGGGCATGGACTGCTTCATTATCTGTGGAGTCATCAGCGAACATCCCCATTTCTGACCTTATGTTGGAGGGAAGGTCATTGATGAAGCAGTTGTAGATGGTTGGGCTTCGGACACTGCCCTGAGGAACTCCTGCAGCGATGTCCTGGGGCTGTGATGATTGACCTTCACATTGCTGCCTTTAACCTGCCCTGCACACAAAATTACACCCCCCCTCCCCCTGCCCCCCCCCCAACACACACCTCCCAAGGAAAATGCACTTGGATGCTGGCGAGTCCACATGGGTGAGCAGAAGTCTCGCTCCACCATGCTTCTGATGAGCCTGGATAAATCTAGGCCATCGTGTTTGAAATAATGATCTACTATTTTTTAAAATATTCATGGAGAACTCATTATTCTTATTAAATTGCAGCAGTATTATTTTTATTTATTTTTAATAATGAAATAAGTAAGAAAAAATATGGAATATTTCATGAAGGCTGGGTTATCTTAGGGCTTATAAATTTAATAGAATTGCTGCCTTTAAACTGCTTCCAAGTAGGTAGATGGCAAACAATTCAGTTGTTGCACTTTGTGTGTGTTGATAACACATTCACAGATCACAGACTTTTTCAACATGAAAAGGCAAAGTCAACAGCAATGAATCTTCTGACTGAACACCTCTGTTAACAACTATTTTTTATATAAAAAGGACAAATGCACAGTTTACACATTCTCTGTATTTAATAACACACCCTTGACATGATTATAGTTGTTAGGTCATTAGGAGCTAGCTTATTAGAGAGGAACTGCACCTTCAGAAATGTGAAACATATCATTATGGGCACTTCTTTGATCACGTTGCTCAATTAAAGTGTCTGAAGGAAGCTGCAAATGCCACCACCCAAGTGCTCTGAAAGCCTAACATTACAAAGGTAAACATTTTAACAGGTAGGCTTTTCCACAGCAGGTTTCATTAACTTTTTCAATAAAGCAGGAACGTTTTTTTGTTGTTGAAAATTTCCTGCTCCCCTCCTTGCCTGAAGATGTTGTCCCCGATATTCCTCCCCCTCGCTTTGCTGGAGGGGTGCAGTGCTCCCAATGTGCATTCTGCCTGCCCAGGCCTCATTCCACCCATATTTGGAGGGCTGGGTCATTAATATAGCCCAGTCGCACCCTTACAAAGGCTTGCCCCCTGCCAGGGTTTTGTGCATGGAAGTGGGACCAGGAACATTCGTGCAGCTAGAGCTGATAAGGGGCCAGCAACTGAGTGTCTGGTCATTGGCCATAAGGCCTCCAGGTCAGAAGATCTGTTAGCAGGCTGGACGGGAAGGGTAATACTTGCCTTTCTAGCCTCCCTGGCCTCACTACGTGGTCCCCTCAGACCATCCAATCTGAGAATTCCCAGGCACAAGTATTAAAACCAGTTTCCTTGGGTGCCCTGAAAATGTGCAGCCTTCAGTTGCACAGATAGGAAAGTGAGATATGAAGCTTGGGAATGCCAAATCCATTTCCACTGCTGGGCTCGTCCTGCAATTGTTGTAGATATAGACACAGAACCATCTGTCTGAGGAATTGCCAGCAAGGCTGAGGCAATGTAAAGGTTTAACATAACCTTTAGTTCTTCTCCATACTGTTCAGGAAATGAGCATTCTCTAGACACTACACACAGGAATTTTGGAGCCATTGTCTTCTGCTGGGATATGGTTCCACAGGTGCCAGTTACACTCTGGTAGTCACCAAATGACTACTCTTCACGTTATATGTAAGCCTGGGTAGTCAATGTTGGCATTCGACCACAGGGACATCCTGTCCTCCCGAAGTGCCTACTTTTTACATTTCCAGCAGATATCACTGAACAGTGATCAGCAACAAGAACCAAGGCCCAGTGGTGTTGAAGCTATCAGTAGTACCCTTGCTGATATCAGTTAACTCAGTACAGACCAGGGACTAAATCTGACTTGTATGGATCAGCTACACACTGCTTTTACCAACTGATCTATCGGGGGAGCCAAGGAGAAGCATTTTAATACGGAAATAATGGAAAGATTAAAATCAAAATTTTAATGTATCCTAAAAGCAAACACATTATGAATATTTTAGACTTCGCTTCCTTCATAATAAGAATATTTCATAAACAAATGGTTGGAAAAAACCATCTCCACTATGTATATTTAGATTAACTCTAAAATACTTTCTGAAAGCGGGCTGAACTGGGCTGATTTAGAATCAGTCACAAATCTTTGGCCTAGTTTGGGCCATTCAAATGCAGAGTTTACAGCCTTTTAAACAAAATCATGCCACAAATAGACATAAGTTGTCACTTCTTGGACAGTTAGTGTGTAAGCTTGACTGATTTGTAAGTACTGTTTCTGAATTGGATGGTTGTGAGTTCAAGTCAGGAGTTCAGCGCATAATCCAGACTGATATATTGAAGGAATGCTGCATTGTTGGAGGTGCCTTTCTTCAGATGAGATGTTAAACCGAGGCCCTGTCTGTCTGTTATAGTAGACTGTAAAGATGGTACTATATAAAGAAAAGCAGGGAGCTCTCCTGGTACAACAACAGAAAATACTGGAAACACTCAGCAGGCCAGGCAACATCGTGGAGAGAGAAACAGAGTTAATGTTTCAGGTCGATGACCCTTCGTCAGAACCAGCTCTCCTGGTATCCTGGCTAACATTCCTCCGCCAATCAAAAACAGATTAACAGGTTGTTCGTCTCATTGCTGGTTGTAGGATCTTGCTGTGTGTAAAACAGCTGCTGTGTTTCTCTATATTACAACAGCCTTTACAAGTAATTCACTATATGTGAAGCATATTGGGATGTCTCTCTGAATTGATATAAGGTGCTTTATGAATTCATATCTTTCTGCAGGAGTCTGATGGTATTTTGACAAATGTGTTGAAGGAAAACATGGGGCAAAATTGTGCTCAGTAGTGCCTGCTTTTTGGGTGCTACAGGGCCTCTCAGGGTTCCAAAATGGTGTCCACGGTACGTGTGCACACTTCTGATGTGCAGTGTGTCGGACACCATATTGGTAAAGGGGTTAACCCGTGCACACCTAAAGTCTGCCGGAAGCATGCAGGGCAGGCAGATCATGACGTCAATCAGTGTGCAATGCTGATTTGATGCCAGCACCACCTTTTTGGAGCTCCAAACTCCAGCCTACACCCTCTTTTAACCTTGCACAGCTGAACACGATGTTAAGTGGCATGAAGGAACCCCCCCACCCACCAGCGCTATTTAAAGGGAGCATCAACTTACAGGTTAGTTGCTGGTTTATTTCTTCTGGCAGTTGCTACAATTCTACATGTGTTTTTGTGCTTTCTATAGTTGTTTCAAGTTTCAAAGCTCTACAGGGAGTGGTGTGGCAGGTGCTAAAGTATGTTTTGCTGACTTCAAGGCTTCTGCACAAACCAGTTGCTTCCAGACATAGGTGCACTATTAGGCCTTCCTCTTGGAATCGGGCATGACTGGGAGAATGAGCAGAGGCCACGCAGAGCAGGACAAGCTGCTAGAAGAGGGAGGAGGAGGAGGGGGAGAAGGGCTTTCAGGTGGTTGTCACTGAAACCTGCCAACTGCTGCAGCCACAATTGCAACCTCAGAGCAGGGCAAGGACCGCATTGTCAGTGGCTGTGAAGGTGACCATGGTGATGAACTTCTGTGCGTCTGGCTGTTGCTGGTAGTAATTAGTAATATCTCGCAGTTTGCAGTGCATTGCTGCATAAGGAAGGTTTCTGAGGCTCTCTATGCAAAGAGAGATAACTTCATTTCTTTCCCTCTTTCCAGAGATAAGCAGGCAGAGCAAGCACGAGTGTTTGTAAGGATTGCAGGCTTCCTAATGGTGCAGGGTGCGATTGACTGCATGCACATTGCTTTGCATGCACCTAATATCAACTCTGCCATGTACCTGAGCCAAAAGCAATTCCATTCCCTCAACATACAACTGGTGGGTGACCACAGTCAGCACATTATGCGGGTCAATGCTTAGTATCCTGGCAGCAGTCATGATTCATATTCTGTGGCAATCCTCTGTGCCAGATGTATTTCAACTACCATGGCAAACCAAAGAGTGGCTACTGGGTGACGAGGCTATCCGCTGATGACATGGCTCATGACTCCGGTTCACAACCCACACACATGTGCGCAGCAGGCATACAATGAGAGCCATGCTGCCACATGAAATCTGATAAAGCAGAGCATTGGCATCCTGAAGCAATGTTTCTGCTGTCTGGGCCGCTCTGGAGGAGCCCTGCAGTACTCAGGTGAGCAGGTCTCAAGATTTGTGGTGGTATGCTGCACAACCTTTCTGCCCGGGCTGTACATGAACAACTAATTCAAGTGCAATACCAGTAACCTCAACCACAATTCCCCATTCAACAACAGGCCCACACTCCTTACCTTCCCGCTATCCCTGACCATCATGTTGTCCTCTTGCCCACAATGCAAAAATAAATGCCAGCACAAAATACACATTCCAATCCAAATTTATAAATTAAATCATGCCATATTGCAAACAAAAATAAACGAATCACTCTTGTGCATTCCCTTAGTGTCTGTCTTCTGTGTGGCTTTGCCTGTCCTGGTACTCTTATGAGGTGCTACCCCAGTGGCTGCAGCATGGCTGGTGGAAGGCTGCTGACATTCAGTGGAGAAGACTACAGATGGCCTTGGAGAACGACCTCGAGCAATTCTGGGCCTAAATGTCCGGCTTCAGGCTGCACCATCTCAGCATGGGCGGCAGCAGTCTGGGCGGGCTGGCTAACAGCCAACAGCAAGGACACTGGTGGAGTGGCAGTGGTGGGAGGATGAATGCTGTCATCCTGATACAGGACAGCAGGTTCCTGCTCCACGGAGCCACTGCCACTCCCCCGGGGTGGAGCCTCAGCAATCCTAGTAATCTGTTGGAGGACAGATTGTTGGACTGCTGTGACACCCTGGAAGCCCTTTTGAACACTGGTATCCAAAGCCATGATGGCAGCAATATTAGCTTCCACTGCAGCACTCAGACATTGGGTGGCTGTTGCTTATGCTGCAATGGAAGCTGAGACATCGGTTATCAGACGCTGCACCATGGTTGGTTCCACAAGTGTATTGATGGAGTTGGCCATCAGTTCCATGCTGGAAAGGATTGGCTCCAAGCTCTGCGCAAAGCCCTGTGCAAAGTTTGTGCTGGACTGCTCCATGCTCCTTGACATTGAAAACAGCCTTTCTGGCTGGCTTCCCAATGCACCAAGCATTTCGGTGTGTACACCCTTCAGCCTTTTTCTGCAGTCTGGCCTATCGAAGTCCTCCTCCAAGTCCTCTGCAGCAAAACTCATGTGCAACCTCCTGCGCTGGTGGCTGCGAATATGAAATCAAGTGACTGTGTGTCTTCATCTTCACTGTCTTCCTGCTCTTCCTCCACTGCCTGGGTAGTTTGCAGTTCTTGGGTATCTTAAATGAAAAAGGGACAAGGGTTGGGTTGTGGTGAAGGGAGAGGAGAAAGTAAGAGGTGCATGGTTACATCATCTGCAGCTTGTAAGTCAGAAGAGATTTAGGGATGAGGGAGAAGTTGGATGTGAGAAGGAGGATTAGGTATGAGGATACCATCATCATCAATGGCTTCAGCCTCGCCGATGGCCACGGCCTCACCAATGGCCCTTCATACAATGGCCAGCACCATCGCCTCCATGGAGGTTAGAACATGCAGGCGAGCCTCTACCCCTCCAGTTAGTTCCTGCTGACTCCAGCTGTGCACCACCTTCTCCTGCAAGAGAGAGAGCAGTGTGTCAGTGAGTGTCGTACAATATTTTTGGATGATGTGGCTGTCATGGTTGAATAGCTGACAGTGTGCAAGCTGTGAAGTGTGGGTGTGAGGCTTTCAACAGTGCTAAATGTGTGGGGGTGAAGTGCAGCATATAAATGTTAGGTATGAGTCATGACTGATAGAGATTCTTGGTGAGTGATGGGGTATGGCAAATTTAGCAGTGGCTGGTGCTAGGGTGCAGTTTGTAGGATACAGCATTTGCAGATGCATTCACTGATCTTGACCACTTATATGAGTTCATTAAATGTCTTACAGCACTGCATTCAGGTCCTCGGGGCTAAACTCCTAGCATTGACCTCCGCAGCTCTCTGTTCCCACTGCCTTCTCATTGTGTGTCTGGACGGCCTCCTGCTCCCCTGAGGACAAAGGACATCTCTCCTCCTTTCCACCTCCTCCACCAAGACCTCCAGTGCAGCATCCGAAAACCTGGGTCCCCGCTCTCTCCCATGGTCAGCCATTCTTAACTCTTTCCCAAGTCAGAATGACTCCCAGCAACTACTCCAGCCACAATGCACCTCCCCTTTAAGATGAGTAGGCTAGCTTTAAGTAGTGTAGGCTAACTTTTAAGTAGCGTAAGTTAATAACCATATTGGATCCCCTGCTGATGTGTGCAGCCAATGAACAGCATGGGTAGCGCTGGCTACACACAGAAATCATTATAATGAGCAGGCAGCACAAAGATTGTGCGTTGCCTGCATTACACTGAACTGGTGCGGGCTAATCGGGCATCACAATAAATGTTCCCTGTAATTTTTATTTGGGCCGCGCGGCCCCTTTAATGGGCTGCGTAGCCCTTCAAAATTCCATGCATGCGCATTTTTTTCAATTTAAAATCCAGCTCACCGGCTGTGCGGGAGCTCAAGAGCGTCGTGCGGCTACGGGGGCTATTCAATTTAACCCATGATTTTCATCTTTGTTTCCAAATTTATGGTGTCAGAGAGGGAGCAAGCAACAGGGGTTATTGATTTTGTTTGGTTTGGTTCACATTTGACTTTATAATTTGTAGACTTTTTTGGCTTGATTTCAATGCTGGTCTAGCTTCTCCGCACCTAGTGTCTATTTGATGGGCTGGAGAGATTGCGTGTCTGTGACATCTGTTTCTGTGGTGCTCTTGTTTGAGGGTGTTTCTGTGGCATCTGTTTGCATTGCTGTGTCTGTCTGTGACATCTGTTTCTTCGGTTACGTAAACAGGTAATTGTCCAGTGTAACATCTTAGTATACTGAAGTGATCATTGTATTTTTTCAGTTTTATTCTGGAAAATGCATTCCCCTTACACACTTCAGTACCATGATTTTATAACAAATTGGTTAAACAATTCAGATTTCCTCTATCTTGATAATTAATTTTGCAACTGCATCTATAATCTGATTATCAAGTGTTGACTAAAAATGTGACCTCAAATAGCTTAACAAATTAATTAGAAGCAAAATAAGGAACATGACCTCTACGACCCTGAAGAGAGAAAGGTGAAGCGGTTCAAACATGCACAAATATGTTAAAAGGATGGAAAAAGGCGCACATAGGGTCCCGGGGGTGGGGAAATATAGTCACAGATGCAAGCATACTGGTCATCATTTTTTTTCCAGTATTGTGACAGAAAGCAGGTAGTCAGAGAAGAAGTAACAATCATAAAAATGCAAATGATGCAAAGCGTGAGCACTATAATCTGGTTAATACAATAAGTGATTATTTCCTCAAAGTATTCAGTAGGGAACAGATGAGTAACATGCCCTCCCTAAATAAAAATAATCCAAGTAAAATTATCCACAGTGGTCAATGAAAGAAATTCTATACAGGCTAAAAATGCTCAAAACAAATGAATTCTAGTATTGAACGGCATTGATCACCGAGCACTAAGAGAGACAAAGGTTGAGATTTGCAAGGCATTGACTGTCATTATAAATAAGTTAATAAAAAGTGTGGAGGACCTGGTAAAGCAGAAACTGGTTAACATGGTGCCTGTTTTCAAAAGGGTGAGTAAACAGAATCAACCAATTACAGGCTCATTAGTCTTACCCCATGCTCTGTAAAATAATGGAATTGAAGTAAAGGTGAGGATTACCTGTATGACAATTACCTAGTATAGCAGCGAATGTGCTCTTAGATGGAGCTGGTCCCACCTGGCCAACCTCCTTAATTTATTAAGAAAACAACATCCCTAGTGGACTGTGGTACACCTAGACTTCCAAACATCATTTGGCAAATTGCAGCATGAAAGACTACTACTGACATTTAAGGTGGTGGAGATTTAGGATAAAACCTGGAAAGGGATAAGAAATTGTTTGAAAAATAGTAAACTGTGGCTACTTATTACGAGGAACCATGTAGGGATGAGGCAAGTGCTGTATGGGGTGCCCCAGGGATTCTAATTGAGACTGCTACAATTTAAAATTTACATCAGTGACATGGGCCCGATATTTACGGGGAGGGTGCAGGGGAGGGTGGAAACAGACGAAGAACCTGTTTTCCTGCCCGACAGCTGAGCAAATTGACAGCCTGGCTGGCAGCTGGATGGGAAAACCACTGGCAGGAGGCTGCAGCCGGGGACTCTTGGGGACGATCCCCAGCAATTGGGAAAGGGGAAGGTCACCAATCGGGGCGGGGTATGAGAGAGGCCTTGTTTCTCCACGGCGGGACACTCTGACTTCCTGACCCTCTTCCGCTTGTTGTGGAGGAGGGTGGGGAGTTAATATCGAGCCCATGGATTCAGAAGCTGAATGCGAACCAGCCAAATTTGCATATGATGCCAAACTAATTCAGTTAATTCAGGCACAATAAACTGTGTTGGACAAAAAAGGGTAGATTTTATGAATTCACAATCCTGCTTTGTGCGCCCAAAGTGGGCGGTGCCCATGGAGAATTCGGGGAAATGGAGGCCCTGCCAGTCTTAACAGCAGGGCCTCGCTTAAATAAAACTTCTCGGACTCCCACCTCACACCAAACCAGATTTATTATCTGGCCGCCTGGTGGGAGCCGGAATTTGATGGCAGGAGGTCTTGGCTGGTGACCCGTGGGAGCAATCCCTGCCAGACAGTGGGAGGAGAGGTCTGGAAGTGATTGGGGATCGAGGGGGGAGGGGGAGATTCCAGCGTGATCGGGGGAAGGCTGAGGCTGGGAGGCCCAAGGACTCCTTGCGGGGCCTGGGGGGCGCACTCCTGCTCCTCCTGGCCCACAAGGAGTTCTAACAGAAGCAAATTAAAAAAAAAACTTACTGGAACCCTTTGGCCAGTCGGCTCTGCTGCTGGACTGCAGACTCGACTCGACTCTTGAATATTAATTTGGCCCCTGCCTGTCTTTAGCGGGACGCTCGTTGATGGCATGATTCCCGGTCATAAAAATTACGGCACCCGGGAATGTGGTGGGTGGGAGCCAGGAACTCGGATTTTAACATTTTAACCGATCCCACGCACCACTCCTGCTGGGCAAGGGAGGTTAAACTCCCTGCCTGTAAGTCAGGCATTCAGGCCAGTTAGCCCTGCTGACACTGATCTGTGCTCATGTGTTCTCAATGTGCTTTCCCAGCAGGTGAAGATCCATGAAAGGAGCGGGAATTTGTAAAATCACATATAAGTGGGCTGATCAATGGCTCCTGAAATTTAATATGGGGAAGTGTAAAGTACTACACCGGAGGAAATAATGAACAGAATACGTACTTTATAAATGGTGTTGAAAGAGTTCCGTAGGAAATTGAAGGAGATCTAGAGGGTTTAATAGACCAAACATATCGAATCATTATAGAACATAAATTAGCAAGGCAAATGGAAGCTGGACGACATAACTAAGACTGTACAGTGTTTCGATCCTACCACAACTTGAGTACTGTGTCCACTTCTGGTTGCCGAGGCACAAGTGAGACATTCAAGCCCTGGAGGTGGTTCAAAGAGTCACATGAATGATCCCTAATGTCAGAGGACTGAAGTAAGAGAAGAGACTGGAGAAATTTAAGCTTTTCAGCCTTGAAAGTAGATGACTGAGAAGTGATCTTATATATAGGAATATATAAGATAGTAAACAGTGTGCAAAGGTAAATCCGGAAAATGACTTCAAACTAAGCCATGAGAGTAGGACAAGGAGACATGGATTCCAATTAGTGAAAGACAAATTTAGGACTGATATTGGAAATTATTTTTGACACAAAGACTGATTAACACTTGGAATTGACATTCCAACTAGTGAAAGCAAAAGCCTCGGCATCAGTTGAAAGCTATGATGAAGGGGCTGCAGGATTTTTTTGGCCAATGATCTACATTGAATGGCTTTTCTCATCTGTAACTCCTTTGTGATGTCGAAACATTTCCTAATCTGTCACTCCTATTCATCAAGTACATCCATAAAGCTGAAATTTTTGTTAACAGTTGCTCATCCATGTAGGTTCTGCTGAATTAAACATTGGGCTGGCAAGTGACAAGTAATAATTGTGCCACATAAGTGGCAAGCATTGACCATCTCAAAAAAGAACAGGTCCTGCCATTCTCCCTAACATTCAAGGGCACCACCATCACTGAGTCCTCTCACCAACTACTAACTTAATTCAATTTTTTGATGAGGTAACTGTAAAGTCCGCGCCTCAATAATACACGGACTTCGGGAGAACAGTTTAACAGGTACTTTACTGAACAGGAGGCAACGTCAGACTGGAATACAGAAGCCTGCTAGGGCCTTTTATACAGGGGTGGTCACTGCCGGTACTGCAGTCTAAAACCAGTTATTCCCTTAAAGGTACATACACAAGAATTCCTCCCCTTTTAGATAAACAGTACATAACATTCATTTAACAACTAAATAATAACTAATTACAATTACAATTTTCTCGGTACTATATACATCAACTGAAATAGTCATTTATAAGTTCAGTCTTTGAGGAGGCTTCCTGATCCTGACTGGATAGCGCCTTTCTCGAGTATCCTGTTCTTGCGGTGGAGTCGATTCTGGCTCATTGTCATTGGTTGGTTCGTCAGCTTCCAATACCCCTGCTTCTGAGGTAGACGCAATCTGTACTTCGGGCTCATTACCAGGTGCACATGCTTGTGGTATAGGTTTGGCTTGTTCCTGTGACTCTAGAATCTGGTCAGCATGGCGTCTCACGATGCTCTCTCCAATGTCCACTGTGTACATTAGTGGTCCCTGCTGTATGCATATCGTTCCTGGCTGCCATTTTTCTGTTCGGTAGTCGCGGGCCAAGACTGGTTGCCCTATCTTGAAGCTCCTGGTTGGCTTCTCATTTATGTGCTGGAACTGCTTATCCTCAACATCTCGTCTTATGTTTGGTTTGAGCAAATCCAAGCGACATCTTAGCCTTCGGTTGAAAAACAGTACGGCTGGAGTTTGGTTGGTTACTGCACGTGTCGCATTCCGGTAAGCAAACAAGAAATTATCCACCTTGTGTTGTAGTGGTATGTGGTCATTATACATTGCCTTTATGGCCTTTTTAAAGGTCTGAACAAACCTCTCAGCCAATCCATTTGTGGCTGGATGATATGGGGCAGATGTGTAATGTTTCACCCCATTATTCTTCAGGAACCTCCGGAAATCCTCAGACACAAACTGTGGCCCATTGTTGGAGCAAATCTGTTCTGGCAACCCATTCCTGGCGAAGATGGTCCTTAGGACTGCAATAGTTTTCTCCGTGGTGGTTGAGGACATTTTAATGACCTCTGGCCATTTCGAATGGGCGTCCACAGCGATTAGAAACATTGAGTCCATAAATGGACCAGCAAAGTCAATGTGTACCCGTTGCCATGGAGATGAGGGCCACTCCCATGGATGTAGCGGGGCCTGTGGTGGAGCGTTTTGGACCTTCTGGCATCCTGTGCATCTCTTGGTCATATCCTCGATTTCTTTATCAATTCCCAGCCACCACACAAACGCCCTGACTAGGCTCTTCATTTTTACCCCTCCCAGATGACCCTCATGAAGCTCATTGAGCACTCTATCTCTCAACTTGGGTGGAATTACCACTCGGGATCCACACATCAAGGTCCCCCGGCACACTGACAGTTGTTCTCTCCTTGGCGAGAATGCTGGCAACAGTGAGTTGCCATATGCTGGCCATCCCTTCACCGTCAAATCATAGACCCGAGAGAGTGTCGGGTCATTTCGGGTTCCTTCTCAATACTTGCGTTTGTAACAGGCAAACATTCGACTATGGTCGCATGGAATATCTCCACAGGGTCCACAGCAGGTGCTTCTTCCACCGTAGGCAACGGTAGGTGCGACAGCCCATCAGCGTTTCCATGCTGTTTCATACCTTTGTACTCTATGTCGTACTGATGTGCCCCTAGAAAAAGTGACCATCTTTGCAGCCGTTGCGCCGTCATCACCGGAACGCCCTTCTTTGGGTTAAAAATTGACACCAGGGGCTGATGATCAGTCAGTAGGGTGAATTTCTGCCTGTGCAGATAGTGATTGAACTTCTTCACCCCCCACAGCAGACTGAGGGCCTCCCTGTCAATCTGGGCGTAGTTACGCTCGGCTGAGGTTAGCAAGCGCGATGCAAAGGCTATTGGCCTCTCTGAACCGTCACGGAGTTTGTGTGACAGCACCGCTCCAATGCCGTAAGGTGACGCATCACATGCCAACCAAATCGGTAGTGTTGGGTTGTAGTGGGCCAATACTTCTTTTGAAGTGATCAGGCATTTACATTCCTGAAAGGCACACTTACACTCATCACTCCATTTCCATGTTACTCCAGTTTGTAGCAGGGCGTTCAGTGGGTGCAGAATTGTAGATAAATTCGACAAGAACTTATGGTAGTAGTTCACCAACCCGAGGAACGAACTTAGTTGCGACACATTTTCCGCTGCTGGGGCCTTGACTACAGCCTCAATCTTGTCCGGCGACTTATGCAACCCTTCCTCATCAATCATGTGACCACAATACGAGATTTGTCTCCTGAAGAACTCGCATTTGGGGTGGTTGGCTCGTAGCCCATATTCCTGTAATCTGGTGAGCACCTGCTCCAGGTTGGCAAGGTGTTCACTGTCATTTTTGCCCGTAACTAGGATGTCGTCCAAATAACACTGGGTCCCTGGAATCCCTTGCAGGACTTGTTCCATCGCCCTCTGCCAAATAGCCGGGGCTGATGCTACCCCGAATACCAGTCGATTGTACTGGTAAAGGCCTTTGTGAGTGTTTATCGTGAGGTATTTTCTAGATGCTTCTTCCACCTCCATTTGTAGATACGCTTGGGCCAGATCAATCTTTGTAAAACGTTTCCCTCCAGATAGTGAGGCGAAAATATCTTCTATCCGCGGAAGTGGATATTGTACTGTGTGCAGGACTGGGTTCACAGTCACCTTGAAGTCCCCACAGATGCGAACTTTCTTCGTCTCCCCAGGCGTGCTGCTCAATGCTTTCTTCATTACAGGAACGATGGGTGTGGCCCACTCGCTCCAGTCCACCTTGGACAGCACACCTGAATGTTCCAGACTCTCCAGTTCAGCTTCAACGGCTGGGCGGATCGCGTATGGCACCGGTCTGGCCTTCAAACATTTTGGGTTTGCATTATTTTCAATCTTTATGGTTGCCTTTACTCCTTTTAGAGTCCCAAGTCCTTGTTGGAACACCTCTTCCGTGTCAGATAGAATTTGTGACAGACGTCCAGGTGCGACGTCATCATCCTTTTTGTCAGTCACAGTTAGCGCCTGAATGGAATGCCAATCCAATTGTATTTTTCGGATCCATTCACGTCCCAATAATGGTGGTCCTCCATCTCGTAGTATATACATATATAGTTTCTGCGTTTCCTTGCCATTATATTTAACTGGCACCCTTATTTTTCCTCGGGGTAAACCTTTTGCCCCGTGTATGTCTTCAATACAATGGACGTGTCCTTTAAGGGTATGTGTGAGAATAGCTGCTCATAGTCTCATCGATTCATGACAGTTAGGGCTGATCCTGTATCCAATTCCATCTTTACTGGGGACCCTGCTATCGTGAGGGTGACCCAAATGGTTCGGTGATCCTCCTTTGCGATCACATTGTGTAACTTTAGACAACTTAGTCTCCTGCTCCCGGAGTCCTTCACTCTCCTGATCTTCCGAACTACTGTCTGTCAGTTTCTTTACTTTCCTGTACTGTTCTTTATTAGTTCTTGTCATGCTGGTTTTCTTTCCCGACCTGCAGATTCTTGCTATATGTCCCATTTTCCCGCATTGCCTGCATATTTTGTCCTTAAACCAGCAGTCCTTCTGCTCATGGGTTGTTCTGCCGCAGCGATAGCACTTTTCTGCTCCATACGCCATTTCGTTAGTGCTGTATTCTTGTGGTTTCTGTTGTATTTCCGCAGCTCCCCGTGCTGCTGCTTCGTAGGATACTGCCTTGCTGAAAGCCTGTTCTAGCGTCAGGTCCTTTTTTGAAAGTAGTCGGTTCTGGGTTCCTTCACTCTGGAGCCCGCAGACAAACTTATCCCGTAAGGTGTCTGCCAGTCCTGCTCCGAACTGGCAGTGCTTCGATAACTTGCGTAGTTCCGTAAGATAGTCAGCATTGCTCTCATCTTTGTGCTGGTTTCTTTTATGGAACTTGAATCTTTCTGCTATCGGCAGTGGTGTAGGGCTTAGGTGTTCCTGTAAGATATGAACAATCTCCTCAAAACTTTTCTCCATTGGTTTAGCTGGGGTAATCAAATTCCGCAATAGGCCGTACGTACTCGTGCCCATCAGATTTAATAATACCGACGCCCTCTTTCCATCGGCCACCTCATTTGCCTTGCAGTACACTTCAATTCTTTCTACATACGTGATCCAGTCTTCTACCTCGTTGTCGAAAGCGGTGATACTGCCACTTTTCGGCATCTTGGGTGATTTAAAATGGCGCCTCCCGCGCTTTTGCTTCTTCCCCAATGGAATAAAATGGCGCCTCCTGCGCTTTTGCTTCTTCCCCAACGGGATAAAATGGCACCTCCCGCGCTTTTGCTTCTTCCCCTTGCTGCCACGCTGCTCCTAGCGTTCTACAGGGTAATGGCGGCGACCCGCGGCTTCGGCGCGTCTCGCTTTCCTTCCCCCCGTTTATTTTCTCTCCGTTGCCCTGTTCTTGAGCACCGACCGCGCCCTGTGTGCTCCACCCTCTCTCTCTCTTGTTTTCTTTTCCTGGCGACACTGCGCGGCCCGTTTTGTAGAGCCGCTCGATTGAGCTTGAGCCCGCCGCAGTCCGGAAGGGTCAGCGCGCCACCTGCTACCAGCATGATTTTCTGGAACACCTTAATCGGGGAGCCAAGCACAGCTCTCCACAGTCTCTCCCGCAATTCTCCGAACACCGATGACTTCTTTGGGCGGTTGCCCGCGGTCGACGCCCGTTGCTCAGACTACGACCTCCAAGAACCCTCCTCTTGGGGCGAGATCCCCATGAGATGATGCCACACTGCAGGTGAGTTCGAACTTACTTGTCGCCACTGTAAAGTCTGCGCCTCAATAATACACGGACTTCGGGAGAACAGTTTAACAGGTACTTTACTGAACAGGAGGCAACGTCAGACTGAAATACAGAAGCCTGCTAGGGCCTTTTATACAGGGGTGGTCACTGCTGGTACTGCAGTCTAAATCCAGTTATTCCCTTAAAGGTACATACACAACAGTAACAGAGAGGGTTGATGAGGTTAATGCGGTTGATGTGGTGCACATGGACTTCCAAAAGGCGTTTAATAGAGTGCCACATAATAGGCTTGCCAGCAAAGTTGAAGCCCATGGAATAAAAGGGACAGTGGTAGCATGGATACGAAATTGACTAAGTGCCAGGAAACAGAGTTGTGGTGAACGGTTGTTTTTCAGACTGGAGGAAGATATACAGTGGTGTTCCCAGGGGCCAGTACTAGAATCACTGCTTGTCTTGATATATATTAATGATTTGGACTTAGGTGTACAGGGCACTATTTCAAAATTTGCAGATGACAGAAAACAAGAAGTATAGTGAACAGTGAAGATAGGGATATACTTCAAGAGGACATAGACAGGCTGGTGGAATGAGCGGGCACATGGTAGATGATATTTAATGCAGAAAAGTGCAAAGTGATACATTTTGGTAGGAAGAATGAGGAGAGGCAATATAAACTAAAGGTTACAATTTGAAAGTGGGTGCAGAAACAGAGAGACCTGGGGGTATATGTACACAAATCATTAAAAGTGGCAGGACAGGTTGAGAAAGTGGTTAAAAAAGCATACGGGATACTGGGCTTTATAAATAGAGGCACAGAGTACAAAAGCAAGGAAGTTATGATGAACCTGTAGGAGTCTACGTACTCCTAGCAAAAAATACTGAACTCGGAGAGGTTCAACAGAAAAGGTTTAATTGTTGAGGCTACATGTTGAACACAAAATGGCGTCAGAGACTACACCAAGTCTGACTGCTTTTCATCAGTCCACAGCTTCGACTGCTCCTCCCCCGCTCTGGGCTTAACTATGTTGCAGATCGAGTTTCTTAAAGGTGTGATCCTTCTTAAAGGCATGACGCCTGATTTATAGTCTACGGACCGAAAAGTGGATTGTGTCCTTTCTGTGATCGGTACGCCACACAGCTCCCCCCAGAATCCGCTAGTAGTGAGTGTACGAACCAGCGTGGTGACTTGATGGCACGGCTGGAACGGCTCTTGGCGGTTGGTGTCGGGAGCGGGGCGGTCGGACGCGTCTGGCTCTGAGGCGGGCTGCCCCGCGGTGGGGGTTGGCCCACTTGAACGGGTTCATCGGGCTCTAGGTGCGCCAGCTTGAGCCGGTCGACCGACACCTTGTCAGTTCTGCCGCCCACTTCGAGGAGGAAGAACTTGTTCCCCGTCTGGAGTACCTTGTAGGGTCCGTTGTATGGGGGCCATAGAGGTCCTTGGTGGACATCATGGCGCACAAAAACAAATTTGGCCATGTGCAGGCTAGGTGTTACACGGGTTGCTGGCTCGCCATGCTGGCCGGTGGGTACCGGAGCGATCTCTTGTGCTTGGTTGGCGAAAGCGCGGCGTTGCTGGTCAGCCGACCAGGGGGTCGTGGCGGTGGGCAGGAACTCTCCGGGTACGCGCAGCGGCTGGCCATACACGAGTTCCGCCGCCGAGGCTTGCAGGTCTTCCTTGACCGCGGAGTGTAGGCCAAGTAGCACCCACGGGAGGCGGTCGATCCAAGCCTTGTCCTCGAGGCTGGCGCGGAGGGACGCCATCATGGACCTGTGGAATCGCTCGCACAGTCCGTTGGTTTGGGGGTGGTAAGCCGTGGTGCAGTGAACGGCCACCCCGAGGTTTCGGGCAATGGCGGCCCACAGATCAGAGGTGAACTGCGGGCCTCTATCCGACGTCATGTCGGAGGGGACGCCGAACCGAGCGACTCAGGTACTGATGAACGCCCTCGCGATGTCGGCGGTGGTGGTGGACGTCAGTGGAATGGCCTCGGGCCAGCAGGTGGTACAGTCCACGATTGTCAGCAGGTGCGTGTGACCTTCTGATGGCGGCAGGGGGCCGACGAGGTCGATGTGGACGTGGTCAAACCTTCTTTCTGGCACGGTGAACTCCTCGAGTGGGGCTTTGACGTGCTGGTGGATTTTAGCACGCTGGCAAGCTATGCAGGATCTGGACCAGACGAGCACATCTTTGCGCAGGCCGCGCCAGACAAATCGGTTGGCCACCAGTCTAATGGACGCGCGGGTGCCGGGGTGTGAGAGGCCGTGGACGATGTCGAACACCCGTTTTCGCCAGGACGCCGGGACTACGGGGCGGGGTTGCGCCAAGGAGGTGTCGCATTTGACTGTGACGGCAGACGGGCCGCAGGCGATGTCGGTCAGTCGCAGCCCTGGGAGGGTTGTGGGCGCGGAGAGCAGATCGGGGCCAGTACGTTGCTCCGCTGCCAGTTGCGCATAGTCCACTGCCAGGTGGGCGCCGTGGACGGCGGGGCGGGATAGGCAGTCGGCCACCACGTTGTCTCGACCAGAGACGTGCCGGATGTCTGTGGTGAATTCGGACACCGCGGCGAGCTGGCGTTGTTGCCTGGCTGACCACGGGTCCGCAGATTTCGCCATCGCGAATGTCAGGGGTTTGTGGTCGACAAACGCGGTGAAGGGGCGGCCCTCCAGAAGAAATCTAAAATGGCGGACTGCCAGGTACAGTGCGAGGATCTCGTGGTCAAAGGCGCTGTTTTTGGCCTCAGGGGGGCGCAGCTGGCGGCTGAAAAAGGCCAGCGGTTGCCAGGCCCCGTTGACCCACTGTTCGTACACGGCGCCAACCGTGTGGTCGGAGGCGTCCGTGGTGAGGGCCACCCTGGCGTTGGGCTGTGGGTGAGCGAGCATGGTGGCGTCGGCAAGCGCCTTTTTGGTCGAGTCAAAAGCGGTCAACATGTCCGCCGACCACTCGATCGCAATTCTGTCTTTCTTACCCCGGAGGGCTTCGTATAGGGGCCACATGAGGGAGGCCGCTCCGGGAATGAAGCGGTTGTAAAAGTTGATCATCCCCAAGAACTCCTGGAGGCCTTTGATGGCGGTAGGCCGGGGGAACTGCTGGACGGCTTGCACCTTGCCGGGCAGGGGAATGGCTCCGTCCTGCGTGATGTGGTGGCCGAGGAATTCGATCCTGCTGAGGCCGAATTGGCACTTGGCTGGGCTGATGATGAGCCCGTGCTCACTGAGCCGCTGGAACAGGGTGCAGAGGTGCTCGATGTGTTCCTGCTTGGAGGAACTAGCTACCAGGATGTCATTCAGGTAGACAAAGAGGAACTTCAGGTCCCAGAGGACCGAGTCCATGAGCCGCTGGAAGGCCTGGGCTGCGTTTTTGAGGCCGAAGGGCATTCGGAGGAACTCGAATAGTCCAAAAGGGGTGATTATGGCCGTCTTGGGAACGTCCATGGGGTGGACTGACACCTAATGGTAACCGCGCACCAGGTCGACTTTGGAGAAGACTGAGCAGCCGGCCAGTCTAGCCGAGAAGTCTTGAATGTGCGGTATGGGGTACCGATCCATCGTGGTGGTGTCGTTTAGGCGCCGGTAGTCCCCGCAGGGGTGCCATCCCCCATCGGGTTTGGTGACGATGTGGAGTGGGGAGGCCCAGGGGCTGTTGGAGCGGCAGATGATGCCGAACTGTTCCATTGTGGTGAACTCGGCCCGCGCGATCTCCAGCTTGGCCGGGTCCAGCCTGCGGGCGTGGGCATACACCAGTGGGCCTGTGGTGGGGATGAAGTGTTCTACCCCGTGCTTAGCAACTTTCGCGGAGAAGGTCGGGTTGGTGAGGGCTGGGAACTCAGCCAGGAGTGCTGAGTAGTCGTCCATTGAGCGGGCGCGGCGGGTTGGGGGGGAGCCATGGCACCCGGGATAGGTGACATGGTGTTCATGTCCACAAGGCGGCGCCGAGGCATGTCGACCAACAGGTCGTGGGTGCACAGGAAATCCACACCGAGGAGCGGGGAGAGCACCTTGGCGGTGATAAACTCCCAGTGGTAGCGGCGGCCTGCGAGGTCGATGGTGACGGTGCGGGTGCCGTACGTCCGGACGTCGGTGCCGTTGGCGGCAGCCAGCGCAGGGCCGCGGCCGCCTCGCTGGATCTCGAGGGCGGACGCGGGGATGATGCTGCACTGCGCGCCTGTGTCGCATAGGAAACGGCGTCCGGAGGCGCTGTCCATAACGTACAGCAGCGCGCCTGCTTGCCCCATGGCCATCGTGTAGGCCAGTGTGGGGGCGGTTGGAAACACGCAGGGATGGCTGCAGCGGCGTGCCCGTGCGCCGAACCGGGTATGGAAGTAGCAGTAGCCCTGGGTCGGAGGGCTTGGGGGACGTGGGGGCCTGGGGGGCCTCGTGGCCGAGCTGTGTGGCTGTGCGATAGAGGGTGAAGCGCGCACCGACGCTGCAGAGGCCAGGTCGGGGGTGACGGCGTGGTTGGAGCTGACGGACAGGAGCTTATCGGCTTCGTCGGCCAGGACCTCGAGGTCCGTGAGGCTGGACGCCACGATCGCCGGGTGGATGCTGGGAGGTAGTTGTCGGATAAAGAACATGCGGAAGAGGGAGCCAGGCGGTTTCTCGTCTGTCAGAGCAAGCATGTGTGAGAGCAAGTCTGACGGCGTGGAGTCACCGAGGCCCGGGATGTCGAGGAGGTGGCAGTTGCGCAAAAATTGGGAGGCTGTGAATTTTTTAAGGAGCGCGGCCTTGAGATGTGCATACTTGCCTTCCTCCGGAGGGTCTTGTAGTGTTGTCCAGACTTTCGTGATTGTGGAGCTGCCCAGGGAGGCGAGGAGGTAGTCGTACATCATTGCGTCGGCGGTGATGCCGCGGAGTCGGAATTGCGATTCGGCTTGAAGGAACCAGGTGGTGGCTAGGTTCTCCCAGAACTCCGGCAGCTTCACAGAAACTGCGTTTGTGTCAGCCATGGTTACGCTTAGGAGTCGTCCTGAGCATCGGGGTCACCAATGTAGGAGTCTACATACTCCTAGCAAAAAATACTGAACTCGGAGAGGTTCAACAGAAAAGGTTTAATTGTTGAGGCTACATGTTGAACACAAAATGGCATCAGAGACTACACCAAGTCTGACTGCTTTTCATCAGTCCACAGCTTCGACTGCTCCTCCCCCGCTCTGGGCTTAACTATGTTGCAGATCGAGTTTCTTAAAGGTGTGATCCTTCTTAAAGGCATGACGCCTGATTTATAGTCTACGGACCGAAAAGCGGATTGTGTCCTTTCTGTGATCGGTACGCCACAAACCATTATAAAATACTGGTTCGGCCACAACTGGAGTATTGTGTCCAATTCTGCGCTTTAGGAAGGATGTGAAGGCCTTAGAGAGGGTGCAGAAAAGATTTATAAGAATGTTCCCAGGGTTCAGAGACTTCAGTTACATGGATAGACTGGAGAAGCTGGGGTTGTTCTGCTTAGAGCAGAGAAGATTGAGGGGGGATTTGATTGAGCTGTTCAAAATCATGAGGGGTCCAGAGTGAGTAGATAGAGAGAAACTGTTCCCATTTGATGGAGTGTGGCATCAAGGAGCCCTAGCAAAACTGAAGTCAATGGGAATCAAGGGGAAAACTCTCCATTGGTTGGAAACATACCTAGCACAAAGGAAGTTGGCTGTGGTTGTTGGAGGTCATTCATCTCAATCACATGACATCACTGCAGGAGTTCCTCAGGGCAGTGTCCTAGGCCCAACCATCTTCAGCTGTTTCATCAATGACCTTCCCTCCATCATAAGGTCAGAAATGGGGATGTTCGCTGATGATTGCACACTGTTCAGCACCATTCGAGATGCGTCAGATACTGACGCAGTCCGTGTCCATATGCAGCAAGACCTGGACAACATTCAGACTTGGGCTGACAAGTGGCAAGTAACATTCGCACCACACAAGTGCCAGGCAATGACCATCTCCAACAAGCGAGACCCTAACCATCTCCCCTTGACATTCAATGGCATTACCATCGCTGAATCCCCCACTATCAACATCCTGGGGGTCACCATTGATCAGAAACTGAACTGGACCAGCCATATAAATACTGTGGCTACAAGAGCAGGCCAGAGGCTGGGAATTCTGCGGCGAGTGTCTCACCTCCTGACTCCCCAAAGCCTTTCCACCATCTGCAAGGCACAAGTCAGGAGTGTGATGGAATACTCTCCACTTGCCTGGATGAGTGCAGCTCGAACAACACACAAGAAGCTCGACACCATTCAGGATAAAGCAGCCCGCTTGATTGGCACTCCATCCACCACCTTCAACATTCACTTCCTCCACCACCGGCGCACTGTGGCTGAAGTGTTTACCATCTACAGGATGCACTGCAGCAACTCGCCAAAGCTCCTTCAACAGCACCTTGCAAACCCACGACCTCTACCACTTAGAAGGACAAGGGCAGCAGACGCATGGGAACATCACCACCTACAAGTTCCCCTCCAAGCCACACACCATCCTGACTTGGACCTGTATCGCCGTTCCTTCACTGTCGCTGGGCCAAAATCCTGGAACTCCCTTCCTAACAGCATTGTGGGTGTACCTACACCATATGGACTGCAGCGGTTCAAGAAGGCGGCTCACCACCACCTTCTCAAGGGCAATTAGGGATGGGCACTAAATGCAGGCCTAGCCAGCGACGCCCACATCCCATCAATGAATTTTTAAAAAGGTTCGAGAACCAGAGGGCACAGATTTAAGCTGATTGGCAGAAGATCCAAAGGCGACATGAGGAAAAACTTTTTTACACAGCGGGTGGTTATGATCTGGAATGCACTGCCTGAAAGGGTGGTGGTGGCAGACTCAATCATGGCTTTCAAAAGGGAATCGGATAAGTACCTGAAGGAAAAAAAAATTGTAGTCCTACGGAGAAAGGGCAAGGGATTGGGACTAGCTGAAGTGCTCTTGCAGAGAGCCAGCACGGGCTTGACGGGACGAATGGTCTCCTACTGTGCTGTAACGATTATATGATTCTATGATCACCATTAATAGGTATTTTCATGGACTAAATCCTTCGGGATGGTGGCTAGGGAGGACAAATTGTATTAGTCAATTGTTCTTAGTTGATTTGCACGGTTACATACAAGTTATCCTCTCTCACCCAAAGTAGCCTGGCTATCTCTTCCTCCTGGTACTAAGGGACTATCCCTTACCTAAATTCCCATGGTGCCACTTTTTCATTATACTTGATAAAAAGTAAGAATTCCTAGAATCTAGAATGGTCCCCATGGATTGGAAGGTAGCAAACGTAACCCAGCTACTTAAAAAAGGAGGGACTGAGAAAACAGGGAAGTGTAGACCAGTTAGCCTGACATCATTAGTAGGGAAAGAGCTAGAACCTGTTATTAAGGACATCATAATATGATTGGGAAGAGTCATAATAAGAATATCATAATATGATTGGGTGGAGTCAACATGGATTTATGAAAGGAAAATTATGTTTGACAAATTGGTTAGAGTTTTTGAGGTTGTTACTGGCAGGGTAGATAAGTAGGAGCCAGTGGATGTACTGTAGTATATTTGGATTTTCAAAAAGCATTCAAAAAGGTGCCGCACAAGAGGTTATTACACAAAACTAAGGCTCATGGGATTTGGGGTAATATACTAGCATGAATTGAGTATTGTTTACCAGACAAAAAACAGAGAGTAGGAATAAATGGGTCATTTTCAAGTTGGCAGGCTGTAACTAGTGGTGTACCGCAAGGATCAGTGCTTGGGCCTCAGCTATTTACAATCTATATCAATGAGGGGACCGGGTGTAATGTATCCAAGTTTGCTGACGATACAAAGCTAGGTGGGAAAGTAAGTTGTGAGGAGGACACAGAGGCTGCAAAGGGATATAGATAGGTTAAGTGAGTGGGCAAGAACATGGCAGATGGAATATAATGTGGAGAAATGTGAAGTTATCCACTTTGGTAGGAAAAGTAGTAAAGCAGAATATTTTTTAAATGGCGAGAGACTGGGAGATGTTGGTATTCAGAGGGATCTGGATGTCCTTGTACACAAATCACAGAAAGTTAACATGCAGGTACAGCAAGCAATTAGGAAAGCAAATGGCTTGTTAGCCTTTATTACAAAGGGATGGGAGTATAAGAGTAAAGAAGTCTTACTGCAATTATATAGGACTTTGGTGAGACCACACCTGGAGTACTGTGTACAGTTTTGGTCTCCTTACCTAAGGAAGGATATACTTGCCTTAGAGGGAGTGCAACAAAGGTTCACTAGACTGATTCCTGGGATGAGGGGATTGCCCTATGGGGAGAGATTGAGTAGACTTGGCCTATATTCCCTAGAGTTTAGAAAAATGAGAGGTAATCTCATTGAAACATAAAATTATTAAAGGGCTTGACAGGGTAGATGCTGGGAGGATGTTTCCCCTGACTGGGAAGTCTATAACTAGGGGTCACAGTCACAGAATAAGGGGTTGGCCATTTAAGACTGAGAGGAGGAGAAATTTCTTCCCTCAAAGGGTTGTGAATCTTTGGAATTCTCTACCCCAGAGAGCTGTGGAGGCTCAGTCGTTGAATATATTCAAGACAGAGATCGATAGATTTTTAGCTACTAAGGGAACCAAGGGATTTGGGGATAATGCGGGAAGGTGGAGTTGAGGTCGAAGATCAGCCATGATCTTAATGAATGTGGGAGCAGGCTTGAATGACCTACTCCTGCTCCTATTACTTATGTTATTATTTTATTTTCTATTCAAAGGATAGATTCCTCCTCCATCAGCTTGTGATGAAGAATTGCTGCAGTTTCCCTGTCCTATGGGAGTAACACAGTCAGTGTATTCATCTCAGACTGTACAAGGTTGATTCCTTCTTGTTGTAGTAGATCCTTATTTTTTTTTCTTTCTTTGCAAATTTTATTGCATTCCTCCTGAAAGCATTGACCCCATTCTGAGGCAGAGTTTCACAGATGACAGGCACTTGCTCAAAGGATCATTCTTTATGTGTGAGCATTGATAGTGAGTATTGCTGGGCAAATCAACCTTGGGGGGAACAGCCAAGCCTCATCCTGTCCTCACCCAATATTTACACATACACACTTTCAGCAGTGTTCACTGGGTAGTGACAGGAGCAGAAACCTTGGCTGATATTCCCCTCCCTAAAATGGGTGATCAGGCCAAGTGTAGAATCCTTACTGATACCTACACTGAGGTTAGCTAACTCAGAACAGAGCAGGGGTCAAATCTGCCACCTTCCTGGTCTGTATGACTCAGTTATGCACTGGATAAAGTTGCTGACGTATTGCGGGATAATTATGTCTGTCTAACTAGGATGTACAATGCTGTGCTAATGGGGAACATATTTTGGTGGCATTTGATGCTAAAAATATCTTCATGTTGATTCAAAACCTTTTAGACGGATAATTCTACCTCCCCATAGTCTTATTTTGTGTTGCTTTTTCATTACCATTATCTGGCCTTCAGCACCAGCACAGGTTGACTAATTAAATTTCTGATCTACCTTCTAGTAGAATTATTACTGTACAAAATGTAATAAAAATTGTGCAATTCCAGTAAATTAGCCTGCAGAACTGAGTCTAAGTAAGAAAAATGGAACTATTGGCCCGATAATAACTCAGAGGCGTTTTGGGAGTGGGAGAGTGTCCGATACTGGGTGGGAAACCAGGAAGTAATTTCTGTCTGTCTGTGGCATTTTAACACAGCCACCTCATTACATTACTCTGGGTTTGCCATCGAATGCGCGGCAGCGGGCGTGATGTGGACCCACCTGACGGGATCTCAAATCAAGTATTGAAAGTATGAATCCAAGGATGGAATTTGGAGGAGTTGGGAGGTTTTTGCAGAGACAGTAATTGCAGAATATAATATCACATGTCCAGCAGCAGGCGATGGACCTCACAGACGACAAATCCTCAGAGGAGCTGATTACTTCATGTTTACCATGCACCAACGCAAATACTTGCACTTTGGTGGGTCCAGTTAGACAGATAGTTGGGTTTTCAACTGGTTACTCAGAATTCACAAGTGGGCAAGAGCAGACAGTGGTGGCAGGGACATCTGTGGAGAGTCTGTGCCGGAGGGCGCTGCCCTCTCCAAGCTCTGCTCAGCTCGACACAGATGCTGAACCCTGGGGGTCATTGATGAAAAGGATAATCAGGCCTTCCACGCTCATGGTCCAAAATTACAGAGAGAATAGAAGAGTTCAGCTCAAGTATGAGTGGGTTGATGTTGCAGGGCTATGCGAGGATTTCTTCTTCTATGGATAGATTAGGCAACTCAGTGGAACATCAATCACGGCAATGAAATGAGTCCATGAATGCCTTGACCATGGCCGTGCACACTCTGGATGTCAACATGTTTGGTTACTTAAATAGGATGACAGACACCTTAGCTTCGGCCTTACAGCACGTCATTGACCTACACGAAGCTGCGCTCCAGCAGAGTGGTAGGAGTGAATTGCGGCTGGCCCATGAGAGGGATGATGGTGAAAGTGAGGATACCATTCAAAGCACTCGCACTCCTCACCTGTTACTCCATCACCCACCCCCCGCCCAGTCAGCCTCCTCTCCCGATGGCCGAGTCTGCCCTTGTTCACAGGTGCAAGCGGAGCAGTCTTTGATGGGGCCCTCACAAGCTCCAAAACCCAGAGGTCATCGGCCAAGAGCATCTCAGCAGTCAGAACAAGGATCTGAGCAGCCTGCCTCTACCTCTGCTGAAGCCACAGGGGTTGCACCACGCAGGAGTGGTAGGAAAAGGAAGAGTAAAGCTTTGTTGTTGTACAAAGATGGGCACATTGGGTGTATGGATGTGGTTGTTACATGGGTGCAGTGTTGGTAACTAACTGAACCTTACAACTATTAATGAATCCCTGGCATTCTGGGCAGCAATGTGAGCGGCTGGTGCTGCATTGAGGTCGCCATTTTCCTTCTACTCCTTTGATTCATCCACAAGCGATGTGTGCTCAGCGCCTCATTCCTCCTGCAGCGCCAATCCTCGCTGCTGCACAATGTTGTCCAGAGCGCAGCACACCACACCACGATCATTCTGGAGACCCACGCTGGTGCATACTGAAGGGAGTCTCCAGATCTGTCCAGGCACCTGAAGCACATCTTGAGCATGCCGATTGCTTGCTCAATGACACATCTGGTTGTCATATGGCTTTCACCGTACCGCTCTTGGGCTTCATTGGTTGGGTTTCTCATGGGTGCCACGTTGTAAGGGGTATCCTTTGTCTCCTAGCAGCCACCCCCTAAATCTGCTTGCAGGTTCAAAGAGGTCGGGGTGTTTGGACTAGTGCAGGATGTTAGCACCACGGCTGCTCCCCGGGAATCTTGCACACACCTGCATAAACATTTTCTTGTTGTTGCACACCAGCTGCACATTGAAGGAATTAAATCCCTTGCAGTTATGAATACTCCTGGCTGATATGGGGTTACACGGATTGCACATGTGTGCAGTCACTGATGCCCAGCACCTGTGGGAAGCCAGCCAGAGCCGCAAACCCGAGTGGCTGCTCATTGTGACTGGCATCATCACAGGCGAAGTTGACATAATTGCCGACTCTGGCAAACAACTTATCAGTGACCTATTTTATGCATTCATGTACAGCTGACTGGGCGATCCTGGATATGTCTCCGGCAGTGCCCTGGAAGGATTTGGAGGTAAAAAAAATGTTGAGGGCAATGGTCACTTTCACAACCACTGGTAATGATTGGCCACCAGGTCCAGCAGAGAGCAGGTCTTCTTCTAGAAGGCTGCAGATGTCTGCCACCGCCTGATGCAACAACATCAGCCTCTGGAAGCACTGCTATTCCAAGAGGTCTGGGAAGCTGAGCCATTACCTGTACACCCTGTTACGTGAGTAGTGCCTCATGTGAGCTCCACCCCTCTGATGCTCCCCTCCCTGTTGGCCACCTGCAGGTCTCTCCACAGCAGGCTGTTAGTGCAGCTGATGGTCACCTTGCTCCTTGTTTGAGGTCCAATCTAGACAGTCTTGGTGCCACTCATCCAGATCTTGGATCTCAATACCTCCAAAGTGCAGAAATTAACCTCATCACAAGTGCTCTCAACAAATGCTTTCCTAGTGGTAGGTAAGAAAGTAGCTGTGAGCGCTTAGTATTTATTGCTGTATTTGCCTGACTTTTAATGAGTCTCATGAATTGCTGGTCTGTTCTTGTCTTGGTTTCAATGGCAATTTTCAAGAAGCCTGGGAAACCCATGGATGCACCGTTAAATTTGAATGTACGTTAGAATATCACTGGAATTGATCGATTAAGATATTTAAATTGGTAACCTGCCACTCCGGAGTGGGATATGCGCAACCAGCCAAACACGCCGGAGTTAAAACCGGAACCTGATGCAAGCGTATTTTCTCCCACTTTAACCCCCTCACCTGCACCTAAACTTATGTGCTGCTCCAGGCTCAAATTCCCCCCACTGTATTAAAGATTAATGCACATAAAGACTGACCTAATAAGTTACGAGCAATTACCTTCTTGCTAGTAAGGGGCCATCAAATTGCACTCATTCGTAAAGGCTTCAGTGTTGAGCTCAGCAGAGTCTACCACCACAGATGACATCTCTCTTCTGCCTAGTAGCCTAACCTGTGATGCATTACACAAGATCATCCTCACAGGTCTCACAGCCGTAACATATATTTTGACCCAGAAATTACATGACCTTTTAATATTCTGTCAGATGTGACTGTGATCTTTTTGCATTATTCTAATGCTGCTGTGATCAAAACACATAATTAGTCTTGGTGCTGAGTCATTTCTGTAATGACATTCCTGCTAACCGGAGGGTATGTGATCCCTGCTACCGCTTCTGCTGCTGTTCTTCTAGTTTGTGGAACTGCATTAAAAAAATGACTTTTAAGGGTTCATTTCCACTACAAAGGCAACAACAGTAAAATGTGATTTTAAAGTTGTAAAGTGAATCCAGAAAAAGCAGCAAACCTGAGGATTTGGAGCAATTTAGGATTCAGCAAAGGAGGACAAAGGGATTAATTAAGAGGGGGAAAATAAAGTATGAGAGTAAGCTTTCAGGGAACATAAAAACTGATTTTAAAAGCTTCTATAGATATGTGAAGAGAAAAAGATTGGTCAAGTCAAGCATAGGCCCCTTGCAGTCAGAATCAGGGGAATTTATAATGGGGAACAAAGAAATGGCTAACCAATTAAATACATACCTTGCTTCTGTCTTCACAAAGGAGGACACAAATAACCTCCCAGAGATGTCGGGGAACATAGGGTCTAATGAAAGGGAGGAATTGAATGAAATCAGTATTTGTAGGGAAATGGTGTTAGGGAAATTGACGGGATTGAAGGCTGATAAATCTTCAGGGCCTGATAATCTACATTCTAGTGTACTTAAGGAAGTTGCCCTAGAAATAGTAGATGCATTGTTGGTCATTTTCCAAAATTCTATAGACTCTGGAACAGTTCCCATGGATTGGAGGGTAGCTAATGTAACTCCATTATTTAAAAAAGGTGGTAGAGAGAAAATGAGGAATTATAGACTGGTAAGTCTGACATCGGTAGTGGGGAAATGCTAGAGTCCATTATAAAAGATGTAATAGCAGAGCATTTGGAAAATAGTGACAGGATCGGACAAAGTCAACATGGATTTACAAAAGGTAAATCATGCTTGACTGATCGACTGAAACTTTCTGAGGATGTTACTGTTAGAATAGATAAGGGAGAACCAGTGGATGTGGTGTATTTGGACTTTCAGAAGGCTTTCGATAAGATCCCACATAAGAGATTAGCGTGCAAAGTTAAAGCACATGGGATTGGGGGTAAGGTACTGTCTTGGATAGAGAACTGGTTGGCAGACAGGAAGCAAAGAGTTGGAATAAATGGGTCCTTTTCCGAGTGGCAGGCAGTGACTAGTGGGGTACTGCAGGGATCGGTGCTAGGACCCCAGCTATTCAAAATTCCCCCCAGTGTATTAAAGATTAATGCACATAAAGACTGACCTAATAAGTCATGAGTAATTCCCTTCTAGCTAGTAAGGGGGCCATCAAATTGCAGTCATTCGTAAAGGCTTCAGTGTTTAGCTCAGCAGAGTCTACCACCACAGATGATATATCTCGTCTGCTTAGTGGCCTAACCTGTGATGCATTACACAAGATCATCCTCACAGGTCTCACAGCCATAACATATATTTTGACCCAGAAATTACATGACCTTTTAATATTCTGTCAGATGTGACTGTGATCTTTTTGCATTATTCTAATGCTGCTGTGATCAAAACACATAATTAGTCTTGGTGCTGAGTCATTTCTGTAATGACATTCCTGCTAACCGGAGGGTATGTGATCCCTGCTATCGCTTCTGCTGCTGTTCTTCTAGTTTGTGGAATTGCATAAAAAAACATGTCTTTTAAGGGTGCATTTCCACTACAAAGGCTGCATCAGTAAAATGTGATTTTGCTTTGCACCAATTTTAAAGTTGTAAAGTGAATCCAGAAAAGGCAGCAAACCTGAGGATTGGGAGCAGTTTAGGATTTAGCAAAGGAGGACAAAGGGATTAATTAAGAGGGGGAAAATAGATTATGAGAGTAAACTTGCAGGGAACATAAAAACTGATTTTAAAAGCTTCTATAGATATGTGAAGAGAAAAAGATTGGTGAAGTCAAGTGTAGCTGTGGGGGGCTTCGTTTCTGTGGTTTACGGTAATTTAACTTCCTTTACCTGGTTTATGGTAATTTACCTGGTCAAGCAGCCTTTTCATTTCACAGACTGAGACCAATACCAAACAGCGGTTTTGAATCGCTAAACCCACCCTTCCAGTTCTGACTGGAGGACTTATAATTAGTGATATATTAAAACGGACAACTGGTCTGGATGTGAGAAATCAACTTTTATTAAACTAAAGAAAACTACACCACATGATTTTAGTAATCACTGTACAATTGCTTAAATGGGGGAAGACAGATGGCAAAATGAGGGATAAATAGCTACAATGTTAATTAAACAATCTTAGCAATTTCCCTTAAATTACCACCCCCTTTAACTCCTTACTAGATTGCCGTGCTGAGGCATCAGAAACCTGCTCACCTGTGGTCCAAGGAAGTAAGAGAGATAGCTTCTCAGGAGCTATCTTTATATCCTGCCAGCTCCTGCTGTTTGGCGCTGAAAGGGTCTGTGTGCAAATTGGTGCCCAAAAGTTCTAATGCACAAGAGAGAGGCTATGATTGGCTGATTCAAATAAAGCTTGGAGTGGTTTGAATGTGTCTACATTCTGGGGCCAAAATGTTCCCGCCCACATCCGGAGTTTAATGGGTGATTAGAAACCCATTCATTCCTTATCAAACTTTCCGTAGTTTCGATATGTCCCATTATGTGTAAGTAGTGTTGAATGGTGCTGGATTTCTGTGTAATCAGAAGCCCTTTGTCCTGCGGTCAGTCTCAAGTGGTTTAATCCCTTATGTCAACATCCTGCAGTTTCAATAAATAAACATCGATTGTCAGCAGGGAAGGGAAATCCCCTTTGATTGACAGAATCTGACTGCCACTGCTTGATCCTCCCACTCTACACAGACACTTCAAGCTGCTTTCTTTTGTCTTTTGGCCATGCCTTTCTGACGGCCATTTTCAAAACTCTTTGCAATATACACAGTTCGAAACTCAGAGGTACCATTTTAATCTTAAAGTCCTGATGTTGTCCAAGAGTTCTGGGTATGCTTTTAAAACATTGTACAACCCAGAGACAATTCAAATCACACAATTCTTTGTCCACGATGTGGACCAATATTTTCTGATCTTCAGGGATTTAGGGGATTTTTGCGAACCCCTACAGTCCTCCCTTTGGATACTTCCAACTTGAATGTAGTATCCACTCGAAGGAGAGAGCAAAATTTCTGACCCCCGGCAAACAACCATCCCCTGTATTTACCTAATAGCTACCTACCACTGATCCCCCGACCCATCTATTACCCTCAAATTCAAGAAAAAACCGTGGTATGGTAGGCATCTTACAGATACATCAGTTTGCAATAAGGGTCTCATACCCCTGCATCACTTGTTACATTATACAATGCAATCAAAATTTACAATCACTTGTTACATTACAACATATTACAAAATGTAATCAAAATTTACAATCACTTGTTACATTACAACTTATTACAAAATGTTAAGGACATCTCTTCTGGGCTGGAAAGAAACTTGGAGTAGGAGGGGGAGGATCCAGTTGTCGTGGCCCATGTTGGTACAAATGACATAGATAGGACAAGGAAGAAGGTTCTGTTAAAGGAGTATGAACAGCTGGGGGTCAAATTAAAAAACAGAACCTCAAGGGTAATAATCTCTGGATTATTACCTGAGCCATGAGTGAATTTGGCTAGGATAAATAACATTAGAGAGTTAAATGCGTGGCTCCAAGACTGGTGTGGGAAAAATGGGTTTTGCTTCTTGGGACACTGGCACCAGTACTGGGACAAGAAGGAGCTGTTCCATTGGGATGGACTTCACTTGGCCAGTGCTGGGACTAGAATCCTGGTGAATCATATAACTAGGGCTGTAGAGAGGGAGGTATCTAGAGAGCCAATAATAAAAATGACTACGGAGAAGGTCATAGATTTAGGTAGCAGTGGGGGAATTAAAAACAGAGCGTGTCAGGAAGGGACAGAAAGTATGGAGTAAAAGGTAAAGTAGTAAAAGGGGAAAAAGCAGGAACTAAGTGTCACAAAACATATTTGAAAGTTCTGTATCTGAATGCACGTAGCATTCGTAAAAAAATGGACAAGTTAACACCACAAATAACTACATATGGGTATGATCTTGTGGCCATTACAGAAACATGGCTGCAGGGTGACAATGCCTGGGAATTAAACATGCCAGGTTATTTAACAATCAGGAAGGACAGGCAGGAAGGAAGGGGAGGTGGGGTGGCTATGTTAATAAAGGAAGGAATCACTGTAATACAGAGAAATGATATTGGGTCAAAGGATCAGGATAGTGAAACAGTTTGGGTGGAGATAAGGAATAATAAGGGGGGAAAAACATTAGTGGGCATAGTCTCTTGGCCTCCGAACAGTTGCAATTCTGTTGGACGGAGTATTAATCAGGAAATAGTTGAGGCTTGTAATAAGGGAACAGCTATAATTATGGGGGATTTTAACTATCATATTAACTGGACAAATCAAATTGGGCAGGGCAGCCTTGAGGATGAGTTCATTGAGTGTATTAGGGATGGGTTTCTTGAGCAGTATGTAACTGAACCAACCAGGGGGCAAGCAACCTTGGATTTGGTCCTGTGTAATGAGACAGCATTAATTAAAAATGTCCTAGTAAAGGATCCCCTTGGAATGAGTGACCATAACATGGTTGAATTCCATACTCAATTAGAGGGTGAGAAGGTTGGATTTCAAACAAGCGTGCTGAGCTTGAATAAAGGAGACTATGAAGGTATGAGAGCGGAATTGATTAGAGTGGACTGGGAAAACAGATTAAAGGGTAAGACGGTACATGATCAGTGGTGTACATTTAAGGAGTTATTTTACAACTTCCCAAAAAAATATATTCCACTGAGGAAAAAAGGGTGTAAAAGAAAAGATAGCCATCCGTGGCTAAGTAAAGTAATTAAGGATAGTATCCGACTAAAAACAAGGGCATATAAGGTAGCCAAATCTAATGGGAGGATAAAAGATTGGGAAGTCTTTAAAAGACAGCAAAAATAACTAAAAGATTGATTAAGAAAGGGAAGATAGATTATGAAAGTAAACTAGCAAAAAATATAAACACAGATAGCAAAAGTTTCTATAGTTATATAAAAAGAAAAAGGGTGGCTAAAGTAAATGTTGGTCCCTTAGAGGATGAGACCGGGAAATTAATGGTGGGAAACATGGAGATGGCAAAAACGCTGAACAATTATTTTGTATCAGTCTTTATGGTAGAGGACACTAAGAATATCCCAACACTGGACAAACAGGGGGCTCTAGGGGGGCAGGAGCTAAATACGATTAAAATCACCAAGGAAGTGGTACTTGGTAAAATAATGGGACTCAAGGCGGATAAATCCCCTGGACCTGATGGCTTACATCCTAGGGTCTTGAGGGAAGTGGCGGTAGGGATTGTGGATGCATTGGTAATAATTTTCCAAAACTCCCTGGACTCAGCAAAGGTCCTGGCAGATTGTAAAAGTGCTAATGTAACACCCTTATTTAAAAAGGGTAGTAGGCAGAAGGCTGGAAACTATAGACCTGTTAGCCTAACATCTGTGGTTGGTAAAATTTTAGAGTCCATTATTAAGGAGACAGTAACGGGACAAACATAATTTAATAGGACAAAGTCAGCATGGTTTTATGAAGGGGAAGTCATGTTTGACAAATTTGCTTGAATTATTTGAGGAAGTAACATACAGGGTGGATAAAGGGGAACCAGTGGACGTAGTGTATTTAGACTTTCAAAAGGCATTTGACAAGGTGCCACACAAAAGATTATTGCTCAAGATAAAAAATCACGGGATTGGGGGTAATATTCTGGCATGGGTGGAGGATTGGCTATCTAACAGAAAGCAGAGAGTTGGGATAAATGGTTCATTCTCAGGCTGGCAATCAGTAACTAGTGGTGTTCCGCAGGGGTCAGTGCTGGGTCCCCAACTCTTTACAATCTATATTAACGATTTGGAGGAGGGGACCGAGTGTAACATATCAAAGTTTGCAGATGATACAAAGATGTGAAGGAAAGTAGTGAGTGAAGAGGACATAAAAAACCTGCAAAGGGACATAGACAGGCTAAGTAAGTGGGCAGAGATTTGGCAGATGGAATACAATACTGGAAAGTGAGAGGTTATGCACTTTGGCAGGAAAAATCATAGAGCAAGTTATTATCTTAATGGCAAGAAACTGGAAAGTACTGTAGTACAAAGGAATCTGGGGGTCCTGGTGCATGAAACACAAAAAGTTAGTATGCAGGTGCAGCAAGTGATCAAGAAGGCCAATAGAATGTTGGCTTTTATTGCTAGGGGGATAGAATATAAAAACAGGGAGGTGTTGTTGCAGTTGTACAAGGTATTGGTGAGACCGCACCTGGAATACTGCATACAGTTTTGGTGTCCATACTTAAGAAAAGACAAAGTTGCTCTCGAGTCAGTACAAAGAAGGTTCACTCGGTTAATCCCGGGGATGAGGGGGTGGACATATGAGGAGAGGTTGAGTAGACTGGGACACTACTCATTGGAGTTCAGAAGAATGAGAGGCGATCTTATTGAAACATATAAGATTGTGAAGGGGCTTGATCGGGTGGATGCGGTGAGGATGTTCCCAATGATGGGTGAAACTAGAACTAAGGGGCATAATCTTAGAATAAGGGGCTGCTCTTTCAAAACTAAGATGAGGAGAAACTTCTTCACTCGGAGGGTAGTAGGTCTGTGGAATTTGCTGCCCCAGAAAGCTGTGGAAGCTACATCATTAAATAAATTTAAAACAGAAATAGACAGTTTCTTAGAAGTAAAGGGAATTAGGGGTTACGGGGAGCGGGCAGGAAATCAGACATGAGTCTAGGTTCGGAACGGTCAGGGCCCTGTGGGTAGCGGAGCGGGCCCAGGGGCCATGTAGCCTAGTTTTTCTCCTGCTTCTTGTGTTCTAATTATGTGTTAGATTTCAGGAGATGGTTCTATTCCTGTTCCTGGCTGGGGTGGAGATCACCTTTTACAGAAGGTAAGTACTGTAGAAAATATAGGGACAGAGTGATCTCCTGGATGAGTTTCGATCACCTAGATGGGTCGGAGAGGAATTTCCCAGATTTTTTCTCCCAAATTGGCCATTGGGTTTTTTATTTGGTTTTTCACCTCTCCCAGGCAATCACATGGGTTTGGGTGGGATGTAGAGTGATAGTAGATTTGAGGTTAGGATCAGATCAGCCATGATCTTCTTGAATGGTGGAGTAGGCTCAATGGGCCGATTGGCCTACTCCTGCTCCTATTTCTTATGTTCTTATATTCTTATAATCTTAGTTATACAATGTAATCAAAATGATCCCAAGCACGGGGAGGGTCCTATGCCTCTGCTCAACTTGGGGCTGTAACACAAAATACAAAAAAATCTTGAACAACATGCTTAAACAAACCCCAACCATCACGTTCCAATGATGGGTCATGAAATTCGAGTGGGTATTGCTCCTCCCACCCGGGCAGTAAACGTTCCTTCCACCCCCCTCCTTTGAATGGTCTTAAACTTTTAAAACATGCAGAATGGATTATACAGAACAGTCTGCTCCGCCAGCCCCGAGCCGTTCCCTTGTCCCTTTGTGGAGGCGGGTTTAAAATTTACCTTGGCACAGACCGAGACCGGGGAGTATGTGATCGCGACTCCCAGTCCCTCCCCCTCCCGTCTTCCCGCGACTGGCTGCAGAAAATGATGGGTGCTTGTGTGATGGCTCTCACTGGCCCCTCAAACTTGGATCCCAGATCCGGCCACCCACTCATCCTCCCCAGCCACACTTACACTCTAACTTTGCCCGTGGGCCCCGGGGTGAGTTCCTCCCTTCACCGAATGCACCCACGTGACTCTTGGGTCTCCCCCTCCCCTTTACAATCTTTCCCGGGCCGTCACCACCCAGTCCCGGGGAATGCGTCCCTTTGACAAGGCGCCCACGCTTCCCCACCATGACTCCTCAACAGCGAGGTCTCCTGCAAGTGAACTTCGTTCAGGATAGTGCTGGGTTGGGGCTGTGTCCCACCCAGCTGGGGCCATCTCTTCCGCATAGGAGGAGTAGGCAAGTTCCTCCGGACCCTGTCTGGTTTCTCCCAAAGGTCACTGCAGGGCCTCCTCCTGGATTCGTCCAGTGGCGAGGTGATCCCCAACATTCTGTATCCATATCTTCATTCGATGCCCAGCTCGGGCTGAGCGAACAGGGCTGTTCCTTGGTTCATTCTCCTGAAAAAAACTTAAAAGGACATGCAGCCAGGTCTCTCACTGACCTGCTGCCTTAGGTGGAGACATGGTCGGGTCCCTCGACCTCGGACCAAAATACAAACATTTGGCACACTTATGAACTTAAACTATAAACTTAAAACTACAAAACTAATTATATCAAAACTTAAAATTCACCTTAAAAGCACGCTATATTCAAACCAATGCATTAATACAAATGCCGCCCATCTCTGGGCGGCCAGGCTAATCTCTGGCACTGTCGCGGATTACTGCTGCCTGCAGCGAAGGTGGACTGCTTCCTGCCTCTGGTCCCTCGCAGCTTATGGCTGCTGGTTGGGGACCTCTGTTCTTTGGCTTCTGCCCAGTTCGGGAGATTGCTCTTTGTGGCAGGTACTCTGGTGACCATCTTTTCTTGTGGACCCGCTGAGACTTTCTGAGGGGCGCCTCTGTGGGGGAAACTTTGGCTGGCGGACCCTGAGCCTGGGTCACAGCCCTAGCTGGCTGGGAACCTTCTCCCCCTGGTGCAAACAGCCCGGACTGTATAATATACCTGGCAGCCTGCCGGTACTCCGGGTTTGTCTCCTTTTCCCTACCCACTCCTGTACTGGGGGCAGGTATACCCTCACCACCCACTGTTGATGGCTGAAAATCTTCCTCTCCAGGTCCAAAACCTGGTGCCAGCTCCTTCCCTATGTCCTCTGCAAGAGGGATTGCTATCCCTGCCTCCCCAGGGTCCCACATCATGGGGGAATCACTATAGAAGTGGGGTGGGATGCTTGTCCCTTTAAACAGGCGACTGCACCTGCGCGAATCTCCTCCCTGGAGTCCCATGGCAGAGGCTGTGAAACCTCTGTATCCAAACAGGCGACTGCGCCTGCGCAGGGAAACTGAGAAAGAGCCGCTGTGGTCCTGCCAGCAACTGCGCCTGTGCAAACCTCCTCCCCGGAGTCCCTCGGCAGAGGCTGTGAAGCCTCTGTCTTGAAAGCAGGCGACTGCACCTGCACAAACCTCCTCCCTGGAGTCCCTTCGCAGAGGCTGTGAAGCCTCTGTCTTCAAGCAGGCGACTGCGCCTGCGCAGGGAAACCAAAAAAGAGCCGCTGTGGTGCCACAGGCAACCGCACCTGCACGTTCGGTTTCCTTGAAAAAGATAGGAAGAACCGCTGGGTCTTCCAAGCAGGCGACTGCGCCTGCGCGTATAGATTGGGAAGCGGGGACCTTTAAATGGGTGACTGCGCATGTGCACGCGGCCTTACAGTGGACAGGAACCGCTGGGGTTTCCAAGTTCACGACTGCGCCTGCGCGAACCTGGTGTTGGCAAACCTCTCCCCTCAGGCGCGCGACTGCGCCTGTGCGGGAAAACTGAAGAGGAGCTGCTGGGGGTACGGGCTGGGGAACCGTGCTTGCGCGAGCAGCCTCTGTGAATGGATTGGCAGCAGCCTACAGATTTCTAATCTCAGGTTGCTGTTTCTCTGTTTCTGAGCCACATAACTTGTTCAAATTTAAACTTTGGCCAAAACTTAGGTTCCACTGGGGCAGGGAAGTTTCCCAATTTGTGGGCTGGACAACTTTTCCCTGGAAACGAGCCACAGTGCCTGTCTTTACAGGCTGTGAACTTGAACTTGTGTTGTCAGATTTATAAAATTTTCCTGATTTTCCCATCCCTGCCTGTAATCGCTGCCACTGGCCCGGACTCATATGGGTCCCAGAAAGTGCCTGCATGTGCACCCTCCTCGGCCAGCCTACCGGCCAGTCATTGTGGGGAGGCAGAGGTGTGCAAGAGGTCTGCAGCACCACTGATGGCTGCTACCTTTCCCTGATTGGCTCTGAGGAAAGATTTTATCGACTCCAGGAAGGACTCGACTGTATCGGGAGGAGTTTCTGTCTCTGCCTTCTGAGTTGGGGCTGCGGGGGTCCCGGCTTTATCATCCATTGGCAGACCGTACCTCCGTTGTCGGAGGGGGTACACTGGTCCTGGTCCCCGCCTGCCTAGCGGGACCTGCTGGCATTCTCCTACCACCCCTTCTGGCTGCCATAGCTCCTCAAAACTCGGAGCTGTGGGCTGTTGCCTTGGGATCTCTAATTCACTGGCCAACCTTGCCCTGGGTGTTGCCTGTGGGGCAGTTTGATTTGGGCTGCTGGTAAAATCCGGCTGACCTGCCTTCGGGCCGATCAGGCAAATCATCCCCCTTGCTCCTTTTAAAGCCATGTTAAGGCATTCTATCTCTGCCCTACAGGGGCCATGATCTGCTTCACTGAACCTTTGGTCACAGGCCAGCTTATAAGCTGCTGTAACTGCCGAAATGAGGCGGACATTCTCTTCCCACAGTCTCATCTCGCTATCTCTGGCCTCAGTGGCTTCCTGCACAAGGCGCTCTATCTCTGCCTGGCATTTTTCCAACTCTGACTCCCGATTCTTGGCCTCTGTCACCTGGTTCTGCTTCCTCATCTCACCCTTCTTAACCCAGCCACCTATGCTATAATAGGTCAGCTTACATGCTGCCGCTAGCATCTGCAGGGCTACCCACAGACTGAAAGCAAGAAAAGCAAGAGCCGATGCTTTCTCCAGATCCAGACCACACATCATATCAAGAACTGCCTCCAGTCCTGCCGCGGTCGCCAATTTGTAGGGGGGGCATCTTTTCCGTGGTTTATGGTAATTTACCTTCCTTTACCTGGTTTATGGTAATTTACCTGGTCAAGCAGCCTTTTCGTTTCACAGACTGAGACCAATACCAAACAGCAGTTTTGAATCGCTAAACCCACCCTTCCAGTTCTGACTGGAGGACTTATAATTAGTGATATATTAAAACGGACAACTGGTCTGGATGTGGGAAATCAGCTTTTATTAAACTAAAGAAAAATACACCACACAATTTTAGTAATCACTGTACAATTGCTTAAATGGGGGAAGACAGACGGCAAAACGAGTGATAAATGGCTACAATGTTAATTAAACAATCTTAGCAATTTCCCTTAAATTACCACCCCCCTTTAACTCCTTACTAGGTTACCGTGCTGAGGAGTCAGAAACCTGCTCACCTGTGGTCCAAGGAAATAAGAGAGTGAGATAGCTTCTCAGGAGCTATCTTTATATCCTGCCAGCTCCTGCTGTTTGGCGCTGAAAGGGTCTGTGTGCAAATTGGTGCCCAAAAGTTCTAATACACAAGAGAAAGGCTATGATTGGCTGATTCAAATAAAGCTTGGAGTGGTTTGAATGTGTTTCCATTCTGGGGCCAAAATGTTCCCGCCCACATCCAGAGTTTAATGGGTGATTCAAAAACCCATTCATTCCTTATCAAAGTCCTTTCCGTAGTTTTGATGTGTCCCATTATGTGTAAGTGGTGTTGAATGGGGTTGGATTTCTGTGTAATCAGAAGCCCTTTGTCCTGCGGTCAGTCTCAAGTGGTTTAATCCCTTATGTCAACATCCTGCAGTTTCAATAAATAAACATCGATTGTCAACAGGGAAGGGAAATCCCCTTTGATTGACAGAATCTGACTGCCACTGCTTGATCCTCCCACTCTACACAGACACTTCGAGCTGCTTTCTTTTGTCTTTTGGCCATGCCTTTCTGACGGCCATTTTCAAATCTCTTTGCAATATACACCGTTCGAATCTCAGAGGTACCATTTTAACCTTAAAGTCCTGATATTGTCCAAGAGTTCTGGGTATGCTTTTAAAACATTGTCCAACCCAGAGACAATTCAACTCACACAATTCTTTGTCTACGATGTGGACCAATATTTTCCGATCTTCAGGGATTTAGGGGATTTTTGCGAACCCCTACATAGGTCCCTTGCAGTCAGAATCAGGGAAATTTATAATGGGGAACAAAGAAATGGCTAACCAATTAAATACATACTTTGGTTCTGTCTTCACAAAGGAGGACACAAATAACCTCCCAGAGATGTCGGGGAATATAGGGTCTAATGAGAGGGAGGAATTGAATGAAATCAGTATTTGTAGGGAAATGGTGTTAGGGAAATTGATGGGATTGAAGACTGATAAATCTCCAGGGCCTGATCATCTACATCCTAGTGTACTTAAGGAAGTGGCCCTAGAAATAGTAGATGCATTGCTGGTCATCTTCCAAAATTCTATAGACTCTGAAACAGTTCCCATGGATTGGAGGGTAGCTAATGTAACCCCACTATTTAAAAAAGGTGGTAGAGAGAAAACGGGGAATTATAGACCGGTAAGTGTGACATCGGTAGTGGGGAAATGCAAGAGTCCATTATAAAAGATGTAATAGCAGAGCATATGGAAAACAGTGACAGGATCGGACAAAGTCAACATGTATTTACAAAAGATAAATCATGCTTGACTAATCTACTGGAATTTTTTGAGGGTGTAACTGTTAGAATAGATAAGGGAGAACCAGTGGATGTGGTGTATTTGGACTTAACATAGAAACATAGAAGATAGGAGCAGGAGTAGGCCATTTGGCCCCTCGAGCCTGCTCCGCCATTCAATGCGATCATGGCTAATCATCCAAGTTCAGTAACCGGTCCCTGCTTTCTCCCCATACCCCTTGATTCCTTTAGCCTTAAGAAATATATCCAACGCCTTCTTGAATATATTTAATGTATTGGCCTCTACTGCCTTCCATAGGTTCACCACTCTCTGGGTGAAGAAATTCCTCCTCATTTCTGTCCTAAAAGGCCTACCCCTTATCTTTAGACTGTGACCCCTGGTTCTGGACTCCCCGACCATCGGGAACATCCTCCCTGCATCTAGTCTGTCCAGTCCTGCCAGAACTTTATAAGTTTCAATGAGATCCCCTCTCATTCTTCAAAACTCCAGCGAGTACAAGCCCAATCATCCCAATCTCTCCTCATACGTCATTCCTGCCATCCCAGGTATCAGCCTGGTGAATCTTCGCTGAACTCCTTCCATGGCAAGAATATCCTTCCTCAGATAATGCGACCAAAACTGCACACAATACTCAAGATGTGGTCTCACCAAGGCCCTGTACAACTGCAGCAAGACATCCTTGTTCCTGTACTTGAATCCTCTCGCTATGAAGGCTAACATACCATTTGCCTTCTTAACCGCCTGCTGCACCTGCATGCTTACCTTCAGTGACTGGTGCACAAGAACACCCAGGTCTCTTTGCACTTCCCCTTCTCCCAATCTATTGCCATTCAGATAATAATCTGCCTTCCTGTTTTTGCCACCAATGTGGATAACCTCACATTTATCCACGTTATATTGCATCTGCTATGCTCCTGCCCAATCACCCAACCTGTCCACATCATCCTGTAGTTTCTCAGCATCCTCCTCACAGCTCACACGCCCACCCAGCTTTGTGTCGTCTGGAAATTTGGAGTTATTACATCTAGTTCCCTTGTCTAGATCATTAATATATATTGTGAATGGCTGGGGTCCAAGGACCGATCCCTGTGGTACCCCACTAGTTACTGCCGGCCACTCAGAAAATGACCCGTTAATTCCAACACTTTGCTTTCTATCTGCCAACCAGTTCTCTATCCAAGTCAGTACCTTGTCCCCAATCCCATGTGCCTTAACTTTACACACTAATCTCTTATGTGGGACCTTATCGAAAGCCTTCTTAAAGTCCAAATACACCACATCCACTGGTTGTCCCTTATCTATTTTACTAGTTACATCCTCAAAAAATTCCAGCAGATTAGTCAAGCACGATTTACCTTTTGTAAATCCATGTTGACTTTGTCCGATCCTCTAGTGTATGTACCTTTAAGAGAGAACTACTTTTACAGCTCCTATATACTGTAGTACCGGCAGTGACCACACCTGTATATAAGCCTTGAGCATGCCTCTGTACTCTCAGTCTTGAGACTACCCTCCTCCAGTAAACACCTGTTGATTGATAAGTTACAGCCTCCGTGTAGCTATTGGAAAACATCATACTTTAAGAATCACGGATTCAACAGTGGTGACGAGGTCGATTCGAATATGCCTGCAACTCTGCATTTCCCTTCAAGGATTCGCTCCGGGAGGGCGGTGGAAGAAAGTCGAGGCCAGAAGCACGGGCGTCGACCACGAGCAACCGCCCAGTCATCCGGCAGAGAGTGAACATCGCAAGGGAGGCTGTTGATAGCCGGGCTTGGTTCCCCAGCCACAACGATCCAGCAACAGACTGGCAACAGGTACAGCGCAGACCCTTCACGAACAGCGGCGGCTGGAGCCGACCGACGGCATAGAAAAAGCCGAGCAGCGTCGACGGGGTAAGAGAGAGGGTGAAGCGCACAGGGCACGGCCAGGGGTTGAAAACCGAGCGGCGTCGAGTAAAAACAAACAGAGAGAGAGAGAGGGTAAAGCCACAGCCGGGTTCAGGACCGAGTGACGGCAACAGGAAAGGCGCACAGGAGAACGCGCAGAGCACAGCCAGGGCTCAAGGGCTGAACCGCGTCCGCAGGGAGAAGAAGGGAGAGCGCGGGAGATGCCATTGAGCCGCGGAGAAGAAGGGAGAGCGCGGGAGATGCCATTTTAGAAGCCGCAGCGGAGAAGAAAGGCGAGCGCGGAAAGAAAGGAAAGCGTGGGAAACGCCATTTTGTGCCAGTGGAGAAGAAGGGAGAGCACGGGAGATGCCATTTTAGACAGTTAAATCACACTCAGGGACGCCGAAGAGTGGCAGTATCACTGCGTTCGACAATGAAGTCGAAGATTGGGCGACATATGTGGAACGCATTGAGGTGTACTGCAGGGCGAATGAAGTGCCACATGCTAAGAAAGCACTGGTTTTGTTGAATTCCATGTGTGCAAAAACTTATGGCTTACTGCGAAACCTAATAACCCCAGAGAAACCAGTGGATAAGAATTTCGAAAACATAGTGGAAATCCTACAGGACCATTTAAACCCCACACTGCTGCTGATAGCAGAAAGATTTAAGTTCCACAAAAGGAACCAGCATAAAGACGAAAGTAATGCTGAGTACTTAACGGAACTGCGCAAGCTATCGAAACACTGCCAGTTTGGAGTGGGACTAGCAGATACGTTAAGGGACAAGTTTGTGTGTGGGCTTCAAAGTGAAGGAACCCAGAAACGGCTTCTATCAGAAAAGGATCTTACGCTGGACAAGGCTTTCAGCATGGCAGTATCACATGAAGCAGCCGCACGGGGCGCTGCAGAGATACAACGGAGACCGCAAGAATATGGCACCAATGAAATGTCATATAGAGCAGGGAAGTGTTATCGCTGCGGCAGAACAACACACGACCAGAAGGATTGTTGGTTCAAGGACCAAGTGTGCAGACAGTGTGGAAAAGCAGGACACATAGCAAGAGTCTGCAGGTCAGGGAAGAAAACCAACAGCAAGAAATCTCCACAGGAGAAGTACAAAAAGGTATAAAGGTGATGGACAGTAGTTCAGATGAACAGAAAAGTGATACAGATTCCGGAAGCAAGGAGCTGGGTTGTCTGAAACTACATAAGGTAACCATAATGGAGGATCACCAGGTTATCTGGGTCATACTCAAGATAGACGGAGTCCAAGTGAAAATGGAATTGGACACAGGATCAGCCCTAACAGTCATAAAACAAAGGGACTACAAGCGGCTATTTTCACATATACCCTTGAAAGCTACAGAGATTGTCTTGAAGACGTGCACGGGGCAGAAAGTCTACCCCAAAGGAAAAGTAAGGGTGAAAGTGACATACAAAGGCCAGGAAATACCTAAAATGGACTATATGTATTGCCAGATGGAGGATCACCACTACTAGGATGTGAATGGATCCGGAAGATACAATTAGATTGGCATTCCATACAGGCACTGAAGGTTGAGGCCAAAAAGGATGACGACGTCACACCTGGACGACTGTCAAAAATGCTAACTGACGCACAAGAAGTGTTCCAGGAGGGACTCGGAACACTAAAAGGCATAACAGCAACAATTAAAATAGAGGAAAATGCAAGCCCAAAGTTTTTTAAGGCCAGACCGGTGCCTTATGCGATCCGACCAGCCGTCAAAGCAGAGCTGGAAGGGTTGGAACGTTCAGGAATACTGTCCAAAGTAGACTGGAGCGAGTGGGCTACACCCATCATTCCTGTAATGAAGAGGTCATTGAGTAATACGCCTGGGGAATGAAAGAAGGTCCGCATCTGTGGGGATTTTAAGGTGACAGTGAACCCAGTCCTTCACACGGTACAATATCCACTTCCACGGATTGAGGGTATTTTCGCCTCGCTACCTGGAGGCAAACGCTTCACCAAAATTGATCTGGCCCAGGCGTACTTGCAAATGGAGGTAGAAGAAGCCTCAAAACAATACCTCACGATCAACACTCATAAAGGTCTCTACCAATACAACCGGCTGGTGTTCGGGGTAGCATCGGCTCTGGCTATTTGGCAAAGGGCAATGGATCAAGTCCTGCAAGGGATTCCAGGGACCCAGTGTTATTTGGACGACATCCTGGTCACGGGCGAAAATGACAGTGATCACCTCACCAACCTGGAGAAGGTGCTCACTGGTTTAAAGGAATATGGGCTACGAGCTAATCGCCACAATTGCGAGTTTTTCCAGAAGCAGATCTCGTATTGTGGCCATGTTATTGATGAAGAGGGGTTACATAAGTCCCCTGAAAAGATTGAGGCAGTAGTCAAGGCTCCAGCACCGGAAAATGTGTCACAACTGAGGTCGTTCCTCGGGCTGGTGAACTACTACCATAAGTTCTTACCAAATTTGTCTACAGTATTACACCCACTGAACACCCTACTGCAAACGGGGGTACCATAGAAGTGGAATGACTAATGTAAACGAGCTTTCCAGAAGAGCAAAGAATTGATCACATCAAAAGAGGTGTTGGCCCATTACAACCCAGCACTACCAATTCGGTTGGCATGTGATGCATCAACCTATGGTATTGGAGCGGTGCTGTCGCACAAATTCCCAGACGGGTTGGAGAGGCCAGTAGCCTTTGCGTCTCGGTCACTAACCTCAGCCGAGCGCAACTATGCCCAGATCGACAGGGAGGCCCTCAGCCTAGTATGGGGAGTAAAAAAATTCAACCACTGTCTGCATGGGCAGAAGTTCACCTTGCTGACTGACCACCAACCACTTGTCTCCATCTTTAATCCAAAGAAGGGCGTTCCGGTGATGACTGCACAACGGTTACAAAGATGGTCCCTTTTTCTAGGGGCGAACAAATATGGAATAGAATATAAAGGCACGAAACAGCATGGAAACGCTGATGGGCTATCACGCTTGCCACTGCCTACTGTGGAGGAAGCACCAGCAGTGGACCCTATCAAGATATTTTATTCGTCAATAATTGAACGATTGCCAGTAACTAACGTGAATATAGAGAGGAGACCCGCAATGATCCGACACTGTCTCAGGTATATGATTTGACAGTGAGGGAATGGCCAACACATGGCGACTCACTGTTGCCAGCATTCTCATCCAGAAGAGAACAGCTGTCAGTATGCCGGGGACAGTGATGTGTGGATCCCGAGTGGTAATTCCACCCAAGTTAAGGGAGAGAGTGCTCAATGAGCTTCACGAAGGTCATCTGGGAGGGGTGAAAATGAAAAGCCTTATGTGTGGTGGCCGGGGATTGATCAACAAATCGAGGACCTAACCAAGAGCTGCTCAGGATGCCAGAAGGTCCAAAATGCACCACCACATGCCCCTCTACACCCATGGGAGTGGCCCTCCTCTCCATGGCAACGGGTGCATATTGATTTTGCTGGTCCATTCATGGACTCAATGTTCTTAATAGCAGTGGATGCACACTCGAAATGGCCTGAGGTGATAAAAATGTCCTCAACCACTACAGAGAAAACGATTGCAGTCCTACGGACCATATTTGCCAGGAACGGCTTGCCAGAGCAGATTTGCTCTGATAATGGACCACAGTTTGTGTCCGAAGATTTTTGGAAATTTATGAGAAGGAATGGGGTAAGGCATTACACATCCGCCCCGTATCATCCAGCCACAAATGGATTGGCTGAGAGGTTCGTACAAACCTTTAAAAAGGCGATAAAGGCCATGTGCGATGATGAAATTCCACTACAGCATAAGGTGGACAAATTCCTGTTAGCCTACAGAAATGCGACACATGCAGTTACCAACCAGACCCCGGCCATGATGTTCTTTAACTGAAGGTTGAGATCTCGTCTGGATTTGCTCAGACCAAATGTGCGAAGAAATGTTGAGGATAAACAATTCCAGCACATCAATGAGAAGCCGACAAGGAGCTTCAATGTAGGACAACCAGTCTTGGCCCGTGACCACCGAACAGAGAAATGGCAACCCGGAACGATATGCACACGGCAGGGGCCATTAATGTACACAGTGGATGTCGGGGAGAACATTGTGAGACGCCACGTCGACCAGATCTTAGCGTCACAGGAATGAGTCAACCCCATGTCTCGCGTACCTGGGGATGAACCCGACATACCGGTAGCATCTACCTCAGAAACAGTAGCAGTGGAAACTGATGAAATAACCGACTAAAGGGGGCCAGAATCGCCTCTGCACCAAGAACAAGAACCTTAGGAAAGGCGCTATCCAGAAAGGATCAGGAAGCTGCCCCAAAGACTGAATCTAATAATGGACTATTTCTGTTAATGTGCATGTTAAAGTGTTAATTGTTATTTGAATATTATGGGTACTGCTAATCTAAAAGGGGAGGAATTGTAGTGTATGTACCTTTAAGAGAGAACTACTTTTACAGCTCCAGTATACAGTAGTACCGGCAGTGACCACACCTGTATATAAGCCTTGAGCATGCCTCTGTACTGTCAGTCTTGAGGCTACCCTCCTCCAGTAAACACCTGTTGATTGTTAAGTTACAGCCTCCGTGTAGTTATTGGAAAACATCATACTTTAAGAATCACGGATTCAGCAGATCCTGTCACTGTTTTCCAAGTGCTCTGCTATTACATCTTTTATGATGGACTCTAGCATTTTCCCCACTACCGATGTCAGGCTAACCAGTCTGTAATTCCCCGTTTTCTCTCTACCACCTTTTTTAACTTTCAGAAGGCTTTCAATAAGGTCCCACATAAGAGATTAGCGTGCAAAGTGAAAGCACACGGGATTGGGGGTAAGGTACTGTCTTGGATAGAGAACTGGTTGGCAGACAGGAAGCAAAGTGTTGGAATAAACGGGTCCTTTTCCGAGTGGCAGGCAGTGACTAGTGGGGTACCGCAGAGATCGGCGCTAGGACCCCAGCTATTCACAATATATATAAATGATCTAGACAAGGGAACTAGATGTAATATCTCCAAGTTTGCAGACAACACAAAGCTGGGTGGGTGGGTGTGTATGCTGTGAGGAGGATGCAGAGAAACTCCAGTATGATTTGAACAGGTTGGATGATTACACATCCCCTTTCTACACAATTGCAGTCAACATGAGCAAGGACGTGGGGGTCAGAAGGCTGGAGGGAGGGATCGGAGGCCTTGTGGGCAGGGGGAGGGGTGTTGTTGGTTGCCTCTGGGATGAGGTCGAGGGGAAATTGGAGGGGTTGTGGGGGTGTCCAATTGCTGGGGAGACCGGGCTTCTAGATCCAGCAGGTAAGTGGAAAGCCATTTAAATCCTGGATCCAGCAGTCCTTGCCTTCCTTTAGCTGGCGGTTTTCCTGAGGCCAAGGAATCCCGGCCAGCCAGAGTTAAATTTAAAATGGAGCTTAAAAATGAGGCATGCGGCTTCATTATAATATTTGGCCAGCAGCCCTCCGTTCCGCCTCCATTAAAACCAGAAGTGGGTGGGTTGGGTTCGGGATTCAGATTTTAAACAAATTAACCTCCCACCCGACCCCACCCACCCGTTTTTGGGGATAAAATTCCCCTTTGGTTTCTTTAAAAATAATGCCGAATTCGGAGGGTGTTGTGGGGCGGGCGCGTTCTTATAATGTGAAGGACTGCACCAAATACAAAAGGACATAAACAGGCTTAGAGAGTGGGCGCATAAATGGAAAATGGAATTCAATATAGTGAAGTGTGAGGTGGTTCATTTTGGTAGGAGGAATAAGGAGGCTACTTATTCCTTGGAAGGTCGTTGTCGTACGTGTCTTCACACTGTTCCCTTTGGGGAACTGTATGAAGTGGTGGAAGGATTTCTGGCTGCGTTAACACTCCTTCCGTGACCGTAACTGTTAGATCCGTGGTTCAGTGGATAAATAATTACACGGATGCTGTACATAAACAAATAACAGGTCTTTACTGGGGGAGGGCAATCTCTAGACTGGAGTACAGAGGCATGCGCACAGCTTATATACCGGTGTGGTTACTGCCGGTACTACAGTATACAGGAGCTGTAAAAAGTAGTTCTGACTTAAAGCACATACACTATAATTCCTCCCTTTTTAGATTAATAATACCCTCTCAATATTCAAATAACAATTACATTTTTACATGTACATTCAATAACAAAAGTCCATTTATAGATTCAGTCTTTGGGGCGGCTTCCTGACCCTTTCGGGATAGCGCCTTTCTGGAGGTTCTTGTTCTTGGTGCAGAGGCGATTCTGACCCCCTTTCATCAGGTAGTTCATCGGGTTCCACTGCTACTGGGTCTGAAGTAGATACTACTGGTATGTCGGGTTCATCCCCAGGTACTCGAGACATGGGGTTGACGCATTCCTGTGATGCTAAGATCTGATCGATGTGGCGTCTCACAATGTTCTCCCCGACATCCACTGTGTACATTAATGGCCCCTGCCTTGTACATATTGTTCCGGGTTGCCACTTCTCTGTTCGATAGTCCCGGGCCAAGACTGGTTGCCCTACATTGAAGCTCCTTGTCGGCTTCTCGTTGATGTGCTGGAATGGTTTGTCCTCAACATTTCTTCGCACATTTGGTCTGAGCAAGTCCAGACGAGAACTCAACCTTCGGTTAAAGAACATCATGGCCGGGGTCTGGTTGGTAACTGCATGTGTCGCGTTTCAGTAGGCTATTAAGAAATTGTCCATCTTATGCTGTAGTGGAATTTCCTCGTCGCACATGGCCTTTATCGCCTTCTTAAAGGTTTGTACGAACCTCTCAGCCAATCCATTGGTGGCTGGATGATACGGGGCGGATGTGTAATGCCTTACCCCATTCCTTTTCATGAATTTTTGGAACTCATCGGACACAAACTGTGGTCCATTATCAGAGCAGATCTGCTCTGGCAACCTATTTCTGGCAAATATGGTCCGTAGGACTGCAATCATTTTCTCTGTAGTGGTTGAAGACACCTTTATCACCTCAGGCCACTTTGAATGAGCATCCACTGCTATTAAGAACATTGAGTCCATGAATAGACCAGCGAAATCAATGTGCACCTGTTGCCATGGAGAGGAGGGCCACTCCCATGGGTGTAGAGGGGCATGTGGTGGTGCATTTTGGACCTTCTGGCATCCTAAGCAGCTCTTAGTTAGGTCTTCGATTTGTTGATCGATTCCCGGCCACCACACATAAGCCCTAGCTAGGCTTTTCATTTTCACTCCCCCCAGATGACCTTCATGTAGCTCATTTAGCACTCTCTCCCTTAACTTGGGTGGAATCACCACTCTGGATCCACACATCACTGTCCCCTGGCATACTGACAGCTGTTCTCTTCTGGATGAGAATGCTGGCAACAATGAGTCACCATGTGTTGGCCATCCCCTCACCGTCAATTCATATACCCGTGACAGCATCGGATCATTGCGGGTCTCCTTCTCTATATCCGCGTTTGTTACTGGCAATCGTTCAATTATCGACGAATAAAATATCTCGATAGGGTCCACTGCTGGTGCTTCCTCCACAGTAGGCAGTGGCAGGCGCGATAGCCCATCAGCGTTCCCATGCTGTCTCGTGCCTTTATATTCTATTTCATATTTTTTCACCCCTAGAAACAGGGACCATCTTTGTAACCGCTGTGCAGTCATTACTGGCACGCCCTTCTTAGGATTAAAGATGGAGACATGTGGTTGGTGGTCAGTCAGCAAGGTGAACTTCTGTCCATGCAGATAGTGGTTGAATTTTTTTACTCCCCATACTAGACTGAGGGCCTCCCTGTCATTCTGGGCGTAGTTGCGCTCGGCTGAGGTTAGTGACCGAGACACAAAGACTACTGGCCTCTCCAAACCGTCCGGGAATTTGTGCGACAGCACTGCTCCAATGCCGTAGGGTAATGCATCACATGCCAAACGAATTGGTAGTGCTGGGTTGAAATGGGCCAACACCTCTTTTGATGTGATCAATTCTTTACACTTCTGGAAATCCCGTCTACGTTCGTCATCCCACTTCCATGGTACCCCTGTTTGCAGTAGGGTGTTCAGCGGGTGTAATACCGTAGACAAATTTGGTAAGAACTTGTGGTAATAGTTTACCAGCCCGAGGAACGACCTCAGTTGTGACACATTTTCCGGTGCTGGAGCCTTGACTACTGCCTCTATCTTGTCAGGGGACTTATGTAACCCCTCTTCATCGATGACGTGGCCGCAATACGAGATCTGTTTCTGGAAAAAGTCGCAATTGTGGCGATTAGCTCGTAGCCCATATTCCTTTAATCTGGCGAGCACCTTCTCCAAGTTAGCGAGGTGATCACTGTCATTTTCGCCCGTGACCAAGATGTCATCCAAATAACACTGGGTCCCTGGAATCCCTTGCAGGACCTGATCCATCGCCCTTTGCCAGATAGCCGGAGCCGAGGCTACTCCAAACACCAGCCGGTTGTATTGATAGAGACCTTTATGGGTGTTGATCGTAAGGTAATGTTTCGAAGCTTCTTCTACCTCCATTTGCAAGTACGCCTGGGCTAGATCAATTTTTGTGAAGCATTTACCACCAGATAGCGAGGCAAAAATATCCTCAATTCGTGGAAGCGGATATTGCACCGTGTGAAGGATTGGGTTCACTGTCACCTTAAAATCCCCACAGATGCTGACCTTCTTTGGTTCCCCAGGCGTATTACTCAACGACCTCTTCATTACAGGAACGATGGGTGTAGCCCACTCACTCCAGTCCACTTTGGACAGTACTCCTGAACATTCCAACCCTTCCAGCTCTGCTTCAACCGCTGGTCTGATCGCATAAGGCACTGGTCTGGCCTTCAGAAATTTTGGGCTTGCATTATCCTCTATTTTAATTGTTGCTGTTATTCCTTTTAGTGTTCCTAGTCCCTCCTGGAACACTTCTTTTGCGTCAGTTAGCATTTTTGACAGTCGTCCAGGTGTGACATCGTCATCCTTTTTGGCCTCCACCTTCAGTATGGAATGCCAATATAAATGTATCTTTCGGATCCATTCACGTCCTAGCAGTGGTGGTCCTCCATTTGGCAATACATATATATCCATTTTAGGATTTCCTGACCTTTATATGTCACTTTCACCCTTATTTTTCCTTTGAGGTAGACTTTTTGCCCGTATACGTCTTCAAGACAATCTCTGTAGCTTTCAAGGGTATGTGTGAAAATAGCCGCTTGTAGTCTCTTTGATTTATGACTGTTAGAGCTGACCCTGTGTCCAATTCCATTTCCACTTGGACTCCGTCTATCTTGAGTGTAACCCAGATAGTCTGGTGATCCTCCATTTCGGTTACATTATGTAGTTTCAGACAACCCAGTTCCTTGCTTCCAGAGTCTGTGTCACTTTTCTGTTCATCTGAACCACTGTCCATCACCTGGTGTACCTTTTTGTACTTCTCCTGTGGAGATTTCTTACTGTTGGCTTTCTTCCAAGACCTGCAGACTCTTGCTATGTGTCCTGCTTTCCCACACTGTCTGCACACTTGGTCCTTGAACTAACAATCTTTCTGGTCATGTGTTGTTCTGCCGCAGCGATAGCACTTCCCTGTTCCATAGGTCATTTCGTTGGTGCCATATTCTTACGGTCTCCGTTGTATCTCTGCAGCGCCCCTTGCGGCTGCTTCGTGTGATACTGCCATACTGAAAGCTTTGTCCAGCGTAAGGTCCTTTTCTGATAGAAGCCGTTTCTGGGTTCCTTCACTTTGTAGCCCACACACAAACTTGTCCCTTAACGTGTCTGCTAGTCCCGCTCCAAACTGGCAGTATTTTGATAGCTTGCGCAGTTCCGTTAGGTACTCAGCATTGCTTTCGTCTTTGTGTTGGTTCCTTTTAATGAACTTAAATCGTTCTGCTATCAGCAGCGGTGTGGGGTTTAAGTGGTCCTGTAGGATTTCTACTATGCTTTCAAAATTCTTGTTTACCGGCTTCTCTGGGGTTATTAGATTTCGCAGTAACGCATAAGTTTTTGCACCCATGGAATTTAACAGAACCAGTGCTTTATTAGCATCTGGCACTTCATTCGCCCTGCAGTACACCTCAATACATTCCACATATGTCGCCCAATCTTCGACTACATTGTCGAAAGTAGAGATACTGCAACTCTTCGGCATCCTTGGTTGTGCGTCAACTATCACCAATGGCGCCTCCCGCGCTTCCCCTTCTTCTCTGCTGGCACAAAATGGTGTCTCCCGCGCTTTCCTTCCTTCCTGCGCTCACCCGTCTTCTCCGCTGCTGCTTTGCAAAATGGCATCTCCCGCGCTCTTCCTTCTTCTCCGCGGCTCAATGGCGCCTCCCGCGCTCTCCCTGCTTCTCCGCGGCTCAATGACATCTCCCGCACTCTCCCTGCTTCTCCGCGGCTCAATGGCATCTCCCCTTGCTTTGCCCCGCGGACCCTGATCAGCCCGTGATCCCTGGCTGTGCTCTGCACGTTCTTCTCTTGATATTTGTCAATGCCGCTCAGTCTAGAACCCGGCTGTTTCTTACCCAATTCACAATTCACAATTCAAATGCTTTATTGGCATGAAAGTTTACAGAGAACCATATTGCCAAAGCTTTCACAACAAAAAAGTACAGTTTTCCAACATTCTGTAGGTGTGAAACAATTTTGACCCTTGTTGGGTACATACAATATTACTTTTAAACAATATTAATTTAAACAGTCTTTGTACATCATTGGGTACATTCAGTATTAATTTTAAACAGTCCTCAGGTTGTGACATGTTGTTACATATTTGGCACCAAGGTATGGTCTGTCTCCTTCTCCCAGGACTAATCTTAATTTTGACAGGTCATCCAAATCTTTGAAATCTGGGGTTGTTTGGCTGAGCCTGTTAAATAATATGTTTCTTGATGTGTTGAATTTTTCGCATTTTAGGAGGAAATGCATTTCTGTTTCAACCTCGCCGGTCAGACATTGATCACATATTCTATTCTCTCTAGGCTGCCAGGATTTCTTGTATCTCCCTTTTTCAATTGCCAGTTGGTGGTCGCTTAGTCTGTACCTGGTGAGGGTCTGTCTCTGTTTTGTGTCTCTGATGGTCGAGAGATAGTCTGCCAGTTTATATTCTCTTTTTAGGGCCCGGTAACATTCTAATCTGCTTTGGCTTTTGGTTATTTTGTTCCAATGTTCCAGGTAGGTTTCTTTGCATTGTTTAATGATTTGGTTCACTCGGATTGGTGTTTGGACGGCAGTGTTGGTCTGGGACTGGTCAGGGTCCGGCTGAGTAGGAGTACTTAGTCTCAGTAGCAGCTGACTCAGGGGACTCCTTTCTGGGTTTAGCTCTTGGGTCTGGAAGGCTTTAAAATGAAGGGTGTCTGGGGAGCTAGTTTTGAGGTGATTTAGGAATTTTAGTGCTCGTTTTTGGATGTTTATTATCAGTGGGTATCTGCCTAGTTCGGCTCTGCATGCATTTGTTGGTGTTTTCCTTTGGGTGCGAAGGATGCTTCGGCAAAATTCTGCATGTAGGGCTTCTATTGTGTGTTTTTCCCATTTAGTGTAGCTATGGTGATTTAGCGGGCCCCATACTTCACTACCGTACAGCGCAATGGGCAGGATTATGCTGTCAAATATTTTGAGCCAGATTTTGATTGGGATTTGGATGTTGTAGAATTTTCTTTTTATTGCATATAGGGCTCTTCGGGCTTTTTCTTTTAGTGCATTCACTGCTATGCTGAAGCTCCCTGATGCTGTAATGGTTAGACCAAGGTAAGTGTAGCTCATAATGTGTCCTATGATGGTATCACTGAGAGTAAACTGGTATTTGTTTTCCTGACACCTGGGCCTTTTTTGAAAAATCATGATGTTGGTTTTCTTTAGATTTACTGTTAGAGCCCAGTTTTGGCAGTATTTGTCGAGTAGGTCTAGTTGTTGCTGTAATCCCTGTTCTGTGGGAGACAGCAGAACCAGGTCGTCCACATAGAACAGGGATTTCACTTCTCCATCCAGGAGACAGAGACCCGGTGACTCGCTTTGCTCCAGCATGTCTGCTAATTCATTTATGTATATGTTGAACAGGGTTGGGCTCAAATTGCAGCCCTGCTGGACGCCTCTTCTCTGGGTGAAGAAACCGGTGCGTTTGTCTCCAATTTTGACCCCGCATTTATTTTTCAGATACATCGATTTAATAAGGTCATAGACTTTGCCCCCTATTCCGCACTGAAGAAGTTTATAATAGAGCCCTTCGTGCCAGATAGAGTCAAAGGCTTTCTTGAAGTCAATGAAACAAGCGAATATTTTCCCATTTTTTGTTTGGTGTATATGTTTTTCAATGAGAGTGTGAAGGGTATAGATATGGTCGGTGGTGCGGTGTTTTGGAAGAAAGCCTATTTGATTTTTTCTGAGGATATTATGTTTGTTAAGAAAATCCAGTAATCTACTATTTAGAATACTGCAGAATAATTTCCCTAGACAACTGTTGACACAGATGCCGCGGTAGTTATTTGGGTCTGATTTGTTTCCACTTTTATATATGGGAGAGATGAGACCTTGGCACCAGATATCGGGAAAACAGCCTGAACGTAATATGATGTTGAATAACTTGAGTACCGCACCCCACATCTCCATATTGCTGAACTTGAGCATTTCATTTTTGATGTTGTCTGGACCACAGGCTTTCTTTAGGTGGAGAGATTTTGTTTTTGTGGCCAGTTCTTTCCATGTGATTGGGGAGTCTAGAGGGTTTTGGTTGTCTTTAATTGTTGCTTCTAATGTGTGGAGTTTTTCTGTGACATGATGTTGACTTGGGTTTGTTTCGTTTATTGGGATGTCGTTGTAGAGGTTTTCAAAATGTGTTCTCCAGATGTCGCCATCTTGGATTGGTAATGCTTGCAATTGTGTTGTACTCAGGTTATTCCACATTTCCCAGAATTGATTTGGATTAGTGGAGTTTTCAATTTCTTCGAGTATTTTGTGGGTATAATTTTGTGTTTTGTTTCTAATGGTGTGTTTATATCTTTTGAGGGTCTCATTGTATCTAATACGTAGGTCTGGATTGTTTGGTTGGCGATGCTTTTGGTTTGATATTTTTCTCAGGTCTTTTCTGGCATTTTTGCATTCGTGGTCAAACCATTTCTCATTTTTATTTTGTCTTTTGTAACGTTTCCTCTTCTGTTTCACAAGGTCAGCTTTTACAGCTGCCTCATGGAAGATCATATTTATATCCTCTATGGCCATGTTTACACCATCTCTGGTGATCTCATATAGATTTTCTTTAAATTTTGATATTTTACTTGTGAGATCAGGTGAATTTAGTGCTGTGATGAATTTATCTCCACTGTCTGGGGCCCATCTGTATGTCTGGTTTATTTTATGTAGCTTACTGGGTTCCTTTTTTGTGTCTGTAGTTTGGGCAGAAAGTTTAAGGTACACATTTATTTGGTTATGGTCTGAGAGGGGGGATTGCTGCCTGACAGTGAATGCGTTGATATCGCAGGGGTCCAGGTCAGTGATTGTATAATCTACCACACTAGACCCAAGAGTTGAGGAATATGTGAGTCTCCCTAAGGAGTCCCCTCTGAACCTACCGTTGACTATGTACAGGCCTAAGGCTCGGCAGAGTTGCACTACCTCCCTACCGCTTTTATTTATTTCGCAATCGAGGTTGTTCCGATTTGCGATGGCTGGTGTGACATATAGAGGGGCCTGGCCAAACACATGGTTGTTGCCCTGTGGGTCTATGAAGTCAGGTTCACATCCAGTCCTTGCATTTAGGTCCCCACATAGTAGCACCTTTCCTTGGGCCTGGAAATGGCTGATTTCCATGTGGAGAGTATCAAATAACTCCTCTTCAAAATATGGCGATTCTATTGGAGGTATGTAGATCGCACATAAGTAAACATCGTTTTTTGCTATTCCTATATTTTTATCTAATTTTAGCCATACGTGTGATTTTCCCTGTTTTATCGGTGAGATGTGTTTGTTCAGTTCTCCTTTATACCACACCAGGATTCCCCCGGAGGTTCTGCCCTTGCGTGTCTTAGTGTTCTTTACTGAGGGCACAATGATTTCATGGTACATTGGAGGACAGTGGGTCGGCATGTCCTTTTGGCACCATGTTTCTGTTAACACAATTATATCAATGTCTTTTATAGCTTTTAGGAATTCAGGGTCTGTACTCTTCATCCCAAAAGTTGAGGAGCGGAGACCCTGGATATTCCAGCAGCTTATGTGGAAAGAACGCATTTATATAGTTCAAAAAACGAAATAAAATGGACCTATTTTGTGGGATGAGTGTGGAAACACTATTTTCTATAATGCTAAATGACGATTTAGTATAAATTTCATGAGGCATGCACATTTAGCTATCTCTCTCCGGTTTTGCAGTATTTTTCCTCGACGCCGCTCGGTGATCAACCCCCGGCTGCGTCCTGCTCTCTTCACCCTTTTTCTTACCCCGTCGATGCTGCCCGGCTCTCTCTTTCTGCCGTCGGTCGGCTCCAGCCGCCGCTGCTCGGGAAGGGTCTGCTCTGGACCTGTCGTCGGTCTCTTACTGCTCGTTGTGGCTGGGGAACCAAGCCCGGCTCTCCACAGCCTCCCCAGTGAAGTTGGATCTCTGCCTGACTGCTGGGCAGTTACTCGCGGTCGACGCCCATGTTCCTGGACTCGACTCTTTTTTGTTTTTTTTTTGTTTAATGTTGCAGGTAGATTCGCATCAACACTCGTCGCCACTGTTAGATCCGTGGTTCAGTGGATAAATAATTACACGGATGCTGTACATAAACAAATAACAGGTCTTTACTGGGGGAGGGCAATCTCTAGACTGGAGTACAGAGGCATGCGCACAGCTTATATACCGGTGTGGTTACTGCCGGCACTACAGTATACAGGAGCTGTAAAAAGTAGTTCTCACTTAAAGCACATACACTAGAGTAACCATCTACATACCAGCCATTAGGGTGGTTAATCCTATGACGGGAGGGTTTTATGGGCTCCCACAACCCATACGAGGGGGGGGGAGGGACACTCACACCCACGGACGCAAGTATCCTGCTGGATGTCAACCCAGAATTTAGAGCCGGAGCTCCGACTCCACTTGCCAGGACTGTCTGGAGCGGGGTTTGAAACCCTACACCTTCTGGCCCAGTGGCAGGGATGCTACTGCTACGCCAAAGGCCCACTCCCCTTGGAAGGTAAGAAACTAAATGGTGTAGAGGAGCAAAGAGAGCTGGGAATACAGATACATAAATTACTAAAAGTAGCAACACAATTTAATGAAGCCATAAAGAGTGCAAACAAAATGGTGGGATTCACTTCTAGAGGAATAGCATAAAAAATCAGGTAGGTATGTATATAGAAGCATGGTTAGATCACGCCTGAAGTACTATGTACAGTTCTGGTCTTCATACTACTAAAAGGATATTGAAGCACTGGAGAAAGTGCAGAAAAGATTTACAAAGATATGACCAGAATTGAGAGCATGCAACTGTCAAGAAAGATTGGCCAGGCTGGGGCTCTTTTCTCAAAGAGAAGACCTGAGAGAGGTTTGTTAAATTATGAAGGAGTTCGATAAGGTGGATGTGGAGAAACTGTTTGTACTTGTGGGTGAGTCCAGAGCAAGAGGGCATAAATATAAGATCAAATAAAGAATTTAGGAGGAATTTCTTTATAGAGTGGTGAGGATGTGGAATTCTCAGGAGGATTGATTCATATATGAGGGAGAAGGGAATTTAGGGATGGGGGCAGGGTGGGCTGAGGTAATTAGAATGGGAGGAGACTCGTGTGGAGTATAAATGCCAGCATAGGCTAATTGGGCTGAATGGCCTGTTTCTGTGCTGTAGATTCTATGCACCAGCTCTGTGAGCGCATAAGAACATCAAAGCCTTGTTCACAGCTTTGGCGTAGCTGTGTCTGTGTAAATCTCACACGCTTGCAGTTTCTCTTTGTTGCTGAATTCAATGTGCAGAAAATAAAAATACATGGAAGTTATAATACAGAAACTGGGCATTCAGCCCAACTAATTCATGGCAGCATTTACCCTCTATGTGAGCAGATAGTTCTAATCGCATTTAGCCACCCAATATAAATTAAGGAGACTTAGCACCAACAGCAGTTGCCAATATCACTGACTTAGTTCCAAAGGATATTAAGCTTTCTCTCGCAGGTACTGTCGGAGCAGGATTTTTTGTATCTTAGGTGCTGTGCCATTAGTACGGTTAGATGCCTCATATGATTAACCCAGGTGGTTACTGACAGCAATTTCTGCTGGGTTGCAATGGCAACAAACTTCCCATAGTTTCATTCCTGGTCCAACAACCATGCCTCAGCAAATGATTTTAACTACTGTATATGTGAATTTCTGCACACAAGGGCCAAGGTCCCAGGGGATGACAGTGTTTGGGAGGAACTTCCACAGTCAGTAGAAATGGTGCCACTGTAATTTTTGAATGAATGCAGAATACTGAGGTGCTGCTCTGGTGTTCCTGGCATAAAAGTCTGATTTACGCACAAATAATTTATGTGGTGCTGCTTCAAAAGATGATTGTACATCTCTGATACTTAATTTGGTGAAATTAGCCCCATGTATTTTTTTTTTTAAAGCATCAAATTTTGACACGGATTAGCTGACTGTATTGAGGCCTTTAAATATTTTCCTGATTAGTACTGAGAATCCAGAATATTTGCCGAGAAGGCCATAGTTCCATTCTAACAGAACATCAACTACAGCACATATTTGGCATATGTTTACCACCACAATGACTTATTAGCTTTGAGCCACTTTACCAGTCGTGTTGTTGTTCAAATGTTATTCCCTAATATAGAGACAGGATAATGAATAGCTGAGTGTCCTTGGCAGTAATCTAGTCAAAGGGTTCAGATAATGTTAGAAACTGCCAAGGGCAAAGCATGACACTTTGTAACTTTTATGGGCACACAAGATTTTGATTACAGGGTAGATTTTCAACCCGCCACCCAGGCGAAAAACTGGCATTATGGATCGGCTCCCATTATAGAAGCCATGCTGATTTTAATGGAAATGAAAACCGGGCGGTTTCTATAATGGGCGGCTGATCCGCAACTCCAGTTTTGTGACCAGGCACCAAGTTGAAAATCTACCCCTATGGCTTTTAAAAGCATCGCAGAGTATCTGTTACTTTTCTATTGTGTGTATTGCATACTTTATGGAATGTTTTGAGGTCTGCTTTTAAGTTATTAGCTGTTGTCAGTTGGGACACTAACAGACTCCATAGGGGGAGTTTTTCGGGGGGGTGGCGGGTTGGCTGGGAATTTTTTTTTGATAGTGGGTAGGGAACCTGCCTCCATGCTACTTTCCCAGATGTCGGGTCTGTCATCGCTGAACAGACCCGATACCAAGCGGCGAGGGAGGCAATTTAGATTATTAAGAGCTTGTTAACAGGCACTTATAAACTATTTTAAGCTCAACTTTAGATTTTAAGAGTTCGCCCACGGCTTTCCCACTGCTCAGGGAGCACGTCAGGTAAGCAGGTCAGGAGTTGTGTCAGCATGGGATGATTTATTAGAACATAAGAACATAAGAAATAGGAGCAGGAGTCGGCCATTTGGCCCCTCGAGCCTGCTCCGCCATTCAATAAGATCATGGCTGATCTGGTCTTGGCCTCAACTTCACTTTCCTGCCCACTCCTCATAACCCTTGACTCCCTTGTAGTTCAAAAATCTGTCTATCTCCACCTTAAATATATTCAGTGACCCAGCCTCCACAGCTCTCTGCAGAGAATTCCAAAGATTCACGACCCTCTGAGAGAAGAAATTTTGCCTCATCTCCGTTTTAAATGGGTGACCACTTATTCTGAAACTATGCCCCCTAGTTCAAGATTCCCCCATGAGGGGAAACATCCTCTCTGCATCTACCCTATCAAGCCCCCTCAGAATCTTATACATTTCAATAAGATCACCTCTCATTCTCCTAAACTCCAATGAGTATCGGCCCAACCTGCTCAACCTTTCTTCATAAGACAACCCTTTCATCTCAGGAATCAACCTAGTTAACCTTCTCTGAACTGCCTCAATGCAAGTATATCCCTCCTTAAATAAGGAGACCAAAACTGCACACAGTACTCCAGATGTGGTCTCACCAACGCCCTGTACAGTTGTAGCAGGACATCCCTACTTTTATACTCCACACTTGACAGCTGCAAATGTTCTATAAAAGCTCCCATCTCACAGCTATGCACTTTCCAAGGTTAGAAGCTATTGCTTACTGCATTTGGAAGACAGATTGAGCTTTATGCAGCTTGTAAGTGTTTGGAGAAAACTCTCTACCCAGTGCCACCTCATTGGAACAACCTCTCTCACCATTGACAGATCACTTCTGTCATCTCAACTTCACCTGCCATCTATTCCATCAGCATCAGTGCCCTTGAAATTATCTCACCTTGGTCGTCAGAATCCCACTACGATCAGCCCCAACACCAGCAGCACCAGGCACACCAGCAGCAGTAATAAAAACACCAACCTACTCCGCAATCAACTAATGCTGCACAGGAAACAGGGCATCAGCACCCAACCACATTGCCTGGGATGCCAGGAATGGCCTCACCATAGCCAGATTTACTTTACTTGATGCTATACACCCTGGCTGCCACATGATGCACCAGATTGGCACCACCCCACACCAACACCATAAAGCATCCCTACAATGCCCAAGCCATTCCTTTCACATTCATCGCCATTGTGGCGGGTACTGTTATGTCTCACCATTCACTGCAACTCACTAAGCCACTTCCAAAGGTGCACACAAATCTGTCCAAGAATGCAAAGTGTTGAAAATAAAGATTTCAATGTTTGACAGCACATTAACAGAAACTTCACATGAACATTGGCTAAAACACATAAGTGGCTACGCTTGTGTGTTGTTAGTTGGTATGATTGCACTAGGATGAGGGTGAGTGTGAGGGGTGGCTAGTGAGATGGGGAAGTGATAATGTAGATAGAGAGAGAGGGGTGGGTGGAGGTGCAAGGTAAGTTGGTGTGAGCAAGGATGTGCAGGAGTAGGGTAGGGAAGGCAGAGTGATGGGGATGTGCTGAGTGGCACAGCAGGATGAGGTTGAGTGTGGCTTTGCAGTAACATTTTGTGTTCTACTGAGATCATTGAAAGGTTTGCGCCACTGCAGCCTGGTCCTCCTTACAACATCCCTGCTTGTGTCCTCCTGTGCAATGTGCAACCAGGCTGAGTATAGCTACTGGGGAGGTCTCTTCTGCCCATGGGAAGGGAAGAGGACCTCCCTGCGTGTGGTGAATCCCTCCATAAGGATATGGAGGGAGTCATGGGAGAGCCTGGGTGCAGCCGTGCACCTTTGTGAAGTGCTTGTCAGTGTTTGCAGCACCTCAATGCTGTAGAACATTGACAGCACAACTGTCAAAATCAATTTGCGCATGGTCCCTTTAAGGAAACCGGCTGATGACGTGTCATCAAATGACATCATCAGACCCTTCTTGAGTGTTGTTGGAGCTGCACTCATTCAGACAAGTGGAGAGGATTCCATCACACTCCTGACCTGTGCCTTGTAGCTTGTGGAAAGGCTTTGGGGAGTCAGGAGGTTTAGACACTCACCGCAGAATACCCAGCCTCTGGCCTGTTATTGTAGCCACAGTATTTATGTGGGTGGTCCAGGTAAGCTCTAGTCAATGGTGACCCCCAGGATGTTGATGGTGGGGGATTCGGCGATGGTAATGTGGTTAAATGTCATGGGGCAGTGGTTAGACTCTCGCTTGTTGGAGATAGTCATTGACTGGCACTTGTGTGGTGCGAATGTTACTTGCCATTTATCAGAGCACGCCTGAATGTAGTCCAAGTCTTGCTGCATTCGTCATGGACTGCTTCATTATCTGAGGAGTTGTGAATAGAACTGAACACTCTGCAGTCATCAGCGAACATCCCCACTTCTGACTTTATGATGGAGGGAAGGTCATTGATGAAGCAGCTGCAGATGCTTGGCCTAGGATACTGCCCTGAGGAACTCCTACAGTGATGTCCTGGGGCTGTGATGATTGACCTTCAACAACTACAGCCATCTTCCTTTGTGCTAGACTCCAGCCAGTGGGAAGTTTTCCCCCTGATTCCCTTTGACTTCAATTTTACTAGGGCTCCTTGATGCCACACTTGGTCAAATGCTGCCTTGATGTCAAGGGAAGTCACTCTCAGCTCACCTCTGGAATTCAGCTCATTTGTCCATGTTTGGACCAAGGCTGTAATGAGGTCGAGGGCCGAGGTGTCTTGGCAGAACTCAAACTAGGCATCAGTGAGCAGGTTATTGGTGAGTAAGTGCCGCTTGATAGCACTGTTGACGACACCTTCCATCACTTTGCTGATGATTGTGAGTAGACTAATGGGGCGGTATTTGGCTGGATTGGATTTGTCCTGCTTTTTGGGGACAGGATGAAGTTATGGTTCAAGTTTCTGCTAAAAATCATTTGCATAATTTACAAATGCAAAATCGTCCATGAACTAGTGCAATCCGGTAGCGTTTTAGAATGTACCTTTTTTTCTTGCATTAAAAAATATTCCTTGATATATTTAAGATTGGTAACCTGTCATAGTTTTATTAACACAACTGAAAGTGGGGCTATCAACAACAACAACAACAACAATGACAACAACAACTTGTATTTATATAGCACCTTTAACATAGTAAAATGTCCCAAGGCGCTTCAAAGGAGTATTAAAAGGCAAAAAATTTGACACCGAGCCACATAAGGAGATATTAGGGCAGGTAGGCTTTAAGGAGCATCTTAAAGGAAGAAAGAGAGATAGCGAGGTGGAGAGGTTTAGGCAGGGACAAAATAAGGTACTTTTAATCAGATTGTTTAGTCCACCACCTGTGCTGAAACCATCATCCATGCCTTTGTTACCTCTAGGCTTGACTATTCCAATGCAGCCCTGGCTGGCCTCCCATGTTCTAGCCTACGTAAACTTGAGGTCATCCAAAACTCAGCTGCCTGTGTCCTAACTCGCACCAAGTCCCGTTCACCCATCACCCCTATGCTCACTGACCTACATTGGCTCCTGGTTAAGCAACGCCTCGATTTCAAAATTCTCATCCTTGTTTTCAAATCCCTCCATGGCCTCGCCCCTCCCTATCTCTGTAATCTACTTCAGCTCCAGAGATATCTGCGCTCCTCTAATTCTGCCCTCCTGAGACTCCCTGATTATAATCACTCAACCATTGGTGGCTGTGCCTTCAGCTGCCCAGGCCCAAGCTCTGGAATTCCCTCCCTAAACCTCTCTGCCGCTCTGCCTCTCTTTCCTCCTTTAAGACGTTCCTTAAAACCTACCTCTTTGACCAAGCTTTTAGTCATCTGCCCTAATTTCTCCTTATGTGATTCGGTGTAAATTGTATTTCGTCTTAATACTCCTTGGGACGTTTTACTACATTAAAGGCTCTATATAAATACAAGTTGTTGTTGTTGTTGTGAGTAATCCGATTTTAAATAACTGAAAATGACTTTAAAAAACTATACAGAACCATTTACTAGTTTCAATGGCATACAGTAGTCAGTTTCTTAGTAAATTAAATATATTTTTACTATTTAAAGGCTTTTAAAAGATACCTATTAGTGCCCTTGCACCTAAAAAAAAGCTTAATTTTAAGAGCCTCCTTATAGGCCTGCAAATGGGCGCAATTAACAGAAACTCGCCATGGTGATTAATTTGATCTGGGGGTGTGGCTAGTTTTGTGGGCGAGGCCAGCTTCCAATGCAATATTTTTTTAAATTAACGCAAAAGATTGTGGAAACTTGATTTGCATTGGAAGTAAGTTGCGCTTAAAATTCCTCGATCTTTTGCGCTGGTTTGGCCGATTTTGAGCGAATTGTGCCGGGAATACCAGCGCAACCTAATGGAAACTCTAACCCCCCATGTCCACACATGCACTTTCTAGCAGGGGTCATTGGAGCAGAAACACTTTTTTTCTTATTTTGTCCAGCCTGGAGATATTTGAGGCCAATTGTAGCACTCCTCCTGCTGCCCCAAATTACATAACATTTTACAACACAGAAACAGGCCATTCAGCCCAACAGGTCTATTCTGGTGTCTATGCTCCACACGAGCCTCCTCCCACCTTACTTCGTCTCATCCTATCAACAAATCCGATGAGATCAGCTAACGCACCACAGATCAGTGATTGAACCTTGACCTTCTTGAATGGACCAGCCAATACAGAACCACTGAGCCATCAGAGGCAATCCTCCAAAATTAACAACATTGCACATTTTGCAGCATAATTATAAAGTACCCAATGTAAAACTGAGTAACTTTCAGAAAGACTTGCACCACAGAATGGATAATAACGTGGGAGATAGAATATTATCTATTTAGTGAATTATTTAGCAGGGTTTAAATAGTTTGCCTTTCTAAATTTAGACTCTCCACTATATTCAGTGATAATAACTGGCAGAGTGATTTAAAAAGAGCATTTATTTTGTTGGCGTCTTTCATTTAAAATGCTTTATTTAAACCGTGACAAATGTAGAATCTATACATGTATTACAACCAGACTGTTGCAGATGAAAACAAAAGCTAATTGAGATTGTTTGTTGAATTCCAGTATTTGGAGTGACTGCTTATTCATGAGCTTCTGGTGCTGTCTTCTAGATTATTTACATGCCTAAATAGAGAAGCGACAGGTGATAGATATGAATAATGCCAGAGTCTATGCTGTGTTGTAATTCTCCCATTTCTTTTATCATGGATATGCAGACATGTGGGTCTGTAATGTCAACAGCCATTTTTTGCTCTGTAGTTGTTCCAGGGCAGCTATTTGCATCTGAAAACCTCTAGTCCCCGACGACTGGCAAAGCCTGACCTGTTAAGAAGAGGTCTTCAAGCCCTTCAATCATTTTAGCCAGTATAACAGTTAAATAATTCCTTCCTGTCAGAATACTAATGATCTGCACTTTGAAAAAGAGGCACAGATGTGGGTATTTTCCAAGTCCGGTATTACTGGCTGCACCAACAGCTGAATATAAAGAGGCATGGGATCCCACATTGACGTTCATATATCTATTCTGCATCAATCTGATACTTCTCTTCCAAAAGAACAGTCTTTTCTAAGCAATTTTTAAGATCCACCCATAGGCTAAGGCTTGTGGTGAAACAATAGACAGACAGATTTAGCAGTTGGTTCCTATTGATAGAGAGAGACAGGGTGGGCCACATCTGTTGAAATTGATTGCTTCAAAAGCATTAGAGATGAATAGGGGGAAAAAAGTTCTTTCAAAGTCACATGAAAATCAGGCTAATAATTGACTCCCTCTGTGTTCTCTAATTATAAATATAGTCAGTACAGGATGTGAGGCCCTAAACCATCCTGAGAAAATAATCTCCTTGTGGAATAAGTAAAGCTAATTTTATTTTGGCTTATGACTGGTTCAGAATTTTAATAACGTGGGCTAAGCTGGCAGTTTTTTGAATCTGTTCTAGAATAAATGGTGTGAAAGCTTCAGCTAATTGATATTCAAGAGTATTTCAAAACTGAGCACGGGCCGAATGTGCAACTGTACCTTTAGATAATCTACGGTTGTGCCAGATGGTGACTTAATGGAAACTTTCAAACTGCAGAGTGCTCATCAAAGGTTCCGTCTGTCTTTGTTGGTAGTTTTTTAAAAATGGGACCCAAAAAGTTTTCAGTCTGTTAGTTGGTGTATTGTTGTTAATACAGCATGTTGCTGGACAAATACATGTGGCAGCAGAGCAGACTTTCTCATTTATCAACTTTTCTCAATTTTAGGTGCTAAGAATTCTTTTGTAAATACTGTACATGATAAAATCATTTTTTTTTTTAAAGCCCAGTTTGTATGTCTGTCGTTTATTTTTACTCCAGTTATTTGTCTTTAAAGGGACACCACGTTCATCAAAAAGTGTTTAGCAAACGTTGGGGGTGAAATTCCTCCCATCAATAATTTTGCTGGAAGATTCAGCGTGAGTCTTGTTTTCTGTTCATAGTGACTTTTTCAGTAGAATTATCAATAAGAGAAAATTCATCCCTTTTACATTTTTTGTTTTGGAGAGGGAGAAGAGCCAGAGGTATCTTGCACTATTTTTTCCCGATGACATCTAATGTGAGTGACACGATGATGCACGTCAGTGTGATTAACAAACAAACATTTATCAAACACAACTTCATGAATATAGTGCCCCTTTTATAAAGCTACTCTAATTTATTGATGAGAATCTAAACGAAGAAGGTAAAGTGGAAAAATAAAATAAAAGCCTGAACACTGATTCATGAATTAATAAATGAAAAACATTTTAAAACATTTTAAAACACGGGTGCAGGTTCTGCAATGAAGGGCTTTGATATAGTATTGTGTAAATTTTAACATACCAAAGAATTTCCATTCCTAAAAAGAATGATTACAGACATGGTTATTCACCTTATTTTACATACAATTGTTGAGATTGAACTATAGGGTTTTATGTTTAGTATTATTGACAGTTGTCATCCTGTATTCGTTTATGTACATGGGGATCAGTGCCATTGAAACTGAACTGATTAGACTGACCTAGTATTGAGAGATGGATTGTTGGCAAAGATTTCTTTAGCTTTTACTAATGGATCCTTAAATAAGATAGAGGTAATAATTGCTGATGTAAAGTTCAAAGTGAATCTTCTTAATGGGAATAAAAATATTTAATTCTGTAGCAAGTTATCCAATAACTATCTGAGCCCTGTAGATTAGGAAGCATATGGGTTTGATCCCCAGTCTCTGCTGGATCACCTATTCTCAGCCAGGATGCCGGAAGGTGTGTTATAATTGTCCTCAGCACCATTGGGCAAGGGAAGGGAAAACTATTGGGAGTTCCTGCTGCTGATTGCTATACAATGATCCCTACTGAAAGGGCACATGTTCGGTGAGGACAGGAACTGGCTCAGTTATGTTACTCCCTGTGGTCAATCTAACACTCACCGTCAAGGCTCACATAGGTGTGATAGTCACTTGGCAAGGGCTCAATGCCTTCAAGAAAGAAAGAAATTGGCAAGAAGAAAACATAATCCAAATGAAAGCAGATTGGACCAATGATATTTTTTCCTTCACCTCTCTTTTCCCTCACCCTACTCACATTCACACTCACACACTCATTCTTTTACACTGTTGGACCAGTGGCCCAGAAAAATGTGGCGTGTATGTGAAACCAAGAAAGGAGGTCCATTAGCCCCATGAAGCTTTGGACCTCTGCAAAATTCAAACCAATTGTCTTAATGAAGACCCCCTGCAAACTTCCCCCGTTCGCCCTACACACACACACCTTACTCACAGACACACATCCCTATACACACACACTTTCTAGTAGGAGTCACTGGATGATAAGTGGTGTCTGGGTTGATTTTATCCCCTTTCTAGCCAATTTAGTTGGTAAATGTGCTGCCCTGTGAGAAAGAGTCATATAGACTGCTGAAAAGGGCACATGTCTGACTATTAGGTGAGAATAGGATCAGGCTTAGTCATGATACTCCCCAACACTCACGGTCTAAGCGCATGGCAGAAAAATAGCCACGTGGGCAAATTACTGAAATGTGGCCAACACCTAAGGAACTGCACTCCAATCTGAGTCAATGCCTTGATTTGTAGAGGGGAAAATTTGGGGGGAAAAGAGTACAAATACAATCTTGTTTAGTCCCATTGTTTGTGTGTACTGACATCATAGGGGTTAAATGTACTTCTGTTTGCACCAGCAATGCAAATTGGAAATTTGGGCACACATTGCGCACGATTTTGCAAATATTCATTTCAACAGTCTCATACTATTTCCCTCGATATTGTAAAGGAAGAAATGGCTCTAAATCCGAAATGACCTAAATCTGAACAAAATTTAGGCCTATAAATAAATTTAATTTGGATCATATCAAACTCTCAATTTAGTTTGCTGCTTAACCCTCAGAGATATATCATGATTGACTGAGTCCTTTGTCACTACACATATTTGAGCTTTGCTACCTTCTGGCTCAAAATGTTTCTGAAATTGTGCTGTGTGAATGCAGATGAACAGATTGCTTCAATGCAAACTGTGCATTCATTTAGGAGTTTCTGCAGTATTGTTTACACTCGGCAGTGCTTTCAGAGCTGGATTATTATTACAAAGAGGAGCAACATGGAAAAAGCATCAGAATTGTAAAGGAATCCGGTGAGAAATAAAACAGAAGAGAAATGCAAATAACACAAAAGAAGTTAAAGAAACAGATTATCCTTTGTCTACATCAGACTGTTGCTCCAGCAATCCCCAACTGATCCCACCCCACCACATGTGGCTGATATCTTTGACACATTCAACTATTTATTTTCTTATCTTCTGTCAACATGCTTGAACTAGAAAACTGTGCCCAGATAGCAAGTTTTACATTGCATTAAATCTTGTACTATGTGTTTTTTTAATTGGTTCCTGGGATGTGGGCATTGCTGGCAAGGCCAGCATTTATTGCCAATCCTAATTGCCCTTGAGAAGGTGGTGGTGAGCCACCTTATACAACTGAGTAGCATGTTAGGCCAACCATTTAAAATGCTGTTGAAGCATTCATCTAGATTAAATTACCTTTAGCAAGTTCACTACGTTGCAGGTATGATCCCATTCCAGTTTAGTGCAGCACTTGGTACACTAATCCATAGATTCCCTGGGCTTCTAAATTAAAGCCATCCTGGTATCAAAATCATGAGGGGTCTAGACAGAGTAGATAGAGAGAAACTGTTCCCATTGGCAAAAGGGTCGAGAACCAGAGGGAACAGATTTAAGGTGATTGGCAGAAGAACCAAAGGAAAAACTTTTTTACGCAGCAAGTTGTTAGGTCTGGAATGCACTGCCTGACAGGATGGTGGAGGCAGATTCAATCGTGGCTTTCAAAAGGGAATTGGATAAGTACCTGAAGGAAAATAAATTGCAGGGCTACGGGGAAAGGGCGGGGGAGAGGGACTAGCTGAAGTGCTTTTGCAGAGAGCTAGCTCGAGCACGACGGGCTGAATGGCCTCCTTCTGTGCTGTAACCATTCTATGATTCTATGATATCCAGCAACTCTATGCCTTTTGGTCTGACTCTATCACCTTTCCCAATTGCCCTCTCAAGCTAAATCCAGAGGTGCGCAGCCAAACATCTGATTTACCTGAACTGAGGTTTTTATTGTATATTTGGTCCATTGGCAAGACCACATTTTTTCCATTTCCAGAACATTGCCTGCATACCTCATACCTCTCCACACTACTGATTAAATCCTAATCCACAACTTCACCTTGAAGGCTCACTTCTCCAATGCTTTCATTGCTGGGCTTGTCCATCACAAACTTCATCGAATACTCCCCAGCCTGTTCTCTCTGCCATACAGTCTTGCAATCCAGTTACCCCCATCCTAGCCAAACTCCACTTATTGCCTGGCTCTGAAAAGCCAGTGCTGTTCTGTCACACTGCTACCGTGAATTCAGCAGAAATATGATGGAACAGCAGGCAAGCAGGGAGTTGATTCTGTATGGCGTGCATATCAAAAGGGCGGTGGGCAGTGGGCGGGGTGACTACTACACCTGCTGGATGCTATCCGAGGGCGGTGATTTTGTTGATTGGGTCTCATTTAATACAGGCCAGTGCCAATCAAATTGCTTATGTGCAGCTTGCTATTTGAGAGGGTAGGAAATCTGGCAGAGCAGGTATTGAGGTGTGCCTGCAGCAATACCTTAAAGGGGGTGGCTGAAATGACTAGGGTGAGGCAGGGGAGTCAACGGTGCAGCAGATCGAAGTGGTGGGAAATGTAAGGAGCATACCAAGCAGCAAAGGGATGAATTTATGAGAGCCGTTGAGGCTTGAAAGTCATAAAAGCTGCATTCTTCTTCAGTGGTACATTGCAGGCTCCCTTGCCTCCTCTGTTTCACTATCAAAGGCTGATATTTCAGTCAATATGCTCCTGCCATCTGGAATTCTCTCTTAAAACCTCGTAACATTGCTCCCTACCTTCCAAAACACCTGAAAACCCTTCTCATTGCATTGTCTTCAGTCAACCAACCTAAATTTTATTGTTTCCTGTTCAATGTCGAGCAATCGGGGCTATTTTCTTTTGTACGAGCAGAGATATATAAAGTTATTTTTGTTCCAAACTGAATGTGATTAAGTCAGTAATTATATCCTTGTGGCAATTGGAGCACTTCTGTATATTTTAAATGAATATCATAAAGAGCTTTTAAAGCTCGTGATTTTATATGTGTAGATTAACATGTATCACTGGTTTTATGCGGTGGTATTGTGATCAGTATTTATTTTCTGAGAGGCTGTCAGAAATCTTCCCCAGCCAATTTATACCTGAAGTTTTCAGGTCACTTCCCTCCCTCCCATTGATTCCAACTGACCACAGCACTTTGCAAAAGTCACGTGGTCCTTGTACCCTGTGCTTGATGAGATTACAGTAAAATGACCTTTTCTCCCAGAAGGGGAGCCACAGCAGATTAGTGGATAAGCCACAATTAGCGGTACATCTTTCTATTTTTATTCATTTGCAAATCCCACTAGAGGCTTTCATTAAGTCCATCAACCATTGCAGCAATGTCTCTGCAATTAGTTGTCGGGTCATGCAACTACCAAGAAAGATTGAGCAGACTGCGGATCTTTTTGTTCTGGAAAAGAGAAAACTAAGAGGAGATCTGTCAGAGGTCTTTAAAATGGGGTTTGATAGGGTGGATGTGGAGAAACTGTTTCAATTTGTGGGTGAGTCCAGAACAAGGGGGCATCAATAGAAGATAACCACTAACAGACCAAATAAAGGCCTAGAAATTCATTAAGGCGCCGGCAGCTTTGCGGCCAGTTACCGCCTAAAGAGGGCTTCTGCGCCAATACAGGAGTTTGCGCTGATATTCAGCGCAGCGGTAATGGCGGCGGTAGCCGTTAGCGCTGCGCCGGCACCGATGATGTCATCGGTGTGCGCAGTGCCTCGGTTCCGCCCCGATACCGGCCCGATCCCCATATTTAGTTGCGGCCGCCTCTTCCGCAGCGGCTGCAAACAGCGACCAGAAAACGGGGCCGTACTGTAGCCTTAGTGGGGCGCTTTAAGGTGGAGGTGCGGCCGGCCGCTTTTTCGGCAGCCGCCTGCCCGCACCTCCTTCCCCGGCCTCCTCCACGCCCCCCCCCCCCCGCGGCATTGCCGGTTGCTTTCCGCGAACCCGGCACTTCTCCGTGGTGCCGGGCTCATTTGCCGGCACTATCCAGCGGCGACCTCCCCGTGGCAGGCACCTCCCCCTTAAGAGAAGGAGGAGGCCTGCAGTACTGCAGCCTGCCACTCCACAGCGGGTGGCGCAGCGGCGCCTAGAGCGCTGAAATTCAGCTTCAGCGCCCCAAGCGGGGGCGGGCACACCCTGGAATAGCACCCGGTTCCGACTTGGGGCGCAAAAACTGAATATCTGACGGTTGCAACTGGCTCCGCGCCCAGCGCTAACTTTTGGGCGCTAGCCAGCTGGCGGGGCCATAGTGAATTTCTAGGCCAAAGAATTTAGGAGGAATTTCTTTACAGAGGGTAGTGAGAATGTGGAACTCGCTGCCACATGGAGAAGATAGCATTGACACATTTAAGGGGAGGCTTGATGCATACATGAGGGAGAAGGGAATAGAGGGATATGGTGGCAGGTTGGAGAGAGGTAATTAGACTGAGAGGAGGCTTGTGTGGAGTATAGACCAGTTGTGCTGAATGGCCTGTTTCTGTGCTATATATTCTATGTAATTCAGTCTTATCTCATTGCAGGTCACAAGTATCTGTAATGGGTCACATTATGAGTCTGCGCTGCAGGTGGAGAAACCTCGGCCGCCAGAAGAGCATATTAGAAATTCTGCCTACACTACTCACAACTTTACAACTATTAAAATTGTGACCGGCATGAACCTGAAATTCTGATAGATGTCGCTGAATGGGCATTGCTCCCTGCCAAAACAGTGGACTTGTAAAATTAGCCCCATAATCTTATATGCAGCAATATATAAAGGTACCACTTTTCCTTTTATTTGTAGATGCACAAAGTCCTGTTCCACTACAATGCACCCAAGGTCCTGTTGGCACATTTTGCCTGACTCATCGGTTCTTGAATAGTTTCCTCAACTGCTGACTGAATGCAGTCCTCTTTTTCTTCCTTTCTTAATATTTTTACTAAAATAGCCAATTCTGCACTTCCAGGGAGTGTATTGAGGGTGCATAGTCGATGATTTTCCGCCCAATAAATCGCCCAAGATGCACTCTCTATAAGCAATCATTTCTGTTGAGAGCACACAGTACTAGTAAGCTTACCACTGCTTCTCTAGGTAGTTTCACCCTACCCATTAAGGCATTCACTTGCAGGACTCTGGAGCTCCAGTGATATGTCTACCACTCCAGGTCCCACTAAGGAGCCAGGCTAGCTGCTTAAACATCTACAGTGCTCCAGCGTACTGTGGACCTACCTGGCTCAGTAAACAGATTATCGAGTCTGCCACAGAGGGTTGGCTTGGTTTCAGTATTCCAGCAGCAGGTGTATCATTTGGAGTCAACTCAACCCCAAAGAGACCTAACTTGCCTTTCTCCCCACCCCCCTCCCCCGGCCCCTCCGCAAAGAACAGTGATTGGTCATTGGACAACTGACAACGGAACTACAGTATTGCAGGCCAAAAGCTGACTACATTTTAGATCCTATTCCGATGCTGAATAGCTGTCTTCTGCATTCCTGACTGCTTCTGGACTTGGTGAACTCTCCCCTGATGCTGACTGCTCCAGGACCTGCATGGGTCTCCTATGATGGAGATTCCTCTGGGTCTGCTGCTCTCTCTTGATATCAGCTGCTTCTGTTTCTTGATGTGCTGGTTTTCCTTTTTAAATTTCAGATATTAACTGCCTGCCTCTCACGATAACCCTTGATGAGTCAAAATAGAGATAATGGCCAGAATCATTACCTGAGCATTGGGGCGGGTGCGTGCGGGCCACATAGCGCGTCACCATCCCGAAATTTTCAACAGCGCATTCTGCACTGCGCATTTAACTCAATTGCATCAATTGAAAGAGGGTTTCCCGGCCCAATTGAATGGAGCGGGTCTGATGATGTTACTGATGACTCATTTTCAGCGTGGATATTTAAAACAGACTTGCACACATCTCACTTAAAGGTTGTTGTAGGAGAGATCAAGGTGTTTGGGAGAGCTACAAATTGCTGTATAATATTCAGATTTCGGTGGGTAATGGAGACACACATACAGAAGGCTGCGCCAAGATTCCCTGATGGATCCTTGGAAGTGCTTGCCATTTATCAGCCCAAGCCTGAATGTCATCCAGGTCTTGTTGCATGCGGGCATAGACTGCTTCATTATCTGAGGAGTTGTGAATGGCACTGAACACTGTGCCGTCATCAGCAAACATCCCCACTTCTGACCTTATGATGGAGGGAAATTCATTGATGAAACATAGAAACATAGAAGATAGGAGCAGGAGTAGGCCATTCGGCCCCTCGAGCCTGCTCCGCCATTCAATGAGATCATGGCTGATCATCCAAATTCAGTACCCTGTTCCTGCCTTCTCTCCATATCCGCTGGAGCTGCGGATGGATGAGTTTTGGAGCATTTGCGATGCTGAGAGGGTCGTGGATAACACGTTTAGTGAGTTGGTCACACCACAGGCAAGGGCTGCACAGGCAGAAGGGAAATTGGTGACCATCAGACAGAGCAGTAGAGGCAGGCAGGTAGTGCAGGGGACCCCTGTGGCCATCCCCCTCTCAAACAGATATACTGATTTGGATACTATTGAGGGGGATGACTTACCAGAGGAAGGCAGCAGCAGCCAACTTCCTGGCACCAGGGGTGCTTCTGCTGCTCAGGAAGGGAGGAAAAAGAGTGGGAGAGCAACAGTGGTAGGGGATTCTATCGTAAGGGGAACAGATAGGCGTTTCTGTGGTCGTAGACGTGACTCCAGGATGGTTTGTTGCCTCCCTGGTGGCAGGGTCAAGGATGTCACTGAACGGCTGCAGGGCATTCTGAAGGGGGAGGGTGAACAGTCAGAGGTCGTGGTTCACATTGGGACCAATGACATGGGTAGGAAGAGGGATGAGGTCCTGCAGCAAGAATTTAGGGAACTAGGTAGCAGATTAAAGAGCAGGACCTCAAAGGTTGTAATGTCTGGATTACTCCCGGTGCCACGTGCTAGTGAGTATAGGAATAGGAGGATAGAGCAGATGAATGCGTGGCTAAAGAGTTGGTGCAGGAGGGAGGGCTTTAGTTTCCTGGATCACTGGGCCTGCTTCTGGGGAAAGTGGGACTTGTACAAGTCGGAAGGGTTGCACCTGAACCAGAACGGGACAAATATCCTTGTGGGGAGGTTTGCTAGCGCTGTTCGGGGGGGGTTTAAACTAAAATGGCAGGGGGTTGGGAACCTGAGCAGGGAGACAGAGGACAGGGAAACGGGGATAAAAGCAAAACATAGGAAGGAGAAAAACAAAAGTGGCAGTCAGAGAAATCAACAGTTTAAATCAAACGTGGCCACAGTAAATAATAATTCTAATAGGTCTAAGAGCATTAAAAAAACAAGCCTGAAGGCTTTGTGTTTTAATGCGAGGAGCATTTGTAATAAGGTGGATGAATTGGCTGTGCAAATAGAGGTAAACGAATATGATTTGGTTGGGATTACGGAAACGTGGCTCAAGAATGGCTAAGACTGGGAACTCAACATCCAGGGGTATTCGATATTCAGGAAAGATAGGCAAAAAGGAAAGGGAGGTGGGGTAGCATTACTGGTTAAAGAAGGGATTAATACAATTGTAATGAAGGATATTAGCTCTGATGATGTGGAATCTGTTTGGGTAGAATTGAGAAATACTAAGGGGAAAAAACAATAGTGGGAGTGGTATATAGACCTCCCAACAATAAGGCGGAGGTTGGGGATGGCATTAAAAGGGAAATTAAAGAAGCGTGCAATAAGGGCACAGCAGTCATCATGGGTGACTTTAATCTACATATAGATTGGGCCAACCAAATTAGTAACAATACTGTGGAGGAGGAATTCCTGGAGTGTTTACGGGATGGTTTCCTGGACCAATATGTCGAGGAACCAACCAGAGATCAGGCCATCTTAGATTGGGTATTATGTAGCGAGAAAGGATTAATTAGCAATCTTGATGTACGAGGCCCCTTGGGTCGGAGCGATCATAATATGATTGAATTCTTCATTAAGATGGAGAATGAAGTAGTTGACTCAGAAACTAGGGTCCTCAATTTAAATAAAGGAAACTACGATGGTCTGAGGAGCGAGTTGGGTAGGATTGATTGGGGAATGTCACTCAAAGGGTTGACGGTGGATAGGCAATGGCAAACATTCAAAGACCGAATGGATGAGCTACAGAATTTGTTCATCCCAGTTTTGCATAAAAATTAAACAAAAAAGGTGACCCAACCGTGGCTAACAAGGGAAATTAGGGATAGCATAAGATCCAAGGAGAGGACATATAAATTGGCCAGAAAAAGCAATAATCCTGAGGATTGGGAGCAGTTTAGGATTCAACAAAGGAGGACAAAGGGATTAATTAAGAAAGGGAAAATAGAATATGAGATTAAGCTATCAGGGAACATAACAACTGACTGTAAAAGCTTTTATAGATATGTGAAGAGAAAAGGATTGGTGAAGTCAAGCGTAGGTCCCTTGCAGTCAGAATCAGGGGAATTTATAATGGGAAACAAAGAAATGGCAGACCAACTAAATTCATACTTTGGTTCTGTCTTCAAAAAGGAGGACACAAATAACCTCCCTGAGATGCCGGGGAACATAGGGCCTGATGAAAGGGTGGAACTGAAAGAAATCAGTATTAGTAGGGAAATGGTGTTAGGAAAATTGATGGGACTGAAGGCCGATAAATCCCTAGGGTCTGGTAATCTACATCCCAGGGTACTTAAGGAAGTGGCCCTAGAAATAGTAGAAGCATTGCTGGTCATCTTCCAGAATTCGATAGACTCTGGAACGGTACCCATGGATTGGAGGGTAGCTAATGTTACCCCACTATTCAAAAAAGGTGGTAGAGAAAAACGGGGAATTATAGTCCGGTAAGCCTGACATCGGTAGTGGGGAAAATGCTAGAGTCTATTATAAAAGATGTAATAGCAGAGCACTTGGAAAGCAGTGACTGGATCGGACAAAGTCAACATGGATTTACAAAAGGTAAATCATGCTTGACTAATCTACTGGAATTTTTTGAGGATGTAACTGGTAAAATAGATAAGGGAGAACCAGTGGATGTGGTGTATTTGGACTTTCAGAAGGCTTTCGATAAGGTCCCACATAAGAGATTAGCATGCAAAATTAAGGCACATGGGATTGGGGGCAAGGTATTGACTTGGATAGAGAACTGGTTGGTGGACAGAAAGCAAACAGTTGGAATAAACGGGTCATTTTCCGAGTGGCAGGCAGTGACTAGTGGGGTACCGCAAGGATCGGTCCTCGGACCCCAGCTGTTCACAATATATATTAATGATCTGGACGAGGGAATTGGATGTAATATCTCCAAATTTGCAGATGACACAAAGCTGGGTGGGAGGGTAAGCTGTGAGGAGGGTGTCGTGAAACTCCAGTATGATTTGGACAGGTTGTGTGATTGGGCAGAAAAATGGCAAATGCACTATAATGTGGATAAATGTGAGGTTATCCACTTTGGTGGCAAAAACAGGAAGGCAGATTATTATTTGAATGGCAATAGATTGGGAGAAGGGGAAGTGCAAAGAGACCTGGGTGTTCTTGTGCACCAGTCGCTGAAGGTAAGCATACAGGTGCAGCAGGCGTTTAAGAAGGCAAATGGTATGTTGGCCTTCGTAGCAAGAGGGTTCGAGTACAGGAACAAGGATGTCTTGCTACCGTTGTACAGTGCCTTGGTGAGACCGCACATTGAGTATTGTGTGCAGTTTTGGTCGCCTTACCTGAGGAAGGACGTTCTTGCCATGGAAGGAGTGCAGGGAAGATTCACCAGGCTGATACCTAGGATGGCAGGAATGACGTATGAGGAGAGATTGTGTCGATTGGGCTTATACTCACTGGAGTTTAGAAGATTGAGAGGGGATCTCATCGAAACCTATAAAATTCTGTCAGGCCTGGACAGACTAGATGCAGGAAGGATGTTTCTGATGGTCGGGGAATACAGAACCAGGGGTCATAGTCTAATGATAAGGGGTAAGCCATTTAGGACTGAAATGAGGAGGAATTTCTTCGCCCAGAGAGTGGTGAACCATTGGAATTCTCTGCCACAGAGGGCGGTGGAGGCCAGTTCATTAAATATATTCAAGAAGGAGTTGGATATATTTCTTAAGGCTAAAGGGATCAAGGGATATGGGGAGAAGGCAGGGACAGGGTACTGAATTTGGATGATCAGCCATGATCTCACTGAATGGTGGAGCAGGCTCGAAGGGCTGAATGGCCTACTCCTGCTCCTATCTTCTATGTTTCTATGATCCCTTTAGCCTTAAGAAATATATCTAACTCCTTCTTGAATATATTTAATAAATTGGCCTCTACTGCCTTCTGTGGTAGAGAATTCCACAGGTTCACCACTCTCTGGGTGAAGAAATTCCTCCTCATCTCTGTCCTAAATGGCTTACCCCTTATCCTTAGACTGTGACCCCTGGTTCTGGACTCCCCGACCATCAGGAACATCCTTCCTGCATCTAGTCTGTCTGGTCCTTTAAGAATTTTACAAGTTTCAATGAGATCCCCTGTCATTCTTCTATACTCCAGCGAGTATAAGTCCAATCGACCCAATCTCTCCTCATACGCCATTCCTGCCACCCCAGGCATCAGCCTGGTGAATCTTCGCTGCACTCCCTCCATGGCAAGAACATCTTTCCTCAGATAAGGCGGAGCAGGCTCCAGAGACCGTATGGCCTACTCCTGCTCTTATTTCTTATGTTCTTAACCAAAACTGCACACAATACTCAAGATGTGGTCTCACCAAGGCCCTGTACAACTGCAGCAAGACATCCTTGTTCCTGTACTCAAACCCTCTCGCTACGAAGGCCAACATACCGTTTCCCTTCTTAACCGCCTGCTGCACCTGCATGCTTACCTTCAGCGACTGGTGCACAAGGACACCCAGGTCTCGTTGCACTTACCCTTCTCCTAATCTATTGCCATTCAGATAATAATCTGCCTTCCTGTTTTTGACACCAAAGTGGATAACCTCGCATTTATCCACGTTATATTGCATCTGCCATGCTTCTGCCCAATCACCCAACCTGTCCAAATCATACTGGAGTTTCTCGGAATTCTCCTCACAGCACACACGCCCACCCAGCTTTGTGTCGTCTGCAAACTTGGAGATATTACATCTAGTTCCCTCGTCTAGATCATTAATATATATTGTGAATAGCTGGGGTCCAAGGACCGATCAGTGCGGTACCCCACTAGTCACTGCCTGCCACTCGGAAAAAGACCCGTTTATTCCAACTCTTTGCTGAGGATGGTTGGGCCGAGCACACTGCCCTGAGGAACTCCTGCAGCGATGTCCTGGGGCTGTGATGATTGACCTCCAACCACCACAACCATCTTCCTTTGTGCTAAGTATGAGTCCAGCCAGTGGAGAGTTTTCCCCTGACTTCAAGTTGCTAGAGCTGCTAGATCTGTTCTGAATCTATCCCCTTTAGAACAGTGGTAGTGCCACACAACATGATGGTGGGTGCCCTCATTGTGAAGACGGGACTTTGTCTCCAAAATAACTGTGCTGTGGTCACTGCTACCAATGCTGTCACTGACTTCAGTTTTACTAGGGCTGCTTGGTGCCACACTCAGTCAAATGCTGCCTTAATGTCAAGGGCAGTCACTCTCAGCTCACCTCTGGAATTCAGCTCCTTTGTCCATGTTTGGACCAAGGCTGTAATGAGGTCGAGAGCAGAGTGATCCTGGTAGAGCCCAAACTGGGCACTGGTGAGCAGTGTTATGTTCATTAATAAATAGACATTCTTATTATGAACACAGCTAGCTTTTGCTAGTTACTTTATTGAGCCATGTGGACTTGGTACAGTATCTGTAGAGAGGCAGCATTGTGCTCCTGTGTGCAGGCTGCCATCTTGACTGTTGCCTTGTGGGTAGCCTAGCGCCTCATGGGTAATGTAGTCTTAATATCATACAGCTGGGTAGTGTAGTCTTATACATGCAGCTATATACAGCTCTACACAGCTCCACCTAGTGTCCACTATAGAATGACATGCTATTGATCACTACATCCCCCTTTCTTTGAGGTTTAACAAAATCAATATCAATCAACTTTCAAGAAAACAGTGAAGATAATATCAGTAACACTTTTGTTAGTGCTCTATAAACATAAACATTTTCAAAACAGTCAACACATTTTCAAAGCTTTACATTGTACTCAAAGATTAAGTCTATCAGGCTTTTTTACTTCACGTGTGGATCTTCTCAACACGGGGAAGTCTGATGTGTCTTCATGAGATTGTTCTGGCGGTGAATGACAAGATGCAGTTGCGGCATTGTCATCAATCTGCTCTTGTATAGATCGAGGTCTCCTTGCGATCTTTGCTTGGAGAGGGTTTCAGTGTTTCCTTCACTCTTCATGCCATAACTCTCAATGTAGTCAATGCACTCTCGAAAAAACTGCTGGCAGCTGGATCCCATCATACAGCATAGTCCTCTCAGCAGCCTTGGCTAATGGAACACCAAAGATTGGCCTGAGGGAAGAAGGAGTATCCACCGGAATTGCTTCCTGCTCTGGTGCAGCCTTCTTCTTTTCCTTTTTCTCTTTCCATTGCTTAACAACATCTGCTGCGGTTATATCTTTGGACTTTTTCTCCTTGTGTTTTTCCTCTTTGTGCTTTTCTTCCTTTGGCTTCTCTTTGACCTTAAAGTCTTTCTCTTTCTTCTTGGAGAAACTAGGCTTTTTTAAGCCATGGATACCCTTTGGCCTTTTCATCCTTGCTGGGCTCACTGCTTCATCACCTGAGTCATCTGGTCTGCTTACGGCACAGTTTATACGGTAGACTCTCTTGACCAGTTCTAAGTCTTCACAATCTTTGTCACCTAATAGTGAATCAAGTCTTTCAGCCACAACAGAAAACATGAGATGATGCACTTTGTCTTTGACTGTCACTTTAAGTCTGCATACACCTAAGCTATCTATTTTCTGTCCATTATAGTCCTTCAGTAGTACTGACTTTTTCTGTATTTTGGGCTTTTCTTTCATATTGTTAATGTCACTCATACTGATTAAGTTTGCTTTTGCCCCAGTGTCCAGTTTCAATGTAACTAATGCTCCATTTATCTGCAGTGTGATCATCCATTTGTCCTCTTTTACTGCATTAACTTTATGTTCAGCATTGTCTATTTCTGAGGGCTGCACATTTTCTGTATCTTTTTTGATATCGTCACATGACACCATTCCGACAAAAAATGTCTCACTTAAATCAGTGTCTTCAATCACATTAACTTGTTGCCCTTTCGTCGTTTTTCCTTTTGAAAAGCATTGCTTGACAAAGTGATTCTTTCCATTACACTTTGTACACATTTTTCCAAACGCTGGGCATTGTCTTAACTGGTGTTTGTAACCACAGCGTTTACAATTAAAAATTTCATCCTCCGATTGCTTTTCATTTCTGTTCTGCCCACGTTTCTTCCCCTTGTAGGACACAGCACCGACAGCAGCATTATCACTCATTACATTCGCATCATTATTGATTTCACTGAAAGTCTTCGCATGATTTCGAGCTAGCTCGCTGGCTTGGCATATTTTCACCGCATTTTCCAAATTTAGTTCGGTTTCTGTCAACAGACGTTCCCTGACTTTTTTATCATGAATACCAAACACAATCTGGTCACGAATCATGGATGCTTTGAGCTCAGAGAAATTACATGTCTGTGCTTTCAGTTTCAGATCAGTTATAAAGCTATCAAAAGTCTCATTTTGCTGCTGTGTCCGAGAACAGAAGATGTATCTTTCATAGGTCTCATTCCTTTTGGGAGAGCAATGTGCATCAAATTTTTTTAGCACATCTTCTAATTTTTCTCTGTTCTCATCTGGATTAAATACAAATGTATTAAATACCTCTATCGCCTATGGGCCTGCAATGCTATCTTCCTTGCGTCTGGCTTCGTACCGAATCCGATGGCTGCAATGTAGAGTTCGAATTGCTGTTTAAAAGTCTACCAATTGTAGTCGATTTTTTCTGTGAGATTCAAACGCTCTGGTGGCTTCAAATTCTCCAAGTCGCTTTTCACAATTTTCAGCAGATCTTCACCACCCTGGTTCCATGTTATGTTCATTAATAAATAGACATTCTTATTATGAACACAGCTAGCTTTTGCTAGTTACTTTATTGAGCCATGTGGACTTGGTACAGTATCTGTAGAGAGGCAGCATTGTGCTCCTGTGTGCAGGCTGCCATCTTGACTGTTGCCTTGTGGGTAGCCTAGTGCCTCATGGGTAATGTAGTCTTAATATCATACAGCTGGGTAGTGTAGTCTTATACATGCAGCTATATACAGCTCTACACAGCTCCACCTAGTGTCCACTATAGAATGACATGCTATTGATCACTACAAGCAGGTTAAGAACATAAGAAATAAGAGCAGGAGTAGGCCATACGGCCTCTCGAGCCTGCTCCGCCATTCAATAAGATCATGGCTGATCATCAACCTCAACTCCACTTTCCTGCCCAATCTCCATATCCATTGATTCCCCATGAGTCCAAAAATCTATCTATCTCAGCCTTGAATATACTCAAAGTCTCAGCATGCACAGCCCTCTGGGGCAGAGAATTCCAAAGATTCACAACCCTCTGAGGGAAGAAATTGCTCCTCATCTCATTCTTAAATGGTCTACCCCTTATCCTGAGACTGTGGCCCCTAGTTCTAGACACTCCAGCCAGGGGAAACAACCTCTCAGCATCTACCCTGTCAATCCCCTTCAGAATCTTGTATGTTTCAATGAGATCACCTCTCATTCTTGAAACTCCAGATAAAGACACAACAAACCTCCCAGAAATACGAGGAAACCAAGGGTGTGACGAGAATGAGGAACTTAAAGAAATTCTTATCAGTGAAAAAACAGTACTAGCAAAATTAATGGGACTACAAGTTGATACATCCCAAGGACAGGATGACCTACATCCTAGGGTTTTGACAAAGGTGACCATTGGGATAGTGGACACATTGGTTGTTATCTTCCAAAATTCTATTGATTCTGGAACGGTTCCTGCAGATTGGAGGATAGCAAATGTAACCCCACTATTTAAGAAAGGAGGGCGAGAAAAAACAGGGAACTACTGACCTGTTAGCCTCAAATCAGTAGTTGGGAAAATGCTGGAATCTATTATAAAGGGTGCAATAACTGGGCACTTGGAAACTAATAGTAAGATTGGACAGAGTCAACATGGATTTATGAAAGGGAAATCTTGTTTGACAAACCTATTGGAGTTCTTTGAGGATGTAACTAGTGGTGTAGACAAAGGGGAACTGGTAGATGTGGTGTATCTGGATTTTCAGAAGGCCTTCGATAAGGCCCCACACAAGAGGTTGGTGAACAAAATTAGGGCACATGGAATTGGGGGTAATATACTAGCATGGATTGAGAATTGGTTAACAGACAAAAAACAAAGAGTAGGGATAAATGGGTCTTTTTCAGGATGGCAGGCTGTGACTAGTGGGGTACCACAAGGATCGGTGCTTGGGCCCCCGCTATTCACAATCTATATCAATGATTTGGATGAGGGGGCTAAATGCAACATTTCCAAATTTGCTGATGATACAAAGCTAGGTGGCAGTGTCAGTTGTGAAGAGGATGTGAAGAGCCTTCAAGGGAATCTTGACAGACTTAGTGAGTGGGCGAGAACATGGCAGATGGAATATAATGTGGATAAATGTGAAGTTATCCACTTTGGTAGAAAAAACAGAAAGGCAGAGTATTTCCTAAAAAGTGAAAGATTGGGGAATGCAGATGCTCAAAGGGACCTGGGTGTCCTTGTACATGAGTCACTGAAAGTGGATGTGCAGGTGCAGCAAACCATTAGGAAGGCAAATGGTATGCTGGCCTTCATTACAAGAGAGTTTGAGTACAGGAGTAAAGAAGTCTTACTCCAATTATATAGGGCCTTGGTGAGACCACACCTGGAGTACTGTGTACAATTTTGGTCTCCTTACCTAAGGAAGGATGTACTTGCCATAGAGGGAGTGCAACGAAGGTTCACGAGATTGATTCCTGGGATCGCGGGACTGTTGTATGAGAAGAGATTGAGTAAACTAGGCCTGTATTCTCTTGAATTCAGAAGAATGAGAGGGGATCTCATTGAAGCATACAAAATTATCACAGGGCTTGAGAGAGTGGATGCTGGGAGAATGTTTCTCTTGGCTGGAGAGTCTAGAACCAGGGGCCACAGCCTCAGGATAAAGGGTAGGCCATTCAAGAGTGAGATGAGAAGAAATTTCTTCACACAGAGGGTGGTGAATCTTTGGAATTCTCTACCCCAGAGGGCTGTGGAGGCTCAGTCATTGGTTATATTCAAAACAGAAGTCGATCGATTTCTGACTAGTATAGGCATCAAGGAATATGACGATAGGGCCGGTGAATGAAGTTGAGGCAGAAGATCAGCCATGATCTCATTGAATGGTGGAGCAGGCGCGAAGGGCCGAATGGCCTACTCCTGCTCCTATTTCTTATGTTCTTATGAGAGTATAGGCCCATTCTACACAATCTCTCATCATAGGACAGACCCCTCATCCCAGGAATCAATCTAGTGAACCTTCGTTTCACCATCTCTAAGGCAAGTGTAGCCTTCCTTAGATAAGGAGACCAAAACTGTGCACAGTACTCCAGGTGTGGTCTCACCAAGTACAACTATAGCAAGACATCCTTACTCATATATTCCAACTCCCTTGCAATAAAGGCCAACATGCCATTTGCCTTCCTCATTGCTTGCTGTACCTGCATGCTAGCTTTCTGTGTTTCTTGCACGAGGACACGCAAATCTCTCTGAACACCAACATTTGAAAGTTTCTCACCATTTAAAAAATATTCTGTTTTTCTATTCTTCCTACCAAAGTGAATAACCTCACATTTCCCTACATTATGCTCCATCTGCCACCTTACTGCCCACTCACTTAGTCTATTATTTCCCTTCGCAGATTGTGTTCTCCTCACAGCTTACTGTCCCACCTAGCTTTGTATCGTCAGCAAACTTGGATACATTACACATGGTCCCTTCATCTAGGTCATTAATACAGATTGTCAATAACTGAGGTCCCAACACTGATCCTTGCAGCACCCCACTAGTTACAGCCTGCCAACCTGAAAAAGATCTGTTTATCCCTACTCTCTGTTTTCTGTCCGGTAACCAATACTCTATCCATGATATTATATTACCCCCGACCCCGTGAGACCTAATATTGTGTAATAACCTTTTATGTGGCACCTTATCGAATGTCTTTTGGAAATCCAAATATATAATACATCCACTGGTTCCCCTTTATCTACCCTTTATCTACCCTGCTAGTTACATCCTCAAAAAACTCTAATAAATTTGTCAAACACGATTTCACTTTCAAAAAGCCATGTTGGTTATTGGTTATTCGTGTGTAAGTGCCGCTTGATAGCACTGTTGATGACACCTTCCATCACTTTGCTGATGATAGAGAATTGACTGATGGGGTGGTAATTGGCCAAATTGGATTTGTATTGCTTTTTGTGGACAGGACATACCTAGGCAGCTTTCCACATTATCGGATAGATGCCAGTGTTGTATTTGTACTGGAACAGCTTGGCTAGAGGCACAGGTAGTTCTGGAGCACAGGTCTTCAGCATGACAGCCGGGATGTTGTCGGGGCCCAGAGCCTTTGCTGTATCCAGTGCGCTCAGCCATTTCTTGATATCACGTGGCGTGAATGGATTTGGCTGAAGACTGGCTTCTGTGATGGTGGGGACCTCAGTAGGAGGCCGATAAGGATCATCCACTCGGCACTTCTGGCTGAAGAGGGTTGCAAACGCTTCAGACTTGTCTTTTGCACTCACGTGCTGGGCTCCGCCATCATTGAAGATGGGGCTAATCATTCAGCCTCCTCCTCCCGTTAGTTGTTTAATGGTCCACCAGCATTCGCGGCTGGATGTGGCAGGAATGCAGAGCTTTGATCTGATCCGTTGATTGTGGGATCGCTTAGCTCTGTCTATAGCATGCTGCTTCCACTTTTTAGCATGCTTGTAGTCCTGTGTTGTAGCTTCCCCAGGTTGGCACCTCATTTTTAGGTATGCCTGGTGCTGCTCCTGGCATGCTCTTCTACACTCCTTATTGAACCAGGGTTGGTCCCCTGGCTTGATGGTAATGGTAGAGTGAGGGATATGCCGGGCCATGAGGTTACAGATTGTGGTGGAATATAATTCTGCTGCTGCTGATGGCCCACAGTGCCTCATGGATGCCCAGTTTTGAGCTGCTAGATCTGTTCTAAATCTACCCAATTTAGCACGGTGGTAGTGCCACACAACACGATGGTGAGTACCCTCATTGCGAAGATGGGATTTTTTCTCCAGAATAACTGTGCGGTGGTCACTGCTACCAATGCTGTCATGGACAGATGTATCTGTGACAGGTAGATTGGTGAGGACGATGTCAAGTAGGTTTTTCCCTCATGTTGGTTCTCTCACCACCTGTCGCAGGCCCAGTCTGGCAGCTATGTCCTTCAGGACTCGTCCAGCTTGGTCAGTAGTGGTGCTACCGAGCCACTCTTGGTGATGGACATTGAAGTCCCCCACCCAGAGTACATTCTGTGCCCTTGCTACTGTCAATGCTTCTTCCAAGTGGTGTTCAACATGGAGCAGTACTGATTCATCTGCTGAGGGAGGGCGGTAGGTGGTAATCAGCAGGAGGCTTCCTTGCCCATGCTTGACCTGAAACCATGAGACTTCATGGGGTCCAGAATCAATGTTGTGGACTCCCAGGGCTACTCCCTCCCGACTGTATACCACTGTGCCGCCACCTCTGGTGGGGCTGTCCTGCCAGTGGGACAGGACCTACCCAGGGATGTTGATGGAGGAGTTTGGGACATTGGCTGAAAGGTATGATTCGTTGAGGATGACTATATCAGGCTGTTGCTTGACTAGACTGTGGGACAGCTCTCCTAAATTTGCCACAAATCCCCAGATGCTTGGTCATTGCAGGACTGCTTTGTCGTATTGTTGCCGGGGGAGGGGGGGTGGAACTTAGTACAACATCTGGGAGCCGCATGGTTGCACTGATGCAAGTTAAGTAAATCTGGCCATTGTGAGGCCATCCCGGGACTCCCGGGCTGCAATGTGTGCCACTGTGGGTGCCATCTCCACCTCAGGTTCCTCCTCCTCATGTTCCACCCGTTCCTCCTCCTCCTAATCTGTGTTGGGGGTATCACATCCGGCACAGGCCACCCCTGTGCTGACCCCCTTTCTCCTGTGGAGCATCAGGTCATTGAGGAGAAATCTGCTGTTGTGGCTGCTGGTGTGGCTGGTGTTGTTGGTGCTGGGGCTCGTCTTGGTCCGATTCTGAGGTCCAAGGTGAGACCACATAAGCGGCACCCATGCTAATTTAATAGTATTGCGTTTGCAAAGATAATCCACAGACCGTCAGTGAGTTCAGTTCATGCTGCTTTTAATATCGCTGCCACACACACACACTTCCAGGCACAAGCAATCGAATACCTATACACAATACAATGATCACAGCACTATCAAACTCCATGTGCTCAGGCCAAGGCAATCGAGTACCTATCACCAAATGTCAGACATAACATTTCCTCCCCCCTCACAGAATTTCAAACATGAAATGTAGTGACAAAGTCCTGTAGGTGGCCAGGGCGATAATGTGTACGAACAGGCTGAGGTGTGGACTGGTTGTGATGAAATATGCCATTCATCACTCATCTGTATTCTCTGTGTGTGATTGTGCCTGTGACTGTGGTTTAGATTCAGTTTCATTTCCCTTACCTCAGTTCCATTTCCTCACCTGTATTTTATTGTGTGCAGGGCTCTGCCCATACCTGGCCTCTACTTAAGCAGGCCCAGCGTGTCTCACATCCAGTACAGCCGACCTCTGGATGGGAGACACTTCTCCACTGTGTGTTACCTTCTAAGTTAATAAAAGCCTTGCTTTGTTCAGTTAACATTGAGTCTCGGATTTATTGAGGCATATCAATTTTATTAACTTATTTTTCAACACAATGGATCAACTCTTGAAACCCGAACGTTTGGATTTGGACCAGCATGCTTCGGACGCATCGGCACGCTTCGGACACTGGTTTAAGTGTATGGAATTCTTCCTGGACAATTCCGCAGCCATCACAGGCGCTACGGACGCTGAAAGTATGAAACTCGGAATCCTGCGGAATTGGGTAAGCCACCGGGTTTACCCCCTCATCCAAGACGCCGACACGTACCCGGCCGCCTGCGACATCTTAAAGGTGAATTACCAGCAGCCTACGAATGAGGTGTATGCTAGGCATCTGCTCGCTACTCGCGCACAGCGACCTGGGGAATCGCTGGATGAGTTCCTAGTCACCCTGAAAACGCTTGGCAAAGACTGCAAGTGCCAAGATGTAAAAGCCGCAGTGTACACTGACGAGCTTGTTCGTGATGCCTTTATCACAGGCCTCAGCTCCACTTACATCCGGCAGAGACTACTGGAGAAAACGGGATTGGACCTGAAACAGGCTGTGGACACAGCGCGATCCCTGGATGTGGCCCAGAGAAACTCGGACGCCTACTCTTCAGCCCGCGCCGCCCACGCCGCCACGTGTGCACCAAGGGCGCCGCCATCTTGGAAGGCACCTTCCCCGCCCGGCAGCCCGACACCGTCGGGGCTCCGCTCACCCCCCCAGAAGACCTACGACAGCCGCGACGCGTCGGGGCCCCAACTGCTACTTCTGCGGACAGCCGAAACACACCAGAAACCTGTGCCCGGCGAAAGGCACCACCTGCTTCAAGTGCGGCAAGAAGGGGCACTTCAGGAAGGTGTGCAGAGGGAACCCCGCCGGAAAACCCGCCACCGCTGCGTGTGCGCCGTGGGAGCGGCCATCTTGGACGCCATCTTGCCCGACCTCGTGGGGTCCGCCATCTTGTGAGCAGACAGCGTGGACGCCATCTTGTCTCGATCAGGGCCCTACAGTGGCATCGGTCACAGTGGACCAGATCAGGCCACACCCGCTATCCAAATCAACGGTGGACATCGAGGTAAACGGGTGCAGGGTTAAAGGTTTAATTGACAGTGGAAGTACGGAGAGTTTTATCCACCCTGAACTAGCACAAAACTCTCTCTAACGGTGGTCCCTACTCGGGGTACCATCTCTATGGCTGATAAAACCCAGACATCGACCGTTATGGGTTAATGCGCGGTACAATTGTCCGTTAACGGAACTGTATACGATAATTTTAAATTACTAATCATGAAGAATCTATGTGCGAGCGTGATCTTGGGCCTGGATTTCCAATGCCACCACCAAAGCATCACGCTCAATTACGGTGGGTCCCAGCCGCCCCTCACAGTGTGCGGCCTGGCTACCCTGAAGGTAAAGCCGCCTTCGCTATTCGCGAACCTTACCCCTAACTGCCGGCCAATAGCGACCAAAAGCAGGAGGTACAGCTGGGAGGACAGGCGGTTTATCGCGACCGAGGTAGACAGGCTCCTGAAGGAGCGCATTATTGAACGCAGCAACAGCCCGTGGCGCGCCCAAGTGGTGGTGGTGAGGGGTAGCGAGAAGAAACGGATGGTGATCGACTATAGCCAAACGATCAACAGGTACACCCAACTAGACGCCTACCCGTTACCCCGCATATCAGAAATGGTGAACCAAATCGCCCAATACCGGATGTTCTCCACCATCGACCTCAAGTCAGCATACCACCAGCTCCCTATCAGACCAGAGGACCGCCCGTACACCGCCTTCGAGGCGAACGGACGCCTCTACCAATTCCTCAGAGTCCCCTTTGGGGTGACGAATGGGGTCTCGGTCTTTCAGAGGGAGATGGACCGCATGGTCGATGACCACCACTTGCAGGCAACCTTCCCCTACCTCGACAACGTCACCATCTGCGGTCACAACCAGCAGGATCACGACTCGAACCTCGAGAGGTTCCTGAAAACCGCACAAAAACTCAACCTCACTTACAACGAGGACAAGTGCGTTTACAACACCACGCGCCTCTGCATACTAGGCAGCGTGGTGGAGAATGGGGAAATCGGACCAGACCCCGACCGATTGCGCCCCCTACGGGAGCTGCCCCTGCCCAACACTCCCAAAGCCCTGAAAAGGTGCCTGGGGTTATTTTCTTATTATTCCCAATGGGTCCCCAACTACTCCGACAAAGCCCGCCCCCTCTTGAAAGCATCCTCTTTTCCGCTCTCTGCTGAGGCCCATGCCGCCTTCAAAAGCATTAAGCGGGATATTGAGTGGGCCACGCTACAGGCAGTGGACGAGAACACTCCCTTTCAAGTGGAAAGTGATGCGTCTGACTTTGCTTTGGCGGCCACCTTCAACCAGGCGGGGCGGCCCGTAGCTTTCTTCTCGAGGACCCTCCAAGGGCCCGAGATCAGACACTCCTCCGTGGAAAAGGAGGCCCAAGCCATCGTGGAGGCAGTGCGCCACTGGCACCACTACCTAGCCAGCAAACGCTTCACCCTACTTACCGACCAGCGGTCGGTAGCGTTTATGTTTAATAATAAACAGAAGGGGAAGATTAAAAATGATAAGGTTCTCAGGTGGCGGATCGAGCTCTCCACCTTCGAGTATGACATCATTTACCGGCCAGGGGCCCTTAACGAATCCCCCGACGCCCTCTCACGAGGGATGTGTGCCAGCGCCACCGGGGATCGGCTATAGACCCTCCACAATGACCTCTGCCACCCAGGGGTCACACGGCTGTTCCACTTCATAAAGTTCCGCAACTTACCCTACTCGATTGAGGAAGTTCGGTCTCTGACCAGGAACTGCCGCACTTGCGCTGAGTGCAAGCCTCGGTTCTACCACCCAGATAGAGCCCACTTAATCAAAGCTAGACGGCCCTTTGAGCGGCTCAGCTTAGATTTCAAGGGCCCCCTCCCGTCAGCCGACCGCAATGTTTACTTCCTGAACATTGTGGATGAATACTCCCGTTTCCCATTCGCCTTCCCCTGCCCAGACATGACCAGCGCCACGGTCATTAAATGCCTCAACAGCCTGTTCTGCCTGTTCGGTATGCCGAGCTACATCCACACGGATAGGGGGGCGTCCTTCATGAGCGAAGAGCTACGCCAGTACATGCTGTCCAGGGGGATCGCCACGAGCCGTACCACCAGCTACAACCCCCAGGGTAACGGCCAGGTGGAGCGAGAGAACGGGACAGTATGGAAAGCAGTCACTCTAGCTCTAAGGACCAAGGGCCTCCCTATCTCCCGCTGGCAGGAAGTCCTCCCAGATGTGCTCCATTCGATACGGTCGCTATTGTGTACTGCCACTAATGCCACGCCTCATGAACGAATGTTTGTTTTTCCCCGGAAATCCACCTCAGGCGTATCCATGCCGTCATGGCTCTCGACCCCAGGTCCGGTATTTGTACGAAGGCATGTGAGGGGCCACAAGACGGACCCTCTCGTGGAGTCAGTGCACCTACTCCACGCCAACCCCCAATACGCGTATGTCCGGCACGCCGACGGAAGGGAGGACACCGTGTCCATAAAAGACGTCGCCCCAGCCGGTAACAACAACAACCACAACAACGATCACAGCAACTCTTACCCACCCACTACTCTTTCATCACCCCCGGAAGAACATCGACCAACGGTACCCCCACCAACCACCCCTTCAACAACCCTGGCGGCGCCCCCGGCAGAGACCCAGGAGGCCACCGGGGACACCCAGCCGACACCCGCGGCACCACAACAGCCACGTCGGTCACAGAGGACTATCAAACCCCCGAACAGACTAAATCTATAGAAGGGGTGAATGTGATGGAATATGTCATTCATCACTCATCTGTATTCTCTGTGTGTGATTGTGCCTGTGACTGTGGTTTAGTTTCAGTTTAATTTCCCTTACCTCAGTTCCATTTCCTCACCTGTATTTTATTGTGTGTAGGGCTCCGCCCATACCAGGCCTCTACTTAAGCAGGCCCAGCGTGTCTCACATCTAGTACAGCCGACCTCTGGATGGGAGACACTTCTCCACTGTGTGTTACCTTCTAAGTTAATAAAAGCCTTGCTTTGTTCAGTTAACATTGAGTCTCGGATTTATTGAGGCACATCACTGGTGAGGAGCAGGCTGAGGCACAACATCTGCTTGAGGGTTGGCTGGCTGAGCCACATGTGCATCCCGCCACTCTGGGGGTAAGGCTTGGGGGTTAGGTCCGTATAATCCCGCATCAGGGGGTGCTGGCACCTTCCGAAGGCGGCTGGCATGCCACCGAGAGCCGTCAGTGAGGCAGAAAGTGGCTGGTCCAAGTTGGCGGCTGATTTGGAGAGGGGAGGACCAGAATGACGCCATCTTATTATTGCGGTGAGGCCTGCGGACTCTGACCCAATCGGAGACTGAGATGTTGGGCGCCTTGGCCCTCTTCGACTGGTCGAAGTGGAGTTTCATCTTCTCCTGCTGTCTAGCGACTGTGGCTTGAGCCGGTGGAGCAGGGCTCTGAGCTAGCGAGGGGCGGAGCCTGCCAAGGGGCAGCATGAGCTCACGGCCTAGCATGAGGGATGTGGGTGAGACCCCTGTAGTGGAATGCTGGGAGGCTCTGTAGTGCAGCAGTGTGTGGAGGAGGGCCTTGTCAAACGCACACCCCTGGGATAGGTGTGCTCTGAGGCCATTTTTCAGTGTCTGGTTAAAACGCTCCACCCCCCCATTTGATTCGGGGTGGTAGTATGTGACGGATGCCCTTGCTGTCAAGGTAAGAGGAGAGTTCCGAAGAGACCATTTGGGGGCCATTGTCTGTGGTGATGGCCTTTGGATGCCCCCAGCAGGAGAAGAGGGACTCAAGGATATCAATGATGACCCGAGAGGTGACGGAGCCCACGGCAGTGACCTCTGGCCATTTTGAGTGCAGATCATAGGTCACAACTAGGAACCGTTGTTGGTGGGGGACACCATGGATCTCCCCGCAGACGTCCAGCTGCAGGTGCTCCCAGGGCTGAGAGGGCCAGGCAAGGGGTTGCAGGGGTGGGGGAGCTTGGTGGCCAGTCTTGCCACTTACAAGGCAGGCTGCACAGTCCTTGACCAGGGCCTCAATTTCCCTGTCGATACCCGGCCACCACACTAGGTCTCGGCATCGTTGTTTGAGCTTCACTATGCCCAAGTGGCCCTCGTGCGCCATGGATAAAACACACGCACGAAGGGCACTTGGGACCACAGTGCAGAGCCCACGTGCAACACAGGAGTCATTCCAGCAGGAGAGCTCCTCTTTAACTCTGGAGTAGGCAGACAGTTCCTCAGGCACCTTGCGAGGCCAGCCATCTCTGATGAAGGTGCACAGCTGGGAGAGGGCCGGATCCTGTTCAGAGGCCTCTTTGAGCTCCTGGAGAGAGACTGTGGTTTGGAGAGGCGTGTGCAGCATCTGGACGATATCCTGTTCCACTTGTTCCGACCCGACGAGTGGGGCTGGGGCAGAGACAGTGCTGGAGAGCAGATCTGCAACAACATTGTCACGTCCTGGTGTGAACTGGAGACTGAAATTGTATTGGCGGAGGCGGTCAGGCCAGCGGTGTAGACGCAGTGGTCTGTGGCCCATGCCGGATGTCGACAGCAGAGCAGTGAGAGCCTGGTGATCGGTTCGCAGGGCGAAGGCACGGCCATATGTGTACAGGTGCCACCGCTCACATGCCCAGACGCACGTCAGTGCCTCACGCTCGCCTACTGAGTACTTCTGTTCGGTGGGGCTAAGGGCTCGGGAGGCAAAGGCGATTGGTTTCTCCACTCCATTCTGTATCTGCAATAACACCGCCCCCACAGCTGCAGCGGATGCATCGCAGGTGACGAGGGTGGGGCTGGCGACGTCAAAGTGAGCCAACACTGGAGGCGACGTGAGCTGCGATTTGAGGAGGCGAACAGCTTCCGTACAGGCTTGTGACCACACCCAGGGCTCATCCTTTCGCAGGAGCTGGCGCAGTGGGGCTGTGGTGGCTGAGTACTGGGGCAAAAACTTCAGGTAGTACCCAGTCATGCCAAGGAAGGAGGCAACCTGTGCTACAGAGCTGGGTTCTGGGATGCTGTGAATGGCATCCACGTTTGACTGGAGTGGGGATATACCATCAGCCGACAACCGAAACCCCACAAATTCGATCTCTGAAACAGCAAAGACACACTTTTCGCCATTCAGTGTGAGCTTGTGTTTTGCTAGAGCTGTGAAAACTCTGTGAAGGCGTTCGTCGTGAGTGGAGGTCGAGGGCCCATGCACGACGATGTCATCCAGGTAGATGACCACCCCAGGAATGCCCGCGAGCACAGAGGCCATCACCTTTTGGAAGCAGCTGGGTGCAGAGCTAAGTCCAAATGGCATCCTGGTGTACCGAAAGACGCCAGCATGTGTCACAAAAGCAGTGAGGTCCCTGCTGCTGGGGTGGAGGGGAACCTGTAGATAGCCCTGTCGAAGGTCTAGTTTCGAGAACAGGATGGAACCATAGAACTGCGCTGTGAGTTCCTCTGACGTGGGCAGTGGATACTTGTCAGGGATTACGGCCTTATTCACTGCTCGAAGATCAACACAGACGCGTAGACCACCTGACTTTTTTGTTGCGACCACCAGGTTGGAGACCCATGGGGAGGCATCAACTGGTTCGATGATGCCGGCTTCGAGTAGCTGCTTTAGTTCAGCTGTGACCCCGTCACGGAGAGCAAGCGGGATGCGGCGCAGTGGCTGAATGACAGGGGTAATGGTGGAGTCAACCATGGGCTGGTGGGTGAAGGCAGTCAGGCAGCCCAGACCCTTGAAGAGTGCTGGCCATGTTTGGCGCAACGGTGAGGCGACGTGCAGAATCGCAGACCCGCCGGTGTCCAAGAGAGAAAAACCCAGGTCAGTGAAAAGATCCAGTCCCATCAGGTTATCTCCTTGGCGTGCTACATGAAAACAATAATCTGGCAAAACTTTTGTTCCATAGCGTACTGTGAGGTTGACTGAGCCCACTAGTTCAATTTTTGAATTACCATACCCGCAAAGGGTAGTGGAGGGCGCAGAGAGTGGCAGGGAGCTGAAAAAGCATTTGAATGTGTCCACATTCAGCAGTGAGATGCTGGCACCGGTATCCAACAACAGCGGGATGCACACATCATTCAGGTTAATTGTGCATGATTTGAAAGCCACTACTGGCCCAGAGTTCACGTTGTGAATTGTAGGCCAACTGCTTGAGGACTGAGAGTGTTCATCTGTAGCAACAGGGGCAGAGCGGCAGACCTTGGTAAAGTGATTTTGTTTTCCACAATTGCGACAGGCTTGGCCGTGTGCGGGGCAATTCTGCGCTCTGGTAGCATGTGAACGAGATCCGCAGTTTCCACACTGTTGCCGCGGTAGCGCGTGTTACTGCCGTCGCGCGAGCATTACCGTGTCAGAGCTGTCGGGGCCGAGGGCGCTGTCACAGGGTGTGTGTGCTCGTTTCGCTGCACATTCGGCTGCAGACTCCACTTGAAAGGCAATGTTGACTGCCTGTGACAACGACAGATCGTTGGACTTGAGTAACAGTCTTTCATGCACTCTCACGTTGTTTGTGTGCTCTATTAGTTGATCATGCACCATCTCATCTTGTAATGCACCAAACTTGCACGAGCTAGCTAACCCCCTCAAATTAGCCACGTATTGATGCACTGACTCGCCGAGGAGTTGGTGACGCTGTCTAAAAATGAATCGCCGCAGGAGTGCACTTTGTGGGGCAGAGAAGTGTGTGCTTAACAGAGCCACAGCCTCATCACATGTTTGGATTGAGTCTGCTGTGCATAATGTCCCAAGAACACGCTGGCCCTCCGCTCCCAAGCAATGGGATAACAGTGCCTTTTTCCGAGCCATACTCACAGTTTCTAGTCCAAGAGCAATTAGATAGGTTTCAAAGGACTGTAACCAGCGAACCCATGGGATCGGGGGCTCACCGGGTAGTGCAAGGAAGGGAGGAGGTGGTGGAAGAGAGATTTCAGCCATCCTTGTCGCCAAATATTGCGTTTGCAAAGATAATCCAGAGACCGTCAGTGAGTTCAGTTCATGCTGCTTTTAATATCGCTGCCACACACACACTTCCAGGCACAAGCAATCGAATACCTATACACAATACAATGATCACAGCACTATCAAACTCCATGTGCTCAGGCCAAGGCAATCGAGTACCTATCACCAAATGTCAGACATAACAAATAGATGGCAGGTAAAGTGGAGACCAGAGGCACAATCCTTCAATTTAGTGATAGTGACTTGCAATGTGGTGAGAGTGGCTTCCGAGGTTGCAGAAATGACCTGCAAACTCCTGAAAGCTAAATCCCTGCACAAAATGGAGTCAGCAAGAGCCTTTCCAGTAGATGTAATGTGGGAGTATTTATGTGTTTTTTCAGCTGTCAACTAATGGACTCACACAATGACCTCTGAGCTTCTGCCTCCCCTTCACAGGTGAGGTTCCCAAGGTGTGTGAATCCTGTGTGCAGCAAGTTAAAGCCAAAACCTGAGGTTAAAAAGGCAGTTAAGTGTCTGTAAACGAGCAGTTAAGTACCTCAATGAGGTCGCCCGCCTCTCCCGAACGGGTCCGTGAAGCGTCTCGCAACACACCCGAGTTAAATGCGGATGTCTGCCAGTTCCTGACGCACTGTCAATTTTCGCGCTTTTAACTGCCGACCCGCCTCCAAACCCGCATGCTCTGTAATGGGAAAATTCCGGCCAATGAATTTGTCTATTTCCTCTAGTTAAATGGGACTGACCCAGGCTTCAACAATTTGCATTTATATTGTACTTTTGATATGAGAAAAAAATCTGAAAGCACTCAAAAAAGAGAAAGGAAATGGCGGTCAAGCCATTGTGAGACGTTTAGGAGAGGTTATCAAAATCTTGGTCAAAGAGAAATGCTTTGAGAACGCTTTTAAAGGCAGGGAAGGAAGCAGCGAGGTAGAGTGATTTGGGGAGTGAGATCCAGAATGTAAGGCTGAAGTAGTTCAAGGTGATAACACAGAAGATGGAGTGGAGAGAGGTGGGGGGATATAGGAGGCCATAGTCAGAGGACTGGAGGAAACATAAGGCTGGAAAATATTGCAGAGCTAGGGTGGGGTGAGGTCATGGAGGGATTTGCAATTGAGTGCAGAGATTTTAAGTTCAATCCATTGGGGAACAGGGATCCCATATAGGTGATGGGAGATTGAGGCTGGGATGGAGGTGATGGGAGAAGTGCAGGACAGGATGTGGGCAGCAGAGTTTCAGATGATTTGCAGTTTATAGAGGGTAAAGGTGAAGAGGCTGTTGGAAAAGTCACATTTAGAGGCGCTGAAGGTATTCATAAGGGTTTCAGTGGCAGTGAGGGTAAGGTTGGAGTGGAGATAGGCAATGTTGTGGTGGTGGAAGTGAGAAGTGGTAGATAGGATATGGCTATCTCTGGGTGAAGTAGAATGTTAAGCTTGTATATAGCCTTATTTAGCCACAGTGAAAAATCGGGGAGGAGAATAGAGTCGATGGTAAGGGTGTGGAATCTTAAGTGGGCACCAGAAACACTGGTTTAGATCTTCCTGATGTTCAATTGGAGGAAATTCTGTCTCATCCATGAGGGAGAGGGAGCGAGGTAACCAAAGATGATTCCTTGAGGAACACCAGAGATGACCACCATGAACTGGAGGAGCCATTGCTGCAGATGTGTTGGGACAAGAAGGAATAACGGTGGAGGAGGATGGTGTGATTGAGTGTCTCAAATGTCACAAAGTGTTCAAGAAGGGATAATATGCCAACATTGCAATCACAGAGGATACTGTTGGTGACTTTGACTAGAGTGGTCGCGGTGCTATGGGCAAGGTGGAAACTGTACTGAAGTGATTAAAGCATGGTATTGTGGGAAAGGCAACAAGAGCTTGGGAGGTGATGACACATTCAAGGACCTTAGACAAGACAGTTAGAGATGGGGTGATAGCTGAATAGCGTACAAGAGTGATGATAGTGGTTTTGAAAGATAGTGGGGCACTGCCTCATAAGCTTGAGATGGCTAAATGAATGGTTTTTTTTGTGATGGAGAAATCCATGATCTCCTCTCATCTGGTGTTAGAAGTGAGCATGAAATGGGGTTTAAGGGAAAAAAGGAGTCATGGATTATCCTTACTCTTCAGGATGATCCTGGAGTAGTAGAAGGATTTGGCTGTGGAAGGAGAACAGTAATGCTTGACATGAATTATCAAATTATATGAAATACAGACAACAACAGTAATGACAAAAACAACTGCAACAGATGTCTCTTATTTAAATATAGATGAATCAGGAGAGGTTTGTATAGTGGCTGAACTTCTTAGATAAGAAACTTTCTAAAGGTACAGCTATCCTGAAAATAATCTTAAATGTACATTAACATATCTATCTAAATCATATAAAAATATATAATAAAGTGTTTAGAAAAAAAGTAGGAGCAGGAGTAGTCCATTCGGCCCTTCGAGCCTGCTCCACCATTCAATATGATCATGGCTGATCCTCGATCTCAATACCATATTCCCGCTCCCTCCCCATACGCCTTGACGCCTTTTGCATCTAGAAATCTATCTATCTCCTTCTTAAATATATTCAGTGACTTGGCCTCCACAGCCTTCTGTGGTAGAGAATTCCACAAGTTCACCACCCTCTGAGTGAGGAAATTTCTCCTCATCTCAGTCCTAAATGTCCTACCCCGTAACCTGAGACTGTGACCCTCGTTCTAGAGACCCCAGCCAGGGGAAACATCCTCCCTGCATCCAGTCTGTCTAGCCCTGTCAGAATTTTATACATTTCAATGAGATCCCCTCTCATTCTTCTAAACTCTAGCGAATGCAGGCCTAGTCGACCCAATCTCTCCTCATACGACAGTCCTGCCATCCCAGGAATCAGTCTGGTGAACCTTCGCTGCACTCCCTCTATGGCAAGTATATCCTTTCTTAGGTAAGGAGACCAAAACTGCACACAGTACTCCAGGTGTGGTCTCACCAAGGCCCTGTATAACTGTAGTAAGACATCCTTGCTCCTGTACTCAAAACCTCTTGCAATGAAGGCCAACATACCATTTGCCTTTCTAACTGCTTGCTGCACCTGCATGTTTGCTTTCAGTGACTGGTGTACAAGGACACCCAGGTCCCTTTGTACATCAACATTTCCCAATCTATCACCATTTAAATAATACTCTGCCATTCTGTTTTTCCTACCGAATAGGATAAATTCACATTTATCCACGTTATACTGCATCTGCCATGTATTTGCCCACTCACTCAACTTGTCTAAATCGCCTTGAAGCCTCTTTACATCCTCCTCACAACTCACAATCACACCTAGTTTCGTGTCGTCAGCGTTTATTTTTCTCTTTGGTGGATGATGAAGCTTGGCTGGTGTTGCAACACTTTCCAAACCAATACAAACAGGAAAAACTAGCAGAGCAAAAAATAGAAGCACATTTTTGCAGCATCATTAAGCACGCTGAGAATACATCAGGTTAGAAAGGTGTACAAAAACAACAACATGCACTTGTATAGCACATAAGGAAACATCCTAAGTTGCTTCACAAAACGAGAGGGGAAACAAAGTAGAATACTTCAAGGAGGTGATTGAAGTGATCACCAATAACCTGCTCACCGATGCTCAGTTTGGGTTCCGCCAGGGCCACTCAGCTCCAGACCTCAGTACAGCCTTGGTCCAAACATGGACAAAAGAGCTGAATTTCAGAGGTGAGGTGAGAGTGACTGCCCTTGACATCAAGGCAACATTTGACTGAGTGTGGTATCAAGGAGCCCTAGTAAAATTGAAGTCAAAAGGAATCGGTGGGGGGGTGGTGGGGAAACGCTCCACTGGCTGGGTTCATACCTAGCACAAAGGAAGATGTTTGTAGTTGTTGGAGGTCAATCATCTCAGGACCAGGACATCGCTGTAGGAATTCCTCAGGGTAGTATCCTGGGCCCAAGCATCTGCAGCTGCTTCATCAGTGACCTTCCCTCCATCTTAAGGTCAGAAGTGGGGATGATCGCTGATGACTGCACAGTGTTCAGTTCCATTCACAACTCCTCAGATAATGAAGTAGTCCATGCCTGCATGCAGCAAGACCTGGACAACTTTCAGGTTTGGGCTGATAAGTGGCAAGTAACATTCGTGCCACACATGTGCCAGGCAATGACCATCCCCAACAAGAGAGAGTCTAGCCACCTCTCCTTGACATTTAATGGAGGGAGTGAATGGAGTGAATCCCCCATCATCAACATCCTGGATGTTATGATTGACCAGAAACTTAACTGGACCAGCCACATAAATACTGTGGCTGCCAGAGCAGGCCAGAGGCTGGGTATTCTGTGGTGAGTGACTCACTTCCTGACTCCCCAAAGCCTTTCCACCAGCTACAAGGCAGAAGTCAGGAGTTTGATGGAATACTCTCCATTTGCCTGGATGAGTGCAGCTCCAATAACACTCAAGAAGCTCAACACGATCCAGGACAAAGCAGCCCGCTTGATTGGCACCCCATCCACCGCCTTAAACATTTACTCCCTCCACCACCGACGCAGCGTGGCTGCAATGTGTACCATCTACAAGATGCACTGCTGCAACTTACCAAGGCTTCTTTGACATCACCTCCCAAACCCGCGACCTGTACCATCTAGAAGGACAAGGGCAGCAGGCGCACTGGGGACACCGCCACCTGCAAGTTCCCCTCCAAGTCACACACCATCCTGACTTGCAAATATATCGGCATTCCTTCATCATCGCTGGGTCAAAATACTGGAACTCCATCCCTAACAGCACTATGGGAGAACCTTCACCTCACGGACTGCAGTGGCTCAAGAAGGTGGCTTACCACCACCTTCTCAAAGGCAATTAGGGATGGGTAATAAATGCTGGCCTTGCCAGTGACGCCCACATCCCATGAATGAATAAAAAAAAAGTAGTAGTTAAAGAGATAGGGAGCCATTGGGAGAGTGAATTGGCAATAAAAATCCTCTACCTTCCTCCCAAAGACCTGTAAGCGGTTTTGATCCTAGCCCAATTGCTAGAGGGACGGTTCGAATCACCCCCGCCTTATGAAAGTTCTATACCCGGGAATTATTATTCAGAGTGTAAATGGAATAAGTCACGAGCAGGAATGCTTCAGTGAAAAATCAAACTTATATTTATTTGGTCTTACATACACTGGTTAAAACATGCACTACTAAACAAAATCACTGTCTCTGTGGAGAATAAGATCCAGGTTACAAACAACATACATACAGTACACAACTGGGGACTATAACATGCAGTAATTCCCTTGTTTCTATGGTGGACTCTAACTCCACCCCTACCAATGAATTACCCAGTCGCATAAGCCCCTTTGCCTGGCTGAACCAAATGAAGCTTCCACCCTGGAATAGCCCAAAAACTTCACTTCTGAGAAAAACCCTGAGTCCTCACACCTCACCCAGCTCGCCTGGGATATCTGGTTACTGGCTTGGGACACTCGAGACCATGCTTACCACCACACATAGTCGGTCTCGATCACTCCGCTCAGCTATGGGAAGTCACTGCCCGGGGGCCGTTCCCTGTGAGAGGAATGCAGTTCTCAGTCTCAGCGGCTTCTTCCACTGGTACTTCTTGTTAGGTCGATCTTGGTGGAGCGAAAGCGAGAGAGAGAGAGAGAATGGTGGAAAAGGATCTATCTTTATAGGAGTCTTGCTACCCCTATCTTTCCCGCCAATTTTTAAAATCCTTTTGTTTCTAAGCACACGGTGCTTAATCAGTGATGGGCCATCATCAGACCCATGAGTATTCTGTGATTGGATTAATGGCCCTAAGTCTGGGACATCTCTCAGTTTTTGTGTTGGGAAAAATTGGCTCCTCTTCGGCTGGCTAGGCCAGTGGGTTCATTGTTCTGCTTCTCTTCTGAGATGGAGGTGAGAAGTGCTTTTGCATATTAGAGTGGTTTTCTAATAGGTTCAAGTTCAACGGGTGCCTCAGGGTCCTCAGCCCCTTCATCAATGGCCCCCTTTTTTTTTCCAGGACTGTCGGGCGAACCCATACATTGTGGATGACTGACAGTTCTTTTGTCACAGCCAACTGCCATGCGTTCTCTGGAGTTTTAACAAAACAGTTTTTCACATATCTGCACAGGGCGATCCCATCACAAGGAAAATACCCTCGGAAAAATCCCATAAAGTCCACAAAATATTCTCGACTGAGTCCATTCTTCAAACAGAGGCTTCGCGATCTCTTCAGTCCCCTGTTTGATGCTTTTCCTTCCACAAAGCATCACTCGACGAGAGAGCAAAAGCCAAAGTCTCCCACAAGTGAAGCTGTTTCCCTGATTTTACGTTTTAAACCCCAGAACTGTACGCCTTACTGCGTGTCATAGTTCCCTTCTACTGAGTCAAAACATCAGCGAAACGGCTTCTTAAAACATTCAAACAGCTGGGTTCCAATTCCCACCGACAAACTTCAAGTCAAAATACAGAACATTAATAAGATCCACAGAACATTACCAAAAAGTCACCGCGCACATCACAGAGTACAGCATTGACAGGTGGTAACACATTACAAAAATGCAACAGCGCACATCGCACGATACAGAGTGTAAAACTATAACCAGAATACAAACACTTGCTTACAGAACTTTGGTACATTACAAGTTTTGGCAGGGAGAAACCATCATCAACACAAATCAATGACACCTTTCCAGATCGATCTAACACCCTTTGCCACCGCGCTCGGAGCATCTGGCTCCGTCGCCTGCAGCTGGTGTAAAACAAGTAGCTTTCAAGCAACAGTTGTATGAAAACTAATGCATGGGAACAGATGCAGATCCAGGGAGGAATCTCTATACTCAGACCGACGTCCCACCATGGTGGCGAGACAACCCCCTTGATCTCCTCCTCGACTTCTACTGTCATTTGTGCTAAAGTGTAAAACTGTTTCTGGGAGAGCTCAACGGTCTTTATTAACTCAGTGAGGTGTTCCAGCAGAAAAGGAACCGGGTACCCGAAATGCTCCACATAGTCCTGGAGACGCGTGAAGGTGTTGTTCATAGTGAGGTGAATGGTCAAGGATTTGGGGATGGGAGTAATTCGCTCTTGTGCCACTTGAACCTCAGCCTTGGGTTTGAAGCAAAAACTGCTCTCGCTCACCGGACACTGTAGTGTCTGAGGATCAATAATACTCAGACTGCAGGAGAACAATAAAACAGGTATTTACTGAACAGAGAGTAATTCAAGACTGAAGTACAGAAGCCTGCTATGGCTTTATATACAGGGGTGGTCACTGCCGGTACTGCAGTATAGAATCAGTTCTTCTCTTAAAGTTACATACACAACAATTCCTCCCCTTTTAGATAAACAGTACATAACATTCATTTAACAACGAAATAATAACTAATTACAATTACAATTTTCTCTGTACTATATACATCAACTGAAATAATCATTTATAAGTTCAGTCTTTGAGGAGGCTTCCTGATCCTGACTGGATAATGCCTTTCTCGAGTATCCTGTTCTTGCGGCGGAGTTGATTCTGGCTCATTGTCATTGGTTGGTTCGTCAGCTTCCAATACAACTGCTTCTGAGGTAGACGCAATCTGTACTTCGGGTTGATTACCAGGTGCACCTGCTCGTGGTATGGGTTTGGCTTGTTCCTGTGACTCTAGAATCTGGTCAGCATGGCATCTCACGATGCTCTCTCCAATGTCCACTGTGTACATTAGTGGTCCCTGCTGTGTGCATATCGTTCCTGGCTGCCATTTTTCTGTTCGGTAGTCGCGGGCCAAGAATGGTTGCCCTATCTTGAAGCTCCTGGTTGGCTTCTCATTTATGTGCTGGAATTGCTTATCCTCAACATCTCATCTTATGTTTGGTTTGAGCAAATCCAGGCGACATCTTAGCCTTCGGTTGAAGAACATTATGGCTGGAGTTTGGTTGGTGACTGCATGTGTCGCATTCCGGTAAGCAAACAAGAAATTATCCACCTTGTGTTGTAGTGGTATGTCGTCATTATGCATTGCCTTTATTGCCTATTTAAAGGTCTGAACAAACCTCTCAGCCAACCCATTTGTGGCTGGATGATATGGGGCAGATGTGTAATATTTCACCCCATTATTGCTCAGAAACCTCCGGAAATCCTCGGACACAAATTGTGGCCCATTGTCGCAGCAAATCTGTTCTGGCAAGCCATTCCTGGCGAAGATGGTCCGTAGGACTGCAATAGTTTTCTCCGTGGTGGTGGAGGACATTTTGATGACCTCTGGCCATTTTGAATGGGCGTCCACAGCAATTAGGAACATTGAGTCCATAAATGGACCAGTAAAATCAATGTGTACCCGTTGCCATTGAGATGAGGGCCACTCCCATGGATGTAGCGGGGCCTGTGGTGGAGCGTTTTGGACCTTCTGGCATCCTGTGCATCTCTTGGTCATATCCTCGATTTCTTTATCGATTCCCGGCCAGCACACAAACGCCCTGGCTAGGCTCTTCATTTTTACCCCTCCCAGATGACCCTCATGAAGATCATTGAGCACTCTATCTCTCAACTTGGGTGGAACTACCACTCGGGATCCACACATCAAGGTCCCCCGGCACACTGACAGCTGTTCTCTCCTTGGCGAGAATGCTGGCAACAGTGAGTCGCCATGTGCTGGCCATCCCTTCACCGTCAAATCACAGACCCGAGAGAGTGTCGGGTCATTTCGGGTTTCCTTCTCTATACTTGAGTTTGTAACAGGTAGACATTCGACTATGGTCACATGGAATATCTCAACAGGGTCCACTGCAGGTACTTCCTCTACCGTAGGCAACGGTAGGCGCGACAGCCCATCAGCGTTTCCATGCTGTTTCGTGCCCTTGTACTCTATGTCGCACTGATGTGCCCCTAGAAAAAGTGACCATCTTTGCAGCCGTTGCGCCGTCATCACCAGAACGCCCTTCTTTGGGTTAAAAATGGAGACCAGGGGCTGATGATCAGTCAGTAGGGTGAATTTCTGCCCGTGCAGATAGTGATTGAACTTCTTCACCCCCCACACCAGGCTGAGGGCCTCCCTGTCAATCTGGGCGTAGTTACGCTCGGCTGAGGTTAATGAGCGCGACGCAAAGGCTATTGGCCTCTCTGAACCGTCAAGGAATTTGTGTGACAGCACCGCTCCGATGCCGTAGGGAGACGCATCACATGCTAACCGAATCGGTAGTGTTGGATTGTAATGGGCCAATACTTCTTTTGAAATGATTAGGCATTTACATTTCTGAAAGGCACGCTTACACTAATCACTCCATTTCCATGTTCTCCAGTTTGCTGTAGGGCGTTCAGTGGGTGCAGAATTGTAGATAAATTCGGCAAGAACTTATGGTAGTAGTTCACCAACCCGAGGAACGACCTCAGTTGCGACACATTTTCCGGTGCTGGAGCCTTGACTACAGCCTCAATCTTGTAAGAACATAAGAACATAAGAAATAGAAGCAGGAGTAGGCCAATCGGCCCCTCGAGCCTGCTCCGCCATTCAATAAGATCATGGCTGATCTGATCCTAACCACCAATCTACTATCACAGAACCATCTCCTGAATCTAACAGAATTAGACACACGAAATAGGAGCAGGATCAGGCTACACGGCCCCTGGGCCTGCTCCGCTACCCATAGGGCCATGTCCGATCCGAACCTAGACTCATGTCCAAATTCCTGCCCGCTCCCTGTAACCCTTAATTCCCTTTACTTCTAGGAAACTGTCTATTTCTGTTTTAAATTTATGTAATGATGTAGCTTCTACAGCTTTTTGGGGCAGCATATTCCATGGACCTACCACCCTCTGAGTGAAGTAGTTCCTCCTCATCTCAGTTTTGAAAGAGCAGCCCCTTATTCTAAGACTATGCCCCCTAGTTCTAGTTTCACCCATCATAGGGAACATCCTCCCCGCATCCACCCGATCCAACCCCTTCACAATCTTATATGTTGCAATAAGATCGCCTCTCATTCTTCTGAACTCCAATGAGTAGAGTCCCAATCTACTCAGCCTCTCCTCATATGTCCATCCCCTCATCCCCGGGATTAACCGAGTGAACCTTCTTTGTACTGACTCGAGAGCAAGTATGTCCTTTCTTAAGTATGGACACCAAAACTGTACGCAGTATTCCAGGTGCGGTCTCACCAATACCTTGTACAACTGAAGCAATACCTCCCTATTTTTATATTCTATCCCCCTAGCAATGAAAGCCAACATTCCATTGGCCTTCTTAATCACTTGCTACACCTGCATACTAACCTTTTGTGTTTCGTGCACCAGGACCCCCAGATCCCTTTGTACTTCAGTATTTTCCAGTTTCTTGCCATTAAGATAATAACTTGCTCTACGATTTTTCCTGCCAAAGTGCATAACCTCACACTTTCCAGTATTGTATTCCATCTGCCAAATCTCTGCCCACTTAATTAGCCTGTCTATGTCCCCTTGCAGGTTTTTTATGTCCTCCTCACTCACTACCTTCGCTCCCATCTTAGTATCATCTGCAAACTTTGATATGTTACACTCTGTCCCCTCCTCCAAATCGTTAATATAGATTGTAAAGAGTTGGGGACCCAGCACTGACCCCTGCGGAACACCACTAGTTACTGGTTGCCAGTCTGAGAATGAAACATTTATCCCAACTCTCTGCCTTCTGTTAGATATGGTGTGGAGATGCCGGAGTTGGACTGGGGTGGACAAATGTAAGAAATCACACAACACCAGGTTATAGTCCAACAGCTTTATTTGAAATCACAAGCTTTCGGAGCGCTGCTCCTTCTTCAGGTGAAGTGGAGAAATGCATAAAGACACAGCTTATATAGTCAGAGAATTATGTCAGATGTTTACAGATAACCTTTCCAACTGCCATTTATCGCACCTCGGCAGAGAGATAATCACAGCAGTCAAAGGTGTGAATGGTGTCCAAACAGGTCAGTCAGGGAAACATTACATCAAAGAACAATGAGGTGGGGTCACAAGGGGTAAAATATTGCAGATGCTGGGGTCTGTATGAAAAACAAAAAAACAGACAAAAAACATTTTTTTTTGGCTGGAAATCACAGCAGGTCCAGCCGCATCTGTGTAGAGAGAACAAGTCAATGTCGACTCGAGTCTGGATGACCCTGCATCAGGTGGGGTTACATGTAGCGTGACATGAACCCAAGATCTCGGTTAAGGCCGTCCTCATGGGTGCGGAACTTGGCCATCAGTTTCTGCTCGACGATTTTGCGTTGTCGTGTGTCTCGAAGGCCACCTTGGAGAATGCTTACCCGAAGATCGGAGGCTGAATGTCCTTGACTGCTGAAGTGTTCCCCGACTGGGACTTTACCCCTTGTGACCCCACCTCATTGTTCTTTGATGTAATGTTTCCCTGACTGACCTGTTTGGACACCATTCACACCTTTGACTGCTGTGATTATCTCTCTGCCGAGGTGCGATAAATGGCAGTTGGAAAGGTTACCTGTAAACATCTGACATGATTCTCTGACTATATAAGCTGTGTCTTTATGCATTTCTCCACTTCACCTGAAGAAGGAGCAGCGCTCCGAAAGCTTGTGATTTCAAATAAAGCTGTTGGACTATTACCTGGTGTTGTGTGATTTCTTACATTCTGTTAGATAGCCAATCCTCTATCCATGCCAGAATATTACCCCCAATCCCGTGATTTTTTATCTTAAGCAATAATCTTTTGTGTGGCACCTTGTCAAATGCCTTTTGGAAGTCTAAATACACTACGTCCACTGGTTCCCCTTTATCCACCCTATATGTTACTTCCTCAAAGAACTCCAGCAAATTTGTCAAACATGACTTCCCCTTCATAAAACCATGCTGACTTTGTCCTATTAAATTATGATTATCCAAATGTCCTGTTACTGTCTCCTTAATAATGGACTCCAAAATTTTACCTACCACAGATGTTAGGCTAACCGGTCTATAGTTTCCAGCCTTCTGTCTACTGCCCTTTTCAAATAAGGGTGTTACATTAGCAGTTTTCCAGTCTGCCGGGACCTTTGCTGAGTCCAGGGAGTTTTGGAAAATTATTACCAATGCATCCACAATCCCTACCACCACTTCCCTCAAGACCCTAGGATGTAAGCCATCAGGTCCAGGTGATTTATCCGCCTTGAGTCCAATTATTTTACCGAGTACCACTTCCTTAGTGATTTTGATCGTGTTTAGCTCCTCCCCCCCTATAGCCCCCTGTTTGTCCAGTGTTGGGATATTCTTAGTGTCCTCTACTGTAAAGACTGATACAAAATATTCATTCAGTGTTTTTGCCATCTCCATATTTCCCACCATTAATTTCCCGGTCTCATCCTCTAAGGGACCAACATTTACTTTAGCCACCCTTTTTCTTTTTATATAACTATAAAAACTCTTACTATCTGTTTTTATATTTTTTGCTAATTTACTTTCATAATCTATCTTCCCTTTCTTAATCAATCTTTTTGTTATTTTTTGCTGTCTTTTAAAGTTTTCCCAATCCTCTATCCTCCCACTAGATTTGGCTACCTTATATGCCCTTGTTTTTAGTCGAATACTATCCTTAATTTCTTTACTTGGATGGCTGTCTTTTCTTTTACACCCTTTTCTTCTCAGTGGAATATATATTTTTTGGAAGTTGTAGAATAACTCCTTAAATGTACACCACTGATCATGTATCGTCTTACCCTTTAATTTATTTTCCCAATCCACTCTACTCAATTCCACTCTCACACCTTCATAGTCTCCTTTATTCAAGCTTAGCATGCTTGTTTGAGATCCAGCCTTCTCACCCTCTAATTGAATATGGAATTCAACCATGTTATGGTCACTCATTCCAAGGGGATCCTTTACTAGGACATTTTTAATTAATCCTGTCTCGTTACACAGGGCCAGATCCAAGGTTGCTTGCCCCCTGGTCGGTTCAGTTACATACTGCTCAAGAAACCCATCCCTAATACACTCAATGAACTCATCCTCAAGGCAGCCCTGCCCAATTTGATTTGTCCAATTAATATGATAGTTAAAATCCCCCATAATTATAGATGTTCCCTTATTACAAGCCTCAACTATTTCCTGATTGATACTCCTTCCAACAGAGTTGCAACTGTTCGGAGGCCTATAGACTATGCCCACTAGTGTTTTTTTCCCCTTATTATTCCTTACCTCCACCCAAACCGTTTCATTATCCTGATCTTTTGACCCAATATCATTTCTCTGTATTACAGTGATTCCTTCCTTTATTAACATAGCCACCCCACCTCCCCTTCCTTCCTGCCTGTCCTTCCTGATCGTTAAATAACTTGGTATGTTTAATTCCCAGGCATTGTCACCCTGCAGCCACGTTTCTGTAATGGCCACAAGATCATGCCCATATGTAGTTATTTGTGCCATTAACTCGTGTATTTTGTTACGAATGCTACGTGCATTCAGATAGAGAACATTCAAATATGTTTTGTGACACTTAGTTCCTGCTTTTGCCCTTTTTATTACTTTACCTTTTACTCCATACCTTCTGCCCCTTCCTGACACGCTCTGGTTTTTAATTTCCCCACTGCTACCTAAGTCTATGACCTTCTCTGTTGTCATTTTTATTATTTGCACTCTAGGAACCTCCCCCCCCACTAGTTAGTTTAAAGCCCTCTCTACAGCCCTAGTGATATGATCCGCCAGGACTCTAGTCCCAGTACTGGCAAAGTGAAGCCCGTCCCAACGGAACAGCTCCCTCCTGCCCCAGTACTGGTGCCAGTGTCCCAGGAAGCAAAACCCATTTCTCCCACACCAGTCTTTGAGCCACGCATTTAACTCTCTAATTTTATTTGCCCTTGCCAAATTCGCTCGTGGCTCAGGTAATAATCCAGAGATTATTACCCTTGAGGTTCTGTTTTTCAATTTGACTCCTAGCTGCTCATACTCCTTTAACAGAACCGGCTTCCTAGTCCTATCTACGTCGTTTGTACCAACATGGACCATGACAACTGGATCCACCCCCTCCCACTGCAAGTTTCTTTCCAGCCCAGAGGAGATGTCCTTAAACCTGGCACCGGGTAGGCAACACAGCCTTCGGGACTCTCGCTCTTGGCTGCAGAGAACTCTATCTAGCCCCCTAATGATACTATCCCCTACCACTACAACATTTCTAATTAATCCCCCCTCTTGAATGGCCCCCCGTTCCACGGTGCTGTGGCCAGGTTGCTCATCCTCCCTGCAGTCCCTGCTCCCGTCCCCACAGGGAGTAAGAACCTCGAACCTGTTGGACAAGAGCAAGGGCTGCGGCTCCTCCAGCTCTACCTCCTGGATCCCCGTACCTGCCTCACTCGTAGTCACACCGTCCTGTCCCTGACCATGGGCTACATCTGAATTAATTAACTTCATAGGTGTGACCACCTCCTGATACACAGAGTCCAGGTACTTCTCCCCCTCCCTGATGTGTCGCAGTGTCTGAAGCTCAGACTCCAGCTCATCAACACAGAGCTGGAGTTCCTGTAGCAGCAGACACTTGTCACAGACGTAATCACCATGAGCCTCAATGGGGTTCACTGGCTCCCACATCTCGCAACAGTAACACATCACCTGCTCCATTCTATGTAATTAATTAAATTTTTTATTGTTAGTTATGGACACCCTCTGCCCAATTTTAGATGCTAGTATCCCCTTTAATTAATTGGATTTAAATTAAATCAATCCCTCTCATTACACCAGTTAAATGGTTTACCAGCAGTCACTCTGCACCAGAAAGGCCTTATTAACTACAACCCACAGAGTTAAAGTTTGAAAAGAGCACCTAACACCCCACTTACCCTAACTCACACTTAGCCAAACTCAGAGCACTCTTTGATGACTCACACTCAGTGCTTGCTCGCACTGGGACTGGTCTTTTTATACTGTTTGTTTGTTTACAGCCAAATGAGTCACCCCTGCTGATTGGTTAGAAAACTGGTTTCCACTGCCTGCTGTGCCAATTTACTCCTACTGCAGTGTAACCTTGTTTTACTCTTCTTAAACCAACAGAATCCCAAATATTTAACTTTTCCCCTTCACTTAAACTGCTTAAGTAATCTTATCAAGAATGATTTAAAGAAAAATAACAATTCAAGAACTCTCACACTTACCCAAACTCAGAGCACTCTTTGATGACTCGCACATCCGGTGACTTATGCAGCCCTTCCTCATCAATCATGTGGCCACAATACGAGATTTGTCTCCTGAAGAACTCGCATTTGGGGCGGTTGGCTCGTAGCCCATATTCCTGTAATCTCGTGAGCACCTGCTCCAGGTTGGCAAGGTGTTCACTCTCATTTTCGCCCGTAACCAGGATGTTGTCCAAATAACACTGGGTCCCTGGGATCCCTTGCAGTACTTGTTCGATCGCCCTCTGCCAAATAGCCGGGGCTGATGCTACCCCGAATACCAGTCGATTGTACTGGTAAAGGCCTTTGTGAGTGTTTATCGTGAGGTATTTCCTAGACGCTTCTACCACCTCCATTTGTAGATACGCTTGGGCCAGATCAATCTTTGTAAAGCGTTTCCCTCCAGATAGTGAGGCGAAAATATCTTCTATCCGTGGAAGTGGATATTGTACTGTCTGCAGGACTGGGTTCACAGTTACCTTGAAGTCCCCACAGATGCGAACCTTCTTCGGTTCCCCAGGCATGCTGCTCAATGATTTCTTCATTACAGGAACGATGGGTGTGGCCCACTCGCTCCAGTCCACCTTGGACAGCACACCCGAATGCTCCAGACTCTCCAGCTCTGCTTCAATGGCTGGGCGGATCGCGTAAGGTACCGGTCTGGCCTTAAAACATTTTGGGTTTGCGTTATCTTCGATTTTTATCGTTGCCGTTACTCCTTTTAGAGTCCCAAGTCCTTGTTGGAACACCTCTTTCGCGTCAGTTAGAAATTTTGACAGTCGTCCAGGTGTGACGTCATCATCCTTTTTGTCAGTCACAGTTAGCGCCTGAATGGAATGCCAATCCAATTGTATTTTTCAGATCCATTCACATCCAAATAATGGTGGTCCTCCATCTGGTAGTATATATAGATACAGTTCCTGTGTTTCCTTGCCGTTGTATTCAACTGGCACACTTATTTTTCCTTTGGGGTAGACTTTTTGCTCCGTGTATGTCTTCAATACAATGGACGTGTCCTTCAAGGGTATGTGTGAGAATAGCCGCTCATAGTCTCGTCGATTCATGACAGTTAGGGCTGATCCTGCGTCCTATTCCATCTTTACTGGGGACCCTGCTATCATGAGGGTGACCCAAATGGTTCGGTGATCCTCCTTTGCAATCACGTTGTTTAACTTTAGACAACTTTGTCTCCTGCTCCCGGGGTCCTTATCACTCTCCTGATCTTCCGAACTACTGTCTGTCAATTTCTTTACTTTCTTGTACTTTTCCTTAGTAGTTCTTGTAGTGTTGGTTTTCTTTCCCGACCTGCAGACTCTTGCTATGTGTCCCATTTTCTCACATTGCCTCATACTTTGTCCTTAACCCAGCAGTCCTTCTGATCATGGGTTGTTCTGCCGCAACGATAGCACTTTTCTGCTCCATACGCCATTTCGTTAGTGCCGTATTCCTGTGGTTTCTGTTGTATTTCCGCAGCTCCCCGTGCTGCTGCTTCGTAGGTTACTGCCACACTGAAAGCCTGTTCTAGCGTCAGGTCCTTTTCCAAAAGTAGTCGTTTCTGGGTTCCTTCACTCTGGAGCCCGCAGACAAACTTATCCCGTAAGGTGTCTGCCAGTCCTGCTCCGAACTGGCAGTGCTTCGATAACTTGCGTAGTTCTGTAAGATAGTCAGCATTGTTCTCATCTTTGTGCTGGTTTCTTTTATGGAACATGAATCTTTCTGCTATCAGCAGCGGTGTAGGGGTTAGGTGTTCCTGTAAGATATTAACAATCTCTTCAAAACTTTTCTCCATTGGTTTAGCTGGGGTAATTAAATTCCGCAATAGGCCGTACGTTCTCGCGCCCATCAAATTTAATAATACCGACGCCTTCTTTCCATTGGCCACCTCATTGGCATTGCAGTACACTTCAATTCTTTGCACATACGTGGTCCAGTCTTCTACCTCGTTGTCGAAAGCAGTGATACTGCCACTCTTCGGCATCTTGGGTGATTTAAAATGGCGCCTCCCGCGCTTTTTTCTTCTTCCCCAAGTAATAAAATGGCGCCTCCCGCGCTTTTCCTTCTTCCCCAATGGAATAAAATGGCGCCTCCCGCACTTTTCCTTCTTCCCCTTGCTTCCACGCTGCTCCTAGCGTTCTACACTGTAATGGTGGCGACCCGCGGCTTCAGCGCATCTCACTTTTCCTTCCCCGCATTCTATCCTCTCCATGCTGGCCTGTTCTTGAGCACCGACTACGCCCTGTGCGCTCCACCCTCTCTCTCTCTCTTCCTCCCGACGACGCTGCACGGCCCCTTTGCAGAGCCGCTCAATCGAGCCTGAGCCCGCCGCAGTCCGGAAGGGTCAGCGCACTACCTGCTACCAGCAGGACTTGCTGGAGCACCTCGACTGGGGAGCCAGGCCCAGCTCTCCACAGCCTCCCCTGCAACTCTCCGATGGCTCCCTGGGCGGTTGCCCGCGGTCGACACCCACCGTTCTGACTTCGACCTCTAAGAAGCTTCTCTTCAGGGAAAAGATACCCGTGAGATGATGCAGTACTGCAGGTGAGTTCAAACCTGCCCATCGCCAGTGTAGTGTCCGAGGATCAATAATACTCAGACTGCAGGAGAACAATAAAACAGGTATTTACTGAACAGAGAGTAATTCAAGATTGAAGTACAGAAGCCTGCTATGGCTTTATATACAGGGGTGGTCACTGCCGGTACTGCAGTATAGAATCAGTTCTTCTCTTAAAGGTACATACACAACAGACACCACATGTCCTGGCTGTACCGGTAGCGGAGTGCACTTGTGGTGACACAGTATGTCCCACTCCCTACGTATGCTACCTGTGGAGGTACGTGATCTGGTGCCATCACTTCCATGGTGCAATTGATAGGTTCCGCGCCTGCAGAAGCAAACCCACATTCTGGTCATGCAAAAGCATTCAAGTGCTGGGGAAACAGTATTACGTGTGCACCCCGGCTCTGGCATCCGGAGAGGTCAGTGCCCGTCATAGCATGCTCCCACTTTATGACATACGGTGGGACCGCTTTAAAACGAACATGTACTCCTCCATGAATGACCCCGATATTCTCAACCCTGTATACCAGTGCCGGCCGGGATGACCCGCCCATTACCGTCATCCTCGCTACAATTCCAATCACTGTATGATTGGACCGCCCGCAATCTACAGGGACAGGGTAGGCTTCAGAGGCTAAACGAAGCTGGCAGGGGCTCAACGAATTGCTGTACGGGTGCAGCGCGGCAAGATGCTTGTTGCTTAACCATGAAGGGACGCGACCTTGCCTCAGTTCCTCCAGGTTACTGCGGCCCTTGCCCAGCAACCATGTTCCATACAACACACACACCTCATTCCATGCAGCCAGCTCCAAGGCGTTCCTGTCTTCCCGTATCAAATCATTAACAGTTTTTGCGTGCCTCTCCAGCTCCGCAATGACCTCCTTTAAATGAACGGTCATTGCCTGGTCCTCATGAAGCTCTGAACCCACCACTGTATTCTCTTCCCCTGGAATCTTACGCAGTTGGTTCTTTAACCCAGTGATTTGCATCTGGAGTTGTGCATCATCCATACTATTAACAATACCCGTTCCTGTACTGAACGCTGTGGCTACATCGTTCCAGGTCCCCCTTCTCTGCTTCCCGGACCCCACACTATCCCCAACATTCAGATTATAAAGCTGTTCTTTTTCTACATTTCTGTAGTCCAGTTCATAAAATTCCTGAAACATCACTTTTAACAGAGCTTCATAAAGTTTCTCCATCTTCCTTGGACACCACACAGGCAGATGGACTTCAGTCAGGTTCAGGATCACGGATGCCATGGCGTAGTGCATGTTCTGAAACAACACTTTGTCAGTAGGGATTAACACCAGCCCATTCCCTGGACCCCTGGTGGTGGTGGGACACCCATCTACAGTCGTCTGTGCCGTCGGGGCTCTGGGCAGGGGCTTCCTGGTGTATGAGATGAGCTCTGTGGCGTTGATGGTGTTCGGGGGTTTTGGGATCACACAGGAGTCCACACTCCGATCGCACCCCCGGTGTCCTGCCATCGCCATCTAAACGCGATCGACACACCTGCTGGGCAGATCTTTTCTGACCCCCACACATAAATCCCTTCCTCGGATTCCCACCACTTATCCCAACACACATTCACTCCTCCCTGAGAACCCATGATCATCCGGTAGGTGTCATTACTTAGTTTTTCCCAGTCAGCTATCCGGTCCCCTGTATCCGTGCTCAGTTTCATGAGCCACCACCACCTTCCTATTGGAATGTGTCCCCAACAGCTAAGGCACACCCGTTTACCCTCTGTTCCCCTAACCCGGGAGGCGGTAACCCCTATTCTCGGGCATGGGATGGATGCTTCACCATAGGTGAACTTGTCATGGCTGGAATACCGGGTGTAATTCGACCCCAGCCATCCAGGCCATCTTCCCTCGCGGAGATAGACGCTCGCCCCCTCCTTCGAGCCACATCCAGTGGTCACGGTCGGTCCGTCTCCGCCGGTGCAGCCGAAGACAACCGATTCCTCGGTGTCGCCCCTGTGACTCGTGCTGGCTTCAATCATGACAATCAGGACTACCATGGCTGACTTCAACTTGTTCTTAGGCGTTCCCTGAAAACACACAGAATGCAACGTTGTCCTTGGGTGATGCTTCACCTTTCCAGACGCAGCTAAACATGATTACATTTGGTATCCACAGCATACATGTAAATCCAAACTATACAGACAAGCTGATGTAAGAAAACTACTAGGCACTTGGTCTAAGCGTTAAGCAAAGCTTTAATCAACTGTTTTACAACATGGAGGTCTAGTTGTGTCCTTCACTAGTTCCTGTTAACAATGTGCTGCGCAAGCTGGGCCCGTGCCCGAGTATTTATACTCTCCTTGGACAGCGCCACCCACAGGCCGCTCAGTTGATTCATGTCACAAGCTAAGGCAACAGACAGGAGAGAAAGAAGTTATGTACAGCGCCACCCATCTCCGGGTGGCCACACTAGGTCTCCTCGACCCTGGGCCTCTTACGACTCTGGCTTCCTTCATTCACCGGTGTGTAAGGAGGCGTCCATGGCACCCTCGGCCGTGGGATCCTGGCACTCCTTCTCAGTCCTGCCCCCACAGGCGGAATGACTGGTCCCTCTGTGGGTTCCTCACAGTCCCAGATTATGGGCTGGAGAACCACACCTGTAGCGCAGCTCACCACTCCCTGATGTTTCCTCCTCTTATCAGCTCTTTCCCCAGGGTTGAAAAGCTTACACTGATTGATGTGGAACCACTTTGACCGCATATACCATCAGACTTGCCCTATCCACGATACTGTACAGTCCCATGTATAGTGGTTCAAAAGTCCCTACCCTGGAGAAGTTTCTAACCATTACTTGATCTCCGACCTTCCATTCGTGGTGCCTCTGAGGCTCAAGCAATAAACGATTTCTACAATGTTGCTTCCCCATGTTACTGGCAGCCTGCCAATCGATCTGTCTGAGATGCTCAAGCAAATTCTTAAGAAACCTGTCCTGGTTCACCTCTCTCAACTGACCTTCCATGAGAACCAGGGCCAGTACATGGCTGGGCGTTCTCATGACCTTGCCAGTCACGAACCCTGTGCTTCTAGACGGGCTGGCTCGGACCCCCATCAGAACTAACGGCAAGACCTCCGCCCATTTGCTAGGTGAGTCCCCCATCTCCTTCTGTAAACTTTCCTTGCTGGTCCTATTCATCTGCTCCACAATCCCCGATGACTGCGGGTTGTGTGCGACGTGCCATTTACCCTCTACACCTAGCATCTTCAACGTTGCCTGCAAGACTGCCCCTGTGAAGTGACTCCCCTGATCGGACTCCACATTCTGTGGTAGCCCCCACCTAGAGAACACTTCTCTCACTAGAATCCTTGCGGTCCCCAAAGCCGTGGCTGTTCGGCATGGGAAGGCTTCTACCCATTTAGAGAACACATCCACTGGGACCAGGCTGTGCTTGTAACCCCCCTGTGCGGTGGGCAGCGGTCCGATATAATCGACCTGTATGGACTGCCATGGTCCCTCCACTGTCCTAGTGTATCCCATGGATACCTTCCTTTTCTGGGGGTCAGGATTGTTTGCAGCACACACCAAGCAATCCGCGCAGAAGTCGCAGACGTCCTCCCTCAGTTGCGGCCACCACCCTGCCTGTTCCACCCATTGCCAGGTGGTCTCCGGCCCGGGGTGCCCCGCTCCTGGACCCTCGTGGGCCAACTGAAGGAATTCTCTCCCATGCTGCTGCCGAACTACCCACTGTTCCCCCCTGAAAACCATCCCTTCCTTTACCGTAAACCTGCCACTCCATATGGACCCTCTACCTTATCTCCCTTAGCCAGCGTCTCCAGAACAGTCTTTCGGGCAGGATCCCGTGCCTGGACCATCTTTAGGTTCGGGGCCAATGCTACCCCTGCACTCCCTTGGGTCCCACCTCTGTCTCTGATCGCTGCTACCAGACTCGACCCATATGGATCCCAAAACGTGCCCGTTCGAACACCCTCTTTGGCCAGCACATCAGCCTGCTGATTGCCCTCCTCACGGGGTTCTGTCTTAGAATGGGCCTTGACGTTGTGGATATGAAATCCCCCTGGGTTCCTATCGCTGTTATGATCTGTCGCAACAATGGCTTGGTTGCTAGGGGTTTCCCGTCTGCAGATGTGAACCCGCGACGAGACCAAATGGCTAAATATTCTGTACACGAATTGCAAGTGAACAGATCTCCGAGCAAATCATGTAGGGTGTAGGGAACTCTTCGGAGTGGATAACCACATACACCACCGCCGACAGTTCAGTGTGCTGGGCGCTCATTGTGCTTGGGAGTTTAATGGCCTTGGCAATGCCTGCCTTTGGGTCAAAAATCCCGCATCCAGTGAGTCGCTCCCCGGCCACCACTGCACTGGACCCGTCTACATAGATCTCGCGGCCCGTGGGATGGATCCCAGCCCGAAACCCTATGTCTACGTCCCATACCCCTTCAACAGAACATCTGTGAGCCATCCCTGGGTAGATCAAATTTGCGGCGAGCTTGGGCTCACAGAGGCCTTTCACACTCAAATACGTCTGAGAGAGCAATAAAGTCCAGCGAGCAATGCATTCACTGCTCACCGTGCCGTCCTTTATCCTCCCATCCAGAAGCATCTGTGTGGGCGTATGATGGGTTAAGAGAGTTATCGGGGACACCCCGTGAAGATTTGTGATCTCCTCACGGCCCAATGTGTGGCAAGCAGGTGCCTCTCACAATTGGAGTACCACCTCTCTACATCTGTGAGGATTCTTGATGAGTATACCACAGGCCTCAGCTTGCCATGCCGCTCCTGGAGCAGCACTGCGCTCAAACTGTCCCCTGTGGCAGCTACCTCCAAAAAGAACTCCTTTCCCCCATCAGTCGCTCCTAAAGCTGGTGCGGTCTGCAGATCTCCCTTCAAATGACTAAAAGCTGCCATGCAGTCCTGATCTCACTCCAGTCCACTCCCTTGTGGAGGAGCCGGAGTAGAGGAGCTGCCATAGCGGCATAGTCCTCTATGGAATCCCTGCAGTACCCTGTGAGTCCCAGGAAGGACCTTACCCCCGTTACCGTGGTTGGGGCAGGTAGCTACTGTACCGCCTTCCTCATCGATGGCCCTCTCCCCAGCACGCACGGTCAGCCCAAGGAATTTTACTTCCTGCTGGCCGATCTGTTCTTTCTTGGGATTAACCTTGAACCCAGCTTTCTTTAACAGACTCAATAGTTCAGCCAGCAGTGGGCCATGCTCCTCCCCCTCGTTGGAGAACAAAAGCAAGTCGTCCACGTAATGCACAAGCTGCTGTGGTCTGCTAAACCCTTTTAAACAGTTGGCCATACATTGGTGGAAAATAGAAGGACTGTTATGAAACCCTTGGGGAAGGCAGGTCCATGTGTACTGCTGACCCTTGAAAGTGAATGCGAACTTATACTGGTCCTCCTTTTTGAGAGGGATAGACCAGAATCCGTTCGAAATGTCCAGCACCATGAATGCTGGGATACTCCCGATCAGGTCGGCTACGGCTGCGACGGTGGGGACACAGGCAGGGATGTTCTTGTTAAGAACCCGATAGTCCACAGTGGCTCTCCACGAATTGTCCGGTTTCCTAACTGACCAAATCTCTGAGAGTTCACATGGGTCACTATGAGTCTCAACACACCCTGCTCAACCAGTGATCCCACTGCCGTCTCTAAATCCGCCACTGCCTCTCTGGGGAAGTTGTACTGTTTCTGTGGTCGGGCCATGGGGTCCCCTTTTACTCTGACCTTCACCCTTATTACCCTCCCACAGTCGTGCTTGTGTGCAGCGAATGTCGCGAGGTTGGCTCGCACATCCGCTATGTACTCTGCCGGGGTAGAAGTGACAAAAAGTTCAAGGTCAGAACTACCCTTGGGCTTCATCGTACACACGGTTCACTTGCCTAGCTTCCCTGGTATAACTACCACCTCCTTCTCCTTTCCCATGCATACTGCCCCCCAAAGACAGTGATTCCGGAAATCCACCAATATCTTGTGGGCCAGTATGAAGTCTGCCCCCAAAATGCCTATTCCCTCCCACTCCCACTGCATCAGGACACATTTCCACTCCGTATGGAGTGTGCCCAGATCGATGGCTAGCGGGATGGAGAAAGACCCAGCCTGTTCGTTCCTGGTGAACCCTACTAAGTTATATGGGACCCCGCTCGATAGAGGTGATGTGGTCGGGTTATCTGCATAGACAATGGTTCTTGAAGCTCCAGTGTCCTGCAGATAGCTCTCTTGCACCTTCTCCACCCCCATCTTCACGCACGGTCTCTTCCAAGCATCATAACTTAGTGGGCACAGTTAAACGGGCTGAGAAGTCCCTAGTCATGGGTCAGGATTGTTCGGGGCGGATGGGAATATGATGCCTGCTGCCGCGTCCTCCCTACCCTGCCCTGCCGGAAACACTGCGTGGAGAGCAGCCACTAATACCGCGAATGGATCAGTGCTGCTTCCTGCCACAGCTGCGGCTTTCTGCACTGGCGCTGGAGGATCCCCTTTCCCGCTCCTTTTGTCAGAGACTGGGCCATCTTTCCTCCAGTGCTCTTTACTCCCGCACCTATAACAACCCTGCTTCTTCTCTGAGCTACCCCCTTCCTGATGCCACTCTCTTCTAATGTTGCCTCCACTAGGCTTTAACTCGTGTACTCTGCCCTTTGGTTTGTTATCCTCACCCCTACATTTCTTAAAAGAGATATTTAACTGCCGGATCACACTCTCTTCTGTGGTCTGGGGATCCCTGGAATCGAGCCACCCCTCTGTTTTGGCCTTGATCCTGGGCAGGCTGTTTGCCACCAGGGTCCTCAGCCAATGAGCCCTAGGCTCCCCCTGCAGCTGCGCCTGGTCGGGCACCCCCGCACAGGCACTCCGGTAGACGGGCCAAAGCCTGTCCACAAAAGCCTGCGGTGCCTCCCCAGCTGACTGCAGTGTCCATTCCACTCGGGAGCAGGGACTTCCATCATTGAGGCCCATAGCCTCTAGGATGTCATCCTTTATCCCCTCTAACATACCCTGCCCCCTCTTGCTACCCACTGAGAGCGACTGGTACAACCTACTATCCAGGCAAAATAAAAGTAATTTGGCTGTCTCAGCTTCATTACAATTATTGAGCCCCCCTACTAATGGCCCTAAGTCTGGGACATCTCTCGGTTTTTGTGTTGGGAAATATTGGCTCCTCTTCAGCTGGCTAGGCTAATGGGTTCATTGCTCTGCTTCTCTTCTGAGATGGCGATGAGAAGTGCTTTTGCATATTAGAGTGGCTTTCTAATAGGTTCAAGTTCAACAGGTGCCTCAGGGTCCTCAGCCCCTTCGTCAATGGCCCCCTTCCTTTTCCCAGGACTGTCGGGTGAACCCATACATTGTGGATGACTGACAGTTCTTTTGTCACAGCCAACTGCCATGCGTTCTCTGGAGTTTTAACCAACCAGTCCCACACGCATCTGCACAGGGCGATCCCACCGCAGGGAAAACACCCTCAGAAAAATCCCATAAAGTCCACAAAATATTCTCATTGGGCCAGAAATTCGTGAACGGGGCTTGCCGCGCGTGCAAGCCCCGTATATGCACTTACCCTGCGCTCCTGCCGATCAGCTCCAGGGACGCCTGGAATTGGTGTTTCAAACAGAAGAATCCCGGGCAGCGTATGACGTCACGCCGCCCAGGAGTGCAGCCAGCGCGAAGCCTGGAGCGTGCAGTGCAAGTGAGACACGCCCCTTAAGGTCTCATTGTAGCAGGACACGCCCCCAATGTTTCTGTCAAGCTGCTAAGCATTTTTACATGCAAAGCAGCAGTTTAAATAGGTTTTTGGAAGTTTTTTGAAGATTTTGGTAACTTTTATAAACTTTTAAAAATGTTTACATTATTTTGAAGAATCTAAAGTAGTTTTAAACAGATTAAAGCAATTTAAAGACTTTTAAAAGCCCTAAAATAATTTTTTTAATTCCATTTATTTATTTAGCAATGTCGTCGTCATACGTGTCTTCACACTGTTTCCTTTGGGGAACTGTATGAAGTGGTGGAAGGGTTTATGGCCATGATTAACGCTCATTCCGTGACCGTAACCATCTTTGAACCAGCCATTAGGGCGGCTAGTCCTATGGCGGGAGGGTTTTATGGGCTCCCACAAGCTATACAAGGAGGGGGGCCACCCACACCCACGGACGCAAATATCCCACTGGATGTCAACCCAGAATTTAGAGCCCGAGCTCCGACTCCACTTGCCGGGACTGTCTGGAGCGGGGTTCGAAACCCTACCCTGATCTGGCCCAGCGGCGGGGATCCTACTGTTATGCCAAAGGCCCAATCCGATTAGCAACGTGAAATGGCTGGAATGAGCACACTTCACGGCATTAAAAGAACTCACAATTGAACCTCAGCAAACTCCTCAAGGAGGTGGAGGCGCAGCGCCTGCTCATCATTGGTAATGAGAAGTCAAAGGCGCCGCAAAAAGGGCAGATGATAGCTTGGTCTTTCAAGTGGCAGCATAGGGCTCCAGTCACGGGGAGGGAAAAGGCGCAGGAAACGTATGGGTGTCACCTTTTGTGCGGAGTGGGCCTTTTGCGTAGCAGTAAGCATCCCCGCCGCTGGGCCAGAAGGAGTAGGGTTTCGAACCCCACTCCAGACAGTCCCGGCAAGTGGGGTCGGAGCTCCAACTATAAATTCTGGGTGGACATCCAGCGGGATACTTGCGTCCGTGGGTGTGGGTGGCCCCCCCCCCTCAGATGGGTTGTGGGAGCCCGTAAAACCCTCACGCCATAGGACTAACCACCCTAATGGCTGGTTCAAAGATGGTTACGGTCACGGAATGAGCGTTAATCACGGCCATAAATCCTTCCACCACTTCATACAGTTCCCGAAAGGGAACAGTGTGAGGATACGTACGACGATGACCTCTTGCGCAATGCACCTCCTTGGACCCTCAGTCGCAGATGCGAGGGGGCAAATCGTGCAATTGTTAAATTTTTCATTTTATTGACATGTGAAATGTTGGACCAGTAATTCCCTTCCAAATGCGCGAGTACGGTTGGGGTACTTACGCGTCTGGCCGGAGGAAATGCCGAAGTTCAGCATGCACAGTGCATGTGGGGAAAACCGGCATTTCCTGTCCTCTGAACGAAGGGGTTCAGAGGCAGAACGCGTGCGACTGCACAGGCAGCGCGTGCGCAGTAAAATTCGCCGCTTTCATTCATGCTTTCAGTGAGGTCAAGTCATTACAACTTACACATGAAAAAAGCATGGGTACAGTTGCTCCAGAGGCTGCGGAGGAAGATATTTTTTTATCGTGGAGCTTCTGAAAGTATGTATGTCTGTATATATTCCTTTGCGTGTTATGTATATATTCCTTTACTTATGTGTATGAATGTATTATTTAATTATGACTTTCAGAGAAAGTAACTTATTGGAAAATCATAATTAAAAACATACATTCATACACATTAGTAAAGGAATATAAAACATACATACATATACGTAAAGGAATATATGTGGACATACATACATAACTCATTCTCACATTCTATTCACACAGCCACAATTGCTCCTTCTACCTACCGTTCTGAAAACCCGTTTAAAAAAAAAAATTTAAACTTTAAAACTTACTTAAAATTTCTTAAAATAACTTCCCTCCCTTTCCCAAACAAAAATATTGCATTTCAGAAGCTCCACGATAAAATATATCTTCCTCCGCAGCCTTGGAACAACTTTACACCTGCTTTTTTCAAGTGTAACTTGTAAGGACTTACCCTCACTGAATCCATGAATGAGATCTACAAAGTTCACTGCGCAAGCGCTGCCTGTGCAGTCGCACGCGCTGTGCCTAGACCTCGGGTCTGGAAATGCTGGCGTTCCCCGCATGCGCTGTGCATGCTGAACGCCGGCATTTCCAACGGCCAAATGCGTGAGTACCCCGACCGTACTCACGCCTTTGGCCACGAATTTCTGGCCCATTGAGTCCATTCTTCAAACAGAGACTTTGCGATCTCTTCAGACCTATTGTACAATGATTCCCCAGCTGTTATGGATCATTTGTGTCGTGGTCCCAAGAAGAATAAATGTCTATCAGTTCCAACTGACCTGACTCCCTCCTCCTCAGGCAAAAACCTCCCAGCACCTGCTGCACTAGCAGGAGTCCGTGGGGAAAATATCAATTTTTATTTTTGATTTGTGTCCAAAATCCACATAAAAAAGCTGGACCCAAGGTACCAACTCTCCAGGTACAGGGAAATGTATGGTTCAGAAAGGAAATGTTTGCATTTTAGAGTAGATCATTTTATGATCAAATATAATCTGCTCACTTTACATATATATTCTTCACTCTGGAAAATGTTCAGTAAATTCCAACTGCGGCACATTATCTCTTCACAATTCAGTTCATGTGAGAAATAATGAGCTTTGACAAATCTCGAATGCCTTTGCATTTTAATGGAATAATAATATTAAATCAAATTGTTCAGACATTCCCACAATGTTTTATAGGCATTCCCTATCCAGTGTTTTAGTACTTGCTACATAGGTGACCTTAATATACTCCATCTTTTTGAACAGAGTGGGGTCAGTAATACTCTCACCATAGGAAGACACTAATTTGAGTTTAAGACTCTCTATGCCATTATTCTTTTTTAGTCATTGGGTGTTGACATACTTCGAAATCTATCACCGTTTTAAAAGTCGCCAAACCCAAGCTACTCGTTGATCTATATGGGTAGAGCTGCTGTTTGCTTCCTATGGCGTGCACGTACTATCCCCATAGGGACACCCTCAGTCACTAGAGCTTAGACATAGGTTGGCAAGAACCAATACTGAGGGAACCCCAAGTTTGTGCAGGGGTATTGCTGAAGTTAAAACAGCACAAGGCACTGGCAACCGGCCCACTGCTTCTTTAGCCAGGACTAATTTACCCATTAAAGGGTCAGCTTGGCTCAGTGGTAGCTCTCTCACCTCTGAGTCAGAAGTTAACACTTAAAATCTCATTCAAGAGCCTGAGCACATTATCTAAGCTGTCACTTCAGCACAGTGCTGCATTGTTGGAAGTGTCATCTTTTTGAAGAGAAAAAGAGGGAAGGAGTGAAGGAGAGGCGAAGACCAAGGGTCAAGAAAAGAAGGGTGAGGGGAGGCAAAAGAAGAGGGAGAAGAAGAACAGGATGAGAAGAGGAGAACAAGAAGTGAAAAGGTGAAGAGAATGCAAGAGGTGAGGTACACGCGGTATGCTGATGGTAAGACATACATCAGGAAATGAACAGTAGGAGCAACAAATAGCATTAGCAGACAGGATGGGACAGTAACAGATAAAGGTGTTGTATGTGACAATGGTGAAACATTGCAGACAATGGAGACCTGAGCACACCGGATAAAAAAATAATTAGAATGGGAAAAGGGGAGAGAGGCACACACCCAGCAACACAAAGATTACACAGAGAGGGTAGCATAGAGCGGTTATGTTACTGAACTAGTAATCCAGAGGCATGGACTAATGATCCAGAGACACGAGTTCACACTCCCACCACAACATAATAAAAATCTGGATTAAAAGCTAATATCAGTAATGGTGACCATGAAACTATCGGATTGTAAAAACCCATCAGGTTCACTAATGTCCTTTAGGGAAGGAAATCTGCTGTCCTTACCTGGTCTGGCCTAAATGTGACTCCAGACCCACAGCAATATGGTTGGCCTAGCATGCCTCTCAGTTGTATAAGGTGGTTCACCACCACCTTCTCAAGGGCAATAAATGGACGCCCGCATCCTGGGAGTGAATTAAAAAAAAAAGACAATGGCCTTGAGATTAAACCCTTCATGATGGGCGGGAGAGGGTTGGGGGGCACATTAAAGACTTAAATATGGGGAACGCGTCCCCAATATGCTGCGCACATGGCCACCATCTTTTTACGACGGCGAATATCGGGGCATCAGAATGCCTCGTCATAGGGAGGTGGGCATTTAATTAACATATTTAAATAGGGCTCCCATAATGCAATTGGAAGCCTAATTAAAAGTTCACTAGGGGTCGGGAAACCCGGCAGTGAAAGGGAGACGGGAGATGCCGGCTCCACAAGGTTAGTTTCTTTTCCAGCACTTGTTCTGGGCCAGGAGGAGCAGCAGTGCTTCCCCAACCCTGGCTCCTGAAGGAATCCTTAGGCCTCCACCCTGTCGATCGTTGCCACTCTCTCGCCCCTGGCGTGATCAGCGACCTCCTCCCCCCCTCCACAAATCCCCGCTCGCTCTCGCCCCTGCCTTGATCACTGACCTTCCCCCCTCTAGATTGCATGAGACCGTTCCCAAGGGTTCCCGGCTGCAGTATCCTGACATTGGTTTTCCCTCCGGACCGGTTGCCAAGCTGTCAATTTGGTCAGCTGCTGGGCGGGAAACGGAACCAAAAACTGATGATGAGCGTCCTCAGCCTTTCCAGGTTCTTCAGCCATTTTTGGCCTCCCCTTAAATATATGACAAGAGCTATGTCAGGAGGGATCGATAATGCTTAAGAAATATTAATTGCAGGCATTTTTTGGTGGTCACTTATGTTTTTCTCTCTCCCATGAATTCAGATATGAGGCAAGGAGAGAGAGAGAGACAAGTTTAAATCTGGGAAGGGGAGAGAGAGAAGTTCAGATATGGGGAGGGTGAAAACAGAAAAAAAGAAAAGACTTTCCTTTATATAGCACCTTTCACGACCACTGGACGTCCCAAAGCGCTTTACAGCCAATGAAGTACCCTTTGAAGTGTAGCCACTGTTGTAATGTAGGATATGCGGCAGCCAAATTGCACACAGCAAGCTCCCACAGACAGTAATTTGATAATCACCAGATTTGTGGAGGGGGGGAGGAGGTCGCTGATCGTGGCAGGGGCGAGAGAGAGGCAACAATTGACAGGGTGGAGGCCTAAGGATTCCTTCAGGAGCCTGAGATGGGGAAGCACTGCTGCTCCTCCTGGCCCAGAACATCTTTTTAGTGATGTTGATTGAGGGATAAATATTGGCCAGGACAACAGGGATTGCTGCTCTTCTTCGAGATAGTGCCATGGGATCTTTTACATCCACCTGAGAGAGCAGACACGGCCTCGGTTTAAAATCTCATCTGAAAGACTGCACCTCCAACAGTGCAGCATTGCACTGGAGTGTCAGCCTAGATTTTTCTATTCACCTTCAAAAATCTGGAGTGGGACTTGAACCCACAACCCGTGACTCAGAAGCAAGGGTGCTACCAACTATTTTTTTCATATACTTTATTGAACATTAAGAACATTTACAACATCGTGATCATTTCATTGTATCGTACAAATCAATTCCGCCGCTCTGCACAGACATTCCGCCATCACATCTTAACATCAAAACCTGAAGTTTAATTTGTCTCCTGTAACATATATTCATCGATTGTACTTTAAAAATTGATTGTAAAATACTATCTTTAAATTCCTTTCTGAATAAAACATCCACAGAGCCTTATAATGATCTTTTAGCTTATATTTAAAATACTCTTTTAGATTGATTCTCCTCCCCTTAAGAAACAGAGCATTCCTTCTTTGCACAATCACGAATCTAGCCAAACTGAACATTAAATTAATTGCCGCTCCGCTGGACTTGGGCAGACTCTCCTGTAATCCCCATCTCAAAATTGAGTCCCACAGGATTCCCATTCTCGCTCTTCGGTCCCCACCCAGCAAAAAAACTTCACACAACTGTTGAACAAAGTACTTAAAATCATTTAACTGTGGACCTAACACCAGTAAATGGGACAGAGTCTCATCCCATGTCCCACACACTGGGCAAGTTGCCCCCTCCACTCGTCCAATCTTGCACAAGACCGTCATGGTAAAATTCTGGATATAAGCCAATTTGAAATCCAGTTCAATCCACTCTGGACATTTAAAATTCGCCCACACTCCCTTCCAAATCCTATTGAAGCCCAGCTGTGGGTATATACTCTGCCAAAACTCCTGACCAGCAGGTGTCTTGAATCTCCATTCTCTAAATACCTCATAGAAATCTTGAGTATTACAGTTGTCAAATTGGACCAACTCTCCCCCTTTCTCCAGCAGAAAGCTTGGAAAGGCGGGACGCATTTTACTTCCTTTGGAGATTTCCGCATTTATTTCTTCCATCCAATCCTGTGGCATTGCCTTCACAATCTTCTCATACATGATCCCTATTGCTTTTTCCTCTACCTCCTGATCCTCCTCCCACACCATGTCCCTCACTATCACTTCCAGCAATCAACCTGGAATTACCTTGTATAATACATCTTTCACACATATAATACCAGCTTTTATAAAAGCTTGATTAAATAAAACCTCTCCTTCGATGTTGACCAACCTGTTCAAAAATAAGGGCTGTTCTAAAAATTCCTCAGCTCCCTTGGGCATAAACTGCACACTTTTTAAAAATTGGGCCCAAGTCTCCACAACCCCCTTATAAAACCTAGGGAGAAGTTTAATCAATTTCAAAAAAAATATTATTGTATTCCATATACAATATCCCCTGCTCTCCTATCCCACTTCGTTTAAAAAAATGCTCAAAACAACTCTTCCAAAAACTTGTATTTGACTTCTGAAGAAATCTCTTCACCCATTTGATTCTAAAGGATTTTTTCTTCAAATCAATGGCCCAGAAATTCGGGTCTCCATGGGTGAGTACGCATAGGGTGCTCACCCGTAATCCCAAGGGAAGTGCCGGTTTCCTGCATGCACTGCGCATGCGCAGGAAACCGGCACTTCCGTTCCCCTGAACGAAGGGGTTCAGAGTTCGAATGTGTGCGCAGGAGAGGCTGCGCGTGCGCATCGAACTTACGTTTTTTTTGCAGGTTTTCCCGGGAAGGTAAGTCTCCAGAAGTTACACATATAAAAAGCAGTCGCAAGGCCTGCTTTTTACAAGGTAAGTGGTGAATTAATTAAAATTAAAACATTTTTTCCACAGGTTTATTATTTTTAAATACTTTAAAGAAAGGTAAGTTTATTTTTAGCCCCGTTAGAAAATAAAATTATTTTTTTCAAAAATTTAAATTATTGTTTGAAATAGTTATTTCATGTAATGTATAGTTTATTTAAAAAATTGGATTAAAAAAAAAATTATTTGAAGATTTAGTGATGTTTTGGGGCTTGTAGTATTTATAAGTTTGACAGCCCTTCCTCTCAAACTTATGAATGAAGCATTCCCTGCTCCGATTGGCTCCCCATGGCCCACGTGATCCCAGGGGACGCATTGAACTAACTGCACCGCTGGGATACGCAAGCACTGTGCGCCGGCAGTTGGAGCAGGCCCAGGATTGGAATTCCACGCGGGCCCACAGCTCAACGGCTGGCGCGCTAGGTAAGTGCAGATCGGTGTGTTGATTTCTTTTTGGGTTCAATAAAGACTCATTTCTTGAAAGAGAAAGTTGTTTTAATCTAAAGTCTATTCAACTCTTTTTAACAGCCTTTTTACAGAACACTCTATACTGTGATGCAGCTAGAATGAAAGTGAAAGTAAAACTCTCTGCCTTGCTTCTCTCGGTCACATGACCTCTGCTGGTCAGGCATAAGTAATCAATACCTGCAATCATGCTATTAAGACATCATAATCGAACAGGCAAATAACATCACTATTTGCTGATATCATTACATCTCCCTTTCTTAAAACAAAAGTATTTTACTTTTAACTAACAACATGTTTTCTTTGTATTAATCTGCATTTTAACTGTAACACTTAATGAACTTACATTATCATTATCATGATCAAGGTTTTTTACCCTTGCTTTGAGTGTTCACATGAAATATGTCAATACACTAGAACTAGAAGAAAGAATAAGATAACATTACTTCCTTCTTTAACAATAGTCCTTAAATTTGCTCAATGAGTCTCTCAGGAGACTTCACGTGTCTTGAGGATTTTCTGATTGATTGTCCTTGAATCTGAGTTGTTGCCTCAGATGATTGGTTCTCAGCTGTGTGAGCAGGTTGTTCACCAGTATCAGTCTCTTGACCTGCTGTGGCTGGTCCCATGAGAAGATCTCGATGATTTCTTCTCAGAACAGCACCCTCATCTGTCTGAATGGTGTATGATCTTGGTTGAACTTCACTCAGGACAGTTCCCTTCTGAGTCCATGTGTTTGTTTTGTCTTTCAACCTTACTTGGTCACCAGTGTGGAGTTCAGGTAGGTTTTGTGTTCCTCTGTCATAGTAGTACTTTTGCTTTTCTTTCTGTTGCTCTTTGAACTTCCTCACTTTCTCCCCCTCTTTTGTTTTCAGGAGGTTCTCCGGGATGGGTAGGTTTGACCTTAGCCGACGTCCCATCAGGAGTTGGGCTGGTGACATACCACACTCGAGCGGCGTTGTGCGGTATACAAGCATGCTTTGGTAGAAGTCAGTTCCACTGTCTTTTGCCTTGTACATCAGTCTTTTCACTGTCTGGACTGATTTTTCCACTAGTCCATTGGACTGTGGATAGTGAGGACTTGACGTTGTGTGGACAAAGTCCCACTCTTTGGCAAAGTGTCGGAAATTTGCATTGTTAAACTGGGGTCCATTGTCTGTGAAGACCTCGCTTGCCACGCCATGTCTGGAGAATATGGCTTTCATACTTCTTATCACAACTTCTGCAGTGGTGGTGTACAGTCTACAAACCTCTGGATACAGGGAGTAATAGTCTGTGACGACAAGATAGTCCTTCCCTTGACATACGAATAGGTCAGCGCCTACCTTCTGGTAAGGTCTGTCTGGTGCTGGGTGTGGCTTTAGTGGTTCTACTGGATTGCTTGCTCGATATTTCAGGCATATTGTGCAGTTTGACACCTCATTTGTCACATCTTGGTTCATTCGTGGCCAGTACATCACCTCTCGTGCTCTTGTCTTACACTTTTCGATTCCCAGATGTCCTCCATGGATCTTTTTTAGCATCTCTTTTCTCAGACTCTTTGGGATAACTATTTTACTTCCTTTGTAGATGATGTCTTCGACCACTGATAGTTCCGCCCTGCAGTTCCAGTACTCTGCCATGTCAGGTGAGCAGTCTTGCTTCATGTTGGGCCATCCATCCAAGATGCTTTTTCTCAGTCGTCTCATTGTTTCATCTTTGTCTGTTTCAGTCTTTATGAGCTCCATTTTTGCATCTGCTATGGGCAGTGCACTTGTGATCATGTCCACGTAGGTGTTCACTTTTTCATCCATTGTGGTGTTTGCGGGCTCACTTGGATCAACAGCTCTGGACAACGTGTCTGCTGTATACATCAGCTTACCCGGTGTGTACGCAACATTCAGTGTATAGCGTTGCAGCCTGATCATCATTCTTTGTATTCTAAGCGGACAGCTATACAGTGGCTTTTGGAACAATGCAATCAAGGGCTTATGGTCAGTCTCTACACTGATTGCTTGTCCTGCCACAAACTGGTGAAATCTTTCACAGGCGTATGTGATGCTGAGCAGCTCCTTTTCTATTTGAGCATATCGCGTCTCCGCATCTGTCATTGAGCGTGATGCATATGCAATAGGTTGCCAGTAGTCATATTGTTGCAGAAGAACGGCACCGAGCCCACTCTGTGATGCATCTGATGATATCTTGATGGGTCTCGCTGGGTCATAAAACCTCAGAACAGGTTCCTCTGTGAGCAGTTTCTTTAGATCGCTCCATGACTTCTCATGCTCATGATTCCATTCCCATTCTATGTTCTTTTCAGTTAGTCTTCTCAGTGGCGCTATTTTTTCTGAGAGGTTGGATATGAATTTACCCATGTAGTTGATCATTCCATTAAACCTCTGCACGTCCTTTTTGCATTGTGGCCTTGGCATATTCTCAATGGCGGACACCTTTCTGGGATCTGGTCTGATGCCCTCACTGCGAAGGATATCTCCCACGAATGTCAGTTCTGTCACCCCGAGCTGGCATTTCTCTCTATTCAGCTTCAGGTTTGTTTTCCTTGTTGCTTCCAGCACTTTTTTCAGTCTCTCGTCATGCTCAGTTCTCGTGGTTCCCCATACTATGATGTCATCCATTGATGTATCAACTCCCTCCAGGTGCTCATAGATCATATGGATAGTCTTGTGATACACTTCAGGAGCTGAGGCAATGCCAAATGGTAACCTTAGGAATCTGTATCTGCCAAATGGAGTGTTGAACGTGCACAGTCTTGAACTTGCTTCGTCCAGCTTCATCTGCCAAAATCCGGAGGGTGCATCTAACTTGCTGAAATATTTTGCATTTGCAAACTGTGCCATGATTTCCTCACGTGTAGGAAGCTTGAAGTGCTCTCTCTTTATTGCTCTGTTTAGATCTCTTGGATCCAGGCAAATTCTGAGCTTTCCATTCTTTTTGTCCACTACGACGAGGGAACTCACCCACTCAGTTGGCTCATCTATCTTCTGAATCACGTTCACACTTTCCATCCTGTCCAACTCTGCCTTCAGTTGCTTTTGAAGAGCAAACGGAACTTTTCTACATGGATGTATGACCGGTGTCATACTTTTATCTACTCTGATCGTGTGTTCTCCTGGAATGCAGCCTAGACCCTTAAATAGGTCTTTGTACTCTTTCATGAGTTCATCATAGACTGTCTCTCCTTCGCTTTCCACAACGAGGACTCTCTTTACCAGGTTCAGTCTCTCACAGGCTTTTAAACCTAGTATGGCTTGCACATCCTTTGGCACCACGATTAATGCTAGCGTGTGCTCTCTGTCCTTGTGTGTTACTTTGACAATGCATTTTCCTTTCACTGGTATATCAGTACCTGAGTATCCGGTCACTTTCACTTGTATTCTATGTAACTTTGGTCTGAGTCTAATTCTCTTAAAATCGGTCTCTGATATCACATTAACTTGTGCTCCAGTATCCAATTTAAATGGAATGTGTATGTCGTTCACTTTTAGTGTCAACATCCAGTCTCTTTCTTCTTTTTTGTTTTCAGACACCACATCTACATAGAATTCCTCTATCTCGCTTTCATCTACTGTATGGACCTTGCTTTGTTGCGCTTGGTTCTTACAGCAACGGGCATAATGGTTGTTTTTGTTGCATTTATTGCATGTTTTACCATATGCTGGACACTTTCTTGGTGGATGCTGTGTACCGCATCGATTACATGACTTCCGATTGTCTCTTTCATTTTCGTTTGCTGGCCACGTCTCTTTTTTCACTTTGGCGCTCTCTTTGTTAAACGGTTTGTATCCGTTCTTTCTCACTGCATCCACGTTGCAGCTACTGTCACTGAACAGCTCCTTTGCCTGCAACTTCACAGTCTCTGTAACCCTACACAGTGCTATGGCTTTTCCCAGGTCTAGATCTTGCTCTCTTAGCAGCCTTTCCCTTAGATCATTAGCTGGAATACCACACACCAGTCTGTCTTTTATCAGCGAGTCTGTGAGTCCCCCAAATTCACACGATTTGCTCCGGTTTCTCAGTTCAGTCACATACTGATCAATAGTCTCGCCGATTTTCTGTACACATGTGAAAAATTTGTGCCTCTCAAATGTAACGTTGCGCTTAGGTATGCAGTAGGCCTCAAACTGTTCCATTATTTTATCTAGCTTCATTTTGTCTCCATCAACAGCAAATGTGAAGTTATTATATACCTCCAGCGCTTCATCACCCACGACATGTAAGAACAGTGACGCTTTTACATTATCACTTTTCTCTTCAGCTCCGATTGCTGATAAATACAACTCTAAACGTTGTTTGAACCTCCTCCAATTTTCAGCCACATTACCTGACAATTGAAGCGTCGCCGGTGGGTGTAAACCTTCCATTTTTTCACTTCGTTAGCTATTCTCTAATGGTAAGCAACGATGTTCCCTTCTGGCTTGCTAATCTGTGGAGAGCTGATTTCGCTTACTTGCCACAACTGCTTGCACTGTCCCATCAAGTTGCTAACTTCAGATTTTTTTTTTTCTTTCAGCCACTTCTGACATCATGTGTTGATTTCTTTTTGGGTTCAATAAAGACTCATTTCTTGAAAGAGAAAGTTGTTTTAATCTAAAGTCTATTCAACTCTTTTTAACAGCCTTTTTACAGAACACTCTATACTGTGATGCAGCTAGAATGAAAGTGAAAGTAAAACTCTCTGCCTTGCTTCTCTCGGTCACATGACCTCTGCTGGTCAGGCATAAGTAATCAATACCTGCAATCATGCTATTAAGACATCATAATCGAACAGGCAAATAACATCACTATTTGCTGATATCATTACAGTCGGGGGCTTACACCCGTGGGAAGCCCTCGACCCGAATTTCTGGGCCAATATCGGGGAAATTGAGTCCTCCCTGATTTCTCAGTCCAATGATGGCATTGTAAGCCACCAAGGCTGGTTTCCCTTCCCATAAAAACCTCACACAAGCCTCTCGGATGGACTTTTCCGCCCACTCAGGAATATCCTCCACCGTCAATAAGTACCATAGCTTAGATAGCAGGAGAGCAGACACCACTGTCGCTCTTCCTTGCACTTTCAACTACCTTCTATCCGATCTTCCCAAAATCTTTTTAATTTTCATAACCTTCAGTTCCCAATTTAATCGATCCACTTCATCCCTGTCTTTCTTGCACCCCATATGCACCCCCAGAACTTCCAAAACCACCACCACCTTATAGGGACTTTCCACCAATCATTCCCCCCTACCTCTTCCTGCAACCAGGCATTGGGACTTACTATAATTCACTCTGGCTCCTGAAGCTCTACAATATTCTTCCACTACATCCATAGCTTTCCTCACTGACTCCCCATTTCTCAATGTTAAGGTTGTGTCATCTGCATATTGGTGTATTACCGACACCAGCCCAGAAATGGGAACCACAATCCCAACTATACCTTCTTTCTTTCGCATCATGTAACCTAATGGTTCTGCTACCAATGTGTACAACAATGGGGACAGGGGACAACCCTGTCTCACTGACCTCTGTATCGGAAAATACTTGGATAAAATACCATTACATTTAACACAGCTAAATATGTTTGAATAAAAAATCCTTATCCGCTCAATGAAATTTTCCCCAAAACCAAATGCTTCCAAAACCTTCAATAAAAACTCATGAGAGACCCTATCAAAGGCTTTCTCTTGATCTATCTTTAATACATAAGCCTCCCTCCCACTCTCTTCCATGAGCTCTATCGCATTTCGGATTGAGACCACAGAGTCAGCGATGTCCCGGCCTATGACTCCATAGGACTGAGAGGGCAAAACTATCTGCGGCAACACCTGCTTCATACGATTTGCTACAACCCTCGCCAAGATCTTATAATCCACATTTAATAATGTGATGGGCCTCCAATTCTTCAGATCCCTTCTATCCCCTTTATTTTTATAAGCTAAGCTTATGACACCTCTCCTCATAGACGGGGCCAGGCTTCCCTCAATTTTAATTTCCTTAAAAACTTCTAAGAGCAATGGACTTAAAATCTCAAAAAATTCTTTATAAAATTCTGCACTTAGTACATCGGACTCTGTGCTTTCCCCCCCTTCATTCCACTTATTGCTACTTTTATTTCCGCTAATCCTACTTCTTTGTCACACATGCTTCTCTCATCCTCCTTTAAACCCTCTTCAATAAAAGCTTTAACATAGAAACATAGAAACATAGAAGATAGGAGCAGGAGTAGGCCATTCGGCCCCTCGAGCCTGCTCCGCCATTCAATGAGATCATGGCGGATCATCCAAATTCAGTACCCTGTCCCTGCTTTCAACCCATATCCCTTGATCCCTTTAGCCTTAAGAAATATATCCAACTCCTTCTTGAATATATTTAATGAATTGGCCTCTACTGCCTTCTGTGGTAGAGAATTCCACAGGTTCACCACTCTCTGGGTGAAGAAATTCATCCTAATCTCTGTCCTAAATGGCTTACCCCTAACCCTTAGACCGTGACCCCTGGTTTTGGACTCCCCGACCATCGGGAACATCATTCCTGCATCTAGTCTGTCTAGTCCTGTCAGAATTTTATAAGTTTCAATGAGATCCCCTCTCATTCTTCTAAACTCCAGCGAGTATAAGCCCAATCGACCCAATCTCTCCTCATACATCATTCCTGCCATCCCAGGTATCAGCCTGGTGAATCTTCGCTGCACTCCCTCCATGGCAAGATCATTCTTCCTCAGATAAGGCGACCAAAACTGCACACAATACTCAAGATGTGGTCTCACCAAGGCCCTGTACAACTGCAGCAAGACATCCTTGTTCCTGTACTCAAACCCTCTCGCTACGAAGGCTAACATTCCATTTGCCTTCTTAACCACCTGCTGCACCTGCATGCTTACCTTCAGTGACTGGTGCACAAGGACACCCAGGGCTCATTGCACTTCCCCTTCTCCCAATCTATTGCCATTCAGATAATAATCTGCCTTCCTGTTTTTGACACCAAAGTGGATAACCTCGCATTTATCCACATTATATTGCATCTGCCATGCTTCTGCCCAATCATCCAACCAGTTCAAATCATACTGGAGTTCTCGGCATCCTCCTCACAGCACACACGCCCACCCAGCTTTGTGTCATCTGCAAACTTGGAGATATTACATCTAGTTACCTCGTCTAGATCATTAATATATATTGTGAATAGCTGGGGTTCAAGGACTGATCCCTGCGGTACCCCACTAGTCACTGCCTGCCACTCAGAAAAAGACCCGTTTATTCCAACTCTTTGCTTTCTGTCTGCCAACCAGTTCTCTATCCAAGTCAATACCTTGCCCCCAATCCCATGTGCCTTAATTTTACATGCTAATCTCTTATGCGGGACCTTATCGAAAGCCTTTTCAAAGTCCAAATACACCACATCCACTGGTTCTCCCTTATCTATTTTACCAGTTACATCCTCAAAAAATTCCAGTAGATTAGTCAAGCACGATTTACCTTTTGTAAATCCATGTTGACTTTGTCCGATCCTGTCACTGTTTTCCAAGTGCTCTGCTATTACATCTTTTATAATGGACTCTAGCATTTTCCCCACTACCGATGTCAGGCTTGTAATTCCCTGTTTTCTCTCTACCACCTTTTTTGAATAGTGGGGTAACATTAGCTACCCTCCAATCCATGGGTACTGTTCCAGATTCCATCGAAAGTTGGAAGATGATCAGCAATGCATCTATTATTTCTATGGCCACTTCCTTAATTACCCTAGGATGTAGATTATCAGGCCCTGGGGATTTATCGGCCTTCAATCCCGTCAATTTCCCAAACACCATTTCCCTACAAATACTGATTTCTTTCAGTTCCTCACTTTCATCAGACCCTATGTTCCCCGACATCTCTGGGAGGTTACTTGTGTCCTCCTTTGTGAAAACAGAACCAAAATTTGTATTTAATTGGTCTGTCATTTCTTTGTTCCCCATTATAAATTCCCCTGATTCTGATTGCAAGGGACCTACGCTTGACTTCACCAATCTTTTTCTCTTCACATATCTATAAAAGCTTTTACAGTCAGTTTATATGTTCCCTGGAAGTTTACTCTCATACTCTATTTTCCCCTTATTACTTAATCCCTTTGTCCTCCTTTGTTGAATCCTAAACTGCTCCCAATCCTCAGGTTTACTGCTTTTTCAGGCCAATTTATATGTCCTCTCCTTGGATCTTATGCTATCCCTAATTTCCCTTGTTAGCCACGGTTGAGTCACCTTTTTTGTTTTATTTTTATGCCAAACTGGGATGAGCAAATTCTGTAGTTCATTCATGTGGTCTTTGAATGTTTGCCATTGCCTATCCACCAGCAACCCTTTGAGTGACATTCCCCAATCAATCCTACCCAACTCGCGCCTCATACCATCGTAGTTTCCTTTATTTAAATTCAGGATCCTAGTCTCTGAGTCAACTACTTCACTCTCCATCTTAATGAAGAATTCTATCATATTATGATCGCTCCGACCCAAAGGGCCTCGTACAACAAGATTGCTAATTAATCCCTTCTCATTACATAATACCCAGTCTAAGATGGCCTGATCTCTAGTTGGTTCCTCGACATATTGGTCCAGGAAACCATCCCGTAAACACTCCAGGAATTCCTCCTCCACAGTATTGTTACTAATTTCGTTAGCCCAATCTATATGTAGATTAAAGTCACCCATGATAACTGCTGTGCCCTTATTGCACGCTTCTCTAATTTCCCTTTTAATGCCATCCCCAACCTCCACATTACTTTTTGGAGGTCTATATATCACTCTCACTAACGTTTTCTGCCCCTTGGTATTTCTCAGTTCTACCCATACAGATTCCACATCATCAGAGCTAACATCCTTCCTTACAATTGTGTTAATCCCCTCTTTAACCAGCAATGCTACCCCACCTCCCTTTCCTTTTTGCCTATCTTTCCTGAATATTGAATAACCCTGGATGTTGCGTTCCCAGCCTTGGCCACCCTGGAGCCATATTTCCGTAATCCCAATCAAATCATATTTGTTTACCTCTATTTGCGCAGCTAATTCATCCACCTTATTACGAATGCTCCTCGCATTAAGACACAAAGCCTTCAGGCTTGTTTTTTTAACGCTCTTAGACCTTTTAGAATTATTATTTACTGTGGCCATGTTTGATTTAAAATGTTGATTTCTCTGACTGCCACTTTTGTTTGTCTCCTTCCTATCTTTTGCTTTTATCTTTGTTTCCCTTTCCTCTGTCTCCCTGCTCAGGTTCCCAACCCCCTACCATTTTAGTTTAAACCCTCCCGCAGAGCACTAGCAAACACTCCCCCTAGGACATCGGTCCCAGCCCTGTCCAGGTGCAAACCATCCAGTTTGTACTGGTCCCACCTCCCCCAGAACCGGTTCCAATGTCCCAGGAATTTGAATCCCTCCCCCTTGCACCATTCCTCTAGCCACGTATTCATCTGAAATATCCTTCTATTTCTACTCTGACTAGCACATGGAACTGTTAGCGATCCTGAGATTACTACCTTTGAGGTCCGATTTTTTAATTTACCTCCTAACTCCCTATATTCAGCTTTTAGGACCTCATCCCATTTTTTACCTATATTGTTGGTACCTATATGCACCACGACAACTGGTTGTTCACCCTCCCCTTCCAAAATGTTCTGCAGCCGCTCTGAGACATCCTTGACCCTTGCACCAGGGAGGCAACACACCATCCTGGAGTCTCGTTTGCAGCCGCAGAAACGCCTATCTAATCCCCTATTGCTATAGCTCTACCCCTCGTTTTCCTCCCGTCTTGTGCAGCAGAACCACCCCTGGTGCCAGGAAGTTGGCTGCTGCTGCTTTCCCCTGATAAACCATCCCCCCTCAACAGTATTCAAAGTGGTACATCTGTTTGAGAGGGGGTTGTCCACAGGGGACTCCTGCACTACCTGCCTGCACCTACTACTCTGCCTGTTGGTCACCCATTCCCTTTCTGCCTGTGCAACCTTTACCTGCAGTGTGACCAACTATTTAAACGTGATATTCACGACGCCCTCAGCATCGTGAATGGTCCAGTATGTATCCAATCGCAGCTCCAGCGCCGCAATGCAGTCTGCCAGTAGCTGCAGCTGGATACACTTCCTGCGTACATGGTTGTCAGGGACACAGGAAGTGTCCCTGAGTTCCCACATAGCCCGGAAGGCCATACCACGGGGCCGAGCTCTCCTGCCATGATTTACCCTTTAATTAATTCAAATTAAATTAAATCAAATCAATCCCACCAATTACATGACAGTTAAATGATATACTTAAGGGCCCTGGTTTACCAACAGTCCCCGCTACACCACAGAGAGCTTAGAAACTATAAACAACAGAGTTTAAGTTTAAAAAAGAGAGAAATACTCACCAACCAATCACTTAACCTTCTCCATCGCCAAATTGGAAATGTCTTCTTTTGTCTATAACTCTTGATAAACGCTGCTTGCCGCCTCTAAAATCTCCTCACTTTCATGAATGATCTTCTCCCCAACCTTCAACTCTCCAATTAATGATAATCTCTGTCGCAGCTTCTCTTGCTCTAGAAAATATCAAGTGCATCTTTTGCCCTCCAATGCATCTCTAGCCTTTGCATGGAGAATGGCCTCTTTGCATTTTTCAGCTTGCAATAATTCCCACTCTTCCTTTAGCACCCAGAACTTAGTCTCAGCTCACTTAGCCCCTCTGTCAACTGCTTTACAGACATCCATAAACCTTTTGTTTATATTCTCTTCTCGATGCCAGTTAGCTGCCGCTCTCTTTTTCCCATAACGTACCGAAAAACTTTTATCTCATATTTGAAATTGTCCCACCAAACTCTTCTTTCTTTCAAGGACAAAAGTTCCTTCCAAGCATTCTTTATTATATTTAAAATCCTTACTTTATAAACAATTTCTTTCAGGTATTGATTGTTTAAAATCCACAGCCCTGTGATCTTAACTCTGCTGTTACTAATTCGAAGAACCAAAGCCGAGTGGTCACTAAAAAATAGTTTTTTATAATAAATCTCCATCACCTCAGAACTTAACCCTTCCCGCATTAACACAAAATCTATTTGGCTCTGTTTTTAAACATCACCCACCCAACCTGTTCTGGAGAACTCCCTTTTTATGGGGTTCCGGTCCCTCCATAAGTCTCTCAAATTTAAATTTGCCATCATTTTTACAATCATCCCTCTGGAGTTATCACCCTTAAAGGTCATCTGGGCTGAAATGTTCTACCGAGATAAAAATACATTAAAATCCCCCACTATACAAGGATTTTCCACCTTTGCCACTTCAATGAATAACCCCCGAAAAAACTCGCGACGCTTGCAATGGTCGTTCGGTGCATAGATATTAAAGAGATCACAATTAAATTCCTCCATTTTTACCCTTAGCCGTAAAAATCTCCCTTCAGTGTCCTTGTCCACCAAGGCAAAATTCTCTTTTATGGACGGACTCACCAAAACAGCCACCTCTCTACGGTTATTGTTTGCAAAACTTGCAAACACCTCTCCCTTCCAAACCTACTGAACTCTTTCTAAGATATCCTCATCCCAAAAGGTTTCTTGCAGACACAACAAGTCCATGCCTTTAAAACCCTGCAACAATTGCTGCAATTTCTTCTCACCCCTCAGTCCATTCACATTAATCAAGACCAATGTAATCATGGCTCCGAAGAAGGGAAGTATGCCTGATAATCTCTCCGTCATTTAATCTCTGGCCCTTCCCTTCTCTCATGCTCCTTCCCAACTTTTCAACCAGCTGTTGCTTTTTCCTTCAGCCTCCGACTCTTTTTCACCTCCTGTTTGAACCTTCCCTGCTGTTTCAGCCTCTTCCTTGAATTAAGTTTGGGCCAAGGAGCTGCCCTTTCTCCCTCCTTCTGCCACTCACTAACCTTTCTCTTTCCACATGATGCCACCCCACCCCCCACTTCCATGTCTCTGTCCCCCTCTAATTCCTCACTCTCAAGCTCTTCTGTAACCCTCTGTGCCTGCTCCCCATCAGATACATAATCCTGCTCCCCGTCAGATACATCATCTCCCATAGAGAGTCTTCCTGCTGTCGCGGTTTCTTCAACAGTGCTGCTCCCTTCAACCTCATCTCCACCTCTGACCCTTGCTCCCTGATCCTTCTCTCTCTGGGACAATGGCGCACCTATATTGCTCCCTTCTGGTGTCTTTGTCTCGCCACTCCCATCCTGCTGCCCCTTTAAAACTCCTGCCTCTTGCACCCTCTCCTTGTCTTGCCACTTCCTGCCCACCAAGATGTCCGACTCCCCGTCTTTCTTTGGAGTACTTACATTTACCATGCACCCCGCTCCCACCTCCTTTCCTCCCGCGGACCCCAGATTCTTTAGGGAGAGCTGAACCGTATTAAGGCTTGAGTCTGCACTCGACCCTTGCTGCCCTCTGCTGTCTTTGTTCTTTTCCACTGTACATGGTGTGTTTTCCACCATCTCCATCCTGTTCTCTGCTCCGCAATTTTCTGCCTCTTCCTGTGCTCTTTTCTCCTTCAATTTACCAGCTGTGTTTCTTCCGACTGCTCCACTCCTTCGGCCATTCCACTCACACCTCCTGCTCCTTCTCCCAACTCCTCATCACTCATAGAGCTTCCTTCTGCCTCACACTCACAGTGGGTGGGGCCTTTGTGACACACCCCACTGCTCTCCACCTTGCAGCTCCGAGCGATGAGTCCAGATTCGCTGCAATTATAACAGTACAAGTTTGGACAGTTTCTTACAAGATGGTCATGTCCAAGACAATAATACAAACCTTCACTTGGTTATCATGCAGTACTCGGAAGTACTGCACCCCTTCCATTTTCTCGAATTTCATGCTGTACTGTAATGACTTCACCCCCTCTGGGAACCGCACCTTTACATAACGGGTTCCATCTGCTACCTGTGTTCCTGGATAGTATCTCCTCTTTATTGCTGAGCAAATTTTAATGTCCCACGACTCCAACTTTTTGATTAGCACATCGTCCTCAATATAAACTGGCAAGTGTAAGAATGAGACCACCACCTCTTCTGAATATAGCAGAGATACCTCCAAGAACTTATTGCCAACTTTCAAACTGAGTAAAAGTCTTTCCACCTCCTCTCGGCCACTGACCGTCAACTCAAACCCAACATTCGGCTTTGGTTGGCAGGCAAAGCAGCTTCCCTCACCACAGTCCTCGTGTACCGCTTGGATAATATCCCCAGCTCATATCTCCTTATCCTCGCACTGAACCACCACCATGTTTTCTTTTCCAAACCTCCTGGGGTCCCGGCCCAAATCTTTGGGCCTTTTTCTTTCCCTTCCAACCACAGTTTCTCCCCTAATTAAATTCATCTTGGGAACTCTGTCCTCTGAGGGGCCTGGCACTCCGGACCCCTCAGCAGCCATCTGGCTGTTGTTTATGGGCCAAAAAGACCCTAAAACCTGAAAAAAAATGCCAACTTTTTACAAACTCACTCCAACTCCCTGCAGCAATCGGGCAACCAGTAACACCTGCTCACTCCTAGCCCCTCCCACCTAGAGAGTGCTACCAACTGAGCCACAGCTGACAATAGATTTCTACAGGATACAAATCGGGCAGTTTCTACAACTGGTAGGTGTTCCCTATCACCAGGTTACCACACAGGCGTGAAGGTGAAAATTACCCCCATTCTGTTTTTGACAACTCTTTGATAGATTAATCTAAAACTAACCCCACAGCCCTGCTCTCTCCCTATAGCCCTGTGCTTCCTCTGCTTCAAATATGTATCCATTTCCCCTTTAAAAATGCAATGGTTTCTGCCTCAACTATTCTCTTTCGCAAAGCATTCAATGCACAGTAACAATCTGTGTAAAGACATTTCTCCTAACTTCTCTCCTCACTCTCTTAGTGATAATTTTTCATTGACTGACTCTACAACCAGAGGAAATAGTTTTTCTCTATTCACTCTCATCAAATCCCTTTATAATTTTAATAACTCTATTAAATCTCCTCTGACTACTGTCCTGCAGCAGAAATACTACCAGTATTTCAAGTGTCTCCCCATAACTATGAGAGAGCGAAGCCTAGACACATGAGCCTGGATTTAACTTCAGTATCCCAGCTCAAATTAGACAGGATAGCAGTAGAAACAGCGGGGAAAATTGGGTAACAAGACCTACCTATGACTCCCAGCCTTGACCTCAATTTTCATCGCTCTTCCCCACCATGGCCGCCACTGGCCACCCTTTCCATTCCTGCCACATGCAGGGGCCTGGAGTCAGGTTCCTCCATTTCTCTCCTATCCACTCCTCTTCCTGCTGCTCGCTGGGACCACCTGGTGAAAAATGGTTGTAGGTCCAGGCTAGTGGTGGTAATGGCTTTGCATGGTGTAAATGGAGGGAAAGGGCCGAGTAGAAGCCCGTTCTCCCTCCATTTTATCTCTATTTCTTGTCCAGCAAAGGTTTCAGTCTCTGCTTAGCCTTCCGCTATATTGGAGCAGTCTTTAGGTCCCTGTGACCTCTTTAATCTTGCTTCCTGCCTCTTCAAGTGCTGCAGCAGCAATCCCGCTGCAGCACTGCTTGTGCCTTCCTGGAGGCCACTGGTGGGCTTGCACTTGCTGAAGGAATCCCTCCAGAAGCCCACCATCAATACATAATGACTGTCGACCACAGAAAATTGGGCTGGGGTCAGCAGGAGGAAGTTTCGTCCTGACCTGTAGAGGCAAGAAAATACAGCCCATGGGAAGAGAGTGGTCAGACACGGAGGAATTTTAACCCCCAAAAATGGGCAGGTTTGGTCGAGTGGGAGGTTAAAGTGTTACAAATCTGAATCCCGACCCCAACCCAGCTCCAACCTGCCCAATTCTGGTTTTAACAGGGGTGGGACAGAACATAAGAACATAAGATGTAGGAGCAGGAGTAGGTCATTTGGCCCCTCGAGCCTGCTCCGCCATTCAATAAGATCATGGCTGATCTGATCTTGGCCTCAACTCCACTTTCCCACCCGCTCCCCATAACCCTTGACTCCCTTACCATTCAAAAATCTGTCTATCTCCACCTTAAATAAATTCAATGACCCAGCCTCCACAGCTCTCTGGGGACGGGAATTCCAAAGATTCACGACCCTCTGAGAGAAGAAATTCCTCCTCATCTCCGTTTTAAATGGGTGCCCCTTTATTCTGAAATTATGCCCCCTAGTTCTAGATTCAGGGGGTAGGCAACCAACCCTCTCACAGGAGGTGGGTTGGCACTGTAAATATGATAATGAGGCTGGAGCCTTGGATTTAACCTGCTTTGCAGGTTTAACTGTATCCCAACAGCTGCAGCGAAGCGAGGACAGCCTCGGGAGCACTTCTTGTGGGTCGGGAGGAGCAGGAGTGCTTCGCCCAGCCTCCCCAAGCTCCCCCGCCATTGCCCCTCTCATACAAACCCCTCCCCTCTGGGACTGGGCCAGCTTTGGGATCAGACGCCCCACCCCGGGGTCGGAGACCGGACCTCCCCCCCCCCCACTCCCCCCGGTCGGGGACTGGGCACCCCGGGATCGGAACACCCCCCCTCCGGGGTTTGGACTTGGACCTACCTGTGGCTGTGGTCTCTTCTCCAGCATTCCCCGCCCGACTGGATACAAGCCTGTCAATCAGGCTGACTTCTGGGTGAGGAACCTGTCCGTGACGTCACCTGCTTGCTGTGGAGTTACCGTGTATGTAAGACCTGGACTTCCAGGTTTCCTGCATGCTGCCGCCCAACCCCACCTCCCCTCCCCCCCTACCCTCGGCTGGTTCAAAACTTAAAATTCCCCCCAGGGTTCCAGATACAAGTAGAGAGGGAGAGAGAAAGAGAAATTTAGACACATAGGAAGATGGGAAGAAGAAGCGCAGAGCCATTGGGAGGGAGATAAAATGGCAAAACAAGGGGATAGAGGGAGTTCCAGTCACAGTGATAGATGCAGCAGCACAGATACACATAGAGGGAAAAAGAAAAACAGAGAACCACAAATACACACAAAGATTGAGAGGGTAAAAATGCATGCAGGACTAGAGAGAAGAAAGCCACATTGTTGCAGTTTTGATCAAATATACTAGAGAGGAATGATGTATCTGAGGGTTCAAAGACAGAATCTATTTTGTTAGAATTAAGAAAAATAGAGGAGCTACTACACTGCTGGGTGTATACTATAGGCCACCAAATAGTGGGAAGGAGATAAAGGAGCAAATTTACAGGCAAATTACAGAAAATGCAAGAACTTTAGAGTAGTGATAATGGGGGACTTCAATTATCCTAATATAGACTGGGAAAATAACAGTGTAAAGTGCAAAGAGGGAGAGGAATTCCTGAAATGTGTACAAAAGAACTTTCTTGATCAGAATGTTTCCAGCCCAATAAGAAAGGAAGTAGTGCTGGATCTAGTTCTGGAGAATGAAGTGGGTCAAGTGGAGTATGTTTCAGTGGGAGAGCATTTGGGAAATAGTGATCACAATATCATTAGGTTTAGAGTAAAAGGACAATGCAAAATCAAATGTGGAAATATTCAACTGGAGAAGGGCTAATTTCAGTGAGTTGAAAAGGGATCTTGCCCAAGTGGATTGGAATCAAAAATTCTCAGGTAAAACAGTCAATGAGCATTAGGAGGCCTTCAAAGAGGAGATTGTTCGGTTACAGACTAGTCACATAGTCACATTCCCACAATGGGGAAAGGAAGGGCATCAAAAGCTAGAGCTCCCTGGATGGCTAAAGATACAGAGATTAAAATGAAACAGAAAAAGGAAGTTTATGATAAACATCAGGTTCATAATTCAGTAGAAAACCAAGCTGTATACAAAAAGTACAGGGGAGAACTGAAAAAGGAAATAAGAGGGACAAAGAGAGTGTTTGAGAATAGATTCATGGGTAACATAAAAAGAAACCCAAAAGTCTTTTACAAACATATAAGTAGTAACAGTCATAGAAAGTGTGGGGCTGACTAGGGATCAAAAAGGAGATATTCTTATGGAGGCAGAGGGCATGGCTGAGGTACTTTGCATCTGTCTTCACTAAGGAAGAGGATGCTGCCATTGTCGCAGTAAAGGAGGAGGTACCAGAGAAATTGGATTGGAAAAATAGATAAAGAGGAGGTACTTAAAAGGTTGGCAGTACTCAAAAGTAGAAAAGTTACCCGGTCCTGATGGGATGCATCCTAGGTTATTGAGGGAAGTATGGATGGAAATTGCGGAGGCTCTTGCCACAATCTCCCAATCCTCCTAAGATAAGGAAATGGTGCCAGAGGACTGGAGGATTTGCAAATGTTACACCGCTATTCAAAAAAAGGGAGAGGTATAAACCCGACAACTACAGGCCAGACAGCCTAACATTGGTGGTGGGGAAACTTATAGAGACCATGACCTGGAGTTTCCACTTGATTGCAGTGCTTTTTTCGGTGCAATTCCCCCGACATCGCATAACCGGCACAAAAGATTGCGGACTCTTAAGCGCAAATTGCATCAGTGCAACTTGAGTTTCCGCAATCTTTTGTAATAATTTTAAAAACATTATGCTAGAAGCAGGCCCCGGCCACAAAACTGGCCAGGCCCCCAGGGTGAATTAATCACCATTGTGAGCTTCTGCTAATTATGGTCATTTGCAGGCCTTCACGGTGGCTCCAAAAACTAAGCTGGATCTTTTGGCTGCAAGGACACTAATAGGCATGTTTTGAAAGGTTTTGAATTAATAAATAAAGAGAAATTGTTTCCAGTGGTAGAGGGGTCAGTAACCAGAGGAAACAGATTTAAGGTATTTGGCAAAAGAACTAGAGGTGACATGAATTAAAAAAATTGCGCGGTGAGTTGTTATGGTCTGAAAAGGTGGAGGAAGCAGATTCAACAATAACTTTCAAAAGGGAATTGGATAAATACTTGAAAAGGAAAAATATGCTGGGCTATGGGGAAAAAGCAGGGTAGTGCGAATAATAAGATAGCTGTTTTAAAGAGCCGGCACAGGCACGATGGGCTGAATGGCCTCCTTCTGTGCTGTATCATTCTATGATTCTATGACATACATTTATATATAGAGAGCGAGAGAGAGCCACAAGAACATTAATTGATTTTAGTGATTTATAGCCATGAATGAATTTGTGCATGTGGAACTGCTCATGAGGACGTTCTTGTAAAACAATGGCCCAGAAATTTGTGTCGGGGACTTCCCGTGGGTGCAAGCCCCGACCTACACTTACATAGCGCGCCGACAGTTGAGGCCTGGGCCTGCGTGGATTTCCTGTCTGTGGCCCATTCCAGCTCCTGGCGTGCTGTGCTTGTGTGATCCAGCGGCGTACTTAGTGCGATGCGTCGGCTGGGATCACGTGAGCACTGGGCAACCAATCGGAGGAGGGAAAAGTCCATTCATGAGTTTGACATAAGACCTGTCAAACTCATGAAAACTCCGGGCGCACAAAACAGCACATAACCTTAAAATATTTTTTTTTTTAAATCACACTATTTAAAGCAACTATAAATAACATTAAATAACCATTTTAAACAATAATTTAAATTTTTGAAAAAAATAATTTTATAAAAAATCAGAGCTAAAAATACACTTACCTTACTGTAAAGTATTTAAAAATAATAAACCTGTGGAAAAAATGTTCTAATTTTAATTAATTGACCACTTACCTTTTAAAATGAAGTCCTTACGCCTGCTTTTTTAATGTGTAAAAAGTGGAGGCCTTCACGCACGGGCAAACCTGTCAAAAAAAAGGAAGTTCAACGCGCACACGCTGCCTCATACGTCGCACGTGTTTCAGCTCTTAACCCCTGCTTTCAGGGGACCAGAAATGCCGTTTTCCCGCGCATGCGCTGTGCATGCAAGAAACCGGCACTTCCATCGGGTCCACGCGTGGGTACCCTGTGCGTACTCACGCGTTGGGACCCGAATTACTGGGCCATTTTGTTGCTCCAACAAAATTACATGTGCTCACCTCTGGTGAAGTCCCAGGAGTGGCCGCACCTGTGGATCTGCAGCCAGCAAGCAATCAATTCCTTCAGGAGGGAAGGGAGAAGAGAACATTTTGAGTGAATAATTTGGTGAAGAAAGAGGAAACACCTGTCTGAGGCTGAACCACACTGTTCGCAACCTTGGTGTCATATTTGACCCTGAAATGAGCTTCCGACCACATATCCGCGGCATAACTAAGACCGCCTATTTTGACCTCTGTAACATCGCCCGTCTCTGCCCTTGCCTCAGCTCATCTGCTGTTGAAACTCTCATCTATGCCTTTGTTACATCTAGACTTGACGATTCCAATGCACTCCTGGCTGGCCTCCCACGTTCTACCATACGTAAACTTGAGGTCATCCAAAACTCGGCTGCCCGTGTCCTAACTCGCACCAAGTCCTGTTCACCCATCACTGCTGTGCTAGCTGACCTACATTGGCTCCCGGTTAAGCAATGCCTTGATTTCAAAATTCTCATCCTTGTTTCCCTCCATGGCCTCGCCCCTCTCTATCTCTGTAAACTCCTCCAGCCACACAACGCCCCCCCTCCGCCGAAATATCTGTGCTCCTCTAATTCTGCCCTCTTGAGCATCCCTGATTATAATCGCTCAACCATTGGTGGCCGTATCTTCTGTGGCCTAGGCCCTAAGCTGTGGAATTTCCTCCCTAAACCTGTCCACTTCTCTACCTCTCTTTCCCCCTTTAAGACGCTCCTTACAGCCTACCTCTTTGACCAAGCTTTTGGTCCTCTGCCCTATTTTCTCCTTATATGGCTCAGTGTCAAATTCTTTGTCTTATAATACTCCTGTGAAGTGCCTTGGGACATTTTACTACATTAAATACAAGTGATTGCCATTCAGTCTGAAACTGATCAATTCCAGTGAATGATTAAGCACTATAAACAAAATCAATGTTACAACTATAAAACACTGTAATTGATGATCAGTTTAGATGAGTTAGATTAAACAACATTTTGTATCTTGTTAAACCAGCTATTCTGTTGAATGTTTGCATTTGATCAGCCGCATAATAGATTTCAATAAATTTGACGACTTCCAAGCGATACAGTTAATTTTGATGTATGGTAGCACCTGAATCTTTAATAAGGTTTTAAACCAGTTCAACAACAATTAGCATTTAAATAACACCTTTAAGATAAACATCCCAAGTTTCCATTACAACAGTGATTACACTTCAAAAGTACTTCATTAGCTGTAATGCGCTTAGGGACATTCTAAGGCTGTGAAAGGTGCTATATGACTGCAAGTCAAAAAAAGAGTAATTTTACAAAGAGTAATCAGACACCATCAGGAGTTTGGAAGGAGGGTTAGGGTGAAATGCCCGATGACGCCGTTGGAGAGGAGGTGTTGTGGCGGCTTTTCAAAATGGGGAGAAATTCCGCAGGATGGGAGGCTTTGAGAAGGGAGCTCCAGAGTAGTGGGACATGATGACTGAAGAGTCTGCTACTGATTGGAAGGAGGTGGGGGGACGCACAGAAGGTCAAAGCTGGAAAAGCAGAGTGTGTGAGCTGGCACAAGGTGCTGGAGTAAGTTGCCGAAGTTATGCAGGGCAAGGCCATAAAAGGGTTGGAAGGCAAAGATGAGAATTTTTAAATCAACATGCTGATGGTAGAGTTGCCAACTCTGGCTTAAACATATTCCTAGAGGTTTCATCACATGACCTTCCACCTCTAACCTCCCCATCTCATGCTGCCACCATTGGCCACCTGACACGTCCATCATTGTGGGGCGCCGCCTTCCCACATCAATTGGGAAGTAAACAAACTCTTCATTATCTGATTGTATGCTTCTGGATTGTCAAACAGCCTTTCTTCCCAGCTCCAATATTTTTATAACTAACAAATGAAAGTGTTCAAAGAAAATGAAAAAAAAACAATTTTTTTTAATGCCCCTATGATTTTACTCTCACATGCTCACAAAAGCGTCCTGGAGATTAATCTTTCATTCACAAAGACTCCAGGACAATCCTGGAGGGTTGGCAACCCTAGCGCTAGGGGTTGAGGATCCAGTGGAGTTTGGCAAGAGCAGGATTGATACCTGAGTGGATTTAGTATGAGATAAATGTGAATGGCAGAGCTCTAGATGGTTTAGAGTTTGTATAATGTGGCACTGGGAAGGAAAACATTGGAGGAGTTGAACCTGGATTTGGCAAAGGAATGGATACAGTATTCAGCGACATTCAGGATGGGGCAGGACGAAGTTAGATAATATTGTGGTTTCCTCCACACAATGTAATTTTTGCTTTACTCCAAAGAAAAACATTGTATTGAGGGAAATGTAGAATACTAAGAATGCAAACTTGCATTTATTGCTAAGCAAACATTTACAGAAAATTGGTGGTAAACCTTGTCCAGGAGATGGTAAAATTACTTACTCTGAAAGTGAAAATTCTGGGCCAAAGTGCTGGGACACATCAGCTGGTGACCTCTGCTCCTGACCCTGCCAGAATATGTAAGGACAGGGGAGGTTACTTAATTTAAATATTGGAACATGGGCACATCTTGAGCGCTTGCCAGATGGCAGCAAAATATGCTTGAAGCTGCCCGCTCTTGGGTGGGGGTGAGAATTGGCAGGGCTCTCCCCTGAACATGTCTTGGTGTGGCCCATCATTGGGAGTTGGGCAGGCCTCCTAATTCAAATGGCAGTGGGTGGCACCAACATCATTACAGCTGTATCTTTGGTGTCTGCCAGAGGAGGTGGGGGTGCGGGTGGGAAAAGTGGTGGTGCCCAGCCATTCCTTTGGCTGCCATTTGACTGCCTGGATTGATCCTCTTTATAATGAGGCTGGGAAGCATAAAGCTTCCAGGATATTTAAGGGGTCCAGGTCAAGAACCCTGGGCGGGCTCTATTTCTACTGCTGAGCATATCTATATGATGGGCTCGTCCCAGTGCTCAGGCCAACCGGCATGAGGCTGGGGCAAAGGAAATCCATGGAATGTCTTCTCCTCTCTCACGCGTCCGCCCCCTCCCTCTTCACACCCCCACACTGCAACACCCTCTCCAATGTCATGGGCCATGTTTGGGTTGGACGGGATTTGACAGAAACATACCAGGACTTGGTTTATCTAGATCGTGAGTGATTTTCCAATCCCTCCGTTGCACTCACAGTTGAAAAAATTCAAGGCCTTAATGTCCTTTTACATTGGAGAAAATCTTTAAATGGAAGGGATCCTGTAATGTGTTGATGCAGCAGGTAATGTGGATTCAACAACAACTTGCATTTACATAGTGCCTTTAACATCGTAAAATATTCCAAGGCGCTTCACAGGAGCGTTATCAAACAAAATTTGACACCGAGCCACATAAGGAGATACTAGTGTCAGCTGTGGCTCAGTGGGTAGCACTCTTGCCTCTGAGTCAGTAGGTCATGGGTTCATAGTCCCACGCCCGAGATTTGAGCACAAAAATCTAGGCTGACACTCCAGTGCAGTATCAAGGCAGTGGTGCACTGTCGGAGGTGCTGTCTTTCGGATGAGATGTTAAACTGAGGCCCCATCTGCTCTCTCAGGTGGACGTAAAATATTCGAAGAAGAGCAGGGGAGTTATCCCTGGTGTCCTGGCCAATATTTATCCCTCAATTGACAGAACAAAAACAGATTTTCTGGTCATTATCACATTACTGTTTGTGGGAGCTTACTGTGCACAGATTGGCTGCCGCATTTCCTACATTACAACAGTGACTCCGCTTCAAAAGTATTTCATTGGCTGTAAAGCACTTTGGGACTTCCTGAGGTCTTGAAAGGTGCTAAAAAAAATGCAAGTCTTCCTTTTTTAGGACAGATGACCAAAAGCTTGGTCAAAGAGGTAAGTTTTAAGAAGTGACTTAAAGGAGGAGAGAGAGGTAGAGAGACGGGCAGGTTTAGGGAGGTATTCATATTTTCACAGCAGGATGGGTTCCATTAGTACCAGAAGCACATAAACACCAACCTAGAAAACAAGCAAAAGCAGACACAGCCTCAGAGCAGCTGTCAACTCAAAAAAAGCCCTAAATTAGGTCTCTGACTTGCAGTTATGCTGAAAATCTAATGGCACTGTTAAGATTTTGATGAGGTTTTTGAAAGTAGGGAAGAAGGTGATAATGCAGAGCAAACTATGAGGAAGTTCCAGAAGCAGATGCATAAATGGGACATTAATTATTAATTGCATTGTTCATGGCCTAAAGCTGCATGAAGCCAGTGAACAACAACAACAACAACTTGCATTTATATAGTGCCTTTATATAGAGCGGCGGTGGCGGGAAACTCGGCGGCGGCGAGGCTATAAAGAGGCGGCAGAGACCAGGTAGGCCTCAGAGCGGCGGCAGCGGTAAACTCGGCAGCGGCGAGGCTATAAAGAGGCGGCAGCAGCAGGTAGGCCTCAGAGCGGCGGCGGCGGGAAACTCGGTGGTGGCGAGGCTATAAAGAGGCGGAAGAGACCAGGTAGGCCTCAGAGCGGCGGCGGCAGTAAACTCGGCGGCGGCGAGGCTATAAAGAGGCGGCAGCAGCAGGTAGGCCTCAGAGCGGCGGCAGTGGGAAACTCGGTGGTGGCAAGGCTATAAAGAGGCAGCAGAGACCAGGTAGGCCTCAGAGCAGCGGCGGCGGGAAACTCGACGGCGGCGAGGCTATAAAGAGGCGGCAGCAGCAGGTAGGCCTCAGAGTGCCGGCGGCGGGAAACTCGATGGTGGCGAGGCTATAAAGAGGCGGCAGAGACCAGGTAGGCCTCAGAGCGGCGGCGGCGGTAAACTTGGCGGCGGCAAGGCTATAAAGAGGCAGCAGCAGCAGGTAGGCCTCAGAGCGGCGGCGGCAGGAAACTCGGCGGCGGCGATACTATAAGGAGGCGGCAGCAGCAGGTAGGACTCAGAGCGGCGGCAGGGGGAAACTCGGCGGCGTCGAGGCTATAAAGCAGTGGCAGAGACAAGGTAGGCCTCAGAGCGGTGGCGGCGGGAAACTTGGCGGTGGTGAGGCTATAAAGAGGCGACAGCAGCAGGTAGGTTTACCAATCTCAGAGAGAGGGAGAGAAGTAAAAAGCAATCGAAGTGTGACGTCACCAGAAAGCAGGTAAGTGATTGGTTGGTGAGTATTTCTCTCTTTTTTAAACTTAAACTCTGTGGTTTATAGTTTCTAAGCTCTCTGTGGTGTAGCGGGGACTGTTTGTAAACCAGGGCCCTTAAATATATCATTTAACTGTAGTGTAATTGGTGGGATTGATTTGATTGAATTTATTTTGAATTAATTAAAGGTTAAGTCATGACAGGAGAGCTCGGCCCTGTGCTATGCTCCTCCTGCGCTATATGGGAACTCGGGGACACTTCCTGTGTCCCTGACAATCATGTGTGCAGGAAGTGTATCCAGCTCCAGCTACTGGCAGACTGCATTGCGGCGCTGGAGCTACGATTGGATACATACTGGATGATTCACGATGCTGAGGACGTTGTGGATATCATGTTTAAGCAGTTGCTCACACCACAGGCAAAGGATGCACAGGCAGAAAGGGAATGGGTGACCAACAGGCAGAGTAGTAGGTGCAGGCAGGTAGTGCATGGTCCCCTATGGCCATCCCCCTCTCAAACAGATATACCACTTTGGATGCTGATGGGGGGATGGCTTACCAGGTGTGGTTCTGCTGCACAGGACGGGAGGAAAAAGAGTGGGAGAGCTATAGTGATAGGGGATTCTATTGTAAGGGGAATAGATAGGCGTTTCTGCAGCCGCAAATGAGACTCCAGGATGGTGTGTTGCCTCCCTGGTGCAAGGATCAAGAATGTCTCAGAGCGGCTGCAGAACATTTTGGAAAGGGAGGGTGAACAGCCAGTTGTCGTGGTGCATATAGGTACCAACGATATAGGCAAAAACCGGGATGAGGTCCTAAAAGTTGAATATAGGGAGTTAGGAGGTAAATTAAAAAATAGGACCTCAAAGGTAGTAATCTCAGGATTGCTACCAGTGCCACGTGCTAGTCAGAGTAGAAATAGAATGATATTTCAGGTGAATACATGGCTAGAGGAATGGTGCAAGGGGGAGGGATTCAAATTCCTAGGATATTGGAACCGGTTCTGGGGGAGGTGGGACCAGTACAAAAGGGATGGTTTGCACCTGGGCGATGTCCTAGGGGGAGTGTTTGCTAGTGCTCTGGGGGAGGGTTTAAACTAAAATGGCAGGGGTTTGGGAACCTGAGCGGGGAGACAGAGGAAAGGGAAACAAGGATAAAAGCAAAAGACAGGAAGGAGAAAAACAAAAGTGGCAGACAGAGAAATCAAGGGTTTAAATCAAACATGGCCACAGTAAATAATAATTCTAAAAGATCTAAGAGCGTTAAAAAACAAGCCTGAAGGACACAACTCCCTGGACTCGGCAAAGGTCCCGGCAGACTGGAAAACTGCGAATGTAACACCCTTATTTAAAAAGGGCAGTAGACAGAAGGCTGGAAACTATAGACCGGTTAGCCTAACATCTGTGGTAGGTAAAATTTTGGAGTCCATTATTAAGGAGACAGTAACAGGACATTTGGATAATCATAATTTAATAGGACAAAGTCAGCATGGTTTTATGAAGGGGAAGTCATGTTTGACAAATTTGCTGGAGTTCTTTGAGGAAGTAACATATAGGGTGGATAAAGGGGAACCAGTGGACGTAGTGTATTTAGACTTCCAAAAGGCATTTGACAAGGTGCCACACAAAAGATTATTGCGTAAGATAAAAAATCACGGGATTGGGGGTAATATTCTGGCGGGGGTCCGCGGGGGGGTCCGCTGGGGGTCGTCGGCGGGGGTCAGAGTCGTGCACCACTCTGGTCATGTCGTGCGCACGACTTACGCTGAACGAAAAAACCTTCGGTTTTTAGAGGGTTTCGGTTTCGGTTTTCGGAAGTTCGGATAAAAGGTAGTCTACCTGTCGAGAGAAAACGGGGAATTACAGACCGGTAAGCCTGACATCGGTAGTGGTGAAAATGCTTGATTCCATTATAAAAGATGTAATAGCAGAGCACTTGCAAAACAGTGACCGGATCGGACAACGTCAACATGGATTTACAAAAGGTAAATCGTGCTTGACTAATCTAATGGAATTTTTTGAGGATGTAACTGGTAAAATAGATAAGGGAGAACCAGTGAATGTGGTGTATTTGGACTTTCAAAAAGCTTTCGATAAGGTCCCGCATAAGAGATTAGCATGTAAAGTTAAGGCACATGGGATTGGGGGCAAGGTATTGACTTGGATAGAGAACTGGTTGGCAGACAGAATGCAAAGAGTTGGAATAAATGGGTCTTTTCCCGAGTGGCAGGCAGTGACTAGTGGGGTATCGCAGGGATCAGTCCTTGGACCCCAGCTATTCACAATATATATTAATGACCTGGACGAGGGAAGTGGATGTAATGTCTCCAAGTTTGCAGACGACACAAAGCTGGGTGGGCATGTGTACTGTGAGGAAGATGCCGAGAAACTCCAGTATGATTTGGACAGGTTGGGTGATTGGGCAGAAGCATGGCAGATGCAATATAATGTGGATAAATGCGAGGTTATCCACTTTGATGTCAAGAACAGGAAGGCAGATTATTATCTGAATGGCAATAGATTTGGAGAAGGGGAAGTGCAACAAGACCTGGGCGTCCTTGTGCACCAGTCGCTGAAGGTAAACATGCAGGTGCAGCAGGCAGTTAAGAAGGCAAATGGTTTGTTGGCCTTTGTAGCCTGCGTGTTTGAGTACAGGAACAAGGCTGTCCTGCTGCAGTTGTACAGGGCCTTGGTGAGACCACATCTTGAGTATTGTGTGCAGTTTTGGTCGCCTTATCTGAGGAAGGATGTTCTTGCCATGGAAGGAGTTCAGCGAAGATTCACCAGGCTGATACCTGGGATGGCAGGAATGACGTATGAGGAGAGAGTGGGTCGATTGGGCTTGTACTCACTGGAGTTTAGAAGAATGAGAGGGGATCTCATTGAAACTTATAAAATTCTAACCGGGCTAGACAGACTAAATGCAGGAAGGCTGTTCCCGATGGTCAGGGAGTCCAGAACCAGGGGTCACAATCTAAGGATAAGGGGTAAGCCATTTAGGACTGAGATGAAGAGGAATTTTTTCACCCAGAGACCGGTGAACCTGTGGATTCTCTGCCACAGAAGGCAGTAGAGGCGAAATCATTAAATATATTCAAGAAGGATTTGGATATATTTCTTAAGGCTAAAGGGATCAAAGGATATGGGGAGAAAGCATGGAGAGGGAACTGAATTTGGATGATCAGCCATGATCGCATTGAATGTCAGAGCAGGCTCGATGGGCCGAATGGCCTACTCCTGCTCCTATCTTCTATGTTTCTATGTATGTATGTTTCTTTAACGTAGTAAAACGTCCCAAGGCACTGCTCAGGAGTATTTTAAGACAAAAAGTTTGACACCGACGCACATAAGTTTAAATTAGGGCAGGTGACCAAAAGCTTGGTCAAAGAGGTAGGTTTTAATGAGCGTCTTAAAGGAGGAAAGAGAGGTGGTGAGGCGGAGAGGTTTAGGCAGGGAATTCCAGAGCTTAGGGCCTAGGCAACAGAAGGCACGGCCACCAAAGGTTGAGCAATTATAATCAGGGATGCTCAAGAGGGCAGAATTAGAGGAGCGCAGATATCTCGGGGGAGTTGTGGGGCTGGAGGAGATAACAGAGATAGGGAGGGGCGAGGCCATGGAGGGATTTGAAAACAAGGATGAGAATTTTGAAATCGAGGCGTTGGAGGGTGAAATTTGTCTTGGGCAGTAGCGCAAAACGCGCAATAGCAAATCTGCTGACAGTTTTACTCTCCGTCCGATTTTCTTTTCTGACTAAGGCAATTCGCTATCTCCTGCTTTGCGTTACCACCCAAGATGAATTTCACCCCGCAGTATCTCTACATTGTAACTAAAGCGTGACTGCCATTTGATTCACTCCACCCCCTTTCCCATATAATAGGATCTGTATGGTAGTGATATTAGGGATGTGTTTGAAACAAACAGATAAGGTTACCATATGGAAATTTCCTTTCATTTCTTACTCAATTGTAGGTCTCTTCAAGGCCACACATCAAAGAGGACGAGCTCATAACCCATTTCTAGGCTTCTGTTAATATTACTCTGTAACTAGTTGCTAAAGTGTTTGAGAGCTGTCTGGCATGAGCTACTGGTATCATTCAATATGATATTAGTATCAGTGCTGCACAAATGTAGCTCCGCTGGTGTCAGGTCAAACTTGACTTTGAACTACTTTGGGAAATAATGGCCCCAATATTTACTGGGGTGGGATTTACAAGCGGAGGGAGGAGTTCTGGTCAGACGGGTTTCCCCGAATACTTTGGGCAGGATTTTTATTGGGCCATGGAGGCGGTATTGGAGGCGTGTGGGGGGTTAAAATTGCAAAAACTGGCCGGCGGGCCCAACCCCATCTCCATCCCGCCTCCAAGCAATTTTAATTAATTCGTGTCTAATCGTCCCGTTTCTGTCCCGCCTCCAAGAGGTGGGATAGGCAATTAAGGCCCTTAACATGCACTAAATTGCCTCTATAATGCCATTTTGAAAGGCCCTTGCGATTTTAACCCTTTTCCCACGTGAAACACGCCTGTTCTGAAACACGATGGTGAAACCTGGCGGGAGCACAATTGGATTGCTGACTATCAGCTGCAGCTCAACCATTAAAGAGGAGATTTGATCAGCCATCATTTGCAGGTGGCAGGACTTAGTGGTCTCAGGTCTGGGGAAACTTTTAGAAGGCAGAACCACAGCTGTGGAAGTTTGGAGCCTACACCCATCTCCAGTGTGACCTCCTGGGAAACCCCTCTCGCCACCTTCACTGAGCGCTTCCTCAACTGAGGCATATACCAGAAGCATGGGAGCCATTTATTTCCTTCCCTTCTGGACATTAGATGAGGATGAACACCAGCCGCGGCACCAGCAGAACCAGGAACAACAGCAGCACCAACAGCAGCAGCACCAACAGCAGCAGCAACAAAAGGAGCGCCAAGCTGCTGCTCACCCACCTGAAGCTGCACAGGCCAGAAGGGGCCAGCGCATGGAAGCCCGTCGGCACAGGAAATACCCCCCAAACAGGGTCTACAGACACAGGGTCAGCTACCTCAACATGTCTGAGCAGCAGTGCCAAAGGCGGCTCCGACTTTCACGACAGGTAGTGGGCGACATCTGCGCAATGCTGCAACAAGACCTGCAGGCCAGAGGACCAGGTGGACAACCCTTACCAGTGGCCGTCAAACTCACCACCGCACTCAACTTTTTTGCCTCAGGCTCATTCCAGGGATCAGCAGCAGACATCAGCGGCATCTCCCAGGCGGCCGCACACACTTGCATCACACAGGTAACCGATGCCCTCTTTGCCATCGTGCAAAATCACATCCATTTCACCAAGGATCAAGCAAGTGTCACGGCGCGTGCAGTTGGATTAGCTAATCTGGCAGGCTTTCCAAGGGTGCAGGGCATCGTTGACTGCACACATGTGGCCCTTAAGGCACCCCATCACAATCCAGGTATTTTTGTCAACCGCAGGGGCTTCCAATCCCTTAATGTTCAGCTGGTGTGTGACCACAAGAAGGAAATTTTGCATATTTGTGGAAAATACCCTGGCAGTTGCCATGACTCCTTCATAAGAACATAAGAACATAAGAAATAGGAGCAGGAGTAGGCCAATCGGCCCCTCGAGCCTGCTCCACCATTCAATAAGATCATGGCTGATCTGATCCTAACCTCAAATCTTCTATCACTGTGCATCCACCCGAACCCATGTGATCTCCCGGGAGAGGCGAAAAACCAGATAAAGACCCAATGGCCAATTTGGGAGAAAAAAATCTGGGAAATTCCTCTCCGACCCATCTAGGCGATCGAAATTCTTCCAGGAGATCACTCTGTCCCTATATTTTCTACAGTGCTTACCTTCTGTAAAGGCGATCTCCACCCCAGCCAGGAACAGGAATAAAACCATCTCCTGAAATCTAAAAGAATTAGAACACAGTAGGAGCAGAACCAGGCTACACGGCCCCTGGGCCCACTCCACTACCCACAGGGCCATGACCATTCCGAACCTAGACTCATGTCCAATTTCCTGCCCGCTCCCTGTAACCCTTAATTCCCTTTACTTCTAGGAAACTATCTATTTCTATTTTAAATGTATTTAATGATGTAGCTTCCACAGCTTTCTGGGGCAGCAAATTCCACAAACCTACCACCCTCTGAGTGAAGAAGTTTCTCCTCATCTCAGTTTTGAAAGAGCAGCCCCTTATTTTAAGATTATGCCCCCTAGTTCTAGTTTCACCCATCATTGGGAACATCCTCACCGCATCCACCCGATCAAGCCCCTTCACAATCTTATATGTTTCAATAAGATCGCCTCTCATTCTTCTGAACTCCAATGAGTAGAGTCCCAATCTACTCAACCTCTCCTCATATGACCACCCCCTCATCCCCGGGATTAACCGAGTGAACCTTCTTTGTACTGACTCGAGAGCAAGTATGTCTTTTCTTAAGTATGGACACCAAAACTGTATGCAATATTCCAGGTGCGGTCTCACCAATACCTTGTACAACTGCAGCAATACCTCCCTGTTTTTATATTCCATCCCCCTAGCAATAAAAGTCAACATTCCATTGGCCTTCTTGATCACTTGCTGCACCTGCATACTAACTTTTTGAGTTTCGTGCACCAGGACCCCCAGATCCCTTTGTACTACAGTACTTTCCAGTTTCTTGCCATTAAGATAATAACTTGCTCTATGATTTTTCCTGCCAAAGTGCATAACCTCACACTTTCCAGTATTGTATTCCATCTGCCAAATCTCTGCCCACTTACTTAGCCTGTCTATGTCCCCTTGCAGGTTTTTTATGTCCTCCTCACTCACTACTTTCCGTCCCATCTTTGTATCATCTGCAAACTTTGATATGTTACACTCGGTCCCCTCCTCCAAATCGTTAATATAGATTGTAAAGAGTTGGGGACCCAGCACTGACCCCTGCGGAACACCACTAGTTACTGGTTGCCAATCTGAGAACGAACCATTTATCCCAACTCTCTGCTTTCTGTTAGATAGCCAATCCTCCACCCACGCCAGAATATTACCCCCAATCCCGTGATTTTTTATCTTGAGCAATAATCTTTTGTGTGGCACCTTGTCAAATGCCTTTTGGAAGTCTAAATACACTACGTCCACTGGTTCCCCTTTATCCACCCTGTATGTTACTTCCTCAAAAAACACCAGCAAATTTGTCAAACATGACTTCCCCTTCATGAAACCATGCTGAGTTTGTCCTATTAAATTATGTTTATCCAAATGTCCCGTTACTGTCTCCTTAATAATGGACTCTAACATTTTACCAACCACAGATGTTAGGCTAGCAGGTCTATAGTTTCCAGCCTTCTGCCTACTACCCTTTTTAAATAAGGGTGTTACATTAGCAGTTTTCCAATCTGCCGGGACCTTTGCTGAGTCCAGTGAGTTTTGGAAAATTATTACCAATGCATCCACAATCCCTACCGTTACTTCCCTTCAGACCCTAGGATGCAAGCCATCAGGTCCAGGGGATTTATCCACCTTGAGTCCCATTATTTTACCAAGTACCACTTCCTTAGTGATTTTAATCGTATTTAGTTCCTCCCCCCCTAGAGCCCCCTGTTTGTCCAGTGTTGGGATATTCTTAGTGTCCTCTACTGTAAAGACTGATACAAAATAATTGTTCAGTGTTTTTGCCATCTCCATGTTTCCCACCATTAATTTCCCAGTCTCATCCTCTAAGGGACCAACGTTTACTTTAGCCACCCTTTTTCTTTTTATATAACTATAGAAACTTTTACTGTCTGTTTTTATATTTTTTGCTAATTTACTTTCATAATCTACCTTCCCTTTCTTAATCAATCTTTTAGTTATTTTTTGCTGTCTTTAAAGACTTCCCAATCTTCCATCCTCCCACTAGATTTGGCTACCTTATATGCCCTTGTTTTTAGTCGGATACTATCCTTAATTACTTTACTTAGCCACGGATGGCTATCTTTTCTCTTACACCCTTTTTTCCTCAGTGGAATATATTTTTTTTGGAAGTTGTAAAATAACTCCTTAAATGTACACCACTGATCATGTACCGTCTTACCCTTTAATCTATTTTCCCAGTCCACTCTAATCAATTCCACTCTCATACCTTCATAGTCTCCTTTATTCAAGCTCAGCACGCTTGTTTGAGATCCAACCTTCTCACCCTTTACTTGAATATGGAACTCAACCATGTTATGGTCACTCATTCCAAGGGGATCCTTTACTAGGACATTTTTAATTAATCCTGTCTCATTACACAGGACCAAATCTAAGGTTGCTTGCCCCCTGGTCGGTTCAGTTACATACTGCTCAAGAAACCCATCCCTAATACACTCAATGAACTCATCCTCAAGGCTGCTCTGCCCAATTTGATTTGTCCAGTTAATATGATAATTAAAATCCCCCATAATTATAGCTGTTCCCTTATTACAAGCCTCAACTATTTCCTGATTAATACTCCGTCCAACAGAGTTGCAACTGTTCAGAGGCCTATAGACTACACCCACTAGTGTTTTTTTCCCCTTATTATTCCTTATCTCCACCCAAACTGTTTCACTATCCTGCTCCTTTGACCCAATATCATTTCTCTGTATTATAGTGATTCCTTCCTTTATTAACATAGCCACCCCACCACCTCTCCCTTCCTGCCTGTCCTTCCTGATTGTTAAATAACCTGGTATGTTTAATTCCCAGTCATGGTCACCCTGCAGCCATGTTTCTGTAATGGCCACAAGATCATACCCATATGTCGTTATTTGTGCCATTAACTCATTCATTTTGTTACGAATGCTATGTGCATTCAGATAAAGAACTTTCAAATATGTTTTGTAACACTTAGTTCCTGTTTTTTCCCTTTTTAGTACTTTACTTTTTGCTCCATACCTTCTGTCCCTTCCTGACACATTCTGTTTTTTAATTCCCCCACTGCTACCTAAGTCTATGACCTTCTCTGTTGTCATTTCTATTATTTGCTCTCTAGAAACCTCCCCCCCACTAATTAGTTTAAAGCCCTCTCTACAGCCCTAGTTATATGATTCGCCAGGACTCTAGTCCCAGCACTGGCCAAGTGGAGTCCGTCCCAACGGAACAGCTCCCTCCTGTCCCAGTATTGGTGCCAGTGTCCCAAGAAGCAAAACCCATTTCTCCCACACCAGTCTTTGAGCCACGCATTTAACTCTTTAATTTTATTTATCCCAGCCATATTCGCTCGTGGCTCAGGTAATAACCCAGAGATTATTACCCTTGAGGTTCTGTTTTTTAATTTGACCCCTAGCTGCTCATACTCCTTTAACAGAACCGTCTTCCTTGTCCTATCTACGTCGTTTGTACCAACATGGACCACGACAACTGGATCCTCCCCCTCCCACTCCAAGTTTCTTTCCAGCCCAGAAGAGATGTCCTTAACCCTCGCACCAGGCAGGCAACACAGCCTTCAGGACTCCCGCTCTTGACTGCAGAGAACCCTATCTATCCCCCTAATGATACTATCCCCTACCACTACAACATTTCTTTTTACTCCCTTCACTTGAATGGCCCCCTGTACCACGGTGCTGTGGCCAGGTTGCTCATCCTCCCTGCAGTCCCCGCTCCTGCCCTCACAGGGAGTAAGATCCTCGATCCTGCTGGACAAGAACAAGGGCTGCGTCTCCTTCAACACTACATCCTGGATCCCTGTACCTTCCTCACTCATAGTCACACTGTCCTGTCCCTGACCACGGACTACATCTGCAGTAATTAACTTCATAGGTGTGACCATCTCCTGAAACATCGAGTCCAGGAACTTCTCCCCCTCCCTGATGTGTCGCAGTGTCTGAAGCTCGGTCTCAAGCTCCATACCATGGAACTTGAGTTCCTCTAGCAGGAAACACTTGTCGCAGATGTAATCACCGTGAGCCTCAATGGGGACCACCGGCTCCCACATCTCGCAACAGTAACACATCACCTGCTCCATTCTATATAATTAATTAAATGTCTTATTATTAGTTATGAAGACCCTGCCCGGATATAAATGATAATGTCACACCACTATTCAAAGGACTTACCAACTTAAAGGTATAAAAGGGAAGAGAAGGAAGAAAACCAACCAACCAGCTGATCACCAACCTCCTCCTTGAATACTGTCTGTGGGGCCTGTTTGGTTGACTCGTCTCGCTGCTCTGCCTCCGCAGTGTTGTCCAATCCTGGGAGTGGGGAACAAAACAGAGCAAAAAACACACCCGCACCTCCCACTTATCCGAACTCTCCCACTTAGCAAAACTCCAGCACTACTCAATGCACAAGGCACTCCGTGCACTGCACTAGCCCCTCCCCTTTTATACCCGGATTCTACTTCCGGTTTAAACTGCCCAAGGGTTTAAAAAACCCTTAAAAAATTTAACTTACTTCAAATAATTGACTTCTTAACACACTAAAATTCACAAAATACACTTAAATGATTTTTCTCCCACTTAGCAAAACTCCAGCACCACTCAATGCACAAGGCACTCTGTGCACTGCACTAGCCCCTCCCCTTTTATACCCGGATTCTACTTCCGGTTTAAACTGCCCAAGAGTTTAAAAAACCCTTAAAAAATTTAACTTACTTCAAATAATTGACTTCTTAACACACTAAAATTCACAAAATGCACTTAAATGATTTTTCTCCCATTTAGCAAAACTCCAGCACCACTCAATGCACAAGGCACTTCATAATGCGCCAGTCTAGTGTGCCTCCGCTATTCAGTCTGCCAGACCAACTTAATGGATGGCTACTTGGGGACAAGGGCTATCCCCTGAAGACATGGCTAATGACGCCGTTGAGGAGCCCATCCAACGAAGCTGAGGAGAGCTACAACTTCAGCGACATATCCACCAGAGCCATAATCGAGCAAACCATCTGTTTGCTGAAGATGCGCTTCAGATGCCTGGATAGATCAGGTGGAGCCCTACAGTACTCAGCAGCCAGGCTCTCCAGAATCATCGTGGTTTGCTGTGCAATTCACAACATGGCACAGCGTCGTGGCTTGCAGATTCCTGAGGACCAAGTGGCTCATCACATATCCTCCTCAGATGAGGAGGAGGTGGAGAGCGTAAATGAACATCTTGCAGAGGCCCATCAACCAGCGGCAGCAGTACGTGAGAATATTGCAGCCTGGGTTGCAAGGAACGCACTCATCTTGGCCAGATTTGCTTAGCCTAGCCAATCAAGCACTGTTGCCTCGTAGCTTCTTACCTGAGCATCGGCAATGGCCAAGGACCAGCGGATTCCTAGCAATTTGACCACCATACTGACAATTGCTAGTAATCCTAAGCCCTCAATGTGAAAGTCCCATTCGCGAAATGACACACGCCACAACTACAGCAGTAGCCATCAGATTTTTTATTTACATTATTCATCTGATGGCTTTTTCACAGAAAACATCAAATTTCACCCAAGTGACTACCCTTGTGACTATTTGTGCAGTATCTTTCTCTTACGCGTGCTCCTACATGGTACTTCCCCTGTGGCTTCAGCAGATCCGGAGGCCCCATGCTCACTTTCCTGCTGCTCCTGTCTCGACACCTTTGGCGGGCGTCCTCTGGGGTTGCGAACCTGTGAGGGCCCGGCAACAGTCTGCTGCTCTTGCGGCTATGCAGGGGTTGAGACGCCGATCTCAGTTGGGTGTGGACTCTGGTGGGGCTCTGACCTAGGGCTCTGCAGTGGCATGGAAGTGTGAGCGCTTGGAGAGGAGCCCCCACTTCCTTGATGTCTGCCACCAACTTCCCTCTCATGGGTCAGGTCCCCCTCAGCACTTGCAAGTGGCTTGAGAGCACCTTGCTGCACATCAGGGGGGCCATGGGGACCCGTATCTGCACTGGCAGCCCTACTCGGAAGGACTTCCATGAAGGTCTGGTTTCTCTGTTCAATAGATGACCATCGCTCCTCCAGAGATGTCATTCTATTCTGAACACGCACCATGTTTTCTGCACTCTGGCGACTTATCACCTCCATGGAGGTTGCCATCATTTCCATGGTGATGCGTTCATGCGCCAATAATTCCACAAATGCTCTGCTCATGTTCGCTATGGACTCCTCCATTCGCTCCACACACGCAGCGACCCTGAAGACAAAACCTGCCGGAGACTCCTGCATCTGTTCCTGGAGTTCCAGCACCGCTGATCTTATGGATGGACCCAAAGGCTGAGTGTCGACATGCAGCTGAGTCGAGCTGGCAGAATCCTGTGCCCTCCGACTAGGATTCTCCACTGCTGTCCCGGTCTCCACAATCTGCTGATGCTCACTTGTGAGCTGTGATACACCAGGTGACAACACTACTCTATGTCCCGAAGGTCCCACCGAGGTGTGAGTGTCTGCGCTGGTGCTGGGTGCGCCAAATGCTGCTGACGCTGCGCCCTCAGAGGTTGCAGATTCCTCTGAGGTGTCTGGCATCTCAGGCTCTTCCTCCTGGCTAGTGGGGATGGGTGCTTGCGATGATCCTCTGGGGGAGTAAAGGAAAGAGTCAGAGATGTGATGCCAAGGTTACATGCACATTGCATATTGCAGATGATCGTAAGTCCATCTGTTAGAGCTTCAGAATCATTATCAGCGTCGCATGCAATGTCAATGAGAGAGATGGAAAACTATTCTGTCACCAGCTTGCTGTGATGCACCCCTCTGTCCGTCCCCCACTTGCGTATCTTCCTCCACTCCTACGACCTCCAGGACCACCTCCTCCCAGGGGGGTGAGGTGGGCTACTGAGGGTGGCCCTCCTCCTGTCCTCGCTCTTTCTTGCTTATTGTGAGCTCTCTTTTCCTGCAATGAGGGAGACAAGTGGAGGTTGAGTGAGAATGAAGGAGTGAGTGTAGAGAATCCATATCATAGATACTTAGAAGGAGACAAAGATGAAGTGAGTTGGCAAGACCAAGGACCCTCCCTGTGTTTTGTAAGTTGTTTTCATAGCATCACAGTGATAGGGAGTGTGAGGGCTGCATAGTCGAATAGTTAGGTGAATGTGACCATAGAGAGAGAGGGAATGGGTAAGGGTGCATGGATGTCACTGTCAAGTGGGATGTGGAGGAAGAGATTGCTAAGGCTGAGTGCTGGTGAGGAAAGGCAATGGGGATCAGATTGAGGGTGATGGGAAATTCATACTCACTTTTCCAGTGCGCAGAAGGTCATGAAATCTCTTCCTGCACTGAATCCAGGTTCTGCGGGTTAATGATAATGAGTTGACATCCTCTGCCACCTGGATCCACACAGCCTTGGTCTGCAGAGGAGGCTTCTTCCTTCTTGAAGAAGGGAAGAACACCTCTTTATGAGCTCTTGCTCCCTCAAATAAAGCCTACAAGGCAACGTCAACAAACCTGGGAGCAGACCTAGGTCTCTCGCTGGTCATTTTGCCTCCGGGTCCCTTTAGCATGAAAGGCCACAATGTTGGCAGTCTGCAGAAGAAGCAAGGCTTGTTGCAGACCTTAAATGCAGCAGCAATGGTGACATCATCGGAGGCGACTTTCAGACTGGAAAAACTCATTTGCCATGGGTTCCCACACGTTGGAACTCAATTGGCCAATTAAGTTAAAATCGCATCAATCTCCCACATTGATTTAGATTCGGGTGGATAACATAAAATGCGGATTACATGACACCGGCTCGCCCCTGAACTAAAATCCAGCCCTTTAACTCCACAGTGTGCGTGTTTTTTTTAACAGTTGCCCTACCCAGAAACCAGCCTGATTGATCTGCTTGGCTCCCTGCCGGGCGAGGAACGCTCCAGAAGATGCCACAGCCCAGGAGCAGGTAGGTTTCCTACTCTTTGGGGTAGAGATCGTGAGGGGGTGGGTACAGCGTAGTTTGGAGGTTCAGGAGCAATGTTCCCTTTAAGCTGCATGGCCACACAATGCTCCAGGTATCCCGCGCAACCGGCTTGCCTACTTTTCAATGCAAAAACCACGCATGTGTGGTATTTTGAATGGCCCACATAACCCCTTCAAGGCGACAAGAAAAATTACAGGGAACATTGACGGGGTGATCGCGGGGTGTCAGAGATCGGGGGTAGAGATGGGGAGTCGGTGATCGTGAGGTGGGGTCAGTAATTGCAGGGGCTCCGATTGCGGGGGGGAATCTGATCGTGGGGCCGGGTTCCGATTGTGGGGAAGGAAGCTGGTTAGCTTGGCGGGGTGCGGGGGAAGCACTCCTGCTCTGCCTGGCCCACAAGCAGTGCTGGAAAGGCACTTACTTCTTAAACGCAGAAGTTCTCACCTCCCTTGAGCTGCCAGGTTTCCCGAGGCCCGGGAAAACCAGCCAGCCAGCGTTAAAGCTGGAAAAGAGATAAAATCTGAGGTACGCAGCCTCATTAAAATATTTAAATGAGTGGCACGCCTCCTGGGAGCAGTTTGGTTGTTCGCCCCCCCGCCCCCCGTCCTGCCCCCGTTATAACCGGAAGTGAGCGGATTCGAGGCAGCTTAGCTTCGGGTTTGAGATATTTTATATTTTAAAACCCGACCCAAACCCACCCATTTTTGGGGGTTAAAATTACCCCCAATAATTCACCCTTCTCATTTCAAAATCTTCCATTTTTAAACCTTCCTTAGATGAATTGTAACTTTATAAATATTATTAACTCCAAAAGATTAATTGAAGGTTTTTAAAAAAAAATCTCCTGGATAGTGCAGAAAGTTCTAGGTTCAATTCTCAGCCTATGCTGAGTTAGCTCACGTCATTCATGTATTTGCTGTTTGTGCAAAATTGTTTGTCATATTTGTTTACATAATAACAGTGACTGCACTACTAAAGTAATTCTTTAACTGTGAATCACTTAAGGGTGTCCTGAGGACATCATAAGGTACTAGAGAATACAAGTCCTTTCTTCCTTTCTTGCTTTGTTTCTTTAGACAATTAAGAAGGAGAAAATCAGTTAGGTTTTGTAGGGGGTGGCCTGTGGGGCTGGCGCGTGCACCCAGTCAGTTATGCCCCTGACCATTTATGAGCGGTTCGAATCGCTCCCACGCCCCTGGGTTCTAGACACCAGACTAAGGTACAAGGCGACAGTACAGAGAAGACTCGGGTAGACAGGTGTTTGGATGTAAACAAAAACCAAGATTTTATTGAAGAGGAAAATTGATACAATCTCATGGAAAATGACTAGTGTACACTTCTACAGGCAAAATACAAAAGAATAACTATACTTATACAGGGAATGGGGAACACACGGCACATCGAGGGAAAACAACTATCTTAACAATCCCCTTATCCTTATCCCACCCCCTATACCTAACTAGATCAAGCTATGAGGGGTCAGAACTTCATGCTCACCAATCAAAAGGGGTCTGCTGGACTCAAAACAGCGGTTGGTTTCGGGGTTCGCTCTTGGTGCTCTCTGGAGCCTGCCGTCATCACGTGGTCTCCGAGTGCTGCAAGGGCGTTGTCCAGGTTCGAGTACCCCAAAGTTAAAGTCTCTGTTTGGGTACTTTACCTTGCAGGAATGATTCTTCTTCTTCAGCCGACAGTTTTGTTATGTTCATTAATAACTAGACATTCTTATTATGAACACAGCTAGCTTCTAGCTAGTCATTTATTCAGTACACGTTCTGTAGGTACAGTATCTGTAGAGATGCAGCATGTGTGCTCCTGTGTGCAGGCTGCCACCTTGACTGTTGCCTTGTGGGTAGCCTAGTGCCTCATGGGTAATGTGGTCTTAATATATATACAGCTGGGTAGTGTAGTCTTATACATACAGCTCTACACAGTTCTACGGCTCCACCTAGTGTCCACTATAGAATGACATGTTATTGATCATTACATCCCCCTTTCTTTGAGGTTTAACAAAATCAATATCAATCAACTTTCAAGAAAACAATAAAGATAATATCAGTAACACTTTTGTTAGTGCTCTATAAACATAAACATTTTCAAAACAGTCAACACATTTTCAAAGCTTTACATTGTACTCAAAGATTAAGTCTATCAGGCTCTTTTACTTCACGTGTGGCTCTTCTCGACACGGGTAAGTCTGACGTGTCTTCATGAGATTGTTCTGGCGGTGAATGGCAAGATGTAGTTGCGGCATTGTCATCAATCTGCTCTTGTATAGATCGAGGTCTCCTTGCGATCTTTGCTTGGAGAGGGTTTCAGTGTTTCCTTCACTCTTCATGCCATAACTCTCAATGTAGTCAATGCACTCTCGAAAAACAGCTGGCAGCTGGATCCCATCATACAGCATAGTCCTCTCAGCAGCCTCGGCTAATGGAACACCAAAGATTGGCCTGAGGGAAGAAGGAGTATCCACCGGAACTGCTTCCTGCTCTGGTGCAGGCTTCTTCTTTTTCTTTTTCTCTTTCCACTGCTTAACAACATCTGCTGCGGTTATATCTTTGGACTTTTTCTCCTTGTGTTTTTCCTCTTTGTGCTTTTCTTTGACCTTAAAGTCTTTTTCTTTCTTCTTGGAGAAACTAGGCTTTTTGAAGTCATGGATACCCTTCGGCCTTTTCATCCTTGATGGGCTCTCTGCTTCATCACCTGAGTCATCTGGTCTGCTTATGGCACAGTTTATACGGTAGACTCTCTTGACCAGTTCTAAGTCTTCACAAGCTTTGTCACCTAGTATCAAATCAAATCTTTCAGCCACAACAGAAAACATGAGATGATGCACTTTGTCTTTGACTGTCACTTTGAGTCTGCATACATCTAAGCTGTCTATTTTCTGTCCATTATAGTCCTTCAGTAGTACTGACTTTTTCTGTATTTTGGGCTTTTCTTTCATATTGTTAATGTCACTCATACTGATTAAGTTTGCTTTTGCCCCAGTGTCTAGTTTCAAGGTAACTAATGCTCCATTTACCTGCAGTGGGATCATCCATTTGTCCTCTTTTACTGCATTAACTTTATGTTCAGCATTGTCCATTTCTGAGGGCTGCACATTTTCTGTATCCTTTTTGATATTGTCACATGACACCATTCGTACAAAAAATGTCTCACTTAAATCAGTGTCCTCAATTACATTAACTCATTGCCCTTTCTTAGTTTTTACTTTTGAAAAGCATTGTTTGGCAAAGTGATTCTTTCCATTACACTTTGTGCACATTTTTCCAAACGCTGGGCATTGTCTTAACTGATGTTTGTAACCACAGCGTTTACAATTAAAAATTTCATCCTCCGATTGCTTTTCATTTCTGTTCTGCCCACGTTTCTTCCCCTTGTAGGACACAGCACCGACAGCAGCATTATCACTCATTACAATTGCATCATTATTGATTTCACTGAAAGTCTTCACGTGCTTTCGAGCTAGCTCGCTGGCTTGGCATATTTTCACCGCATTTTCCAAATTTAGTTCGGTTTCTCTCAACAGACGTTCCCTGACTTTTTTATCATGAATACCAAACACAATCTGGTCATGAATCATGGATGCTTTGAGCTCAGAGAAATTACATGTCTGTGCTTTCAGTTTCAGATCAGTTATAAAGCTATCCAAAGTCTCATTTTGTTGCTGTGTCCGAGAACGGAAGATGTATCTTTCATACGTCTCATTCTTTTTGGGAGAGCAATGTGCATCAAATTTTTTTAGCACATCTTCTAATTTTTCTCTGTTCTCCACTGGATTAAATACAAATGTATTAAATACCTCTTTCGCCTGTGGGCCTGCAACCGTAAGCAGCAACGCTATCTTCCTTGCATCTGGCTTCGTACTGAATCCAATGGCTGCAATGTAGAGTTCGAATTGTTGTTTAAAAATCCGCCAATTGTAGTCGACATTTCCCTCGAGATTCAAACGCTCTGGTGGCTTCAAATTCTCCATGTCGCTTTTCACAATTTTCAGCAGATCTACCCCACTCCTGGTACCATGTTATGTTCATTAATAACTAGACATTCTTATTATGAACACAGCTAGCTTCTAGCTAGTCATTTATTCAGTACACGTTCTCTAGATACAGTATCTGTAGAGATGCAGCATGTGTGCTCCTGTGTGCAGGCTGCCATCTTGACTGTTGCCTTGTGGGTAGCCTAGTGCCTCATGGGTAATGTAATCTTAATATATATACAGCTGGGTAGTGTAGTCTTATACATACAGCTCTACACAGCTCTACGGCTCCACCTAGTGTCCACTATAGAATGACATGTTATTGATCATTACAAGTTTGAGTTTGTGTTAAGATAATCGCAGGTTGGCTGAGTTTTGGTCTTCCCTCCTCCCCTCGTTGCGTCCCTCCTCGCCTGGCCTGAATTGTCCATGTCCACCCGATGCAGTGCCTGGGCGAGTTCCAGATGGAGTGGGGAAAAGGCACGGGCAAAGGCCAGGGGGCAAGCGCAGGACGGGGAACGAGCGACAGCCATGAGGGCGAGGGGCGGAAGAGCCGAGCAGAGCAGAGAGAGAGATTGCTACCCGGGGCCTTCAATTATACTCCTTTCGAAAAACCCTTATCTCTACGCCAAATCAGGTTAGTTCTTTGTCTTAATCTTGGCGGGCTATTTTAAATAATGGTAGCAATCCATACTAACTGTTTTTAGATGGCCGCTAATCGCATCTACCGGCCCGATAATTGACTTGTTTTGCCATGAATGTTCCTTGATGGGCCTGTCCAGCCTCGATGGCTTCCTTAATCTGTTGTTGATTATATATGTAAACTGCTTGATGGCCTTAACTATAGGCCTAACTGAATTTAGGTTTGTCTCCAATTCGATCTAATACATAAATCAAAGTCCTGTCTGGTTTCAAAATACAAAGGGGGAAAAATTCGGTTGGTTGCGCCACCCATTAGCACCTAAAGAGTTCGAGAAGTGGGGCACTAACCAACTAGCGCCCGGGCGCAGCAAACCCTGCGCCTCTTCCCAAATTGAGCGGACATTTAGCGCTGGCGCTAAACCGTTGCTCCCGCTCACCGGCGCACGCAGATCATGACATTATTTCAGTGTGCAACGCCGTTGGGGCGCCCCAGACCGGAAATTCAGTGGCGCCCCCCTCCGTTCCACCTGGCGCTAACAAGGACAGGTTACCTTGAATGTTTCCCAGTCGCTGTTGGGTTGGGGGGGCGCTATTTAAAGGGGGTTCTTCCTGGATTATTAGTGGTAGCCATTTTTGGACCACACCTTCTGTGAGAGAGAGAGAGAGTTGCTCAGAGACAAACGGAGAGCCATTTCTGCAGTGAGCCAGTGCTGGCTGAGGAACTTTAGCCTTCTGAATATTACTTTGCAGTTGGTAAGTTTCTCAACCGGCATAACTTTCAGTGCGCACTTACTATGGGGGCAGCATTGGATGGGAACATTGTTCTTCCCAATCATATTGACAGGGCACAGAGACACAGGGATAGAGTGGCAGGCATGGCCAGACGGAGGAGGGCCTACAGATGTCGGCACATGAGACCTTATGCTGCCAGGGTTTTCCGCCAACAGTTTTCGTATATCAACATGTCTGAGGAGCAGTGTTTCTGAAGGCTGTGCTTCAGTAAGGAGGTGGTCACTCAGCTCTGCCACCTGCTTCAGCCAGATCTGCAGCCTCAACTAATGTGCAGGACATCTCTGTCGGTGGCTGTGAAGATCACTGTGGCTCTAAACTTCTATGCCAGTGGCTCCTTTCAGGCCGCTACTGGGGACATTGCCAACATCTCACAGTTTGTGGTGCATTGCTGCATCCGTCAAGTGACTAATGCCCTCTTTAAAAGGAGACAGCAGTACATCTCCTTCCCAATGACCCCGGGCAAGCAGCGAGAGCGCGCAGAGGGCTTCGCAAGGATAGTGGGCTTCCCCATGGTGCAGGGCGCCATTGACTGCACATATGTGGCTTTGCGGGCGCCTCTAGAGAATGCGGAGGATTTCCGCAAACGAAAGGGGTTCCATTCTTTGAATGTGCTGCTGGTCTGTGACCACCGACAGCTGATACTCGCTGTCAATGCCCACTTTCCAGGCAGCATCCATGACGTCTTCATCCTGCGCCAGACTTCTGTGGCAGACCTTTTCGAAGCCCCAGCTCACCCAGGAGGCTGGCTTCTCGGGGACAAGGGCTATCCTCTGTGCCCCTGGCTGATGACCCCACTCCGTTCGCCCAGCACCCCACTGAAAAACGTTACAATGAGAGCCATCAAGCGACCATGAACATCACTGAGCACACATTCAGCGTGCTGAAACAACGGTTCTGCTGTCTGGACCATTACGGAGGAGCCCTTCAGTACTCACCTGAGCGAGTCTCCCACTTCGTGGTTGTGTGTTGCATTCTGCATAACCTGGCAATCCTCAGGACCCAGCCAATGCCACCAGACATTGAAGCACCAGCAGAGGAGGAGGAGGAGGAGGAGGAGGAGGAACAGCACCAAGACGGGAGGGAGGCACAAGCTGCAAGGGCCGTCCGTCAGAGGCTTATAGCAAGTCCCTTCTAGGCCCCTCTGAGGGAATGCTTTCTGCCATTCCAAGAACATGAGTGGAACCGTTCTGCTACCCCTAAGCCGGTCAAGGCAACAATTAGTGCAAAGAACAGACATGGACATTGTTAATAAATAAACTTCTTTATTTAACAAAATGTGTATCCTTCTCGCATGACAAAGCAATGGAAACAAACAGCAAAACAAACAGACTGCCACAGAACTGTCTCTCACCCCCTGGAGACAATGTCCAAAACATAACTGTCTCTCACACCCTGGAGACAATGTCCAAAACATAACTGCCTCTCACACCCTGGAGACAATGTCCAAAACATAACTGCCTCTCACACCCTGGAGACAATGTCCAAAACATAACCAAATTTCAGACCAGCATCCTCGGCCTTGAATGAAAGAAATAACATAATTTAGCAGCACCTCCTACTTTTTGCCCCTCGATGGTGATTTGCTTCCCTTGCGGAATTGCCCCCTTCCCGCCCTGCAGCTCCTCCGTAGCGGGACCCCAGTGGCTGCAGCAAGGCTGGGGGAGGCCTGCTGACTGTCCGAAACTGAGACCGCAGATCCCCTTGAGGTATGGCCTGGAGCAGCTCTGAGCCTGGAAGGCCCGGCTGCTGACTGCTCCAACTCCGCACGGGCGGAAGCAGTCTGTCCTACAGGTGGTGGCAGCTACAATGGAGAAGTGCCAGTGGTGGCATCAAGAATGCTGTCATCCTGAGAGCGGACAGTGTTGTGTATGTACCTTTAAGAGAAGAACTGATTCTATACGGCAGTACCGGCAGTGACCACCCCTGTATATAAAGCCATAGCAGACTTCTGTATTTCAGTCTTAAGTTACCCTCTGTTTAGTAAATACCTGTTATTATTGTTCTCCTGCAGTCCATGTATTATTTATACTCGGACACTACATTGGCGACGGGCAGGTTCGAACTCACCTGCAGTACTGCATCACCTCACGGGGATCTTTTCCCTGAAGAGAAGCTTCTTGGAGGTCGAAGTCAGAATGGCGGGCGTCGACCGTGGGCAACCGCCCAGGGATCCATTGGAGAGTTGCAGGGGAGGCTGTGGAGAGCTGGGCCTGGCTCCCCAGTTGAGGTGTTCCAGCAAGTTGTGCTGGTAGCAGGTAGTGTGCTGACCCTTCCGGACTGCGGTGGGCTCAGGCTTGATTGAGCGGCTCTGCAAAGGGGCCGTGCAGCGTCATCGGGAGAAAGAGAGAGAGAGAGGGTGGAGCGCACAGGGCGCGGTCGGTGCTCAAGAACCGGGCAGCGTAGCGAAAATAAAACAAGGGGAAGGAAAAGTGAGACGCGCCGAAGCCACGGGTCACCACCATTACCCTGCAGAATGCTAGGAGCAGCGTGGCAGCAAGGGGAAGAAGGAAAAGCGCGGGAGGCGCCATTTTATTCCATTGGGGAAGAAGGAAAAGCGTGGGAGGTGCCATTTTAATCCGTTGGTGAAGAATAAAAAGCGCGGGAGGCGCCATTTAAAATCACCCAAGATGCCGAAAAGTGGCAGTATCACTGCTTTCGACAACGAGGTAGAAGACTGGACCACGTATGTGGAAAGAATTGAAGTGTACTGCGAGGCAAATGAGGTGGCCGATGGAAAGAAGGCGTCGGTATTATTAAATTTGATGGGCGCGAGAACATACGTCCTATTGCGGAATTTAATTACCCCAGCTAAACCAATGGAGAAAAGTTTTGAAGAGATTGTTAATATCTTACAGGAACACCTAAACCCAAAACCGCTGCTGATAGCAGAAAGATTCAAGTTCCATAAAAGAAACCAGCACAAAGATGAGAGCAATGCTGACTATCTTACGGAACTACGCAAGTTATCGAAGCACTGCCAGTTCGGAGCAGGACTGGCAGACACCTTACGGGATAAGTTTGTCTGCGGGCTCCAGAGTGAAGGAACCCAGAAACGACTACTTTCGGAAAAGGACCTGACGCTAGAACAGGCTTTCAGCGTGGCAGTATCCTGCGAAGCAGCAGCACGGGGAGCTGCAGAAATACAACAGAAACCACAAGAATACAGCGCTAACGAAATGGCGTATGGAGCAGAAAAGTGCTATTGCTGCGGCAGAACAACCCATGATCAGAAGGACTGCTGGTTTAAGGACAAAGTATGCAGGCAATGTGGGAAAATGGGACACATAGCAAGAGTCTGCAGGTCAGGAAAGAAAACCAACACTACAAGAACTACTAAGGAAAAGTACAAGAAAGTAAAGAAATTGACAGACAGTAGTTCGGAAGATCAGGAGAGTGATAAGGACTCCGGGAGCAGGAGACTAAGTTGTCTAAAGTTACACAAAGTGGTCGCAAAGGAGGATCACCGAACCATTTGGGTCACCCTCATGATAGCAGGGTCCCCAGTAAAGATGGAATTGGACACAGGATCAGCCCTAACTGTCATGAATCGATGAGACTATGAGCAGCTATTCCCACACATACCCTTGAAGGACACATCCATTGTATTGAAGACATACATGGGGCAAAAAGTCAACCCCAGAGGAAAAATAAGGGTGCCAGTTGAATACGACGGCAAGGAAACACAGAAACTGTATCTATATATACTACCAGATGGAGGACCACCATTATTGGGATGTGAATGGGTCCGAAAAATACAATTGGATTGGCATTCCATTCAGGCGCTAACTGTGACTGATAAAAAGGATGATGACGTCACACCTGGATGACTGTCAAAGATTCTAACTGACGCGAAAGAGGTGTTCCAACGAGGACTTGGGACTCTAAAAGGAGTGACGGAAACGATAAAAATCGAAGATAACGCAAACCCAACATTTTTTAAGGCCAGACCGGTACCTTACGCGATCCGCCCAGCCGTTGAAGCAGAGCTGAAGAGTCTGGAGTGTTCGGGTGTGCTGTCCAAGGTGGACTGGAGCGAGTGGGCCACACCCATCGTTCCTGTAATGAAGAAATCAATGAGCAGCACGCCTGGGGAACCGAAGAAGGTTCGCATCTGTGGGGACTTCAAGGTAACTGTGAACCCAGTCCCGCACACAGTACAATATCCACTTCCACGGAAAAAGATATTTTCGCCTCACTATCTGGAGGGAAACGATTTACAAAGATGGATCTGGCCCAAGCGTATCTACAAATGGAGGTGGAAGAAGCATCTAGGAAATACCTCACGATAAACACTCACAAAGGCCTTTACCAGTACAATCGACTGGTATTCTGGGTAGCATCAGCCCCGGCTATTTGGCAGAGGGCGATGGAACAAGTGCTGCAAGGGATCCCGGGGACCCAGTGTTATTTGGACGACATCCTGGTTGCGGGCGAAAATGAGAGTGAACACCTTGCCAACCTGGAGCAGGTGCTCACGAGATTACAGGAATATGGGCTACGAGCCAACCGCCCCAAATGCGAGTTCTTCAGGAGACAAATCTCATATTGTGGCCACATGATTGATGAGGAAGGGTTGCATAATTCGCCGGACAAGATTGAGGCTGTAGTCAAGGCTCCAGCACCGGAAAATGTGTCGCAACTGAGGTCGTTCCTCAGGTTGGTGAACTACTATCATAAGTTCTTGCCGAATTTATCTACATTTCTGCACCCACTGAACACCCTGCTGCAAACTGGAGTAACATGGAAATGGAGTGATGAGTGTAAGCGTGCCTTTCAGAAATGTAAATGCCTAATCACTTCAAAAGAAGCATTGGCCCACTACAATCCAACACTACTGATTCGGTTAGCATGTGATGCGTCTCCCTATGGCATTGGAGCGGTGCTGTCACACAAATTCCTTGACGGTTCAGAGAGGCCAATAGCCTTTGCGTCGCGCTCGTTAACCTCAGCCGAGCGTAACTACGCCCAGAATGACAGGGAGGCCCTCAGCCTGGTGTGGGGGGTGAAGAAGTTCAATCACTATCTGCATGGGCAGAAATTCACCCTACTGACTGATCATCAGCCCCTGGTCTCCATTTTTAACCCAAAGAAGGGCGTTCCGGTGATGACGGCACAACGGCTGCAAAGATGGTCACTTTTTCTAGGGGCACATCAGTACGACATAGAGTACAAGGGGACGAAACAGCATGGAAACGCTGATGGGCTGTCGCGCCTACCGTTGCCTACGGTAGAGGAAGTACCTGCAGTGGACCCTGTTGAGATATTCCATGCGAGCATAGTCGAATGCCTACCTGTTACAAACTCAAGTATAGAGAAGGAAACCCGAAATGACCCGACACTCTCTCGGGTCTATGATTTGACGGTGAAGGGATGGCCAGCATATGGCGACTCACTGTTGCCGGCATTCTCGCCAAGGAGAGATCAACTGTCAGTGTGTCGGGGGACCTTGATGTGTGGATCCCGAGTGCTAATTCCACCCAAGTTGAGAGATAGAGTGCTCAATGAGGGTCATCTGGGAGAGTTAAAAATGAAGAGCCTAGCCAGGGCGTATGTGTGGTGGCCGGGAATCGATAAAGAAATCGAGGATATGACCAAGAGATGCACAGGATGCCAGAAGGTCCAAAACGCTCCACCACAGGCCCCGCTACATCCACGGGAGTGGCCCTCATCTCCATGGCAACGGGTACACATTGATTTTGCTGGTCCATTTATGGACTCAATGTTCCTAATCGCTGTGGACGCCCATTCGAAATGGCCAGAGGTCATCAAAATGTCCTCCACCACCACGGAGAAAACTATTGCAGTCCAATGGACCTTCTTCACCAGAAATGGCTTGCCAGAACAGATTTGCTCCAACAATGGGCCACAGTTTGTGTCAGAGGATTTCCGGAGGTTTCTGAGGAATAATGGGGTGAAGCATTACACATCTGCCCCATATCATCCAGCCACAAATGGATTGGCTGAGAGGTTTGTTCAGACCTTTAAAAAGGCAATAAAGGCAATGCATAATGAAGACATACCACTACAACACAAGGTGGATAATTTCTTGTTTGCTTACCAGAATGCGACACAAGCAGTCACCAACCAAGCTGCAGCCATAATGTTCTTCAACCGAAGGCTAAGATGTCGCCTGGATTTGCTCAAACCAAACATAAGACGAGATGTTGAGGATAAGCAATTCCAGCACATAAATGAGAAGCCAACCAGGAGCTTCAAGATAGGGCAACCAGTCTTGGCCCGCGACTACCGAACAGAAAAATGGCAGCCAGGCACGATATGCACACAGCAGGGACCACTAATGTACACAGTGGACGTTGGAGAGAGCATCGTGAGACGCCATGCTGACCAGATTCTAGAGTCACAGGAACAAGCCAAACCCATACCACAAGCAAGTGCACCTGGTAATCAACCCGAAGTACAGATTGCGTCTACCTCAGAAGCAGTGGTATTGAAAGCTGACGAACCAACCAATGACAATGAGCCAGAATCAACTCTGCCGCAAGAACAGGATACTCGAGAAAGGCGCTATCCAGTCAGGATCAGGAAGCCTCCTCAAAGACTGAACTTATAAATGATTATTTCAGTTGATGTATATAGTACAGAGAAAATTGTAATTGTAATTAGTTATTATTTAGTTGTTAAATGAATGTTATGTACTGTTTATCTAAAAGGGGAGGAATTGTTGTGTATGTACCTTTAAGAGAAGAACTGATTCTATACTGCAGTACTGGCAGTGACCACCCCTGTATATAAAGCCATAGCAGGCTTCTGTATTTCAGTCTTAAGTTACCCTCTGTTTAGTAAATACCTGTTATTATTGTTCTCCTGCAGTCCATGTATTATTTATACTTGGACACTGCAGACAGCAGCTCCCTGGTTGGCCGACACACTGGCACTCTGACGGGGCAGCACCGCAGCATGCGCAGCAATCGGCCGGTGCACAGATTGCTGGCCTGCTGTGGCGCGGCGAGGGCCCCGGGGAATCCTGCCCGATCCAGCGAGGTTTGGCAGCAGTCCGTGCTCGCGTGGCCTCAATCTGCGTCTGCATGAGACCAGCCACTGACTGCGTGGCAGCACTCAGCACTTGCGTGGCAGGTGCCAGTGCTTCACCGAAGTCCTGGAGAATCCTTGCCAGTGCTGCGCCGAAGTTCTGCACAGACTCCTTGCCTGTGCTGCACCGAAGTCCTGGACACTCCTTGCCAGTGTCGCAATGGAGTCGAGCATCCTTGCCACTGCAGCCATGAGCTCAGTGTGCCTCAGCCCAGCCTGGGCGCTCATTTCTGCGAGGGCACGCACCTCTTCTGTGCTCTGTGCAGCAGCACTCGCAGACCAACTCGCCCTCTGGGGAGACGTGCCCCCGAGCTTCCCTACCCCCCTCGCGTTGCTGCTGGCCGCTGGGTCCTGGAGCTGCATTCTCCTCAGACCATTCCCCCCCGCTCCCCTCCAGGGAAGGCATCTCCCCAGTCTGGACATGGGCTGGCTCACCTGAGGATGGTACGGATGGTCCGGCTTCCTCCTCCTCGTTGCCTCCAGATTCACTCGCACTGGCAGCTTGAGGGCCCGCCTCCCGAGCTGGTGATGCAGCATGTGAAAGCAGGGAGGTTCAAGAGTGGCTTTAGCAAAAGGACAGGTTGGCAGCAAGGGATGCATGAGTGCTGCAAAGCTCTGAGTTGGCTCAAGAGTGGGGCGATAGCAAATTTCTCCCCCAAAGTCTCTCTTCACAGAAACCGCAGCCTTGGTTTTGATTTCTCCACAAGCTGCCTTTGTTGCAGAGTCTAAATTTTAAAATCTCACAGGCTTTCTGCCACGAGGCGCAGATGCCATTTTGGGTACCCTTTTTCATTAAAAATGTCCATGCAGGGTCCCTTTTCTTATTAATAACCTTCGGGAAAATGTAGAAATTTTGCAAATCTTACATTCCCCCCTGTGATACTAAAACTTGCTTGAAGTATCATACTTTCAGGGTGAGCAAAATTTTTCTGACCCTCCATAGTCAACCTTCCCCTGTAATTACCTATCCAATGTACCCACGACACATGCACTTCCCATTCCACAGAAATGTAGTGTACATAAGCATACATAGGATAAAATTACAGACTTTACACACATCCAAGCATGGAGGGGGTCCAACACCTCTGCACCACTTGGTACACATATATCTTTATTAACCATGTCGCAAACAAACTACAGAAAAACCTTTATTAAAAATAACAAACACAAAAAACAACAGTCTTTAATCAAAATACAAAGAAAAGGACTCAAACGGCCGTATCTCCCTCCACCTTTACATAATGTTCCTTCCAGATCCTCTGGTTTTGGAATTCTGACCACTGACCTTTTCCCTTACACTGAATACAAACTAAATACAACACTATCCCTAACTGACAAACCACGAGAATGTGGGAAGCCAGTCTGATCCATGAAGGGACCTCTATATTATTGAAAATGTCCCACCAGGGTGGAATCACAATATCCAATATCTTAGTCCCTATCTCTACTGTTTTCTGCTCAAGAGTGTAAAAATGTTTCTGCAAAACTATAACAGCTTTTAGTATTTTGGTAAGGTGTTCAGGGAGAGGGGGAATTTCATAGCCAAAGTGGGCTACGTACTTTTACAAATCCGTAAAATTCTCCTTCACAGTGAGGTGAACAGTGGAGTGTTCAGGAATGGGGACAATTCGCTCCTGGGCCACTTGAACTTATGCCTCGGGTTTAAAACAGAGGCTGCTGTCACTGACCGGACACCAGCTATGCTGTCCATGCTGGTAATGGGATGCGCCAGTGGTGATACAATATGTCCCACCTCCTATATATGCTACCTGCGGGGGAACATGGGCTTGTGCCATTGCCTCCATGGTGCAATTTATAGGCTTCGCGTCAGCAGCTCTGAACGCACACTGCGGTATTGAAAAGGCATTCAAGTGCTGGGGACACAGGATTATGTATGCTCCCCGGCTCCGGCACCCTGAGAGGTCAATACCTGTCATAGCGTGCTCCCACTTTATGACGTAAGGTGGGACCGCTGTGAAACGAATGTGCGCACCCCGTTGAATGACTCCAATGTTCTCAACCCTGTATACTGGTGCGGGTCGGGCTGTCCTACCCATGACCAGCATCCTAACTACTACTCCCATGATTATGTGGTTGGACCACCCACAATCCACGGCGACTGGATAGGCTTCGGAGGCTAGCCGGAGTTGGCACGGGCTCAATGCATTTTCAAAAGGGTGGAGGGCTGCGAGGTGCTTGTTGCTAATCCAGGAGGGGACCAAACCCTGTTTTAAATCCTCCAGATTACTGCGGCCCTCGCCCAGTAACCACGCCCCGTATAACACGCACACCTCATTCTGCGCAGCCTGGTCGAAGCATTTCTGTCCTCCCTTATGAGAGCATTTACTGTCTTTGCGTGCTTTTCCAACTCGGCTATGATCTCCTTTAAATGGACCGTCATGGCCTGGTCCTCATGCAACTCCGAGCCCACTACCCTGTTCTCATCCAGTAATATGTTCTTTAACTGTGTTTTTAAACCATTTATCTGGGTCTGCAGCTCTATGTCATCCAAGCTGTTGATGACAGAGGACCCAGTATTAAACGCAGTAAAAACATCATTCCACACTCCCCCTCTTTGCCTCCCTGCATTACCCAAAAATTCTCGGTGTGTGGTGTAGAGTTCGGTCTTGTCCACGTGGGCAAAATCGAACTCGTAAAACTTTTTGTACATGTCCTTTAATAGGGCCTGATATAGCTGCTCTGTTTCCTTGGGGCACCACTCTGGCAAATGTACCTCGGTGAGATTTAAAATCACGGAGGCTACCACGTAGTGTACCCCCTGATACAGCATCTGATCAGTGGGGACTAGTACCAACCCATTCCCTGGTCCCTTGGTGGTGGTGGGGCAACCTTCCCTGGGTAACCTCGCCGCCTGCGCCGTGGGCCGGGGCTTACGGGGGCGGGTTACCAGCTCAGTGGCATTGACCGGGATCGGGGAGACTGGGACTGCGCATGCCTTCAGGCTGGTATCCCACCTCATCCCACCCCCAGCGTCTTGCCACTGCCGGTGGAAAATAATGGATATGCCTGCGGGGCAGACCTCCTCTGACCCCCACATACAGATATAAATCCCTTGATCCGGTTCCCACCACTTGTCCCAAGACACGCTTAGTCCTCCATGAGTCCCGGTAATCGTCCGATGGGTGTTGTTTCCCAACCGTTCCCACTCGACTTCGGGGTTCCCCATGTCCTTGCTCAACTTCCTGAGCCACCACCACCTATCCAGTGGAATGTGTCCTTTACACGTCAAACATATTCGCTTTCCAACGGTGACACTGACCCTCGTGGTAATGACTCGTACCCTCGGGCACAGGAGGGAGGCCTCCCCGTACATGAATCCGGTTTGGCTGGAGTACTGAGACGAATTGGACCCCAGCCATCCTGGCCACCTTCCCTCGTGGAAGTAGACGGCGGTTTCCTCTGCATCCCGTTCACTGCTCCCATCGATCGCTGTGGGCGCCTTGTCTCCCGAGCACCCGTAGATGTGGGAGTCCTGGACGTCGCCCCTCCTCTCTACAATCATCCCGATCAGGGCGAATAGGATCACGATCCATTCCATCCCGAAAATCATTCTGCAAAAGATACAAAAACATGCAGCCAGGTCCCCAAGAGATTCTCTGGCTTGGTGAAGCATGGTCGGATCCCACGACCTCGACACAAATATACACTCTCTTAGCAGATTACTTACTTAAAACTACCTATCACTTTATTTAACTTAAATCAAAAACACCCAAACTTAAGCTAAATAATTACTCAACAATAACCACAAACTTAAACTAAAACTATATATATCCGCTGCCCGTCTCCGGGCAGCCAGGCTAATCCCTGGTCGGACTGCAGCTCGCCGCCACACCCGGCGTGACTGCACCTTCCTTCACTGTTGGTCCCTCACAGCCCGTGGCTGCTGGCTGAGGGCCTCTGTCCTTGGACCCTTCCCTGACTCGAGGGGTGGCCCTTGGTAATTGGAGGGCGGGTGACCATGGCTTTCTCGGCTGGGGCGTCCGTGGGGACCTTCTGGGGGCCTTGACGGGTGGGGCTTTCTTGGCCGCTGGGCCTTTAACCCGAACCGCTGCTCCCTCAGGCTTGACCCCTCCCGAACCTGGGCTGGGGGTAGGTAACTTTTTGCAACCTGCTGCTGCGAGCTGAGCGTCTCCGCCCCCAGGTCCCATGGCTGGGTCCGGGGCGGGGTTTTCAACCTCAGGTCCCTCCCTCTCTACACCTGGGTTAGGGGCGGTGTTTTCACCCTCAGGTCCGTCCCCGTCGTCTGGATCCCAGAAGAGTGGGGGAGTGTCCCAATCGATGGGCGGCATGGTCCCTCCCTTCAAGCAAGCCACAGCGTCTGCCTGTGCAGTCTGTGAACTCGCTCCTGCTGCAGGTTGAGTATCTTCATCCTCAGACCTTTTTCCAACTGGCTGTTTTCCCCTTTCAGGTGTAAACAGCTTACACTGGTTGATATAACCAACGGCCTGTCTCAGAGTCTATCCTAAAGGTTCGTCCGCTGCCCCTTACGGACCTTCTAGGGACTCCCCATGCTCTTCCCTTACCGGGACGGCCTTACAGACGGGATCTCGGGCCTGGACCTGCTTCAGGTCTCGGGCCAAAGCTACCCCCTGTGTGCCTCCCTTGTCCCGGATTGCGGCTAACGGGCCTGCTCTACAGGGATCCCAGAACTCTCCTTCCCTGGCTCCCTGTTCGGCTACCTCATTGGTCCTTTGGTTACCCTTCCACGTGGTAGGGAGGGATCCCAAAAGTTTTGCCAAAAGTTTGACCATTTCCCCAGCCTGCTCGTTCCCTGCGGCTCCCATGGGGCTAAATGGGGCCTCGTTAGACCTGGGTGGATTGGTCGGGTCTTCCGAATGGACCCCCGTGCTGGAAGCTCCAGTGTCCACCGAATATCTCCCCTGCACCGTCTCCACCCGCATCTTAACACAGGGCCTTTTCCCCTCATCGTTTTCAAGGGGACACAGGTCGACAGGCTGCACTGGTTCTAGTCAGGGCTGTGGGTTGGGTGGGGCTGACGGGGTCAGAGCACCGGTAGCGGCTGCTACTCTCCCCTGGCCAGTCAATATGGACCTCATGGCGTCCAAAAATGACTCGACCTCTGCGGGAGGGAGTCCTGCTCCCGCCTTTTGGGCTGGGGCTGTGGAATGCTTTCCCTTGTTATCTTTCCAAGGGTTTTTGCACTCCTTCCGCCAGTGACCATCCTTCCCACACCCATAACAATTGGCCTTGGCGGTGGGGGGGTTACTCCCTTCCTGGTGCCACTCTTTCCTACCCAGTCCGGGTTTTACCTCATGCACCTTTCCCTTGGGTGGGTGTGCATCGGCTCCCCTACCGTTTTTGTAAGCCAGAGTGAGCTGCCTAATTACCGTGAGTTTCGTGGTCTGGGGATTTTTTGGATCGAACCAGACTTCTGCCTTGGCCCGGACCTGTGGCAAGCTGTTCGCCACCAGGCAGCAGAGCCAATGCGTCAGGGAATCCCCGTTCAGGAACGCCCGGTCCGGCGTCCCCTGGCAGGCCCTACGGTACACCGGCCATAGCCGATCCGAAAAAGCCTGCGGGGTTTCCCCTGAGAGCTGGATCGTTTTCTCCACACGGGAGAAAGGACTTCCCTCATCCATCTCCATGGCCTCCAGAACCACATTTCAAAGCTCCTCGTACCCACTCTGCCCCCTTTTACACTCGTTAGAGAGGGATTGGAGGAGATTACTCTCCAGGGAGAATAGCAGCATTTTGGCCTTCTCAGCGTCATTGCAGTCGTTGACGCTGGCTGTTTGCTCTACTTCCCTGAAGTGGATCGAGGGGTCTCCCTTTTCGGAGAGCCTCGGGAGATGGCTGACCATCGCCCTAAGCTGTTGGGTGTTAAAGGGTAATACGAACTGGTTTTGGAGAGGTCCCTCATTGTCGCCATTGGCGGGTGGGCCGAACTTCCGATGCCGTGCTGGGCACATCGGTCCCGGCTCCGGCCTCTCGGGCGGGGTTTGCTCTACCTTCGCCTCCACCTCTGTCTCCACTTCGGGTTCCACCCCCGGTTCCACCCCCCGTTGCTGCCAAACCTCGCTGAAACTTGACGCTACGGGTGGTGGCCGTGAGGTCTCCTCTCTCTCAGCCAGGTCGTCCCTAGACACTACCGATGACGTTGGAACTGTCCTCCCCTCATTCCCCATAAAATCTGCCTGGCCTGCCTTTGGGCTTATGAAGCATATCATGCCTTTTGCCTTCCGGAGGGCCCAGCTCAGATTTTCTATCCTCTCTTTACAGGGGCTGTGGCCTGCCTCCTCAAACTCCTGTTCACTCACTAGCTTATACGCTGCCTTTACCTCCTGTACTTGCTCTTCCTGTTCCCTGATCTGCCTTGCCAAGCGAGCATTCTTCTCCCGCAACCTGAACTAATTTCCCTTGGCCTCGGTGACTTGGCACAGTAGGTATTCCAACTGGGCCTTGTGTTCTCCCATTAAATGCGCTCTTTCCTGGTTCAAAGCATGCAAAGCTAAAAATAACTTCTCCCCTGCGAGAGCTTTATCCTGGATCTCCAGGGCTGACTCCCTTAACTCGACTGCCTGTGCTGAAACAAGCCTGTCCAAAAGCTGGACCTGCTTTTTAAAGCACATCAGCCAAACTGCCTTCTTTAAGGACTTCTTGTGTTCCTTTCCCTCTGTCCACTTAGCTGCTGCATCTACCGGACACCCAGCCTTTAACAGAGTGGTGATCCACTTCTTAGTGATATTCACCTTGCTAAACACGTAATCAGAAATCCTTTCCTCCATCATGGTTCGTTCATCCGAACCACTGCCTACTGCATCGCAACCTTGTTGCCGGTGTGCTGCCGCGGTCGCCATTTCTGTAGGGGGTGGCCTGTGGGGTGGCGCGTGTGCCCAGTCACTTATGCCCCTGACCGTTTATGAGCGGTTCGAATCGCTCCCACGTCCATGGGTTCTAGACACCGGACTTAGGTACAAGGCGGCGGTACAGAGAAGACTCAGGTAGACAGGTGGTTGGATGTAAACAAAAACCAAGATTTTATTGAAGAGGAAAATTGATACAATCTCATGGAAAATTACTAGTGTACCCTTCTACAGGCAAAATACAAAAGAATAACTATACTTATACAGGGAATGGGGAACACACGGCACATCGAGGGAAAACAATTATCTTAACAATCCCCTTATCCTTGCCCCACCCCCTATACCTAACTAGATCAAGCTATGAGGGGTCAGAACTTCATGCTCACCAATCAAAAGGGGTCTGCTGGACTCAAAACAATGGTTGGGTTCGGAGTTCGCTCTTGGTGCTCTCTGGAGCCTGCCGTCATCACGTGGTCTCCGAGTGCTGCAAGGGTGTTGTCCAGGTTCGAGTACCCCAAAGTTAAAGTCTCTGTTTGGGTACTTTACCTTGCAGGGATGATTTTTCTTCTTCAGCCGACAGTTTGAGTTTGTGTGAAGATAGTCGCAGGTTGGCTGAGGCTGAGGGCCCGATGATTCGAAGCCTCCCCCCAGTTCGTCACCTCAGTTCGTCTCCTCAGTTAGTCTTCCTCAGTTGGTCTTCCCTCCTCCCCTCATTGCGTCCCACCTCGCCTGGCCTGAATTGTCCGTGTCCGCCTGATGCAGTGCCTGGGCGAGTTCCAGATGGAGTGGGGAAAAGGAACGGGCAAAGGCCAGGGTGTAAGCGCAGGACGGGGAAAGAGCGACAGCCATGAGGGCAAGGGGCGGAAGAGCCGAGCAGAGCAGAGAGAGAGATTGCTACCCAGGGCCTTCAATTATACTCCTTTCGAAAAACCCTTATCTGCGCGCCAAATCAGGTTAGTTCTTTGTCTTAATCTTGGCGGGCTATTTTAAATAATGGTAGCAATCCATACTAACTGTTTTTAGATGGCCGCTAATCGCATCTACCGGCCCGATAATTGACTTGTTTTGTCATGAATCTTCCTTGATGGGCTTGTCCAGCCTCGATGGCTTCTTTAATCTGTTGTCAATTATATATGTAAACTGCTTGATGGCCTTAACTATAGGCCTAACTGAATTTAGTTTTGTCTCCAATTCGATCTAATTTTTGGGTTTGCATGTTCTTCAACCTTGATGTTTGCCGTAATTCCCTTCAGTGTTCCCAGTCCCTGTTGGAACACCTCCTTAGCATCGTCCAATATTTTGGACAGTCGTTTAGGCTTGACGTCGTCCTCTTTACAGGCATCTACAGTCAGTGCTTGTATGGAATGCCAGTCCACATTTATTCTCCGGATCCATTCCCATCCCAGTAATGGCGGACCTCCATCAGGTAACACATACAAGTCCATTTTCTGACTTTCTTTACCATTGTAGACCACATTTACTTTTATCTTTCCTTTGGGGTATACTATTTGCCCCGTGTATGTTTTCAATACAATCTCCGTATCCCTCAGGGGAATGTGCGAGAATAACCTTTTGTAATCTTGCTTATTCATGACCGTTAATGCCGATCCAGTGTCCAATTCCATCTTCACTTGGACTCCGAGGGAGGGAGGAGAAGGGGTGGGGTTTAAATGCTCTTGCAGGATAGTAACAATATCCGTGAAACTCTTTCCTACCGGTTTATCTGGTGTTACAAGGTTCCTTAATAACCTGTACGTCTTCGCACCCATCGAGTTTAATAGGGTTAGAGCTTTCTTATCCTCCGGTACCTCATTCGTTGTACAGTAAACTGTAGACTGTCACCTTATGCGATACGACCTGCTGTGGAAGCAGAGCTGGAAGGGCTAGAACGTTCAGGAGTACTGTCCAAGGTGGACTGGAGCGAATGGGCCACACCCTTTGTTCCTGTCATGAAGCGTTCGTTGAGCAACAAGCCGGGGGAACCTGGGACGGTTCGCATCTGTGGCGATTTCAAGATCACTGTTGATCCGGTTCTTCACACGGTGCAATATCCGCTTCCGTGGATTGAAGATATCTTCGCTTCGCTGTCTGGTGGGAAACACTTCACCAAGATAGACCTGGCGCAGGCATACCTGCAGATGGAAGTTGATGAAGCGTCACGCCAGTATCTCACGATCAACACACATAAGGGCTTATATCGGTATAATAGACTGATTTTTGGAGTGGCATCGCCTCCAGTGATTTGGCAAAGGGCCATGGAGCAGGTATTGCAGGGAATTCCAGGCACACAATGCTACCTGGACGACATCCTGATTACAGGAGATGATGATAAGGATCACCTCGTGAATTTGGAGCAGGTGCTCACCAGATTCAAAGAATATGGGCTCAGAGTTAATTGCCAGAAATGTGAGTTCTTTCAAAAGCGAATCTCGTACTGCGGCCACGTCATTGACCAGGAGGGGCTCCATAAGTCACCTGACAAGATCGAAGCTGTTGTTAAAACTTCTGCTCTGGAAAATGTATCCCAGTTGAGGTCGTTCCTTGGGTTGGTTAACTATTACCACAAGTTTCTTCCAAATTTATCCACAGTGTTACACCCGCTGAACACTCTTTTGCAAATGGGAATACCATGGAAGTGGAGCGATGATTGTAAGCGGGCTTTTCAAAAGAGCAAGGCACTGATCACCTCTAAGGAAGTGTTGGCTCACTTTAACCAACGCTGCCTATTCGCTTAGCTTGTGATGCTTCTCCATATGGTATCGGTGCAGTGCTCTCACATAAGTTTCCAAATGGCTCGGAAAGGCCAGTCGCGTTCGAATCCAGATCATTGGCCTCCGCAGAGCGCACATATGCTCAGATAGATAGGGAGGCTCTCAGCCTTGTGTGGGGAGTTAAGAAATTTAACCATTACCTGCAAGGCCAAAAGTTTACGCTGCTGACGGATCACCAGCTGTTGGTTTCCATTTTCAACCCTAAGAAGGGTGTTCCGGTAATGACGGCGCAGAGGCTTCAGAGATGGTCCCTTTTCCTAGGGGCACATCAATATGATGTCGAATTCAAAGGTACAAAGCAACATGGTAATGCTGATGGGCTGTCGCGCCTGCCACTACCTACAGCGGAAGAGGCACCGGCAGTTGACCCTGTCGAGATATTTCACTCGACCATCATCGAATGCTTACCAGTCACCAATGCGGGTATTGAGAGAGAGACCTGGAACGACCCGACACTGTCTCGGGTCTACGACTTGACAGTGAAGGGATGGCCAGCACATGGCGACCCACTGTTACCAGCATTCTCAGCCAGACGAGAACAGCTGTCCGTATGTCAAGGAACATTGATGTATGGAACAAGGGTGATTATTCCTCCTAAATTAAGGGAGAGAGTTCTGAAGGAATTGCATGAAGGTCATCTGGGGGGAGTCAAGATGAAAAGCCTTGCAAGGGCTTATGTGTGGTGGCCAGGTATCGACAAACAAATAGAGGATCTGACTAAAAGCTGCTCAGGGTGCCAAAAAGTTCAAAATGCACCTCCAATTGCACCGCTGCATCCGTGGGAATGGCCTTCAACCCCATGGCAACGTGTGCATATCGACTTTGCAGGTCCATTCATGGATTCCATGTTTTTGATAGCAGTAGACGCACATTCTAAATGGCCAGAAGTGATTAAGATGTCGACCACTACCTCGGAGAAGACGATCACAGTTCTAAGAACCATATTTGCAAGGAATGGGTTGCCAGAACAAATATGTTCAGACAACGGACCACAGTTCGTGTCAGAAGAATTCCAGAAATTCATGAAAAAGAATGGGGTGAAACACTATACATCTGCCCCATATCATCCGGCTACAAATGGGTTGGCCGAGAGATTTGTACAAACGTTCAAAAAGGCGATAAAGGCCATGAGCGAAGACCATATTCCACTACAACACAAGGTGGACAATTTCCTGATAGCATATCGAAACGCCACGCATGCAGTGACAAATCAAAGCCCTGCCATAATGTTCTATAACAGGAGGTTGCGGTCCCAGTTGGATTTGCTAAAACCCAATGTGTGAAGGGAAGTCGAAAACAAGCAATTCCAGCACGTAAATAACAAGGCCACTCGGAGTTTCGAATTAGGACAACCAGTGTTGGCCAGGGACTATAGGGATGATAAATGGCAATCCGGAACAATTCGTGCCCGACAAGGACCCTTGATGTACACGGTAGACGTTGGAGAGAACGTAATACGACGTCATGCTGACCAACTTGTGGAATCGCGAACAAGGGTCGACCCCATGTCTACGGCAGAGACACCAGTTGAAGAAGTTATTGAGCCTGTAGCATCTACCTCAGACTCGAACGTACATGATGATGTTCAATCCATAGGAGATCAAATGGATGAGTCACCCCAGCAACAAGAACCAGAGACCCCTGAAAGGCGTTATCCGGCCCGGATCAGGAGGCCTCCTCAGAGACTGAATCTTTGAACAGTTTTGTGTGAAAATTGTATATATGTTATCCATGTAATGTTTAAATTGGGGTGTACACTGTTAAGCTAAAAGGGGAGGAATTGTAGTGTATGTAACCTGTACCACCTTAAGAGGATACCTTAAGGTGATGGACTACTTTTTGTTGGCTCCTGTACATTGTAGTACCGGTGGTGACCACACCGGTATATAAACCCTGCGGAGCAAAGTGTATCCCAGTTCAGCCCTGACCCTCAGTTACTAAAGACCTGTTTAATTACTTCTGTAGTCTGTGTCCAGTTATTCAGCATAACTACATTTGAAAACAAAGACTCAACATTGTGGATGTTGGGTAAGGGCCAAATTGGGCTTTGTTGTGATGTTGGTGGGGTAAAATCGCTCGCCAACATTCACATTCACAGCTTCACACATGAAGAATGGCCACTTGGCTAAAGTTCTGGTGATGCCTGAATCCTGTGGAATTTTACTTCAGTATAAGTCAGTGTCTTCAGGAGAAGAGGAGAAAAATGATAAGATTTTTAAAAAAACAAATCAAAAGTTATATTGCAACATTGGGGAAGTGATCTCAGTGCGTGGACACAGCAGCTGGAGAATGGATTGCTGCTCAAGTGATGGACAGGTGGAGTAAATATGATTGATTATGTGCACATGTGCCTCCATCCCTGAGGCACAAGACAGATGTTGGGAGGACAATATCAATACCGGAGGGGTCCCATATAGTTCTTGGAAGTTTTCCTAGAACTTGGCTAATGTTATGTTCTCTCAGTGCCTGCACATAGTAGAGACTATTCAAGCTGGATTTTGTCATGTTGATTTTACTGATGTATCACTTGTTGTTTATCTCTCTCTCTCTCCCTGTATCCACTGGAGTATGCTTTTGGCTTTCCCTGCAAAGTTACCCTTGTGTATTGTTGAAAATCAATAAAAATGTTAAAAACAAATCCAATAAATAATATCAGTGTTTCGATTAAATGATATGATTGATCCTGTTGGCTGTCACCACAGTACTGTAAAAATCTACCTTAGTGCTTTCCTAGAACAACTTTTATTTGGTAATGGGAATAATAAGCATTCTGGAATGTGTAATTATACTGGAACAGGGACCTTGAACCGATACAAGCATTCAACACTTAGCTAGGCCTTGTGCTTTAATCAACTTTCAGCTTCACTTCCCAACAGAGAGCATTCAAATCGTATGTGATTGTTTCTTAAGGTTACCATGCGCTGTCACAGTTTTGTAATTTAATAGTGCATATATATTGTAATCTAATGCAAAGGTGTATGCACTTGAAAGACATTATTTGGGTGTGAGTCTGGTAAACTAGCTATTGTGTAAAAGACTAGTCTTTTCAAAGTCATCCTAAGAACTTCTTTATATAAAAGGAACGTCTGCATAGCTTTGTTAAAAGGAGGTATTGTGAAAATAACTAGTTCTTGCATTTCATCGACACGAGTAGACACGAGTATTGTTATGCTGTGGGTGGCAGAGTCAGACATGGTTTTGCACTGTCGCTAAATATTTTTTTCTGCATGCTGCTGTTGATCTTGATAACATATCTCATGGTTGGCCTTTAACAATAGTTAAAGATTAAAGCGAATTGCCTTTCAATAGACATCACACCTGTGAGAAAAGGCTTGAGACCACACAAATACATCTAATTGTACATCCAGTGGTTATCAGGACTTTTTGTCCTAATATGTATTGGAAAAGATGTCTATTTTCTTAGTCTGCCCTGATTGCATTTTAAAATAAACAACTCTTCTATATAATCATTTCCAAATCAGCCTATTTGACTTGCACTGTTAGACGTACAGCTGTTGATTGTATGCCCAGTATAATTGTGTACTTTTCAATTGCCCAAATCCCTCCTCCATTAATTTCTATGATATAAACTATCTAATAAAATGCTAGATTGCTTTAGTGTTTAATTTTATATATTCTATACACACAACAAATGCTTTTGCAATAGGTTAATTGGCTTTATTTTTTCCTTACAAGTGCTAATCTAGTCATTATTCTTTTCAGTCTAACACCTCATTATTCACTCATTGTACTGTACATTATTCACTCATTCAGTGGAGCCAGTGTAATTGTCCCCACTGATGTAAAATGTGCCTTTATTGTTAATAAAATAAAACAGGTAATTATATCATCCCCTACTGTGCAACGGTAGATCAACACATGAGCCTAGCACTGGTAGTGAAAGAGAAACTCTTTAACTATCAACTCCCTCACTAGAACTCTCCTTCCTGAGACCTTACCTTGTGGGGTAGAGTCTGCACACTGCAGGTTAAAGGTCTTCATTGCCAGCCAGTCACCCTGGCCAATGATGTCGGTGGTGGCATCGGGGACAGGGACACCTGATGTCAAGTGCTTCAATTTCCATGGCTCAGTAGACTGGCACATTACTGGAGGTTAGTACACTGAGTGAAATGAGGCACCTGAGCCCAAACCAGGGGTGGAGGTGGGCGGCAATGAAAGTAGCCTAGTTTTTAAAAATTGTTCATGTTCCACCAATGGTGGATAACCCATCCTCCCAATGGTGGGCAGGTGCCAGATTTTGAGGAGGCAAGAAGCAGAGATGTGCCTGTAGTGCTGCGGGCACCCGCGGGCCCCATGTGAATTAGATGCTCTCCCCCTCATCCCACAAACTGGTGGAGTCAGCGCTGGAGGGCACCGGTAGGCACAATCCTGGTGTAACCACCAGGATTGGGGATCCACAGATTGATTGAGGTGTTGGTGGCTACCACTACCTCAGTAGATGGCTTGAGGGTCAACCCTAACATAACACTTTCAGTGGGCTTCCAAGAGTTAATTGGCACTATTCACACCAACCAATAGCAAATCTGAGTCCGTGTTCAGCACTAGTAGGCTGCAAGGACTGGTAACAGATGTTATTGTCCCTTACAACCGAGAGCCTACTTTCCTAAAGCCACCTTCAATGTCAGCACATGAGGGAGCTTCAGACTATTTGCTCACGAGGAGGGCAACCATCGACATGGACTGTTTGGGTCAAATGGCTTATTTCTGTGTTGTAACCATGTGGTATTTCAATGTATTCAAGACCTAGGCCCCAATATTTACGGGGAGGCGAGGAGAGAGTTGGGGCGCGTGCTTGCGGCCAGGGAACCCGGAAATGCTAAATTTAACAGCAAGACTTTATTAGCACATTTTTACTCCGTTACCTGCTTAGCAGCCATTCAGATTGACAGGCTGGTTGGCTGCCGGGCGGGGAAGTCTACGGTACAAAGCCACAGCTTTGTCCCCGCTGGGGATGGGCCCTGGAAATCGCAGAAGATTGGGTTATAGTGGCGGGAGCACAGAGTACGACAGCGAGGAGGGAGGGAGGGTGAGATTGTGGGAAGAGAGTGATCATGGCGGGGGTAGGTGGGAGGGTGGTAGCCGGTCGCAGGGGGCGTTGCCAGTCATGGCGAAGGAGGCAGATTGTGGCAAATGATTTGCTTAAGGAGCCTGATGAAGCACTTCTGCTCCTCCTGGCCCACAAGCAGTGATATAAAAAGCCCTTACCTGCTGGATCTGGCAACTCCTTCCTCCCTTTAGCTGCTGGGTTTCCCAAGACCCCTCATAATCCACAACCACATCCTGAATGAGTCTATTGACAACCTGTGCTTGACCAAAATTTAGTTCACTGATTGTGACTCAAACCCCTTATCAAGGCCGCTTTGCTTGGCTGCATGCTTCACACGTCCCCTGCGGTAACCTTTATCACAAGGTCTGATCTTTACCAGCGCCCTTATTCCTCTAGCACCTTCACTTGTGTGCACCCCACCCTCTTCCAACCATTGGAAAATTCCTGGCAATTTTCTTGTCAAAATGTTCTCCCTCCTCACCTAACTTAGCTTTTGCACCGTGACCCTTCCCATCCTTGATGATTTCAACTTTCATATAAATTCTCTTTGCACCCCCACCCCCTCCCCAATCCTTTGTACTCTTGCCTCAATCAATGTTACCATGTACATCAATTCCTCTACCTACATCCATGGCCTCTCTAGTCCTTGACATCTTACAATAGCGCGCCACCTCTAAGGTATCTATGAGGTCATCTTTGATCACTTTCTTATTTCCCTCAACATCAGTAGCTCCCTGCCCACCTCCAATCCAATTACCATAACCTGCTCCTGGAGGAAACTGCTCCAACTTCCTCTCAAACTCCCAACTTTCTATCCTCTGGTCTACCATCTGCCACAACATCATTGCTGTTGTTGACATGCTCAATAGTTAATATTCCTCTGCCTTTGATGACTTCATCCTTACCAGATCCCTCACAGACTCCCATCTCCATCTTTCCATGCCTGGTACATAACTGCTCTGATCATTCAACGCCAGATCTGGCTGGATCATTTTAAGAGAGAGCTTGTTGCTCTCTAATCCTTAGAAAAAACCTTTGACTATTCCAGGGTTATTCTGGAGGGTAAGGATCATTCAACATTCTTGCTCTCAATGACAAGATACCTTCTCCAACACCTGTTCTCTCCTCCCCTACATCTTAACTTTTAATGTCAAGTATGAGGAGTTCGTGAATTTTGTCAACTCAAATACTGAAACTAACTCATCACCCTTCTCTTTCTCCCAGCTCCCCTTGGATCCCTCAAACGCCTGCCACATATCACTTGGTACATTCCCTCATCTTCCACTACCCCAGCGCTAAACAAACTTCTGTCGGACTCCCACAGCTACCTAGATTACAATTCCTCCCAACCCCCTTCCTGTAAGGACACTATTCCATTCTCCCAGTTTCTCAGTGTCCATACTAGTGCGTCCGACATGTCTTCCTTTTTCCTCAACCGAAGATTCCCCTCTACCGTGATTGACATGTCCCTTGACCGTGTCCGTTCTATTTCCCGCACTTCTGCTCACACCCCTTCCCCTCCCTCCCTCTGTCATTTCCGTCACCTCCAGCGTGATCCCACCACCAAACCCATCTTCCCCTCACCTCCTCTTTCAGCATTCCGAATGGACCGCTCCCTCCGCGACAGCCTGGTCCACTCCTCTATCGCCCCCATCACTACTTCCACTTTGCCTGGCACCTTCACATGCAAGCGCAGGAGATGCAATGCCTGCCCTTTTACCTCCTCCCTTCCCACTGTCAAGGCCTCAAACATTCCTTCCAGGTGAAACAGCAGTTTACCTGTACTTCTTGCAATTTAGTATACTGTAATTGCTGCTCACAATGCGGTCTCCTCTACATTGGGGAGACCAAATGCAGTTTGGGTGACCACTTTGTGGAACGCCTCCGTTCAGTCCGTAAGGGCGAGCCCGAGCTTCACTTTAATTCTCCGCTCCACTCCCACTCTGACCTTTCTGTCCTCGGCCTCTTGCACTGTTCCGATGAAGCTCAACGTAAGCGCGAGGAACAGCACCTTATCTTTTGATTCTTCTTCCTCTTCTTCTTAGGCAGTCCCTCGGAACCGAGGATGACTTGCTTCCACATTAAAAATGAACTCTCAGGTGACTGATGAGTCCGATGCGGGACCTATGGGCTGGAGTTTGATACTGGAGACGTGTAGGAGGCAGGACTACAACGTTTGGGGTTGTAGTCTGGCCTCCATCGAGTTGTGGCCAACCCACGTGATTTTCACTTGATTGGCCTTGTTGAGCCCGCCCAGTGATTTTAACCCCCCACACGCCTCCAATCCTGCCTCAACGGCCCAATGAAAATCAAGCCCATAGTTTCTGTCACAGGTGGATGGGTGGGTGGGGTGCTTGGGTTGATGTGCACTCCTTGCGCTGCCTGCGCTTGGCTTCCGCTTGCTCCCGACGAAGAGACTCGAGGTGTTCGGCGCCTTCCCGGATGCTTCTCCTCCACTTTGTGCGGTCTTGGGCCAGGGATTCCCAGGTGTCAGTGGGGATGTTGCACTTTTTCAACAAGGCTTTGAGGGTGTCCTTGAAGCGTTTCCTCTGCCCACCTGGGGCTATCTTGCCCTGTTGGAGTCCGAGTAGAGCACTTGTTTTGGGAGTCTCTTGCAGACGATGTGACCCATCCATCAGAGCTGCTCGAGCGTGGTCAAAGCTTCGATGCTGGGGATGTTGGCCGGAGCGAGAACACTGAAGTTGGTGCGCCTATCCTGCCAATGGATTTGCAGGATCTTGCGGAGGCAGTGTTGGTGGTACCTCTCCAGTGCTTTGAGGTGCCTGCTGTACATGGTCCATGCCTCTGAGGCGTATAGCAGGGCGGGTATCACTGCTGCTCTGTAGACCATGAGCTTAGTGCCGGGTTTGAGGCCCTGGTCTTCAAACACTCTCTTCCTCAGGCGACCGAAGGCTGTACTGGCACACTGAAGGAGGTGTTGGACTTCATCATCAACGTCTGCCCTTGTTGATTAGGCATTTTACAGCCTTCTGAACTCAACATCGAGTTCAACAATTTCAGACCATAACCTCTGCCCCAATCAGTTTTTTTCTCTCTCTCGCTTGGCAGCTGTCGATCAATCTGCCATTGCAATTTACATTTCATCTAGAGTAATCTTTTGTTCCTTAACTTGTCCCATTACCATCTCCTTTTGCCTTGCGCCATTATCCCTTTTGTCTCTTAATCTCTACTGCCTTCCCGCCTATCACAGACATTCCCTTTTGTTCTTTCCTTCCCTCCCCCCTTTCCCTGCCCCTACACTTGCTTAAAAACCTGTTACATCTCCAACTTTTTCCAGTTCTGACGAAGGGTCTTCGACCTGAAACGTTAACTCTGTTTCTCTCTCTACAGATGCTGCCTGACCTGCTGAGTATTTCCAGCATTTTATGTTTTTATCTCAAAAAGCTTACCTTTGACCTGTCAAATCTCTTCAATGACTGCCCTATCTCTAACATCCCTTTATTTTCTAAGGCCCCTGAACTTGTAATCACCAGCAAGCTCTACGCTCACCTCTTCCATAATTTCATGTTCAAATCCCTTCAGTTCCAGTTCCAGTTTCCAATGGGACCATTCTCGTCAAAGGCACTAATGACTTACTTTGTGACTATTACAAAAGGGCACTATCCTTGTCCTGTTTGATCTCTTCATTGTGTCAACACAATTTATCACTCAAGTTCTCCAACCTTCTCCTCATTGGCCTTCCAAGTTCCAATCTACATAAACTGACGTCGCCCACATCTTGTTCTACACTAAGTCTTGCTCCCCTATTACTCTTGTCTGCACCCTTGGTTTCCCCTTCCCGAAGCATTGAATTGAAAATAGTTGCTCTCCTTAACCTATCTACAGCCTGCCCTCCCTACCTCTGCTATCTCCTCTCAGGCCTGCTCTCTACTCTTCCCACTGTTCGACCTTCAGCTATCCAGGAATAGTGAAATATTGGAATTCTCTCTCTAAACCCCTCCACCCTTCTCATCTAATAAGTCTTCTCAAATCTTACCTTTTTGATATCTCTTTTAACTTTTCTTCCAACACTGCTTAGCATCCTTATTTACCTCTGTGGAGTGCTTTTGGATGTTTTATAATGTTAAAGGTGTAATATAAATGCAAGTAGTTGTTATTGAGAAACTATAGTCCAAAATTTCCTGAGAGCTGCTCTGGCTCCACTGCTGTTATTGCGCCGGAGGTGTGCCAGAAACCCCTTTAAAACATGTAAACAGGGTTTCTGCCGCACTTTTGGTGAACTTATGGCAGTGGAGCAGACAGCTCTGAGGAAACCAGGATTATGAAAAATGAATCATAAATTTAAAGTGGCACCACCTTGTAAAAATATATGACAACTCTTTGATTTGGTTGAGGAGGGAGAAGAGACTTCCGCAATTATCATTTTAGTGATAATGTGCGCAAGAGACGCTGTAATATGGTGATTTAGGTTGACACATCATGTGTTTGCAAACAAATGAGAAAAAGGTTGCCAGGGGAGATGGTGACCTTTAAAGCAGAGTGAAAGGAAGAATTTGCATTTATATTGCGACTCATCATGGCCTTTCAGAACATCACACATAATGAATTAACATTGTTACCTGGGTAAACATAGCAGCCATTTTGCACACAGCAAAGTTCCACAAACAGTAAGGAAATAAATAAACAATTGACCGGTTTTTTTAATTGATGTTGGTTGAGAAATGAATGTTGGTCGGAACAGCCTAGAAATTCTGACACACCCACATTTGGGGGCACGATGGGATGGGGGCGGAAAGGGGGGCCATGGGTGGAAAAGGGGACCGTGGGTGGGGGGGTGCAGGAATCAATCCCAGTGCCTGAATGATGAGGCCTGAGGTGCACCAGATATTGGGCCTTGGGCTTCATTTCTATGGAGCTGGTGAGCTGCTGAGAGCAACAGATACCTCGCTGGTGAAATGCAATAGAAGATCGCGATGCTGTTGGGTTTGCAGCAGCCCTCAGGTAAGTAAGGAAGGGGGGGGGCGGCCAGGTTGGGTCATAGCAGTCTTCGGGGGTGGTGATTTGGGGGGAGGGCTTGGCGAGGGGTGGGGGTGATTGGGCGGAGGCCAGCAGCGGCCCGCGTATGTGGGGTCGGGTAGTGCTCCATATTCAGATAAGTATAATTTTTAAAATTAACTTGTTGGTTGCGGCCTAACAGACAGTTCCTTTAAGGATCACAGGTTATGCTGGCGCTGGCTATACCAGGGCACACCAAGCTTGCAGTGGGGCCTCAAACAGGCGTTAGGCCCCTTATTTGCATATGCAAAAGGACTAACTCTGATGATACAAAGCTGAGTGGGAATGTAAGTTGTGAGGAGGATCCAAGGAGGCTTCAAGAGGATATAGACAGGCTAAGTGTGTGGGCAAGAACATGGCAAATTAAATATAATGTGGAGAAATGTGAAGTTATCCACTTTGGTAGGAAAAATAGAAAAGCAGAGTATATTTTAAATGGTGAGAGATTGGGAAATGTTGGTGTTCAGAGGGACCTGGGTGTCCTTGTACACGAATCACTGAAAGTTAACATGCAGGTACAGTAAGCAATTAGGAAAGCAAATGGTATGTTGGCCTTTATTACAAGAGGATTTGAGTATAAGAGTAAAGATGTCTTACTGCAATTATATAGGGCCCTGGTAAGATCACACCTCGAGTATTGTGTACATTTTTGGTCTCCTTACCCAAGGAAAGAGATACTTACCATAGAGGGAGTGCAATGAAGGTTCACCAGACTGGTTCCTGGGATGGGGGGATTGTCCTATGAGGTGAGATTGAGTAGACTAGGCCTATATTCTCTAGAGTGTAGAAGAATGAGAGGTGATCTCATTGAAACATACAAAATTTTTACATGGCTTGACAGGGTAGATGCAGGGAGGATGTTTCCCCTGGCTGGGGAGTCTAGAACTGAGGGTCACAGTCTCAGAATAAGGGGTCGACCATTTGGACTGAGATGAGGAGAAATTTCCTCACTCAGAGGGTAGTGAATCTTTGGAATTCTCTACCCCAGAGGGCTGTGGAGGCTCAGTCGTTGATTATATTCAAGACAGAGATCGATAGATTTTTGAATATTAAGGGAATCAAGGGATATGGGAATAGTGCAGGAAAATGGAGTTGAGGTATGACTCTATGAGCTTATTGAATGGCGGAGGAGGCTCGAAGGGCCAAATGGCCTACTCCTGCTCCTATCTCTTATATTCTTATCCTGTCATTTGCATACATGCACCATTTTGGTGCGGGCACATCAGCCAGTCGCCAGTTTTACCAGAATTTAGCGAACATTTTAGTACTCTGGTGTACCAGACATATATTCCAAATTCCAATCTCCTACACCAGAACGAAATAGCCTACTCCTACTCTTATTTCTTATGTTCTTATGTTTACTCCTGTTTCAGACTTGGGAACTGCATGCCGATTTTTTGCCTTTACCAATATGGCGGGTGGTGCACTTCTAGCTCGTAATGACGTGCACCTCCTGCTCGCCATCATTAAGGCTTAGGAGGCCATTTAGTGCCTGAATTTTGAAGCCAGCATCTTCTACACCTCCTATTAATATAGTTCTTTAATATCTACCTGGCCAGCAGACTTAGTAATGCAATGGTTGGTGAACTAACCCTGGTTCAACATCTCATCCAAAGAGCAGCCCCTCCACCAATGCAGCAATCCTTCAGGATTGCATTTGTAAGGGGGTGGCCTGTGTGGTGGTGTTTGGCGCGTACGTACGCCAGTCAGTTATGCCCCTGACTGTTTTGTGAGCGGTTCGAATCACTCCCACGCCCCTGGGTTCTAGACACCAGACTTAGGTACAAAGCGACGGTACAGAGAAGACTCGAGTAGACAGGTGGTTGGATGTAAACAAAAACCAAGATTTTATTGAAGAGGAAAAACTTGATAAAATCTTATGGGAAAAATTACTAGCGTACACTTCTACAGGCAAAAATACAAATGTAAAAGAATAATAATAACTAAACTTATGCAGGGAATGGGGAACACACGGCACATCGAGGGAAAACAACTACCTTAACAATCCCCTTATCCTTATCCCACCCCCTATACCTAACTAGATTAAGCTATGAGGGGTCAGAACTTCATGCTCACCAATCAAAAGGTTTGTTAGACTCAAAACAACGGTTGGGTTCGGGGTTCGCTCTTGGTGCTCTCCGGAGCCTGCCATTGTCACGTGGCCTCCAGGCGTTGCAAGGACGTTGTCCAAGTTCAAATACCCCAAAGTTAAAGTCTCTGTTTGGGTACTTTACCTTGCAGTTATGATTCTTCGTCGACAGCCGCCAGATTGAGTTGCTGTGCAGTTATTCGAAGATTGGCCGAGGCTGAAGGCCCGATAATTCGAAACCTCCCCTCAGTTCATCTTCTCAGTTGGTCTTCTTCAGGTGGCCTTCCCTCTGGTGTTCTTCCCTCCTCCGCTTGTCGCATCCCGCCTCGCCTGGCCTGAATTGTCCGTGTCCGCCCGACCCGGTGCCGGGGTTAGTTCCAGATGGTGTGGGAAAAGGGCACGGGCAAAGGCCAAGGGGTAAGCGCGGGAAGGGGGAAGAGCAGCAGCCACGAGGGCGAGGGGCCGAAGAGCAGCACCAGCCCACCAACCAACACCGAACACGAACACCCAACTGAAAACTTGAACTTCACTGAACTTCTTGCTACCCGAGTGGGCCTTCAATTATACCTTCATCGAAAACCCTTATCTGCGCACCAAATCAGGTTAGTTCTTTGTTTTAATCTGTGCGGGCTATTTTAAATAATGTTAGCAATCCATATTAACTGGTTTAGGATGGCTGGTAATCGCACCTACCGGCCTGATAATTGACTTGTATTGTCCTGAAAGTTCCTTGATGGGCCTGTCCAGTCTCGATGGCTCTGTTAATCTGTTTCCGATAATATATGTAGGCTGCTTGATGGCCTTAACTATAGGCCTAAACTGAATTTGGTACAAAGCGACGGTACAGAGAAGACTCGAGTAGACAGTTCAGTCTAATGCATAATTCAGAGCCCTGTCTGGTTCCAAAATACAAAGTCTCTCTTCACAGAAGCCTGCAGCTTGGTTTCAATTTCTCCAAGCTGTCTGCTTTGCAGAGTCCATTTTAAAATCTCACAGGCTTGCTGCCACGAGGCACGGACGCCATTTTGGGTACACTTTTTGATTTAAAATGTCCACGCAGGGTCCCGTTTATTAATAACAGCCTTCGGGGAAATGCAGAAATTTTGCAAATCTTACAGTCCCCCCTGTGATACTAAAACTTGCTTGAAGTATCGTACATATAAAGTGAGCAAAATTTTTCTGACCCTCCATAGTCAACCTTCCCCTGTAATTGCCTGTCTAATATACCCACGACACATGCACTCCCCATTCCATGAAAATGTAGTGTACATCAGCATACAGAGAGTAAAATTACAGAGTTTACACACACATCCAAGCATGGAGGGGGTCCAACACCCCTGCACCACTTGATCCACATATATCTTTATTAAACCGCGTCGTAAAAAACAACAAAAGAAAAAAAAACTTTAATAAAAATAACAAACACAAAGGAACGACAATCCTTTAATCAAAATACAGGGAAAAGGCTTAAACTGGCGTATCTCCCTCCACCTTTACATTGTGTTCTTTCCAAATCCTCTGGTTTCGGAATTCTGACCACCGACCTTTTCCCTTACACTGAATACAAACTAAATACAACACTATCCCTAACTGGCAAACCACGAGAATGTGGGACGCCAGGCTGATCCACGAAGGGACCTCTATATTACTGAAAATGTTCCACCAGGGTGGAGTCACAATGTCCAATATCTTAGTTCCTATCTCAACTGTTTTCTGTTCGAGTGTATAAAAATGTTTCTGCGAAACTATAATGGCTTTGAGTATTTTGGTAAGATGTTCAGGGAGAGGGGGAATTTCATAGCCAAAGTGGGCTACGTACTTTTGCAAATCCGTAAAATTCTCCTTCACAGCGAGGTGAACAGTGGAGGGTTCAGGAATGGGGACAATTCGCTCCTGGGCCACTTGAACTTCTGCCTCGAGTTTAAAACAGAAACTGCTGTCACTAACTGGACACCAGCTATGCTGTCCATGCTGGTAGTGGGACGCGCCGGTGGTGACACTATATGTCCCACCTCCTATATATGCTACCTGTGGGGGAACATGGCCTTGTGCCATTGCCTCCATGGTACAATTTATAGGTTTCGCGTCAGCGCCTCTGAACCCACACTGCGGTTTTGAATAGGCATTCAAGTGCTGGGGACACAGAATTATATATGCTCCCCAGCTCCGGCACCCTGAGAGGTCAGTACCTGTCATAGCGTGCTCCCACTTAATGACGTAAGGTGGGACCGCTGTGAAATGAATGTGCGCACCCCCTTGAATGACTCCAATGTTCTCCACGCTGTATACCGGTGCGGGTCGTGCTGTCCTACCCATGACCGGCATCCTAACTACTACTCCCACGATTGTGTGGTTGGACCGCCCACAATCCACGGGGACTGGATAGGCTTCAGAGGCTAGCCGGAGTTGGCACGGGCTCAATGCATTCTCAAAAGGGTGGAGGGCTGCGAGGTGCTTGTTGCTAATCCAGGAGGGGACAAAACCTTGTTTTAAATCCTCCAGATTACTGCAGCCCTCGACCAGTAACCACGCCCCGTATAACACGCACACCTCATTCTGCGCAGCCTGGTCAGAAGCATTTCTGTCCTCCCTTATGAGAGCATTTACTGTCTTTGCGTGCTTTTCCAACTCGGCTATGATCTCCTTTAAATGGACTGTCATGGCCTGGTCCTCATGCAACTCCGAGCCCAATACCTTGTTCTCATCCAGCAATATCCTCTTTAACTGTGTTTTTAATCCGTTTATCTGGGTCTGCAGCTTTATGTCATCCAAGCTGTTGATGACAGAGGACCCAGTATTAAATGCAGTAAAAACATCATTCCATACTCCCCTTCTTTGCCTCCCTGTGTTACCCAAAAATTCTCGGTGTGTGATGTAGAGTTCAGTCTTGTCCACGTGGGCAAAATCGAACTTGTAAAACTTCTTGAACATGTCCTTTAATAGGGCCGGGTATAACTGCTCTGTTTCTTTGGGGCACCACTCCGGTAAATGTGCCTCCGTGCGATTTAAAATCACGGAGGCTACCGCGTAGTGTACCCCCTGGTACAGCATCTGATCGGTGGGGACTAATACCAACCCATTCCCTGGTCCCTTGTTGGTGGTGGGGCAACCGTCACTGGATAACCTCACCGCCTGCGCCGTGGGCGGTGCACAAGTTCAGTGGCATTGACTGGGATCTGGGTGTATGGGACCACACACACCTTCAGGCTGGTATCCCACTTCATCCCCTCCCCGGTGACGTGCCACTGCCGGTGGAAAACAATGGCTATGCCTGCGGGGCAGACTGTCTCCGACCCCCACATACAGATGTAAATCCCTTGATCCGGTTCCCACCACTTGTCCCAAAACACGCTTCATTCGCCATGAGTCCCGGTAATCGTCCGATGGGTGTTGTTTCCCAACTGTTCCCAGTCAACTTCAGGGTTCCTCATGCCCTTGCTCAACTTCCTGAGCCACCACCATCAATCCAGTGGAATGTGTCCTTTACATATTCGCTTTCCAATGGTGACGCTGACCCTCGTAGTAACGACTCGTACCCGGGGGCACAGGAGGGAGGCTTCCCCGTACGTGAATCCGGTTTGGCTGGAATACTGAGACGAATTGGACCCCGGCCATCGTGGCCACCTTCCCTCGTGGAAGTAAACGACGGTTTCCTCCGCATCCCGTTCACCGCTCCCATCGATCGCCAGGGGCGCCTTGTCTCCTGAACACCCGTAGATGTGGGAGTCCTGGACGTCACCCCTCCTCTCCACACTCATCTCGATCAGGGCGAACAGGATCACAATCCATTCCATTCTGAAAATCTTTGTGCAAAAGATGTAAAAGAACATGCAGCCAGGTCCCCAAGAGATTCTCTGGCTTGGTGAGGCATGGTTGGGTCCCGCGACCTCGACCAAAGATAAACTCTTAACAGACTACATACATAACACTACCCATCACCTTATTTAACTTAAATTATAACACCCAAACTTTAAGCTAAATAATTACACTTTACTTAAAACTTAAACTTAAACTAAAAACATAAGAACATAAGAAGTAGGAGCAGGAGTAGGCCATACGGCCCCTCGGGCCTGCTCCGCCATTCAATAGGATCATGGCTGATCCGAACTTAGACTCACGTCCACTTCCCTGCCCTTTCCCCGTAACCCCTTATTCCCTTATCAGCTAGGAAGATGTCTATCTCCGTTTTAAATTTATTTAATGTTGCAGCTTCCACAACTCTCTGAGATAGCAAATTCCATAGATTTACTACCCTCTGTGAAGAAGTTTCTCCTCATCTCAGTTTTGAAAGGGCAGCCCCTTATTCTAAGATTATGCCCCCTAGTTCTAGTCTCACCCATCAGTGGAAACATCCTCACCGCATCCACCCGATCAAGCCCCCTCACAATCTTATATGTTTCGATAAGATTGCCTCTCATTCTTCTGAACTCCAATGAGTAGAGGCCCAACCTACTCAACCTTTCCTCATACGTCAACCCCCTCATCTCCGGAATCAACCGAGTGAACCTTCTCTGAACTGCCTCGAGAGCAAGTATATCTTTTCTTAAATATGGAAACCAAAACTGCAAGCAGTATTCCAGGTGTGGCCTCACCAGTCCCCTATATAACTGCAGCAAGACTTCCCTGCTTTTATACTCCATCCCCCTTGCAATAAAAGCCAAGATTCCATTGGCCTTCCTGATCACCTGCTGTACCTGCATATTAACCTTCAGTGTTTCATGCACCAGGACCCCCAGATCCCTTTGTCCTGTAACACTTTGCAGTTTCTCTCCATTTAGATAATAACTTGCTCTTTGATTTCTTCTGCCAAAGTGCATAACCTCACACTTTCCAACATTATATTCCATCTGCCAAATTTTTGCCCACTCACCCAGCCTGTCTATGTCCTTTTGCAGGTTTTTTATGTCCTCCTCACTCACTGCTTTCCCTCCCATCTTTGTATCATCGGCAAACTTGGATACGTTGCACTCAGTCCCTTCCTCCAAATCGTTAATATAGATTGTAAAGAGTTGGGGTCCCAGCACTGACCCCTGCGGAACACCACTAGTTACTGATTGCCAACCCGAGAATGAACCATTTATTCCAACTCTCTGTTTTCTGTTAGATAGCCAATCTTCCACCCATGCCAGTATATTGCCCCCAATCCTGTGATTATTTATCTTGTGCAGTAATCTTTTGTGTGGCACCTTGTCAAATGCCTTTTGGAAGTCCAAATACACCACATCCACTGGTTCCCCTTCATCCACCCTGTTTGTTACGTCCTCAAAGAATTCGAGCAAATTTGTCAAACATGACTTCCCCTTCGTAAAACCATGCTGACTCTGTCCGATTAAATTATGCTTATCCAAATGTCCTGTTACTGCTTCCTTAATAATGGACTCCAACATTTTACCAACCACAGATGTTAGGCTAACTGGTCTATAGTTTCCAGCCTTTTATCTGTCTCCCTTTTTAAATAAGGGCGTTACATTAGCAGTTTTCCAATCTGCTGGACCTTTCCTGAATCCAGGGAGTTTTGGAAAATTACCACCAATGCATCCACAATCCCCACCGCCACCTCTCCCAAGGCCATAGGATGTAAGCCATCAGGTCCAGGGGATTTATACGCCTTTAGTCCCATTATCTTACCGAGTACCACCTCCTTAGTGATTTTAATCGTGTTTAGTTCCTCTCCCCAATAGCCCCCTGTTTTGTCCAGTGTTGGGATATTTTTTAGTGTCCTCTACTGTAAAGACTGATACAAAATATTTGTTCAGCGTTTCTGCCATCTCCATGTTCCCCACCACTAATTTCCCGGTCTCGTCCTCTAAGGGACCAACATTCACTTTAGCCACCCTTTTTCTTTTTATATAACTGTAGAAACTCTTGCTATCTGTTTTTATATTTTTTGCTAGTTTATTTTCATAATCTATCTTCCCTTTCTTAATTAATCTTTTAGTTATTCTTTGCTGGCTTTTAAATGCTTCCCAATCTTCTATCCTCCCACTAGATTTGGCTAATTTATATGCCCTTGTTTTCAGTCGGATACTATCCTTTATTACTTTACTTAGCCATGGATGGCTATCTTTTATTTTACGCCCCTTTTTCCTCACTGGAATATATTTTTCTTGAAAGTTGTGAAATATCTCCTTGAATGTACACCACTGCTCATGTACCGTCTTACACTTTAATCTATTTTCCCAGTCCACTTTAGTCAACTCTGCTCTCATACCTTCATAGTCGCCTTTATTTAAGCTCAGTACACTGGTTTGAGATCCAACTCTCTCACCCTCCAACTGAATTTGGAATTCAACCATGTTATGGTCATTCATTCCAAGGGGATCCTTTACCAGGACATTTTTTATTAATCCTGTCTCATTACACAGGACCAGATCTAAGATTGCCTGCCCCCTGTTTGGTTCAGTTACATACTGCTCAAGGAACCCGTCCTAATGCACTCTATGAACTCTTCCTCAAGGCTGCCCTGCCCAATTTGATTTGTCCACTCAATATGAAATTTAAAATCCTCCATGATTATAGCTGTTCCCTTATTACAAGCCCCAACTATTTCCTGATTTATATCAAACTAACAGAGTTGCAATTGTTAGGAGGCCTATAAACTACGCCCACTAGTGACTTTTTCCCTTTATTATTCCTTATCTCCAACCAAACTGTTTCACTATCCTGATCCTTTGACCCAATATCATTTCTCACTATTGCAGTGATTCCATCCTTTATTAACGTAGCCACCCCACCTCCCTTTCCTTCCTGTCTGCCCTTCCTAATTGTCAAATAACCCTGGCTGTTTAGTTCCCAGTCATGGTCACCTTGCAGCCATGTTCCTGTAATGGCCACCAGATCATACTCATGTGTAATTATTTGTACCGTCAACTCGTCTATTTTGTTACAAATGCTGCGTGCATTCAGATAAAGAACTTTTAAATATGTTTTGTGACAATTTATTCCTGCTTTTACCCCCTTTACTACTCTACCTTTATCTTTATACATTCTGTCCCTTCCTGACACGCTCTGGTATTTAATTACCCCACTGCTACCTTGCTCTATTGCCTTCTCCGCTGATATGTTTATTTTTTGCTCTCTTGAAACCTCCCCCCCACTAATTAGTTTAAAGCCCTCTCTACAGCCCTAGTTATTCGATTCGCCAGGATTCTAGTCCCAGCACTGGCCAAGTGAAGTCCGTCCCAACGGAACAGCTCTCTCCCGTCCAAGTACTGGTGCCAGTGTCCCAAGAAGCAAAACCCATTTCTCCCACACCAGTCTTTGAGCCATGCATTTAACTCTCTGATTTTATTTACCCTAGCCAAATTTGCTCGTGGCTCATGTAGTAATCCAGAGATTATTACCCTTGTGGTTCTGCTTTTTAATTTGGCCCCTAGCTGCTCATACTCCCTCAGCAGAACCTCTTTCCTTGTCCTATCTATGTCGTTGGTACCAACATGGACCACGACAACTGGATCCTCCCCCTCCCACTCCAAGTTTCTCTCCAGCCCAGAGGAGATGTCCTTAACCCTGGCACCGGGCAGGCAACACAGCCTTCGGGACTCTTGCTCTCGGCTACAAAGAACCCTATCTATCCCCCTAATGATACTATCCCCTACCACTACAACATTTCTTTTTACTCCCCCCACTTGAATGGCCCCTCATTCCACGGTGCTGTGGCCAGGTTGCTCATCCTCCTGTAAGGGGTTCTTAGAGATCGCAGAGGTTTCTCTCTCCAGAGGCCTCTCTCTCTTGCACAGTAAAACCTTGAGTGGTTCGACCCACTCCCCCTTAGATTCTATACACTGGAGTTTGAGGCAGGAACTACAATGCAGAGAAAACTCTATAGACCAGGTTTAATGAAAACGAAATGAAACTTTATTGCATAAAGGAACAAATCAAACTGCAAGCCAATAAGGTACATGGGAGGGAAAAACAAATCATAATACAGTACTGGCTAAGATATATACAGGGATATTATATTTTACAAGAGTCATCACGAAATGGGGAAACACACGGAACATCGAGGGACAACAACTCATTGTTAAAATTACCTCTTAAATGCCCACCCCCTAAGCCTATCTAGATCAGATTGTGAGGGGCCAGAAACATGCTCACCAATCCAGTTGGAAAGTATAGAGTTTTGAAAAAGGTCTGCGTTTTGATCCTTTCAGGCGTCCTGTCTCCACGTGGTCAGCGCTGCGGGCTGCGACTCTCTCTCTTCTTCCTCGAGGTGAAGGTCACGGACAGGCTGGATGCTGGCAGGCCTGGACGATGGCGTGGATGGAGACCACCTATTTGATCATGGTTAAATAGGTTTCTTCGCAGAGCCCAGCTGGTTTACCATTTTCAGATAGGTTTCTTCTGAAGGGCTGCTGTCCTTCGTCTCGTCAACGGCCCGGGGTTTGTCGATGATCTCCTGATGGTTACCCCAGGGCAGGACGCAAACTTGAATCACCTTTTTGGCTGGTCTCCGGATCAACGTTCCTCCACGGCTCTCGAAAGAGCAAGCTAGCTCAAAAGCTACCAGCTACAAGCTCCAGGCTGAAAAGGCTGCAAAAGCTCAAAAGCTACCGACTCCAGTTATACTTTTCCGTGGAGGCCTTTATCTCCCGCCAAATCAAGGTTAGTCTTTGTTTAACTTTTGGCGGGCTTGTAGCACAGCGGGGTAGTTATTATGTTTTAAACTACTTTGGGATGGCCGGTAACAGCCATCTCTGGTCTGGAATGACCCTGTATTGTTTTTAATGTCCTTCTGATGTCTTAAACGGTTCTTGATGTTCCCCCTATGAATATGAAACTGTTTTCCTTTGTCTGGGCAAACATTTAGATGGCCTTTATCTACAGGCCGATCTGACTGGATCTGCATCCAATCCATATGTATGTGGTTCTGTCTGGTTTCATTTTCCCTGAAACTGCCTTCCAGAACCTACTGTGGGCTGAATCCACAAAAAGCTGTCTGGGGACTGCAGGAACCATTTTAAAGTGTCCCAAAAGCTGGTCACGGGGTCTGGCAGCCATTTTGTGTGCCCCTTTTCCTGGGCTTCTTTTAAAACAGTCTTTAAAATTAAGGCCTCTTCTGCCAATAGACCCTTATAGGACAATGTTCAATTTTGCGAAACTTACACTCCCTGCAGTCCCTGTTCCCATCCCCACAGGGAGTAAGAGCCTTGAACCTGTTGGACAAGAGCAAGGGCTGCGGCTCCTCCAACACTACCTCCTGGATCCCCGTACCTGCCTCACTCATAGTCACACCCTCCTGTCCCTGGCCACGGAATACATCTGAATTAGTTAATCTAATTGGTGTGACTACTTCCTGGAACACAGAGTCCAGGTAACTCTCCCCCTCCCTGATGTGTCGCAGTGTTTGAAGCTAGGATTCCAGCTCATCAACACGGAGCCGGAGTTCCTCGAGCAGCCAACTCTTACTGCAAATGTGATCACTGTGAACATCAATGGTGTCCACCAGCTCCCACATATTGCAACAGTAACACATCACCTGCTCTCCCATTCTATGTAATTAATTACATTTATTATTATTATTTTTAAATGCCCTCTGCCCCGATTCTAGATGATGAACATCACACCTCTATTTAATTGAACTTACCAACTTATAAGGTTTAAAAGGGAAGGAAAAGTTCTCAGCAACCAGCCAATCGCCTACCAGCTTGGCTGTGATGTCACTTTTGAATTCTGACCTCCCCTTGGAATGTTGCCTGTGGAGCCTGTTTAGGCTGCCTCGCCGCGCTGCTCTGACTCGACACCCGCTGCTGCGCCCGGCTGCCTCGACTGGGCCTCGCCTCGCTGCTCCGCCTCCGCGATGTCTGCTAATCCTGAGACTGGCAGGAAAAACAAGGCAAAAAACAAAACAAAAACAGCACCTAACACCCCACTTACCCTAACTCTCTCACTTACCCAAACTCTCAAACGGCACTCTCAAACTATATACATCCGCCGTGCATCTCCGGGCGGCCAGGCTAATCCCTGGTCGGACTGCGGCTCGCCGCTACCCCCGGCGTGACCGCACCGTCCTGCACGGTTGGTCCCTCGCAGCCCGTAGCTGCTGGCTGAGGACCTCTGTCCTTGGACCTCTCCCTGGCTCGAGGAGAGGCCCTTGGTAACTGGAGAGCTGGTGACCATGGCTTTCTCGGCTGGGGCGTCCATGGGGACCATCTAGGGGCTTTGACGGGTGTGGCTGTCTTGGCCGCTGGGCCTTTTACCCAAACCGCTGCACCCCCAGGCTTGACCCCTCCCGAACCTGGGCTGGGGGCAGGTAACTTTTCGCAGCCTGCTGCCACGAGCTGAGAGTCTCCACCCCCAGGTCCCATGGCGGGGTCCGAGGCGGGGTTGTCGACCTCAGGTTCCTCCCTCTCTACACCTGGGTTAGCGGCGGGATTTTCGCCATCAGGTCCCTCCCCCTCATCTGGATCCCAGAAGAGTGGGGGAGTGTCCCAACTGATGGGCGGGATGGTTCCTCCCTTCAAACAAGCCACAGCGCCTGCCTGTGCAGCCTGTGAACTCGCTCCTGCTGCAGGCTGAGGATCTTTATCCTCAGACCTTTTTCCAACTGGCTGCTTTCCCCTTTCAGACGTAAACAGCTTACACTGGTTGATATAACCAGCGGCCTGTTTTAAAACCTGTGTTGAAGGCTCGTCCGCTGCCCCGACAGACCTTCTAGGGGCTTTCCTTTCTCTTTCCTCACCGGGATGGTCTTACAGATGGGATCTTGGGCCCGGACCCGCTTTAGGTTCGGGGCCAAAGCTACCCCCCCGTGTGCCTCCCTTGTCCTGGACTACGGCTTCCGGACCTGCCCGATAGGGGTCCCGGGACTCTCCTTCCCCAGCCTTACCTATGGCCCTTTCTCCAGCGCGCACGGTCAGACCGAGGAATTTCACCTCCTGCTGGCCGATCTGCGCTTTCTTGGGATTTACCTTGAAACCCTTCTGTCCTAACAGCTCCAGCAGTTCGGCCAATAGTGGGCCATGCTCCTCTTTCGAATCAGTGAACAGGAGCAGGTCATCCACATATTGGACCAACTGTCTAGGCTGGCTAAAATCCTTCAAACTGTCGGCCATGCACTGATGGAAAATGCAAGGGCTGTTGTGGAAGCCCTGTGGCAAACAGTTCCATGTGTACTGTTGCCCTTTAAATGTAAAGGCAAACTTATACTGATCCTCCCTCCTTAAAGGGATGGACCAAAACCCATTTGAAATATCCAGCACCGTGAAAGTGGTCGCGGATGCTGGAATACTCCCAATGAGGTCGGCAACTGCTGCTACTGTGGGTGCACAGGCTGGGATGTTGCTATTGAGCACCCGATAGTCCACTGTGGCCCTCCAGGAATTGTCCGGCTTTCTGACCAACCATAACGGAGAATTCACGTGGGTAGCTATCGGACTCAGAACTCCCTGCTGCACTAACGAGGACATGGCTGCTTCCATGTCCGGCTCTGCTTCTCTGGGGAAGTTATACTGTTTCTGTGGTCGGGCCATGGGGTCCCCGTCTACGCTGACCTCAAACCCTGTGACCCTCCTGCAGTCGTGTTTGTGAGTGGCAAATGTGGCCAGGTGGGCCTGCACAAATGCCTGGAACTCTGCTGGGGTGTTGCTGACCATGAGCCCGATGTTATAATCCTCTTTGGGCTTCATGGTGCAGAGGGTCCCCTGCCCTTCCTTACCCGGGATAACTACGATCTCACCATTCTTTACTTTTCCTGCCCCCCAAAGGCAGTGATTCCTCAAATCCACTAGGATCCCGTGACCTACGATAAAGTTGGCCCCCAGGACCCCTCTTCCATCCTCCACGTCCCATTTCATCAGGACACACGTCCACTTGGAGCGGAGCGATCCTATCCGAATGGCGAGTGGGGTGGAAACTGAGCCGGCCTGTTCCCTACCCGTGAACCCCAATAGACTGTATGGGGCCCCAGTGGAGAGAGGTGAGGTGATGGGGTTAGCTGAGTAGATCACGGTGCGTGATGCCCCCGTGTCACCTATTCCACCTCCATCTCCAGGAGGGGTCTCCTCCACTCATCATATCGGAGCGAACACAGATAAACAGGCTGCGCTGGCTCTAGTCACAGCTGTGGGTTGGATGGGGCTGACAGGGTGAGAGCACCGTTGGTGGCTGCTACTCTCCCCTGGCCAGTCAGTAAGGGCCTCACGGCATCCAAAAGTGACTCGACCTCTGCGGAAGGGGTCCCTACCCCTGCCTTTTGGGCTGGGGCTGTGGGATGCTTTCCCTTGTTATCCTTCCAAGGGTTTTTGCACTCCTTCCGCCAGTGACCATCCTTCCCACACCCATAACAATTGGTCTTGGTATTGGGGGGGTTACTCCCTTCCTGGTGCCATTCCTTTCTACTCTGCACTCCTGGTTTTATCTCATGCACCTTCCCCTTGGGTGGGTGTGCATCGGTTGCCCTGCCGTTTTTGTAGGCTAGGCTTAGCTGCCTTATTACTGTGAATTCTGTGGTCTGGGGATCTTTCGGGTTGAACCAGGCTTCTGCCTTGGCCCGGACCTGTGGCAAGCTGTTCGCCACCAGGCAACGGAGCCAATGCATCAGGGAATCCCCGTTCAGGAACATCCGGCCTGGCGTCCCCGGGCAAGCTTTCCGGTACACCGGCCACAGCCGGTCCGCAAAAGCCTGCGGGGTTTCCCCCGAAAGCTGGATCGTCTTCTCCACGCGGGAGAAGGGACTTCCCTCATCCATCCCCGCGGCCTCTAGAACCGCATCTCTAAGCTCCTCGTACCCGCTCTGCCCCCTTTTACACTCATCAGAGAGGGATTGGAGGAGATTACTCTCCAGGGAGAATAGCAGCATTTTGGCCTTCTCAGCGTCAACGCAGTTGTTGATGCTGGTGGTCTGCTCTATTTCCCTGAAGTGGATCGAGGGGTCTCCCTTTGCGGAAAGCTTCGGGATATGGTTGACCATAACCCTGAGCTGTTGAGTGTTAAATGGTAATACGAACTGGTTTTGCAGGGGTTCCTCATTGTCGCCATCGGCGGGTGGGCCGAACCTCTGATGCCATGCTGGGCACATTGGTTCTGGCTCCGGCCTCTCGGTCGGGGTTTGCTCTACCTCCGCCTCCACCTCTGGCTCCACTTTGGGTTCCACCCCGGGTTTCACCCCCCCTTGCTGCCAAACCTCACTGAAACTTGGCGCTACGGGTGGTGGCCGTGAGGTCTCCTCTCTCTCAACTGGGTCATCCCGAGGCACTGCTGGTGACGTTGGAACTGTCCTCCCCTCGTTCCCCATAAAATCTGCCTGGCCTGCCATTGGGCTTATGAGGCATACCATGCCTTTTGAGCTCCGGACGGCCCGGCTCAGATTTTCTATCCTCTCTTTACAGGGGCCGTGGTCTGCCTCCTCAAATTCCTGTTCATTTGCTAGCTTGCAAGCGGCTTTTACCTCCTGTACTTTCTCTTCCTGTTCCCTGACCTGCCTTGCCAAGCGGGCGTTTTTCTCCCGCAACCTGAACTCATTTCCCTTGGCCTCGGTGACTTGGCACCATAGGTATTCCAACTGGGCCTTGTGTTCTCCTACTAAATGTACTCTCTCTTGGTTCAAAGCCTGCAAAGCTACTAATAACTTCTCCCCTGCGAGAGCCTTATCCTGGATCTCCAGGGCAGACTCCCTTAACTCGACTGCCTGTGCTGCAACGAGCCCGTCCAAGAGCTGGACCTGTTTTTTAAAGCACATCAGCCAAACTGCCTTCTCTAAGGACTTCTTGTGTTCCTTTCCCTCTGTCCACTTAGCTGCTGCATCTATCGGACGCCCAGCCCTTAACAGAGTGGTGATCCACTTCTTAGTGATATTCACCTTGCTAAACACATAATCAGAAATCCTTTCCTCCATCACGGTTCGCTCATCCGAACCACTGTCTACTGTATCGCAACCTTGTTGCTGGTGTCCTGCCGCAGTCGCCATTTCAATAAGGGGGTGGCCTGTGTGGTGCTGTTTGGTGCGTACGTACGCCCAGTCAGTTATGCCCCTGACTGTTTTGTGAGCGGTTCGAATCGCTCCCATGCCCCTGGGTTCTAGACACCAGACTTAGTAAAGGCAGTGGTACAGAGAAGACTCGCGTAGACAGTTGGTTGGATGTAAACAAAAACCAAGGTTTTATTGAAGAGGAAAAATTTGATACAATCTTACGGGAAAAATTACTGGCGTACACTTCTACAGGCAAAAATACAAATATAAAAGAATAATAATAACTATACTTATGCAGGGAATGGGGAACACACGGCACATCAAGGGAAAACAACTATCTTAACAATCCCCTTATCCTTATCCCACCCCCTATACCTAACTAGATTAAGCTATGAGGGGTCAGAACTTCATGCTCACCAATCAAACGGTTTGTTAGACTCAAAACAGCGGTTGGGTTCGGAGTTCACTCTTGGTGCTCTCTGGAGTCTGCCGTCATCATGTGGCCTCCAGGTGCTGCAAGGGCGTTGTCCAGGCTCGAGTACCCCAAAGTTAAAGTCTCTGTTTGGGTACTTTACCTTGCAGGGATGATTCTTCGTTGACAGCCGCCAGATTGAGTTGGTGTGCAGTTATTCGAAGATCGGCCGAGGCTGAAGGCCGATAATTTGAAGACTCCCATCAGTTCGTCTCCTCAGTTGGTCTTCTTCAGGTGGCCTTCCCTCCGGTGGTCTTCTCTCCTCCACTTGTCTCGTCCCGCCTCGCCTGGCCTGAATTGTTCGTGTCCATGTCTGCCCGACCCGGTGCCGGGGCTAGTTCCAGATGGTGTGGGAAAAGGGCACGGGCAAAGGCCAGGGGGTAAGCGTGGGAAGGGGGAAGAGCAGCAGCCACGAGGGCGAGGGGCCGAAGAGCAGCACCAGCACAACAACCAACACCGAACACGAACACCCAACTGAAAACTTGAACTTCACTGAACTTCTTGCTACCCGAGGGGGCCTTCAATTATACCTTCATCGAAAACCCTTATCTGCGCGCCAAATCAGGTTAGTTCTGTGTTTTAATCTTGGCGGGCTATTTTAAATAATGGTAGCAATCCATATTAACTGGTTTTGGATGGCCGGTAATCGCATCTACCGGCCTGATAATTGACTTGTATTGGCCTGAAAGTTCCTTGATGGGCCTGTCCGGTCTCGATGGCTCTGTTAATCTGTTTCCGATAATATATGTAGACTGCTTGATGGCCTTGACTATAGGCCTAAACTGAATTTAGATTTGCCTCCAATTCGGTCTAATGCATAATTCAGAGTCCTGTCTGGTTCCAAAATACAAAGTCTATCTTCACAGAAGCCTGCAGCTTGGTTTCGATTTCTCCAAGTTGTCTGCGTTGCAGAGTCCATTTTAAAATCTCACAGGCTTGCTGCCACGAGGCACGGACGCCATTTTGGGTACCCTTTTTGATTTAAAATGTCCACATAGGGTCCCGTTTATTAATAACAGCCTTCGGGGAAATGCAGAAATTTTGCAAATCTTACACACTGAAGTGTCATTTTAGGTTACACACTGAACCAAACTTATACTTACACATTATTTTTAAAAGGCTGTTAAGGGCTCCCCTTTGGCTCACCAAATTTATCCAATGAGTAAGTGAGACTTACTGCCTGGGAAGTTCCACTGCTCTATTCCTGGGCTGTGTGTAGTGAGTTGATCTCAGGCACCTGAGATGGGTCTAATTCTATATGTGAACCAGAATAGCTCATTGTTCAACAGCCCAGTGGAGTATGGCAGATCTGCCTGTTTCAGGTATTGGATTACTAAGTCTGCCACAGAAGGCTGACTTAGTTATGAACTTCCATCACTGGCTGTGTAATGTTGGAGTTACTTTGACACCAAAGAGACCCCCTAACAAATCTAGAGCTCTCTGGATGTCAAGAGGCATACAGGGTAGGATAAAGAAAAAAGGGAAGCTTATGACTTATGACAGGATTCAATACTGCAGAAAGCCTGGAGGAGTGTAGAAAGTGCAGGGGTGAAATTAAAAAGGAAATTAGGAAAGCAAAGAGAGGGCATGAGAATTATTGGCGAGTAAAATCAAGGAAAACCCAAAGATGTTTTTAAATACATTAAGAGCAAGAGGATAACTAAAGTAAGAGTAGGGCTTATTAGGGACCATAAAGGTAACCTGTGTGTGGAGGCAGAAGACATGGGTATGGTTCTTAATGAATACTTTGCGTCTGTTTTCACAAAAGAGAGGAACAATGCAGATATTGCAATCAGGGAGGAGTGTGAATTATTAGATGAAATAAACATAGTGAAAGAGGAAGTAATAAGAGGTTTAGGATCTTTGAAAGTGGATAAATCTCCAGGCCCGGATGAAAGGTATCCCAGACTGTTAAGAGAAGTAAGAGAGGAAATAGAAGAGGCTCTGACCATCATTTTCCAATCCTCTCTGGCTACAGATGTGGTGCCAGAGGACTGGAGGACTGCTAACGCGGTACTGTTGTTTAAAAAGGGAGAAAGGGATAGACCAAGTAATTACAGACCAGTCAGCCTAACCTCAGTGGTGGGAAAATTATTGGAAAAAATTCTGAGGGACAGGATAAATCTTCATTTAGAAAGACACGGATTAATCAGGGACAGTCAGCATGGATTTGTCAAGGGAAGGTCGTGTCTGACTAACTTGATTGAATTTTTTGAGGAGGCAACAAGGAGGGTCGATGAGGGTAGTGCATTTGATGTAGTCTATATGGATTTTAGCAAGGCCTTTGATAAGGTCCCGCATGGCAGACTGGTCATGAAAGTTAAAGCCCATGGGATCCAAGGCAAAGTGTCAAGTTGGATCCAAAATTGGCTCAGAGGCAGGAAACAAAGGGTAATGGTTGAAGGGTGTTTTTGTGACTGGTAGGCTGTTTCCAGTGGGGTTCCGCAGGGCTCCGTACTGGGTCCTCTGCTTTTTGTGGTATATATCAATGATTTGGACTTGAATGTAGGAAGTATGATTAAGAAGTTTGCAGATGATACAAAAATTGGCCGTATGGTTGATAATGAAGAAGGCTGTAGACTGCAGGAAGACATCAATGGTCTAGTCAGGTGGGCAGAACAGTGGCAAATGGAATTCAATCTGGAGAAGTGTGAGGTAATACACTTGGGGAGGGCTAACAAGGCAAGGGAATACACTATAAATGGTAGGACATTGAGAAGTGCAGAAGATTAGAGGGACCTTGGAGTGCATATCCACAGATCCCTGAAGGTAGCAGGACAGGTAGATAAGGTGGTTAAGAAGGCATATGGGATACTTGCCTTTATTAGCCGAGGCATAGAATATAAGAGCAGGGAGGTTATGCTTGAACTGTGTATAACACTAGTTAGGCCACAGCTAGAATACTGCGTGCAGTTCCGGTCACCACATTACAGGAAGGATGTGATTGCACTAGAGTAGGTGCAGAGGAGATTTACGAGAATGTTGCCTGGGCTGGGGAATTTTAGCTATGAGGAAAGAATGGATAGGCTGGGGTTGTTTTCTTTGCAACAGTGGAGGCTGAGGGGAGACCTAATTGGGGTGTATAAAATTATGAGGGGCCTAGATAGAGTGGATAGGAAGGACCTATTTCCGTTAGCAGAAGGGTCAATAACCAGGGAGCATAGATTTAAAGTAATTGGTCGGAAGTTTAGAGAGGAGTTGAGGAGAATTTTTTTCACCCAGAGGGTAGTGGGGGTCTGGAACTCACTGCCTGAAAGGGTGGTAGAGGCAGAGACCCTCATCACATTTAAAAAGTACTTGGATATGCACTTGAAGTGCCATAACCTAAAAGGCTACGGACCAAGTGCTGGAAAGTGGGATTAGGGTTGTTAGCTCTTTGTCGGCCGGTGCAGATAAGATGGGTCAAATGGCCTTCTTCTATGCTGTAAGATTCTATGATTCTATGATTCTATGGTTTACCTTCCTCCTCTTCCCCAAAGAGGACAGCCTCTAGTTGGTCATCAAACTGACAGTTTGATCCCTTGCTAGATAGATAGTAAGGTACTAGGAGCTTCTCATGAGCAGCATGGTGGGCAGCACACTCACCATGAAATGTTTCAATACATTGCCACATTCTTCTTAACGCAGCATAGACATACACCGTACCCCACTGAACAGTCGCTACGCCAAGTCGAAGTAGCAGCCGCTTGCCTCTCCATAACCCAATAATGATAGGGACTAAGTCCTAGATATATCCTCATACTACGACTCCAGGTAACAACTTTAAGCAGCTGTTGTCCCAAGTCTCAAAGTTTCCACATCAGTCAGTGAGATGGTGAAAGGGCCTAAACAATGCAGCTTGCTTTGTGCCAACCTTCATGATCTAGATTTCATGACAACACTTGAAGGATTAATTTTTCCAGGATAAACGAAGTGTACATGAATCCTGGACTTCTATGCTGGACCTGTCTCTCCTTTGAAATCCTTCTTATTACCCACCTCTTTGACCAAGCTTTTGATCACCTGTCCTATTGTCTCCTTCTTTGGCTTGGTGTCAATTTTGTCTGATTATGCTCCTGTCAAGTACTGCGGGACATTTGCTATGTAAAAATGTAAAGATATACTACTGTAGAAATATCTTTGTTGTTGACCTAGTATTGAGTGTTACGTTGAGTTATATCATGTCTACAGCACAGAGACAGGCCATTTGGCCCAACTGATCTATGAGAGCTTTTATGCTCCACAGGAGCTTCCTCCAATCCCTCTTCATCCTATCCTATCACCATATCCTTCTATTCCTTACTCCCTCATGTGCTTATCTAGCTTCCCCGTAAATGCATCTCTGTTATTTGCCTCAACTACTCCTTGTGGTAGCGAGTTCTACATTCTTACTACTCTTTGGGTAAATATGTTTCTCCTGAATTCCTGATTGGATTTATTAGTGACTATTTTATATTTATGACCTCTAGTTTTGGACTCCCCCACAAGTGGAAACATTTTCTCTATATCTACCCTATCAAACCCTTTTATTGGCCCAGAAATTAGGGTCGGGGGCTTCCCGCAGGTGCAAGCCTCCGACCTGCACTTACCTAGCGCGCCGGCCGTTGTGCTGTGGGCCCACGTGGGATTCCGATTCTGGGCCTCCTCCAACTGCCGGCGCACAGTGCTTGCGTATCCCAGCAGTTAGTTCCGTCCCCTGGGATCACGTGGGCCATGGAGAGCCAATCGTAACAGGGAAATGCCCATTCATAAAATTGACAGGAAGAGCTGTCAAAAAGCTATAAATACTACAAGCCCCAAAACATAACTAAAACTTCAAATATTTTTTTTTTAATCACATTTTTAAAATAACTATAAATTACATAAAATAACTATTTTAAACAATAATTTAAATTTTTGAAAAAATTAATTACATTTTCTAACAGGGCTAAAAATAAACTTACCTTTCTTTAAAGTATTTAAAAATAATAAACCTGTGGAAAAAATGTTTTAATTTTAATTAATTCACCACTTATATTGTTAAAAGCAGGCCTTGCAACTGCTTTTTAAATGTGTAACTGCTGGAGACTTACCCTCCTGCAGAAACCTGGAAAAAAACGTAAGTTCCAAGCGTACGCGCTGCCTCTCCGGCGTACGCGTTCGACCCCTGAACCCCTTCCTTTAAGGGAATGGAGTTCCGGTTTCCCATGCATGCACAGTGCATGCACGAAACCGGCACTTTCGTTGGGCCTACGGGTGAGTACCCAGCGCGTACTCACCCGTGGAGACCCGAATTTTTGGGCCATTATCTTAAAGACCTCTATCAGGTCATCCCTCAGCTTTCTCTTTTCTAGAGAAAACAGCCCCAGCCTGTTCAGTCTTTCCTGATAAATATATCCTCTCAGTTCTGGTATCATCCTTGTGAATCTTGTTTGCACCAACTCCAGTGTCTCTATATCTTTTGATAATGGAGACCAGAACAGTGCACAGTACTGTAAATGTGGTCTAACCAAGGTTCGATACATGCTTAATATAACTTCACTGCTTTTCAATTCTCTCCCTCTAGAAATGAACCTAAGTGCTTGGTTTTCTTTTTTTAATGGCTTTATTAACCTGTGTCGCTACTTTTAGTGATTTGAGGATGTGCGCCCCTAGATCCCTTTGCTCCTCTACCCCATTTAGACTATTATCCAAACAGTATGTGGCCTCTATTCTTCCTAACAAAATGCACCACCTCACACTTAGCTATATTGAAATTAATTTGCCAATGACACACCCATTCTGCAAGTTTATTAATGTCCTCTTGTAATTTGTTAATGACCTCTTTTGTTTTGCTAATGTTCCCTTGTATATTGTTAATGTCCTCTTGTCCTCTGGTTCCAGTCTAGCCCAACAACATAACAGTGTGGGTGAGAACAAGTGACCTAAATTAGGAATAAAGGCTAAAAAAAAAACAAAATAGCCATTATCCACTTTTAAGAAACAAACACTAGTTTCTAGCCATTCCTTTTAATGTTCTACAGTGTGCGCTGCATGTTTAATTGTTGATTTTTAAAAAAATATTCTAGCAAATCTCCCGTGCTAATTTCTTCTGTTTCAATTGTTCTTCCCTTTCCTCTGTAAATGTTCAGTGTGGCAAATTAAATCCGTCTATATCAGAGAGAAAAAAATCAAGGTTTATGCTTTTCTGAATGGCTCTAATAAGGAGCCTAACCATACTAATTCGCTGGAATACAGGTCAAGAAAGATCCCACAGTAAAGCACCCAATTCAAACGCCGCTACAGTATTTAAACTGATCACATTGCTCTGAGAGAGCAACCAGTGTACTGGTTAACATGGAATCAAATGCAGCACACACTCACGGAATTTCTTTTTTATCGAACACCCTTTATTTGTGAACAGTTTTGGCCTACAAAAACAGCATTATACAAATTCAAAATAATAAAAATATTGCACACCTATAACACAATAACATCTTAATGTTACAGCAAAGTTACTGCCACATACTTTTGATTTAGCTTTCATATTATGTTTAGTTCAAGGTGGATGATCAAAATGGGTGTTCTGCCTTTAAACATGAGTCCTTTGGGTAACTTGATACATTGCAGCACTGCTACTAAAGTTATTTGGGCAGCTGATGGAATGAATGTGTGAAAAACCTTGTGGAATCCCCAGAGCAAGGATGTTTGCCAACTCAAACTTGCACAAAGTCAACATTGGACTGCTGGGACTGAAAAACAGAATTTACAATTCAGCAGTCATTTGACCTTTGACCATTGTTATTGGCCCTTTGGTGTTGTCAGCTGGGCCATGGAGAGTTCAAAACTACAACAGCAGCAGCCACATTTTTCAAACATAAGTCAGATATGATTTCTCTTTTTATTGATCTACCTTAAGAAAATATATATTACCTTAAAGAACAGTGGAATCAGCAAAGTGACTGTATACGGCTGACATGTCTACACCCTAAATCCAGGAAACTGAGCGTTGCATTTAAGAGGAAGCTAGATAAGTACATGAGGGAGAAAGGAATAGAAGGATATATTGATAGGGTGAAATGAAGTAAGATGGGAGGAGGCTCGTGTGCAGCATAAACACTGGCAGAGACCTGTTGGCTTGTTTCTGTAAAATTCTGTGTAACTCTATGTAAATCTTTGGAGGTCCACCATCCCTCAGTCTCCCCCCACTAGTCAGCCAGTACCCATAATCCTTAAGAAGACCTGGGGCATTGCCATTCTGGAAATTTGGATGCAGGAATAGGTCCCACTCTGGCTTCCAGCCATTCCAGCAGATTCCAACCAAGGTTGTAGAATGGCCATGGCTTCTCAGGGCATATAATTTTAGTTTTGCATCAACACGCACAATTGTTCAATACACATTTAGGTATTAATACATCTTGAACATGAATAGAAGGAAAATAAAGAATGTGTATTTATAAAGGGGTAAAAATTGGGTAGCGCCCCGAAAAGGTTAGCGCCCCCGCGGCCGATTTTCCCAGGTAGCGCCCTGAGAGGGAGGAGGGGTGCTACTGGAAGTGCCCCGCGTCCCTCTTGGGGTGCTGCGAGCCAAAACTGCGGTGCTACGTGCTGCAGTGCCAAGCGCTGTGACACGTTGTGTCGCGGTACTGCAGGCCTTCCTCCCCTTATTAAAAGGGAGGGGCCTGGTGCAGCGTGTCCCAGTGCCCAGCTGAGCCACCAGGGATCGGGAGTGCCGGCAAATGAGTGGGGAGGGGCTTCTTGGGGGCCGGGGACAGCAACGGGGGCAGGTGCTGGCAGGCGGCCAGCAACAAAAATGGCCGCCCGCCACCTCCCCTTTAACTAGCGCCGCCCCGGCCGCAGATAGGCCCCCCTGACCCCAGCAGACATAGCGTCAGGTGGTAAGTTGGGGGGCGCCACCCAATATTACAGCCGGGGCACGAGCGGGGCACTGTGCATGGCGATTACGTCATTGCCGGCGGCGCAGCGCCCAGGTGCTAGTTGATTTGCGCCCCATTAGCGCCCTCTTAGAGCACTAACGGGAGGTGCAAATCAACCGAATTTAGCCCCCAAAGTTCCTTCCACATCCTCAGGCCATCCTAAACTGCTTTACAGACAAATGAATTATTTTTGAAATGGAGTCACTCTAGTTTTGTAGGCAAACACAGCAGTTAATTTGCACACAATATGGTCCCACAAACAACAATGAGAAAATGACAAGTAATTTGCTTTGTTGATGTTGATTGAGGGATAAATGTTGGTCAAGAATCAGGAGAACTCCCCTGCTAGTCTTTGAATAGTAGCATGGAATCTTTGACATCCTCCTGAACAGGCAGATAGGGTTTAAATTAATGCCTCATCCAAAAATTGGCACATCTGACAATATAGTACTCCCTCAGTACTGTACTGAAGTGTCAACTGAGATTAAGTGCTCACGTGCTACAGTGAACCCATAATCTTCTGATTTAGAGGCAAGAGTGCTACCATAGAGGAATAATTATAGTACTCCTTCCAGTGCAGAAAGATATATTAAAAGCACTGTAGTTTGGCTTAGTGGGTAGTACTTTCTCCTCTGAGTCAAAAGATTGTGGATTCAAGCCACAGTCCTGGACTTGAACACGTAATCTATCCTGACACTTCAGTGCAGTACTGAGGGTGTGCTACATTATCAGAGGTGTCATCACTAACTGAGTTGTAAATTACAAAAACATCTGCCCGTTCAGATAGCCCCATAGCACAATTTGAAGACGAGCAGGGAATTATCCCAATGTCATAGTCATACAGTCATAGTCATAGAGCCATAACGGCACAGAAGGACGCCATTCGGCCCAATGAGTCCGTGCCGGCTCTCTGTAGAGCAATCCAGTCAGTCCCATTCCCCGCTCTATCCCCGTAGCCCTGCAAGTTTATTATCCTCAAGTGCCTACCCAGTCTCCCCTTGAAAACATTGAGTGTCTCCGCTTCCACCACTTCCGTCGGCAGCGAATTCCAGGTTAAAAGAAATGTTGTAGTGGTAGGGGATAGTATCGTTAGAGCATAGATAGGGTTCTTTGCAGCCGAGAGCAAGAGTCCCGAAGGCTGTGTTGCCTGCCCGGTGCCAGGGTTAAGGACATCTCCTGTGGGCTGGAGAGAAACTTGGAGTGGGAGGGGGAGGGTCCAGTTGTCGTGGTCCATGTTGGTACCAACGACATAGATAGGACAAGGAAAGAGGTTCTGCTGAGGGAGTTTGAGCAGCTAGGGGCCAAATTAAAAAGCAGAACCACAAGGGTAATAATCTCTGGAATTTGGCTAGGGTAAATAAAATTAGAGAGTTAAATGCGTGGCTCAAAGACTGGTGTGGGAGAAATGTGTTTTGCTTCTTGGGACACTGGCATCAGTACTGGGACAGGAGAGAGATGTTCCGTTGGGACGGACTTCACTTGGCCAGTGCTGGGACTAGAATCCTGGCGAATCGAATAACTAGGGCTGTAGAGAGGGCTTTAAACTAATTAGTGGGGGGGAGGTTTTAAGAAAGCGAAAAATAAAAATGACAGCGGAGAAGGCAATAGAGCAAGGTAGCAGTGGGGGAATTAAAAACCAGAGCGTGTCAGGAAGGGACAGAATGTATGATGATAAAGGTAAAGCAGTAAAAGGGGTAATATGGTTGAATTCCAAATTCAGTTTGAGGGTGAGAGAGTTGGATCTCAAACCAGCGTACTGAGCTTAAATAAAGGAGACTATGAAGGTATGAGAGTAGAATTAACTAAAGTGGACTGGGAAAACAGATTAAAGTGTAAGACGTTACAAGAGCAGTGGTCTACATTCAAGGAGATATTTCACATCTTTCAAGATAAATATATTCCACTGAGGGAACAGGGGAGTAAAAGAAAAGACAGCCATCCGTGGCTTAGTAAAGTAATAAAGGATAGTATCCGACTGAAAACAAGAGCATATAAAGTCGCCAAATTGAGTGGGAGGATAGAAGATTAGGAAGCATTTAAAAGCCAGCAAACAATAACTAAAAGATTAATTAAGAAAGGGAAGATAGATTATGAAAGTAAACTAGCAAAAAATATAAAAACAGATAGCAAGAGTTTCTACAGCTATATAAAAAGTAAAAGGGTGACTAAAGTGAACGTTGGTCCCTTAGAGGATGAGACAGGGAAACGAGTGGTGGGGAACATGGAGATGGCAAAGACGCTGAACAAATATTTTGTATCAGTCTTTACAGCAGAGGACACTAAAAATATCCCAACACTGGACAAACAGGGGGCAATGGGGAGGGGAGGAGCTAAACACGGTTAAAATCACTAACGAGGTGGTACTTGGTAAAATAATGGGACTTAAGGCGGATAAATCCCCCGGACCTGATGGCCTACATCCTAGGGTCTTGAGAGAAGTAGCGGTAGGGATTGTGGATGCATTGGTGGTTATTTTCCAAAACTCCCTGGACTCAGGAAAGGTCCCGGCAGATTGGAAAACTGCTAATGTAACACCCTTATTTAAGAAGGGAAGTGGACAAAAAGCTGGAAACTATAGACCAGTTAGCCTAACATCTGTGGTTGGTAAAATGTTGGAGTCCATTATTAAGGAAACAGTAACAGAGCATTTAGATAAACATAATTTAATAGGACAGAGTCAGTATGGTTTTATGAAGGGGAAGTCATGTTTGACAAATTTGCTCGAATTCTTTGAGGACGTAACATACAGGGTGGATAAAGGGGAACCAGTGGATGTAGTGTATTTAGACTTCCAAAAGGCATTTGACAAGGTGCCACACAAAAGATTACTGATCAAGATAAAAAATCATGGGATTGGGGGTAATATACTGGCATGGGTGGAAAATTGGCTATCTAACAGAAAACAGAGAGTTGGGATAAATGGTTCGTTCTTGGGTTGGCAATTAGTAACTAGTGGTGTTCCGCAGGGTTCAGTGCTGGGAGCCCAACTCTTTACAATCTATATTAATTAATTGGAGAAAGGGACCGAGTGCAACATATCCGAGTTTGCCAATGATACAAAGATGGGAGGGAAAGCAGTGAGTGAGGAGGACATAAAAAACCTGCAAAAGGACATAGACAGGCTAAGTGAGTGGGAAGAGATTTGGCTGATGGAATATAATATTGGAAAGTATGAGGTTATGCACTTTGGCAGAAAAAATCAAAGAGCAAGTTATTATCTAAATGGAGAGAAACTGCAAAGTGCTACAGTACAAAGGGATCTGGGGGTCCTGGTGCATGAAACACAAAAAGTTAGTATGCAGGTGCAGCAGGTGATCAGGAAGGCCAATGGCATCTTGGCTTTTATTGCAAGGGGGATGGAGTATGAAAACAGGGAAGTCTTGCTGCAGTTATATAGGGTATTGGTGAGGCCACACCTGGAATACTGCGTGCAGTTTTGGTTTCCATATTTAAGAAAATATATACTTGCTCTCAAGGTGGTTCAGAGAAGGTTCACTCGGTTGATTCCGGAGATGAGGAAGTTGACGTATGAGGAAAGGTTGAGTAGGTTGGGCCTCTACTCATTGGAGTTCAGAAGAATGAGAGGCGATCTTATCGAAACATATAAGATTGTGAGGGGGATTGATCGGGTGGATGCTGTAGTGTATGTGCCTTTAAGAGGGAACTACTTTTACAGCTCCTGTATACTGTAGTACCGGCAGTGACCACACCTGTATATAAGCCTTGAGCATGCCTCTGTACCCCCAGTCTTGAGACTACCCTACTCCAGTAAATACCTGTTGATTGTTAAGTTACAGCATCCGTGTGGTTATTGAAAAACATCATACTCTCCGAATCACGGATCTAACAGTGGTGATGAGTGTCGATTCGAATCTACCTGCAACTCTGCATTTCCCTTCGAGGATTCGCTCCGGGAGGGCGGTGGAAGAAAGTCGAGGCCAGAAGCACGGGCGTCGACCAGGAGCAACCGCCCAGTCGTCCGACAGAGAGTGAACATCGCAGGGGAGGCTGTGGAGAGCCGGGCTTGGTTCCCCAACCAAGACGATCAACAACAGACTGACGACAGGTACAGCGCAGACCCTTCCCGGACAGCGGCGGCTGGAGCCGACCGACGGCGGAGAAAAAGCCGAGCAGCGTTGACGGGGTAAGATAGAGGGTGAAGCGCACAGGGTGCAGCCGGGGGTTGAAAACCGAGCGGCGTTGAGGAAAAACAAAACAGAGAGAGAGGGTAAAGCAACAGTCGGGTTCAGGACCGAGCGGCAGAAACAGGAAAGGTGCACAGAAAAAAAAAATGCGCAGAGCACAGCCAGGGCTCAAGGGCTGAAAATGTCCACGGGGAGAAGAAGGGAGAGCGTGGGAGATGCCATTGAGTCGCGGAGAAGAAGGAAGAGCGCGGGAGGCGCCATTTTTAGAAGCCGCAGCGGAGAAGAAGGGCGAACGCGGGAAGAAAGGAAAGCGCAGGAAATGCCATTTTGTGCCAGCGGAGAAGAAGGGAAAGCACGGGAGACGCCGTTTTTGACAGTTAAATCACACCCAGGGATGCCGAAGAGTGGCAGTATCTCTACGTTCGACAATGAAGTCGAAGATTGGGCGACATATGTGGAACGTATTGAGGAGTACTGCAGGGCGAATGAAGTGCCAGATGCTAGGAAAGCACTGGTTTTGTTAAATTCCATGGGTGCAAAAACTTATGGGTTACTGCAAAACCTAATAACCCCAGAGAAGCCTGTGAACAAGAATTTCGAAAGCATAGTAGAAATCCTACAGGACCACTTAAACCCCACACCGCTGCTGATAGCAGAACAATTTAAGTTCCATAAAAGGAACCAACACAAAGACGAAAGCAATGCTGAGTACTTAACGGAACTGCGCAAGCTATCGAAACACTGCCAGTTTGGAGTGGGACTAGCAGATACGTTAAGGGACAAGTTTGTGTGTGGGCTGCAAAGTGAAGGAACCCAGAAATGGCTTCTATCAGAAAAGGACCTTACGCTGGACAAGGCTTTCAGTATGGCAGAATCACACGAAGCAGCCGCAAGGGGCGCTGCAGAGATACAACGGAGAACGCAAGAATGTGTCACCAATGAAATGTCCTATGGAACAGGGAAGTGTTATCGCTGCGGCAGAACAACACACGACCAGAAGGATTGTTGGTTCAAGGACCAAGTGTGCAGACAGTGTGGAAAAGCAGGACACATAGCAAGAGTCTGCAGGTCTGGGTAGAAAACCAACAGCAAGAAATCTCCACAGGCGAAGTACAAAAAGGTACACAAGGTGATGGACAGTAGTTCAGATGAACAGAAAAGTGACACAGATTCCGGAAGCAAGGAGCTGGGTTGTCTGAAACTACATAAGGTAACCAAAATGGAGGATCACCAGACTATCTGGGTTACACTCAAGATAGACGGAGTCCAAGTGAAAATGGAATTGGACACAGGATCAGCCCTAACAGTCATAAAACAAAGGGACTACAAGCGGCTATTTTCACATATACCGTTGAAAGCTACAGAGATTGTCTTGAAGACATACAAGGGGGAAAAAAGTCTACCCCAAAGGAAAAATAAGGGTGAAAGTGATATACAAAGGCCAGGAAATACCTAAAATGGACATATATGTATTGCCAGATGGAGGACCACCGCTGCTAGGACGTGAATGGATCCGGAAGATACAATTAGACTGGCATTCCATACAGGCACTGAAGGTTGAGGCAAAAAAGGATGACAACGTCACACCTGGATGACTGTCAAAAATGCTAACTGACGCCAAAGAAGTGTTCCAGGAGGGACTCGGAACACTAAAAGGCATAACAGCAACGATTAAAATAGAGGAAAATGCAAGCCCGAAGTTTCTTAAGGACAGACCAGTGCCTTATGCGATCAGATCAGCTGTCGAAGCAGAACTGGAAGGGTTGGAACGTTTAGGAGTACTGTCCAAATTAGACTGGAGCGAGTGGGCTACACACATCGTTCCTGTAATGAAGAGGTCGTTGAGTAATACGCCTGGGGAACCAAAGAAGGTCCGCATCTGTGGGGATTTTAAGGTGACAGTGAACCCAGTCCTTCACACGGTACAATATCCGCTTCCACGAATTGAGGATATTTTCGCCTTGCTATCTGGAGGTAAACGCTTCACCAAAATTGATCTAGCCCAGGCGGACTTGCAAATGGAGGTAGAAGAAGCCTCAAAACAATACCTTACAATCAACACTCATAAAGGTCTCTATCAATACAACCGGCTGGTGTTCGGGGTAGCATCGGCTCTGGCTATTTGGCAAAGGGCGATGGATCAAGTCCTGCAAGGGATTCCAGGGACCCAGTGTTATTTGGACGATATCCTGGTCACGGGTGAAAATGACAGTGATCACCTCGCCAACTTGGAGAAGGTGCTCACCAGATTAAAGGAATATGGGCTACGAGCTAATCGCCACAAGTGCGGGTTTTTCCGGAAGCAGATCTCGTATTGTGGCCACGTCATCGATGAAGAGGGGTTACATAAGTCCCCTGAAAAGATTGAGGCAGTAGTCAAGGCTCCAGCACTGGAAAATGTGTCACAACTGAGGTCGTTCCTCGGGCTGGTAAAGTACTACCATAAGTTCTTACCAAATTTGTCCACGGTATTACACCCACTGAACAACCTACTGCAAACAGGGGTACCATGGAAGTGGAATGACGAACATAGACGAGCTTTCCAGAAGTGTAAAGAATTGATCACATCAAAAGAGGTGTTGGCCCATTTCAACCCAGCACTATCAATTTGTTTGGCATGTGATGCATCACCCTATGGTATTGGAGCGGTGCTGTCGCTCAAATTCCCAGACGGGTTGGATAGGCCAGTAGCCTTTGCGTCTCGGTCACTAACCTCAGCCGAGCGCAACTACGCCCAGATTGACAGGAAGGCCCTCAGCCTAGTATGGGGAGTAAAAAAATTCCACCACTATCTGCATGGGCAGCAGTTCACCTTGCTGACTGACCACCAACCACTTGTCTCCATCTTTAATCCTAAGAAGGGCATTCCAGTGATGACTGCACAACGGTTACAAAGATGGTCCCTGTTTCTAGGGGTGAATCAATATGAAATAGAATATAAAGGCACGAAACAGCATGGAAACGCTGATGGGCTATCGCGCCAGCCACTGCCTACTGTGGAGGAAGCACCAGCAGTGGACCCTATCAAGATATTTTATTCATCAATAATTGAACGATTGCCAGTAACGAATGCGGATATAGAGAAGGAGACCCGCAATGATCCGACGCTGTCTCGGGTATATGATTTGACAGTGAGGGGATGGCCAACACATGGCGACTCACTGTTGCCAGCATTCTCATCCAGAAGAGAACAGCTGTCAGTATGCCAGGGGACAGTGATGTGTGGATCCAGAGTGGTGATTCCACCCAAGTTAAGGGAGACAGTGCTAAATGAGCTTCATGAAGGTCATCTGGGGGGAGTGAAAATGAAAAGCATTGCGAGGGCTTATGTGTGGTGGCCGGGAATCGATCAACAAATCGAAGACCTAACCAAGAGCTGCCCAGGATGCCAGAAGGTCCAAAATGCACCACCACATGCCCCTCTACACCCATGGGAGTGGCCCTCCTCTCCATGACAACGGGTGCATATTGATTTCGCTGGTCCATTCATGGACTCAATGTTCTTAATAGCAGTGGATGCTCATTCGAAATGGCCTGAGGTCATAAAAATGTCCTCAACCACTACAGAGAAAACGATTGCAGTCCTACGGATCATATTTGCCAGGAACGGCTTGCCAGAGCAGATTTGCTCTGATAATGGACCACAGTTTGTGTCCGAAGAGTTTCAAAAATTTATGAGAAGGAATGGAGTAAGGCATTACACATCCGCCCCATATCATCCAGCCACAAATGGATTGGCTGAGAGGTTCGTACAAACCTTTAAGAGGGTGATAAAGGCCATGTGCGACGATGAAATTCCACTACAGCATAAGGTGGACAATTTCTTATTAGCCTACCGAAACGCAACACATGCAGTTACCAACCAGACCCCAGCCATGATGTTCTTTAACCGAAGGTTGAGATCTCGTCTGGACTTGCTCAGACCAAATGTGCGAAGAAATGTTGAGGATAGACAATTCCAGCACATCAATGAGAAGCCGACAAGGAGCTTCAACGTAGGACAACCAGTCTTGGCCCATGACTACCGAACAGAGAAATGGCAACCCGGAACGATATGCACAAGGCAGGGGCCATTAATGTACACAGTGGATGTCGGGGAGAACATTGTGAGACGCCACGTCGATCAGATCTTAGCGTCACAGGAACAAGTCAACCCCATGTCTCGCGTACCTGGGGATGAACCCGACATACCGGTAGCATCTACTTCCGAACCAGTAGCAGTGGAAACCGATGAAGTAACCAACGAAAAGGGGCCAGAATCGCCTCCGCACCAAGAACAAGAACCTCAGGAAAGGTGCTATCCCGAAAGGATCAGGAAGCCACCCCAAAGACTGAATCTATAAATGGACTATTGTTGTTTAATGTACATGTTAAAGTGTTCATTGTTATTTGAATATTATGGGTACTGCTAATCTAAAAGGGGAGGAATTGTAGTGTATTTACCTTTAAGAGGGAACTACTTTTACAGCTCCTGTATACTGTAGTACCGGCAGTGACCACGCCTGTATATAAGCCTTGAGCATGCCTCTGTACCCCCAGTCTTGAGACTACCCTGCTCCAGTAAATACCTGTTGATTGTTAAGTTACAGCATCCGTGTGGTTATTGAAAAACATCATACTCTCCGAATCACGGATCAACAGATGCGGTGAGGATGTTTCCACTGATGGGTGAGACTAGAACTAGGGGGCATAATCTTAGAATAAGGGGCTGCCCTTTCAAAACTGAGATGAGGAGAAACTTCTTTACTCAGAGGGTAGTAAATCTATGGAATTTGCTACCTCAGAGAGCTGTGGAAGCTGCAACATTAAATAGATTTAAAACGGAGATAGACAGTTTCCTAGCAGGTAAGGGAATTAGGGGTTACGGGGAAAGGGCAGGGAAGTGGACGTGAGTCTAGGTTCGGATCAGCCATGATCCTGTTGAATGGCGGAGCAGGCCCGAGGGGCCGTATGGCCTACTCCTGCTCCTACTTCTTATGTTCTTATGTTCTTATGTCATCACCACTCGCTGCATAAAAAAGTTATTCCTCACATCCCCCCTGTATCTCTTGCCCAAAATCTTTCTTCTGTGTCCCCTAGTCCTTGTACCATCAACTAGTGGGAACAGCCTTTCCCCGTCTAGCCTATCCAAACCTGTCATAATCTTGTACACCTCTATCAAATCACTGCTCAACCTCCTTTGCTCTAATGAAAACAAATCCAGCTTCTGCAACATGTCCTTGTAGCTAAGATCCCCCATCCCCGGAACCATTCTGGTAAATCTCCTCTGCACCCTCTCAAGGGCCTTCACATCCTTCCGAAAGTATGGTGACCATAACTGGATGCAATACTCCAGTTGTGGCCTAACCAGTGCTTTATAAAGGTTCAGCATAACTTCTCTACTTTTGTACTCAATACCTCTATTTATGAAGCCCAAGATCCCATATGCTTTGCTAACCACTCTCTCAATATGTCCTGTCACCTTCAGGGACCTATGCACATTAACTCCCAGGTCCCTCTATCCCTGCACACTCTTTAAAACTGTGCCATTAAGTGTATATTGCCTCTCCCTGTTCCTTCTGCCAAAATGCATCATCTCACACTTCTCTGTATTAAATTCCACCTGCCACCAAGTTGTCTGCCCATTCTGCTAGCCTTTCTATGTCCTGTTGCAGTCGCTTGGTATCATTCTCTCTGTTTGCCACGCTCCCAAGTTTGGTGTCATCGGCAAATTTAGAAATTCTACTCTGTATTTCAATATCCAGGTCATTTATATATATCAAAAATAGCAGTGGCCCCAGCACTGACCCTTGGTGAACACCACTGTCGACCATCCTCCAGTCTGAAAAACAGCCATTTACCAAAGCTCGCTGTTTTCTGTCCTTAAGCCAATTCCTTATCCAAGCTGCCACTGACCCACCTATTCCATGAGCCTCAATTTTGTTAACCAGCCTTCTATGTGGTGCTTTGTGAAACGCCTTCCTAAAATCCATGTAGACAACATCCATTGCATTCCCTTCATCAATCCTCCCTGTTACTTCATCAAAAAATTCAATTAGATTAGTCAAACACTATCTGCCTTTTACGAATCGATGTTGGCTCTCCTTAATTAGCTTAAACCTCTCCAAGTGCCCATTAATTTTTTCCTTGATTATTGTTTCTAAAACTTTACCCACCACTGATGTTAAACTGTCTGGACTGTAGTTACTAGGATTGTCTTTGCACCCTTTCTTGAACAATGGTGTCACATTTGCCACTTTCCAACCCTCAGGCACCTTCCCCGCATCTAGGGAAGATTGGAAAGTTATGTCAAGCACTTCCACTATCTCCCCCCCAATTCCCTTATCAACCTGGGATGCAAGCCATCTGGACCAAGCAACTTATCCAGTCTAAGCATACCCAGCCTTTCTAGTACATCCTGTCTATCAATTTTCACCCCTTCCATTGCTTCTAACTTTTCCACTTCTACCTATATTTTGTCAGCATCCACTTCCTTAGTAAACACCGATACAAAGTACTTAATGAGTATTCTAGCCTTGTCCTGCACCTCTAAGCATATATCACCTTCTTTGTCCCTAATAGGCCCCACCCTGCCTCTTACTACCCATTTACTGTTTACATGCCGGTAGAAGATTTTTGGGTTCAGTTTTATGTTAACCGCCATTCTACTCTCATACTCTCTCTTTGCCAATCTTATTTTCACCTTCACATCCCCTCTCAACTTATTGGGCTGGATTTTGATACTGGAGGCATGTAGGAGGCGGGACTACAGCTTTTGGGGTTGCAGACCCGCCTCCATCGAGTTGTGGCCAACCCATTCGATTTTCACTCGATTGACCTGATGTGCCTCAATAAATCCGAGACTCGATGTTAGCGAAGCAAAACAAGGCTTTTATTGACTTAGAAGGTAACACACAGAGGAGAATGTATCTTCCATCCAGAGGTCTGCCGTACTGGATGTGCTGCAGGCTGGGCCAGCTTACATAGGAGCCAGGTATGGGCGGAGCCCTACACACAGTACAATACAATGGAAATGAAACTGAAACCAACCACAGTCACAGGCAGAGAAATATTGATGAGTGATGAATGGAATATTTCATCACATTCACCCCTTCTATAGATTTAGTCTGTTCGGGGGTTTGATAGTCCTCTGCGACCGACGTGGCTGTTGTGGTGCCGCGGGTGTCGGCTGGGTGTCCCCGGTGGCCTCTTGGGTCTCTGCCGGGGGTGCCGCCAGGGTTGTTGAAGGGGTAGTTGGTGGGGGTACCATTGGTCGATGTTCTTCCGGGGGTGATGAAAGAGTAGTGGGCGGGTAAGAGTTGCTGTGGTCATTGTTGCTGCTGTTGTCGTGGTTGTTGTCGTTACCGGCTGGGGCGACGTCTTTTATGGACACGGTGTCCTCCCTTCCGTCGGCGTGCCGGACATACGCGTATTGGGGATTGGCGTGGAGTAGGTGCACTGACTCCACGAGAGGGTCCGTCTTGTGGCCCCTCACATGCCTTCGCACGAATACCGGACCTGGGGTGGAGAGCCATGACGTCATGGATACGCCTGAGGTGGATTTCCGGGGAAAGACAAACATTCGCTCGTGAGGCGTGGCATTAGTGGCAGTACACAATAGTGACCGTATCGAATGGAGCACATCTGGGAGGACTTCCTGCCAGCGGGAGATAGGGAGGCCTTTGGTCCTTAGGTCTAGAGTGACTGCTTTCCATACTGTCCCGTTCTCTCGCTCCACTTGACCGTTACCCCGGGGGTTGTAGCTGGTGGTACGGCTCGTGGCGATCCCCCTGGACAGCATGTACTGGCGTAGCTCTTCACTCATGAAGGACGCCCCCCTATCCGTATGGATGTAGCTCGGTATACCGAACAGGCAGAACAGGCTGTTGAGGCATTTAATGACCGTGGCGCTGGTCATGTCTGGGCAGGGGAAGGCGAATGGGAAACGAGAGTATTCGTCCACAATGTTCAGGAAGTAAACATTGCGGTCGACGGACGGGAGGGGGCCCTTGAAATCTAAGCTGAGCCGCTCAAAGGGCCGTGTAGCTTTGATTAAGTGGGCTCTATCTGGGCGGTAGAACCGAGGCTTGCACTCAGCGCAAGTGCGACAGTTCCTGGTCAGGGACCGAACTTCCTCAATCGAGTAGGGTAAGTTGCGGGACTTTATGAAGTGGAACAGCCGCGTGACCCCTGGGTGGCAGAGGTCATTGTGGAGGGTCTGTAGCTGATCCCCGGTGGCGCTGGCACACATCCCTCGTGAGAGGGCGTCGGGGGATTCGTTAAGGGCCCCTGGCCGGTAAATGATGTCATAATCGAAGGTGGAGAGCTCGATCCGCCACCTAAGAATCTTATCATTTTTAATCTTCCCCCTCTGTTTATTATTGAACATAAACGCTACCGACCGCTGGTCGGTAAGTAGGGTGAAGCGTTTGCCGGCTAGGTAGTGGCGCCAGTGGCGCACTGCCTCCACGATGGCTTGGGCCTCCTTTTCTACGGAGGAGTGTCTGATCTCGGGCCCTTGGAGGGTCCTCGAGAAGAAAGCTACGGGCCGCCCCGCCTGGTTGAGGGTGGCCGCCAAGGCAAAGTCAGACGCATCACTTTCCACTTGAAAGGGAGTGTTCTCGTCCACTGCCTGTAGCGTGGCCCGCTCAATATCCTGCTTAATGCTTTTGAAGGCGGCATGGGCCTCAGCAGAGAGCGGAAAAGAGGATGCTTTCAAGAGGGGGCGGGCTTTGTCGGAGTAGTTGGGGACCCATTGGGAATAATAAGAAAATAACCCCAGGCACCTTTTCAGGGCTTTGGGAGTGTTGGGCAGGGGCAGCTCCCGTAGGGGGCGCAATCGGTCGGGGTCTGGTCCGATTTCCCCATTCTCCACCACGCTGCCTAGTATGCAGAGGCGCGTGGTGTTGTAAATGCACTTGTCCTCGTTGTAGGTGAGGTTGAGTTTTTGTGCGGTTTTCAGGAACCTCTCGAGGTTCGAGTCGTGATCCTGCTGGTTGTGACCGCAGATGGTGACGTTGTCGAGGTAGGGGAAGGTTGCCTGCAAGTGGTAGTCATCAACCATGCGGTCCATCTCCCTCTGGAAGACCGAGACCCCATTCGTCACCCCAAAGGGGACTCTGAGGAATTGGTAGAGGCGTCCGTTCGCCTCGAAGGCGGTGTACGGGCGGTCCTCTGGTCTGATAGGGAGCTGGTGGTATGCTGACTTGAGGTCGATGGTGGAGAACACCCGGTATTGGGCGATTTGGTACACCATTTCTGATATGCGGGGTAGCGGGTAGGCGTCTAGTTGGGTGTACCTGTTGATCGTTTGGCTATAGTCGATCACCATCCATTTCTTCTCGCTACCCCTTACCACCACCACTTGGGCGCGCCATGGGCTATTGCTGCGTTCAATAATGCGCTCTTTCAGGAGCCTGTCTACCTCGGTCGCGATAAACCGCCTGTCCTCCCAGCTGTACCTCCTGCTTTTGGTCGCTATTGGCCGGCAGTTAGGGGTAAGGTTCGCGAATAGCGAAGGCGGCTTTACCTTCAGGGTAGCCAGACCACACACTGTGAGGGGCGGCTGGGACCCACCGTAATTGAGCGTGATGCTTTGGTGGTAGCACTGGAAATCCACGCCCAAGATCACGCTCGCACATAGATTCTTCATGATTAATACTTTAAAATTATCGTATACAGTTCCGTTAATGGACAATTGTACCGTGCAGTAACCCATAATGGTCGATGTCTGGGTTTTATCAGCCATAGAGATGGTACCCCGAGTAGGGACCACCTTTAGGGAGAGTTGTTGTACCAGTTCAGGGTGGATAAAACTCTCCGTGCTTCCACTGTCAATTAAACATTTAACCCTGCACCCGTTTACCTCGATGTCCACCATTGATTTGGATAGCGGGTGCGGCCTGGTCTGGTCCACTGTGACCGATGCCACTGTAGGGCCCTGATCGAGACAAGATGGTGTCCACGCTGTCTGCTCACAAGATGGCGGACCCCACGAGGTCGGGCAAGATGGCGTCCAAGATGGCCGCTCCCACGGCGCACACGCGGCGGTGGCGGGTTTTCCGGCGGGGTTCCCTCTGCACACCTTCCCGAAGTGCCCCTTCTTACCTCACTTAAAGCAGGTGGTGCCTTTCGCCGGGCACAGGTTTCTGGTGTGCTTCGGCTGCCCGTAGAAGTAGCAGTTGGGTCCCTGACGCGTCGCGGCTGTCGTAGGGCTTCTGGGGGGAGAGCGGGGCCCCGACGGTGTCGGGCTGCCGGGCGGGGAAGATGCCTTCCAAGATGGCGGCGCCCTTGGTGCACACGTGGCGGCGTGGACGGCGCGGGCTGAAGAGTAGGCATCCGAGTTTCTCTGGGCCACATCCAGGGATCGTGCTGCGTCCGCAGCCTGTTTCAGGTCCAATCCCGTTTTTTCCAGCAGTCTCTGCCGGATGTAAGTGGAGCTGAGGCCTGTGATAAAGGCATCGCGAACAAGCTCGTCAGTGTACACTGCGGCTTTTACATCTTGGCACTTGCAGTCTTTGCCAAGTGTTTTCAGGGTGCCTAGGAACTCCTCCACCGATTCCCCAGGTCGCTGTGCGCGAGTAGCGAGCAGATGCCTAGCATACACCTCATTCGTAGGCTGCTGGTAATGCGCCTTTAAGATGTCGCAGGCGGCCGGGTACGTGTCGGTGTCTTGGATGAGGGGGTAAACCCGGTGGCTTACCCAATTCCGCAGAATTCCGAGTTTCATACTCGCAGCGTCCGTAGCGTCTTTGACGGCTGCGGAATTGTCCAGGAAGAATTCCATACACATAAACCAGTGTCCGAAGCGTGCCGATGCGTCCGAAGCATTCTGGTCCAAATCCAAACGTTCGGGTTTCAAGAGTTGATCCATTGTGTTGAAAATTAAGTCAATAAAATTGATGTGCCTCAATAAATCCGAGACTCGATGTTAGCGAAACAAAACAAGGCTTTTATTGACTTAGAAGGTAACACACAGAGGAGAATGTATCTTCCATCCAGAGGTCTGCCGTACTGGATGTGCTGCAGGCTGGGCCAGCTTACATAGGAGCCAGGTATGGGCGGAGCCCTACACACAGTACAATACAATGGAAATGAAACTGAAACCAACCACAGTCACAGGCAGAGAAATACTGGTGAGTGATGAATGGAATATTTCATCACATGACCGTGTTGAGCCCGCCCAGCAGGCCAATTAAGGTCCACCCGGCAACAGGTTACATCATAGAGTGACATTTCATCTGTCAAGAAACATAGAAACATAGAAGATAGGAGCAGGAGTAGGCCATTCGGCCCCTCGAGCCTGCTCTGTCATTCAATGCCATCATGGCTGATCATCCAAATTCAGTACCCTGTCCCTGCTTTCTGCTCATAACCCTTGATCCCTTTAGCCTTAAGAAATATATCTAACTCCTTCTTGAATATATTTAATGAATTGGCCTCAACTGCCTTCTGTGGTAGAGAATTCCACATGTTCACCACTCTCCGGGTGAAGAAATTCCTCCTCATTTCAGTCCTAAATGGCTTACCCCTTATCTTTTAGACTGTGACCCCTGGTTCTGGACTCCCCTGCCATCAGGAACAGCCTTCCTGCATCTAGTCTATCTAGTACTGTTAGAATTTTATAAGTTTCAAAGAGCTTTTGACAGATGAAATATCAGCATTTCACAACTCTTTGAAGCTGTCAAACACTGACAATCTGTACTCCAAGTTAATTCCTTCCTCTCAGGCTGATTTAGAGATCTCTCCAGAACAGAAAGCTGAATGCTGCTACTTTTGACAGCTCGCGGCCATTCTGCTTTCTGTGCCGGTGAGATGAGGGACTCCCGAGACCTGAAGGAAGGAAGGCTGTGAAGGTAAGAAAAGGTAAGTAAAACTTCTTTCAACACTTTGCACACACCAAACATACTTACCTCTGCACTCATGCACCCATCACTCACCTGAACACCGGACATCTCGAACCCTCCAAGCCCTTCAGCCCGACGGTCCACCTCGCTGACTTGCCGTGGTTTGGAGCCGTCGGGAATCCCGCACTTCAGGGATAAAAATAGGGATTAGGCTAAAAGCTGCCTGTTACTACCTGTTAACAGGCAGTTAATTGGCACTAATCCCCTCCCCGCCTCGGGGAGGCGGGTCCCAGCACAGGTCGGGTATCTGCCTCCTTTGAAACTGGCATGGAGGTAGGTTGGGGGCGGGATGGGTTCGTGCCCCCCGATTTCGAGATTTTAACCCCCCCACATGCCTCCAATCCCGCCTCCACGGCCGAGTGAAAATCCTGCCCATTGTATTTGGTCTGGTTATTATTATGCCGGTGTGTAATGGAGACACGGACTGCAGGAGTTGGTTATAACAGGTCTTTACTGAGTGGAGACAAACGGGAACTAACTATGCAAAGTTACTGCACAGGCTTATATACCGGGGTGGTCACTGCTGGTACTGCAGTATACAGGGGCTGCAGAATATAGTTCCTTCTGCAAAGTACATACACTACAGTTATCCCTTGAAGAATTCAACTGACATGCATCATACACCCTTGCTTTTTGTTTCATCATCTTCTCTATCTCCCTCGTCATCCAAGGTGCCCTTGCTTTGGTTCCCTTACCCTTCCCTCTTGTTGGAATGTACCTAGCCTGTACTTGGAACATCTCCTCCTTAAAGATCACCCATTGTTCCGTTACAGTCCTAGGCAACATTTCTCCCTCAACTGTGCTGCCAACAAACTTAATCCAATCTTTCTTTCCCTCTCTTTATTTCACTTTCTGTACCCGATTTAACACTAAATTCACCCACTTTAATTCACCCATATTCTTAGTCCTTCCGCTCTTTATTTTCCAAACCTTAAACCTCATTGGCTAAGGAGATACCCTGTCGGTTGCCCTGTTCACTCAGGTTCCAGATGTCTGGTTTCCCTCGCTGTGCTGTCATCAGCTCGCTCTTCCAGCAACTTAGTGGGCAAAAATTATTTGAGCTGAAGTGTGTAGGAACATGTCAAACTAATGGCATTAGATGCCCTGCCACAGCAAATTTTGTCCCAAAGTATGCCAAAAATAGAGAACAGATAGAGGGACGATGTAAAGGCACCTTTGAAGAGGAGGGCTCTAAAGGCAAAAAGAGAGGTGGCAAGGCAGTGGAATGTAAATACAGAAAATTACAGAGGACAAGAATGAGAGTTCCAGATGGCAGGAGAATAGCAAATGAAAATAGGCTGGGGAGTACTAAGCAGTGTAAGGGTTAAATTAAATGTTTTTTAACTTTACCTGGTACACCTTTTACTGACTCATGCGACTCTTCATCAAAAGTTAAATGAAAACAGGTGCAAGCGCTACTATATTTATGACTTGCAAAATTCAGTGTTCAGAACTCTGACGACTTCACATATTCAAAGGCTACATTCATACCTAACCCTCACAGACATGCAGACTCAAAAGTTTGGTCATGTTGGGTTCCTAATAGTAGTGTTCACACCCACTGGGTACAATTTTACAGGCACTGATTGACTTCTGATTACTTGTTCTGTAGCCATTATTCATGTGTGAGTCTCGACAGTGAGGGCTGGATTTTCCTCTGCTTTCCTGCATCTAATGTAATCGTAGCAGGAATGGTGGGAAAATGGGGCCACCTCCCTCCCCCGACCTGGATTTTCCTCACCCCGCTGGCTCCCACCGAGATTGCTGCTGGCTGCCCACGCCCCACCTACAGGTGTAAATACTGGTGAGGAGGTCGGGCCTGGCTTCCAATTCTATTTACAGCCTGCTTCTCAGGGCTAGTGCATGTGACAGTGCTGTAAAATATAAAACAAGCCTTGAAACTTAAACTTGTGTGTGTTAAGTGCTCTACCAAATACTGTCAAAATGTTATTATTGCGTTAATTGAATCCTCATTGAAATGTGAGTCTCATCTCCATTGTTTTATAATTAGGTAAAAATAATGAATCTACTCTGCTCATGAAGGTACCCTTCAGCTTGCTGTCACAGTACTGTCACCTACTTCAGCATCCAGCACATATGGCAACACAGGCTCACTTGTTAATGCTGATTTCTCAAATCATTCTGACTCGGCTATCCCCACTTTAAATTGCATGGAAAGTGGAACTGTCTACTGCAAAAAGGTCATTTATGCAGCCACCTACAATGTGAATTAACCTATATTCTATTAATAACAAGCTTTTCTTAGACATAGCTCTCAGGTTATTTTCATAAAATAATTCCATAATATACCTTCCTCATCTGCAGGTAAGATCTCAACAATCTGATTTGAAGTAGAATAGAGAATATGGGTTCGATTTTGCCAGGCCCGAGGAGGCAGGTTTAGAGGCATGTGAGGTGTTAAAATCACAAAAAATGGCGGGCGCCTCCGATACCGCCTCCAGCACACCTCTGATCAATTTTCCCACAATCGTGGTTTCAGACCCCATTTCCATCCGCCTCCAAGAGCCGGGATAGGCCCTTAAGGCCCTTAACAACCAGTTGTGCATCTATAATCCCATTTTGAGAGGCCTTTCTGATTTTTACACATTTCCCCCATCCTGCACATCTCCTCTGGAACATGCCAGTTAATCCTGTTGGCCTCACAAGTGGATTGCTTACTAACAGTTGCACCTCCACCATTAAAAAGGAGTTTTCAGCAATCATCATTTGCAGGTGGCAGAACTTCATTGGGCCAGAAATTCGGGTCCCCACAGGTGAATACGCGGCGTGTACTCACCCGTAAGTCCAACGGAAGTGCCAGTTTTACTCATGCACTGCACATGCGCTGGAAACCAAAACTTCCGTTCCCTTGAAGGAAGGTGTTCGGGGGTCAAACGCGTGTGGCAGAGAGGTAGCGCGTACGCCTGGAACTTCCAATTTTTTACAGGTTTCACCGGGAGGGTAAGCCTCTAGTAGCTACACATGAAAAAAGCAGTCGCAAGGCCTGCTTTTAATGAGGTAAGAGGTTAATTAAGTAAAATTAAAACATTTTTTCCACAGGTTTATCATTTTAAAATACTTTAAAGAAAGGTAAGTTTATTTTTAGCCCGTTAAAAACTTTAATAAATTTTTGTTTAAAATAGTTAATTTATGTAATTTATACTTATTTTAAAAATGTGATATTTAAAAAAAAATGTATTTGAAGTTTGAGGTCTTCCTGTCAAATCCATGAATGGAGATTCCCTGCTCCGATTGGCTCCCCATGGCCCATGTAATCCCAGGGGACGCTGTGAACTAACTGCGCCGCTGGGATACGCAAGCACTGCACGCCAGCAGCTGGAGGAGGCCCAGGATCGGAATCGCACGCGGGCCCACAGCACAACGGCAGGCGCGCTATGTAAGTGCAGGTCGGGGGCTTGCGCCCGCGGGAAACCTCCGACCCAAATTTCTGGCCCACTGTCTCAGGTCTGGGGGAACTATTAGCAGGCCTACTCATTGTTGTGGAAGTTTGGAGCCTCAGGCCCATCTCCAGTGTGACCTCCTGGGAAACCCCTCTCCCCATCTTGACTGAGCGCTTCCTCAACTGAGGTATATACCAGAAGCATGGGAGCTATTTATTTCCTTTCCTACTGGACATCAGATTCGGACGAAGACCAGCCACGGCAGCAGCAGAACCCTAAACAAAAGCAGCACCAACAGCAGGAGCAGCAACAGGAGTGCCAAGCTGCTGCTCACCCACCTGAAGCTGCACAGGCAAGAAGGTGCCAGTGCATAGAAGCACATTGCCACAGGAGATACCCCCAAAACAGGGTTTACAGACAGAGGATGAGCTACCTCAACATGACTGAGCAGCAGTGCCAAAGGAGGCTCAGACTTTTGCGAGAGGTAGTGGGTGACATCTGCGCAATGCTGCAGCAAGATCTGGAGCCCAGAGGAGCGGGTGGACACCCCTTACCAGTGGCCATCAAAGTCAGCACTGCACTCAACTTTTTTGCTTCAGGCTCATTCCAGGGATCAAGAGCAGACATCAGCGGCATCTCCCAGGTGGCCACACACACTTGCATCATGCATTTTACCGATGCCCTTTTTGCCATCGTGCACAATTACATCAACTTCTCCAAGGATCAAGCAAGTGTAACTGCGCGTGCGGTTGGGTTTGCGAATCTGGCAGGCTTTCCAAGGGTGCAGGGCGTCATTGGCTGCACACATGTGGTCGTTAAGGCACCCCATCACAATCCAGATATTTTTGTCAACCGCCAGGGCTTCCACTCCGTCAACGTGCAGCGGGTGTGTGACCACAAGAAGGACATTTTGCATGTTTGCGCCAATTACCCTGGCAGTTGCCATGACTCCTTCATCCTGTGCCAGTCTAGTGTGCCTCCGCTCTTCAGTCCACGAGACCAACTTTTCAGATGGCTACTTGGAGTCAAGGGGCTGGATTTTCATTGAGGAGGCGTGTAGGAGGCGGGACTTCAACTTTTGGGGGCCTCCATCGAGTTGTGGCCGACCCACGCGATTTTCACTTGATTGATCTTGTTGAGCCCACCCAGCGGGCTCAGCAGGCCAATTAAGGGCCACCCGGCCACAGGTGACATCACAGACAGACATCTCATATGTCAAGAGCTTTTGACAGATGAAATATCAGTGTTTCACAGCTGTATGAAGCTGACAATCTGTACTCTAAGTTAATTCCTTCCTCTCAGGATGATTTAGATATCTCTCCAGAACAGAAACCAGAATGCTGCAGGTTTTGACAGATCGCGGCCATTCTGCTTTCTGTGCCAGTGAGATGAGGGACTCCCGAGACCTGAAGGAAGGAAGGCTGTAAAGGTAAGTACATGTAAGTAAAACTTCTTTAAACACTTTACACACACACCAAACACACTTACCTCTGCACTCATGCACCCATCACTCAACTGAACACCGGACATCTCGACCCCTCCAAGCCCTTCCTCCTGATGGCCCACCTCTCTAACTTGGCCGGGGAGTCCAGAATGAGGGGTCATAATCTAAGGATAAGGGGTAAGCCATTTAGGACTGAGATGAGGAGGAATTTCTTCACCCAGAGAGTGGTGAACCTGTGGAATTCTCTGCCACAGAGGGCGGTGGAGGCCAGTTCATTAAATATATTCAAGAAGGAGTTGGATATATTTCTTAAGGCTAAAGGGATCAAGGGATATGGGGAGAAGGTAGGGACAGGGTACTGAATTTGGATGATCAGCCATGATCTCATTGAATGGCGGAGCAGGCTCGAGGGGCCGAATGGCCTACTCCTGCTCCTATCTTCTATGTTTTCTATGTTTGGCGTGGTTTGGAGCCGTCGGGAATCCTACACTTCACCAATAAAAATAGGGATTAGGCTAAAAACTGCCAGTTAACTACCTGTTAACAGGCAGTTAATTGGCACTAATCCCCTCCCGCCTCAGGGAGGCAGGTCCCAGCGCGGGTCGGGTACCCACCTCCTTTGAAACTGGCATGGAGGCGGGTTGGGGGCGGGATGGGTTCGTGCGCCCCGATTTCAAGATTTTAACCCCCCACACGCCTCCAATCCTGCCTCCACGGCTCAATGAAAATCCTGCCCAAGGGCTATCCCCTGAAGACGTGGCTAATGCCGCCGTTGAGGAGCCCATCCAATGAAGCTGAGGAGCACTACAACTCCAGCCACATTTCCACCAGATCCATAATGGAGCAAACCATCGGCTTGCTGAAGGTGCGATTCAGATGCCTTGATAGATCAGGTGGAGCCATGCAGTACTCAGCAGACAGGGTCTCCAGAATCGTCATGGTCTGCTGTGCACTTCACAACATGGCACAGCATCGTGACTTGCAGATGCCTGAGGTACAAGTGGCTCATCGCATAGCCTCCTTAGGTGAGGAGGAGGAGGAGGAGGAGGAGGAGAGCGACAACGAACAGCTTGCGGAAACGCATCAACCAGCGGCAGCAGCACGCGAGCACATTGCTGCCCGGGATGCAAGGGATGCACTCACCTTGGCTAGATTTGCTTAGCCTGCCCAATCAAACACTTTTGCCTAGCACCTTACCAGAGCATCGACAATGGACAAGAACCTACGGATTCCTATCACTCTGACCACCATACTGACAATTGCAAGTTGCCCTAAGTCCTCAATGTGGAAGTCCCATTTGCGAAATGACACAGCCCACAACCTCAACGGTTTGCCATCAAATTTTTTTATCATTATAATTCATGGATGGCTTTTCAAAATTAAATACAACAGAACACCCAGGTGACTACCCTTATGAGTACTTGTGCATTATCTTCCTCTTACGCGTGCTCCTACGTGGTGCTTCCCCTGTGGCTTCTGCAGATGTGGAGGCCCATTGCTCACTTTCTTGCTGCTCCTGCCTTGACACCTTTGGCGGGCATCCTCTGTGGTTGTGAGCCTGTGAGGGCTCGGCAACAGTCTGTTGCTCCTGCGGCTGTGCAGGGGCTGAGTCACCCATCTCAGTTGAGTGAGGGCTCTGGCGGGGCTCTGACCGAGGGCTCTGCAGTGACATGTACATGTGAGCACTTGAAGAGGAGCTCCCACTTCCTGTTCTCTGCCACCAATATCTCTCTCATGGGTCAGCCCCACTTCAGAGCTAGCAAATGGCTTGACAGCACCTTACTGCACTTCAGGGGGGGCCACGAGGACCCGTTTCTGCACTGGAAGTCCTAATCCAGAGGACTTCCAATAAGGTCTGGTTTCTCTGCTTAATAGCTGACCATCGCTCCTTAAGAGATGTCAGTCTATTCTGAACAATTACCATGTTTTCAAGACCCTGGCGACTAAGCTCCTCCATGGCCATAGCCATCCTCTCCTCTATGGTAGCCATCCTCTCCTCTATGGTAGCCAGCCTTACCACGGAGGTAGCCATCCTTTCCACGAAGTTTGCCATCCTTTCTGTGGTGATGCGTTCATGCGCCAATGCCTCCACAAAGGCTCTGCTCATGTTAGCGATGGACTCCTCCATTCATTCCACACCCGCAGCGACCCTGGAGACAAAACCTGCCAGAGACTCCTGCACCTGTTCCTGGACTTCCAGCACCGCTCTCCTTCTGGATGGACCCGGAGGCACAGGGTCTACATGCAGCGGAGCCGAGCTGGGAGAGTCCTGCTCCCTTCGACGAGGACTCACCACTGCTGTCGATTGGGCTTGTACTCGCTGGAGTTTAGAAAAATGAGAGGGGATCTCATTGAAACTTATAAAATTCTGACAGAACTGGACAGACTAGATGCAGGAAGGATGTTCCCGATGGTCGGGGAGCCCAGAACCAGGGGTCACAGTCTAAGGATAAGGGGTAGGCCATTTAGGACAGAAATTAGGAGGAATTTCTTCACCTAGAGAGTGGTGAACCTGTGGAATTCTCTACCACAGAAGGCAGTAGAGGCCAATTCATTAAATATATTTAAGAAGGAGCTGGATATATTTCTTAAGGCAAAAGGGATCAAGGGGTATGGGGAGAAAGCAGGGTCCGGGTACTGAATTTGGATGATCAGCCATGATCGCATTGAATGGCGGAGCAGGCTTGAGGGGCCGAATGGCCTACTCCTGCTCCTATCTTCTATGTTTCTATGTCCCTGTCTCCACCATCTGCTGACAACACTAGTCTATCCCCCGAAGTTCCCACCGAGGTGTGAGTTTCTGTGCTGGTGCTTGGTGCGCTTAATTCTGCTGATGCTGCGCTCTCAGAGGTTGCAGCTTCCTTTGAGGAGTCTGGGGGCTCAGGCTGTTCCTCCTGGTCAGTGGGGAGGGGGGCTGTCGATGGTCCTGTGGGGGAGTAAAGGAAAGAGTTTGACATGTGAGATAAACGTTGCATGCACATTGAAGCATCATAATGCATATCAGTCACTCATGCAATGTCAATGAGAGAGATGCAAAACTATTCTGTCACCAGCATGCCGTGATGCGCCCATCTGTTCCTCCCCCACTTGCACATCCTCCTCCACTCCCACGATCTCCAGGGCCACCTCCTCTGCAGTGGTGAGCTGGGCTATTGAGGGTGGCCCTCCTCCTGTCCTCACCCTCTCCCTCTTATTGTGGGCTCTCTTTTCCTGCAATGAGGGACACAAGTGGAGTTTGAGTGAGAATGAAGGAGTGAGTGTAGAGAGTCCATAGCATAGATGCTTAGAAGGACACAAAGATGGAGTGAGGTGCCAAGACCAAAGGCCCTCCCTGTGTGTTGTAAGTTGTTGTCATAGCATCACAGTGATAGGGAGTGTGAGGGCTGCATAGTCGAATAGTTAAGTGAATGTGAACATACAGAGAGAGGGAATGGGTAAGGGTGCAGGGATGTAAGGGTGAAATGGGATGTGGAGGAGGAGGTTGACAAAGCAGAGTGCTGGTGATGAGAGGCGATGGGGATCAGATTGAGGGTCATGGGGATGGAATACTCACTTTTCCTGTGCGGGGAAGGTCATGAAACCTCTTTCTGCACTGCAGCCAGGTTCTGCTGCACATTGAAATCGCATTCACCTCCTGTGCCACTTGAAGCCACACAGCTTTGGTCTGCTGTGGAGGCTTTTTCCTCCCTGAGGAAGGAAAGAGCACTTCCTTGTTTGCTCTTGCTCCCTCCACCAGAGCTTGGAGGGATGTCTCATCAAAACTAGGTGCACACTTTGGCCTGGTGCTGGACATAGTAGCAGTAGGAATCCCTCAGAAGTATGGTCATAAAGTTGTAAGGCTGAAAAAAAACCAAGGGTGCTTGCAGGCCTTAAATCCAGCTGCATAGATTACGTCGTTGGAGGCAAGTTTCAGTATCAAAAGATTAATTGGGCCAGGGGTTTCCACACGCTGGAAATCAATTGCCCAATTAGGGCAAAATCGCACTTATGTCCTGCCTCACATCGGAGGTGGGGTCCTGACACGCCGGCCACCTGACACGCCCCCAGCCTGCCCCAATGACAAAATCCAGCCCTATGAGTCAATTAAACCTAATCAGCAAAGGGAGAACGGAGAAAGGAGTGTTGTATTCAGCCACTGATCTTTGGAAAGTGCAGATCACAAGATCATGAAAAGAGATTTGCGTAAGTAAGCAGCTCATATTCAAGACTTTGTCAGAACAGTGAAAGGTTCTGTCGGATTCTCCAACCCTGCTCCTTGGAATGGGTTTGCATTTCAGGCAATGTCCCTGGTTCTACACTGACAATGGCAGAGTTGCCATTGCTCATCTGGCGTCATACTATGCAGTCTGGTTCGAAAGTGGAAAGTTGCTATTGTTGCAGTTAATGGGTTGGATAAGCCCTGCACAATGACAGGCTGAACTCATAGCCCATTACTGTCTGTTAGAGAGATCCTGCTCAGTTTGGATTCAGCTGCTCAGAACTAGCTGTGATACCCCCAGGGCATGTACTGAGAGCTTTGCACAATCAAGTCAATCCAGTGAAATGTACTAAAATAAAAATAAAATACTGCAAATACTGGAAACTTGAAATAAAAACGAAAATGTGGGAAACATACAGCATCTGTACAGAGAAAAGACAGGTTATTGACATTTTTGTAACCCTTAGTTATAAAATAAATGAATTAAGTTGAAATAAAAACAGAAAATGATCGAAACACTCAGCAGATCAGGCAACATTTGTGGAGAGGGAAACAGAGTTAATGGCCTGGATATTAACGGGCAGGTTACGTAGGTTGCGGGGGTAGGGGGTGGGAGAGGTGGAGTTTTGGACGAGAAAGACAGAAGTCTGGGTTTTCCTGCATGCTGTGCAGTTTTAACTCCTTAGCGAGCGTCTTATGTCCTTGAAAGGTTCCCCGTCCGCAAGTCAGCCTGCTTGACAGGCTTGGCTTCAGTCGGGCAGGGAGGACCCTGGAGCAGGCCACAGGACCAGGTAGGTCTGATCCACCACCCTGTGGGGTGGCCCAATCCTGGGGGTGATGGGGGGTGGAGGCCGATTCATGACCCTGGGGGGTGGCCAAATCCTGGGGGTGATGGGGGGGGGAGGACGATCCATGACCCTGGGGGGTGGTCGAATCCTGGGGGTGATGGGGAGGGAGGGCGATCCCCGACCCTGGGGGGTGGTCCAATCCTGGGGGTGATGGGGGAGGCTGATCCCCGACCCTGGGGGGTGGTCCAATCCTGGGGGTGATGGGGGGGAGGGCGATCCCCGACCCCGGGGGGTGGTCCAATGCTGGGTGTGATGGTGGGGTGGAGGGCAATCCATGACCCTGGGGGGTGGTCCAATCCTGGGGGTGATTGGGGGAGGGCGATCCCCGACTCTGGGGGGTGGTCCAATCCTGGGGGTGATTGGGGGAGGGCGATCCCCGACTCTGGGGGGTGGTCCAATCCTGGGGGTGATTGGGGGGGCGATCTCTGACTCTGTGGGGTGGTCCAATCCTGGGGGTGATGGGGGCGGTGATCCCCAACCCTGGGGGGTGGTCCAATCCTGGGGGTGATGGGGGGAGAGGGCGATCCCCGACCCTGTGGAAGGTGTCTGATCCCAGGCCTGGGGGAGGGTGTTCAATCCCGGGTGAGGGTCCAACCAGGTGGGGGTCTAACTCTGACCCCAGAGGGGGTGTCCAATCCCAGGGGGGTGATCCCCGATCTGGGAGGAGGTCTTATCCCAGGGGAGTCCAAACCCCGTCCTGGGGGGGTGGGCAATGCCCGGGGAGGCCCGATCACGGTTGCGGGGGTATTTGTACAGGGGAGGTCTGATGGGAGCGGGGAGCTTGGGGGGCTGGGGGGAAACACTCCTGCTCCTCCTGGCCCACAAGCAGTACTGTAAAGTCACTTACCTTCTCCCCAAAGCTGCCCTCGTCTCCCTTCAGCTGTCGTGTTTCCCGAGGCCTGGGAAATCTGGCAGGCCACAATTAAACCTGGAAAACAGGCTAAATCAGAGGCTGCCAGCTTCATTAAAATATTTAAATTGCCAACCCGCCTCCGGGGAGTGGGTTGGCTGCTTGCCCCTTGCCCCACCGCCATTAAACATGGAAATGGGTGGGATGGAGGCGGTTTGGGGTCGGGTTTGAGATTTTAAAAATTTTAACCTCTGATCCGACCCCAACCCACCTGTTTTTGGCCATAATAATCCAGCCCAATGTTTCGGGTCCATGACTTTTCAACAGAACTGGAAGATGTTAGAGATTAACAGCTTTTAAACATGTACAGAGCCAGGAAAAAGAAGGGGTGGGGGGTGGTGTAGGCAGGCGTCTACGTCACATCTGTTCCATAAAATGCCATCTTCCACATCTGTGCTTCCGAAATGTCTTCATTTTTCCTCAGCAAGGATTCCCCTCCACTGTGGTTGACAGGGCCTTCGACCATGTCCATCCCATTCCCGCACATCTACCCTCACTGCTTTCCCTTCCTCCCAGAACTACGATAGTGTTCCCCTTTTCCTAACCTTCCACTCCACCAGCCAACACATTCAATGTATAATTCTGTGCCATTTCCACCAGCTCCAACGCAATGTCACCACCAAACAGATCTTTCCCTCCACTTTCAGCAGTCCAAAGGGATAGTTCCATCTGCAGCACCATGGCCCACTCTTCTATCACCCCCAACAGCTGCTCCCCTTCCCCCAGCACCTTCCATGCAAATGCAGGAGATGCAACACCTGCCCTTTTACCTCCTCCTTTCCCCGTTGTCCTGGGCCCCAAACACTCCTTCCAGGTGAAACTTCCAACATAGCATATTGTATTCACTGCCCATGATGCGGTATCCTCTATATTGGAGAAATCAAACGCAGATTGGATGATCGCATTACTGCACACCTCCATTCAGTCTGCAAGCATTACGCTGACCTTCTGGTCACTTGCCACTTTAATTCTCCAGCCCACTCTGACCTCTCTGTCCTTGGCCTCCTACACTGTTCCAATGAAGCTCAACAGAAGCTCAAGGAACAGCTTGCTATTAGGGATTTTACAGCCTTCCGGTCTTGACACTGAGTTTAACAGCTTTAGATCTTGACTGCCACTCCCATCTTCTTGGACAGCTGGTGCTGGTAATGGAGGATAGCTGCACCAGAGCCACAGGGATTGGTGGAGATGTGGGCTTGTGCTTGGGGTGGTCCGCACTCCTGGGGTTGATCCACCTTTCTCCGCCACATTCCTGAGCCACAGGAGCCTTTTCCACTTTGCCAGATTCTCCATGCATCCCTCCCACTCTGCTGTTCTGCTGTAACCGTTTACATCTCCTCTGGACCCATCTTTTGCTTCTTTACTTGTCCAATTATCACCCTCTTTTGCCTTGCACCATCATCCCTTTTGTGAATTAATCACTCTATCACAGACCTTCCGGGGGCGATTTTGCCAGCCATGGAGTGGCGGGTTTGGTGGCGGGACTGCCGGGAAAATGGCAGAATCTGGGGGCTGGTACCCATCCTGCCCCCAACCCGCCTCCGTGCCATCTTCCTAGGAGGCGGGTACCCAACCCGTGCCGGGTCCCATCTCCTGGAGGCGGGAAGGGGATTACAGCCACTTAACTGCCTGTTAACAGGTAGTTAACAGGCAGTTAAGAGGATTATCCCCATTTTTCAATCAGAGGTGTATCCATCCTGACGTCGGGAAACCCTGCCAGGGTCAGCAAGGCAAGCAGTGGGTCTGCGGGGGTGAGAGGGGTCCAAAAGTCCGCTGTGGAGGTGAGTGATGGGTGCAAGTGTGGAGAGGTAAGTATGTGAGGTGAGTGAAAATTGTTAGAAAAAGTTTACTTACCTTTGTTTCTTCCTGCAGGCTTCAATCATTGGGGTCCAGAGGCTCCGGCATCTCCACGGCAGAGATGACAGAATGGCTGCTACATTCTCTGATGCAACAGCCATTTGCTTTCTGTTCAGAAAAAAGGTTTGGTGAACCTTGAGTACAAGAACTCACCAAACAACAGAGAATGTCAGTGTTTGACAGCTTCTCCAAGCTGTCAAACAATGACAATTCATCTGTAAAAAAAATTTGACAGATGAAACGTCATACACTGACGTTCTCTGTAACCGACTTCCCCTTAATTGGTCTGCTAATCCTACTGGGCGGGCTTAACAAGATCAATCAAGGGAAAATAGCGTGGGTTGGCCACAAGTCGATGGAGGTGGGACTAAAACCCGACAAGCAGCAGTCCCGCCTCCAACGCGTCCCCATTGACAAAATCACCCCCTTACATTCTGTTCTTTTCCTGCCCCACCCGCACTCCTTTTCCTTAGGCTCTGTATTTGCTTAAAAGCTGTTCATCTCTAAAATCGTCCAGTTCTGATGAAAGGTAATTGACCTGAAACTTTAACTCTGTTTCTCTCTCCACAGATGCTACCTGACCTGTTGACTGTTTCCAGCATTTTTTGTTTTTGTTACAGATTTCAGCATCCACAGTATTTTGCTTTTGTTTTGATGTATTAAGTTTCCTGCCCAACCAATGTGATTATATATTTTTTGTCCAACTTCACTTTGTTTATCTGAGGTGTTGTGTATGTCCCTTTAAGGAAATAACTGGTCTCAGACTGCAGTACTGGCAGTGACCATCCCTGTATAAAAGGCCCTGGCAGGCTTCTGTAGTTTCAGTTTTCAGATTGTCTCCATTCAGTAAAGACTTGTTAAACCAACTCCTGCATTCCGTGTCTCCGTTAACACACAGATTTAATACTGGCGACGAGTAAGAAACGAACTTACCTGCAACTCGGCAGCACCTCAGACGACGTTATTGAAGGTCGAAGCCAGAAAAGAAAGAAAAAAAAAAATCCAAAGAAACTCGAGAAACGGGCGTCGACCGTGGGCAACCGCCCTCCAAATCATCGGATTGAAAACTTGCAGGGGAGACTGTCAAGAGCCAGGCTTGGTTCCCCAGTCTGTGGTTTCCCAGCTAATCGGGCTGGTGGCAGGTAGTGCACTGATCCTTCCTGGGCTGCGGCAGGCTAGAGCTCGATCGGGTGGCTCTGCAACGGGGCCGGGCAGCGAGTCGGGAAGCAGAGAGAGAGAGAGGGTGGAGCACACAGGGCGCGGCCCGTGCTTCGCAGCCGGGCAGTGTTCGGACCTAAGAAGAGGGAGGGAAGTGTCCCAGAGGGTCCGCTCCACGACGGGAACGGTTAAAAATAAAAATACCGCGGAGAGTGGCGTTGACAGCAGCGGCAGCGGCGGGAAAGCGCGGGAGGCCCAATCTAACCTCGGCGGGGAAGAAGGAAAAGCGCGGGAGGCGCCATTTTGATCCATCGGGGACGAAGGAAAAGCGCGGGAGACGCCATCTTAGATTTTCAAGATGCCAAAGACTGGCGATATCGCTGCCTTCAATAATGCAATAGAAGACTGGACCACATATGTGGAAAGAGTTGAGGTATATTGCGAGGCAAACAAAATAGCCGAGGGGAAAAAGGCATCGGTATTGCTAAATTTAATGGGCGCAAGAACGTACGGCCTATTGCGGGACCTGATTACTCCAGCCAAACCGAAGGCGAAGAGTTTTAATGAAATTGTTGCTATCCTACAGGAACACCTAAATCCTACACCGCTGCTGATAGCAGAAAGATTTAAATTCCACAGGAGAAATCAGCATAAAAATGAGAGCAATGCTGATTACGTTACAGAACTACACAAGCTATCAAAGCACTGCCAGTTCAGAGCAGGACCTTACGGGACAAATTTGTCTGTGGACTCCTGAGTGAAGGAACCCAGAAGAGGTTACTCTCAGAGAAAGAGCTGACGCTAGATAAGGCTTTCAGCGTGGCAGTATCGTACGAAGCAGCAGCAAGGGGAGCTGCAGAAATACAACAAAAGCCACAGGAATACGGCACCCATGAAATGACACGGGGATTTGCAAAATGTTATCGCTGCGGCAGAACAAACCATGACCAGAAGGACTGCTGGTCCAAGGGCAAAATATGCAGGCAATGCGGAAAGATGGGACACATTGCATGAGTTTGCAGGTCTGAGAAGAAGACCAACGACAATAAACAGGCTATTAAGGAACCGTACAGGAAAGTACAAAAGATGACGGACAGTAGTTCCGAAGACCAGATGAGCGATAGTGAATCCGAGAACAAGAGACTAAGCTGTCTCAAACTTCACAACGTAATCGCAAAAGAGGATCACCGAACCATTTGGGTCACCCTCACGATAGCAGGGTCTTAAGTCAAAATGGAATTGCATACAGAATCAGCTCTAACCATCATGAACCGACGAGACTACGAGCGGCTATTCTCACACATACCCTTGAGAGAGACATCCATTGTCTTGAGGACGTATACGGGGCAAAAAGTATACCCCAGAGGAAAAATAAGGGTGCCTGTCGAATACAACGGCAAGAAAATACGGAAATTGTATCTCTACATTCTGCAAGATGGTGGACCACCGTTATTGGGACGTGAATGGATCAGAAAGATAAGTTTAGACTGGCACTCCATTCAGGCACTGACGGTGGCTGGTAAAAAGGATGACGACGTCACTCCTGGACGATTGTCAACAACCTTAGCTGACGCCAAAGAGGTATTTCAACAAGAACTGGGCACTCTTAAAGGCGTAACCGCCTCGATAAAAATAGAGGAGAATGCAATTCCCAAGTTTTTCAAAGCAAGACCGGTACCATAAGCAATTCGCCCAGCCGTCAAGGCAGAGCTGGAGAATCTGGAGAATGCAGGCGTGTTATCTAAGGTAGACTGGAGCGAGTGGGCGACACCCATCGTTCCTGTCATGAAGAAAATGTTAAACAATAAGTCTGAGGAGTCAAGGAAGGTTTGCATCTGTGGGGACTTCAAGGTGACAGTGAACCCAATCCTTCACACAGTACAATATCCTCTTCCAAGGATAGAAGATATCTTCGCCTCACTATCCGGAGGGAAGCGTTTTACAAAAATTCACCTAGCGCAAGCATATTTGCAGATGGAGGTTGAAGAATCCTCTAGGAAGTATCTCACGATAAACACTCACAAAGGTCTTTACCAGTATAATCGACTGGTATTCGGAGTAGCATCAGCTCCGGCAATATGGCAAAGAGCGATGGAACAAGTCCTGCAAGGGATTCCGAGGTCTCAGTGTTACTTGGATGACATCCTAGTGACAGGTGAAGATGACAGTGAACACCTTGCCAACCTAGAGCAGGTGCTCACTAGACTACGTGAACATGGGCTACGAGCTAATCGCCCCAAGTGCGAGTTTTTTAAGAAACAGATATCGTATTGTGGCCACGTGATTGATGAAGAGGGGTTGCATAAGTTCCCTGACAAAATTGAAGCGGTAGTTAAGGCTCCAGCGCCTGAAAATGTGTCACAACTGAGGTAATTCCTCGGATTGGTGAATTACTACCATAAGTTTTTGCCGAATTTGTCCACAATTCTGCATCCACTGAATGCCCTACTACAAATGGCAGTAGCATGGAAATGGAGCAATGAATGTAAGCGGGCCTTTCAGAAGAGTAAGGACCTAATCACTTCAAGAGAAGTATTGGCTCACTACAACCCATCACTACCGATAAGACTGGCGTGTGATGCGTCTCCCTACGGCATTGGGGCGGTACGGTTGCATAAATTCCTTGATGGTTCTGAGAGGCCGATAGCTTTTGCGTCACGCTCGTTAACTTCAGCTGAGCGTAACTACGCCCAGATTGACAGAGAGGCCCTCAGCCTGGTGTGGGGGGTGAAGAAGTTCAATCACTACCTGCACGGTCAGAAATTTACTCTACTAACTGATCATCAACCTCTTGTCTCCATTTTCAACCCTCAGAAGGGCGTACCGATAATGACGGCACAACGGCTACAGAGGTGGTCCCTTTTCCTAGGGGCACACCAATAAGACATCGAGTACAAAGACCTAAACAGCATGGGAATGCTGATGGGTTGTCGCGCCTACCGTTGCCGACGGTAGATGAAGAACTGGCAGTGGATCCAGCGGAGTTATTCCACTCGACTATTGTCGAATGTCTCCCTGTGACGAATGCAAACATAGAAAAGGAAACACGAGATGAACCGACACTCTCCTGGGTCTATGATTTAACGGTGAAGGGATGGCCAGCACATGGCGAACCACTGTTGCCAGCATTCTCGCCGAGAAGAGAACAGCTGTCAGTGTGCAGAGGAACCTTGATGTGTGGATCCAGAGTAGTAATTCCACCCAAATTGAAGGATAGAGTGCTCAATGAGCTTCATGAGGGTCATCTGGGAGGGGTAAAAATGAAGAACTTAGCCAGAGCGTTTGTGTGGTGGCCGGGAATTGATAGAGAAATCGAAGAGATGACCAAGAGCTGTACAGGATGCCAGAAGGTCCAAAACGCCCCACCACAAGCCCCTCTACATCCATGGGAGTGGCCCTCATCTCCATGGCAAAGGGTGCACATTGATTTTGCTGGTCCCTTTATGGACTCGATGTTTTTAATTGCGGTGGATGCACATTCAAAGTGGCCAGAGGTAATAAAAATGTCATCAACCACCACAGAAAAAACTATCACAGTCTTATGAATCATATTCGCCAGGAATGGGCTGCCTGAACAGATTTGCTCTGACAATGGACCACAGTTTGTGTCTGAAGAGTTCCGGAGGTTCTTAAAGAACAATGGTGTTAAGCATTACACATCCGCCCCATATCATCCAGCCACTAATGGATTGGCTGAGAGGTTTGTTCAAACATTCAAGAAGGCTATCAAGGCAATGTGTAATGAAGATATACCCCTACAACACAAGGTGGATAACTTCTTGTTTGCCTACCGGAATGCGACACATGCGGTTACCAACCAAACTCCAGCCATGATGTTCTTCAATCGAAGACTACGATGCCGCTTGGATTTGGTTAAGCCAAACGTCAGAAGAGATGTGGAGAACAGGCAATTTCAGAATATGAATGAAAGGCCGACCAGGAGTTTTAAGATAGGTCAACCAGTTTTGGCCCGGGACTACCGCACAGAGAAATGGCAGCCAGGAACGATCTGTACACGGCAAGGACCTCTAATATATTCCGTGGACGTTGGAGAAAGCATTGTAAGACGCCATGCTGACCAGATTCTAGAGCCACTGGAAAACCTCCACTCCACACCACGATCTGATACACCTGGCGATGAAACCGATGTACCAATTGCATCTACCGCAGAATCGGTGATATTGGAAGCAGACGAACCAAACAACGACATTGATCCCGACTCAACCTTGCCAGAAGAACCTGATATCCCAAAGAGGCGTTATCCAGACAGAATCAGGAAGCCTCCTCAAAGACTGAACTTATAATTGCTTAACTTCAACTAATGTATCTAGCAACCGTAATTGTAATTGTAATTAGTTATTATTTAGTTGTTAAATGAATGTTATGTACTGTTTATCTAAAAGGGGAGGAATTGTTGTGTATGTCCCTTTAAGGGAATAACTGGTCTCAGACTGCAGTACCGGCAGTGACCATCCCTGTATAAAAGGCCCTGGCAGGCTTCTGTAGTTTCAGTTTCCAGATTGTCTCCATTCAGTAAAGACTTGTTAAACCAACTCCTGCATTCCGTGTCTCCATTAACACACGGATTTAATATGAGGAATTCACTTTTGCCTTATCTGATGAAGGACGTTCTTGCCATGGAGGGAGTGCAGCGAAGATTCACTAGGCTGATACCTGGGATGGCAGGAATGACGTATGAGGAGAGATTATGTCGATTGGGCTTATACTCACTGCAGTTTAGAAGATTGAGAGGGGATCTCACCAAACCTATAAAATTCTGCCAGGCCTGGACAGACTAGATGCAGGAAGGATGTTTCCGATGGCCAGGGAGTCCAGAACCAGGGGTCATAGTCTAAGGATAAGGGTTAAGCCATTTAGGACTGAAATGAGGAGGAATTTCTTCACCCAGAGAGTGGTGAACCTGTGGAATTCTCTGCCACAGAGGGCGGTGGAGGCCAGTTCATTAAATATATTCAAGAAGGAGTTGGATATATTTCTTAAGGCTAAAGGGATCAAGGGACATGGGGAGAAGGCAGGGACACGGTACTGAATTTGGATGATTAGCCATAATCTCATTGAATGGCGGAGCAGGCTCGAGGGGCCGAATGGCCTACTCCTGCTCCTATCTTCTATGTTTCTATGTTTCTATGTTTAGATTTCATCCAGATTTCAACTTTGCAATTCAATTGTGCATCATAGTTTGGAAGCTAAACATTTTGGCGCTGCTTTTCCAGACTTCTGCTTCAGAAAGTACTCATTTCCTGGGCACAAAGGTCAGTAAAAGGGGACAGAGATCTTTTACACCATTTTCTCTGCCGTTTTATGCTGCCCTGACTTCTCGAGTGTTTCCAGGGCTTCTCCATGGTACACAGCTTGGGTCTACAACTGTAGTAAGCTAGGGTAATGAGGCAGGAGGGAGTGTTATTGACCTCTCACCTCTATTTCCTGCAAGAGGCACTGAGAAGGTGCCAGTGACTTACAATAGGATGGCCCTTAGATTGGAGGATCTGAGAGGACCCTGGTAACAAGCTGTAGATGACTGAGCCAGATAGGTTTAACAGTTCTCCCTACCAGAGCCCCAATATCTGGGGCTGTTCTGGTGTACCCCTCTTGTAGCTTTGATGGTAGTCTGCAGAAACAGCCAGAAACTAGGCTAGGACCTGGATACAAATGTATAAACATATGAAAAAGGACAGGGCAAGGCTCTTGAGACTGCCCTATCCTGGCATGGTGTAACATTCGCCGACCATCACACCCACGCAATCCCCTGGGAGAGGCAAAAAAAATAGAAAAAGAAACTTAGACCAATTTAGCAATTTTTTTAGGAAGTTTCCCTCCGATCCCTAAAGGTAATCAAACAAGCTCCAGGAGACCACAGTGACCGTGTGACACAACCCCCAATGACCCACCTACTTTCAACAATAACATGCATTTGTATAGCATTAGGGGTCTCTGAAATCGGGGATCTCTGAAATGGGGGTTTCGGAAATTGATGGTGTTGCGTCCATGTATAATAAGACACAGACTGCGGAGAACGGTACAACAGGTGTTTACTCAACGTGGCTCACACTGGAACTGATCTGTACAGATTACTACTCAGTGCTATATACAGGTGTGGTCACTGCCGGTACTGCAGTATACATGAGCTGGAAAAGATAGTTCCCCCCTTAAAGGTATATACATTACAATTCCTCCCCTTTTAGATTAACAGTACCATAACACTCATTTAACAAATAAATATCAAACTATTTACAATTAACACTTTTAACATGCAACATTAGCTGAAAATAGTCTATTTATATATTCAGTCTTTGGGGAGGCTTCCTGATCCTTTCTGGATAGCGCCTTTCCCGAGTGTCTTGCTCTTGGTGCGGAGGCGATTCTGGCCCCCTGTCGTCGGTTGGTTCATCAGCTTCCGATGCTACTGTTTCGGGGGTAGATGCGACCTGTACGTCGGGTTCATCACCAGGTACGTATGGGCGAGGCATGGGGTTGACTCGTTCCTGTGACTCTAGGATCTGGTAAGCATGGCGTCTCACGATGCTCTCCCCAATGTCCACTGCGTACATTAGTGGGCCCTGCCGTGTGCATATCGTTCCTGGCTGCCATTTTTCTGTTCGGTAGTCGCGGGCCAAGACTGGTTGCCCTACATTGAAGCTCCTTGTTGGCTTCTCATGGATGTGCTGGAATTGCTTACTCTCAACATCTCTTCATACATTTGGTCTGAGCAAATCCAGGCAAGATCTTAACCTTCGGTTAAAGAACATCATGGCTGGGGCCTGGTTGGTGACTGCATGTGTCGCATTCCGGTAGGCGAACAGGAAATTGTCCACCTTGTGCTGCAGCGGAATGTTGTCATTGTACATTGCCTTTATTGCCTTCTTAAAGGTTTGTACGAACCTCTCAGCCAATCCATTTGTGGCTGGATGATACGGGGCGGATGTGTAATGCCTTATTCCGTTGTCGGAGCAAATCTGTTCTGGCAAGCATTTCCTGGCAAAAATGGTCTGTAGGATTGCAATAGTTTTCTCCGTGGTGGTGGAGGACATTTTGATGACCTCAGGCCATTTCGAGTGCGCATCCACGGCTATTAAAAACATTGAGTCCATGAATGGACCAGCAAAATCAATATGCACCCGTTGCCATGGAGATGAGGGCCACTCCCATGGGTGTAGAGGGGCCTGTGGTGGTGCATTTTGGACTTTCTGGCATCCTGAGCAGCTCTTGGTCAGGTCCTCGATTTGTTTATCGATTCCCGGCCACCACACATAAGCCCTGGCTAGGCTTTTCATTTTACCCCTCCCAGATGACCCTCATGAAGCTCATTGAGCACTCTATCCCTTAACTTGGGTGGAATTACCACTCGGGATCCACACATCAAGGTCCCCCGGCACACTGACAGCTGTTCTCTCCTTGTCGAGAATGCTGGCAACAGTGAGTCGCCATGTGCTGGCCATCTCTTCACTGTCAAATCATATACCCGAGACAGTGTCGGGTCATTTCGGGTTTCCTTTTCGATACAAGCGTTAGTTACCAGTAGGTATTCAACTGTAGTCGAATGGAATATTTCGACAGGATCCACTGCTGGTGCTTCCTCCGCAGCAGGCAGTGGCAGGCGTGATAGCCCATCAGCATTTCCATGCTGTTTCGTGCCCTTATATTCAATCTCATAGTGGTGCACCCCTAGAAAAAGTGACCATCTTTGTAGTCGTTGCGCAGTCATCACCGGAATGCCCTTCTTTGGATTAAAAATGGAGACAAGAGGCTGGTGATCAGTCAGCAAGGTAAATTTCTGCCCATGCTGATAGTGATTGAACTTTTTCACTCCCCACACTAGGCTGAGGGCCTCCCTGTCAATCTGGGCGTAGTTACGCTCAGCTGAGGTTAGTGATCGTGATGCGAATGCTATTGGCCTCTCTGAGCCTTCCGAGAATTTGTGCGACAGCACCGCTCCAATGCCGTAGGGTGACGCATCACATGCCAACCGAATTGGTAATGCTGGGTTGTAATGGGCCAATACCTCTTTCGATGTGATTAGTGTTTTGCTCTTCTGGAAAGCTCATCTACACACGTCACTCCACTTCCATGGCACCCCAATTTGCAGTAGGGTGTTCAGTGGGTGTAGTATTGTAGACAAATTTGGCAAGAACTTATGGTAGTAGTTTACCAGCCCGAGGAACGACCTCAGTTGTGAAACATTTTCCGGTGCTGGAGCCTTAACTACTGCCTCAATCTTCTCTGGGGACTTATGTAACCCCTCTTTATCGATAACGTGGCCACAATACGAGATCTGTTTTCTAAAAAACTCGCATTTGGGGCGGTTAGCTCGGAGCCCATATTCCTGCAATCTAGTGAGCACCTGCTCCAGGTTGGCAAGGTGATCACTGTCATTTTCGCCCGTGACCAGGATGTTGTCCAAATAACACTGGGTCCCTGGCAACCCTTGCAGGACTTGTTCCATTGCCCTCTGCCAAATAGCCAGAGCTGATGCTACCCCGAATACCAGCTGGTTGTATTGGTAGAGACCTTTATGGGTGTTGATTGTGAGGTATTTTTTTGATGCTTCTTCTACCTCCATTTGCAGATACGCCTGGGCCAGATCAATCTTAGTGAAGCGTTTCCCTCCAGATAGCGAGGCGAAAATATCTTCAATCCGCGGAAGTTGATATTGTACGGCGTGAAGGACCGGGTTCACTGTTACCTTAATGTCCCCACATATGCGAACCTTCCTTGGTTCCCCAGGCGTGCTGCTCAATGACTTTTTCATCACAGGGACGATGGGTGTAGCCCACTCGCTCCAGTCTACCTTGAACAGTACACCTGAATGTTCCAGACTCTCCAGCTCTGCTTCGACGGCTGGGCGGATCGCATAAGGTCCCGGTCTGGCCTTAAAAAATTTTAGGCTTGCGTTTTCTTCAATTTTAATCGTTGCTGTCATGCCTTTTAGTGTTCCGAGTCCTTGCTGGAACACTTCTTTTGCGTCAGTTAGGATCTTTGACAGTCGCCCAGGTGTGACGTCATCATCCTTTTTGTAAGCCACAGTCAGTGCCTGTATGGAATGCCAATCCAGTTGTATTTTCCGGATCCATTCACGTCCCAGTAATGGTGGTCCTCCATCTTGCAATACATACAGGTCTAGTTTTGGTGTTTCCTTACCGTTATATATAACGGTCACCCTTATTTTTCCTTTGGGGTAGGCTTTTTGCCCCGTGTACGTCTTCAAAATAATTTTTGTGTCTCTCAAGGGTATGTGTGAGAATAGCCGCTCATAGTCCCATCGGTTTATGACTGTTAGGGCTGATCCTGTGTTCAATTCCATCTTTCCCTGGACTCCTGCTAACTTGAGAGTGACCCAAATGGTTCGGTGATCCTCCGTTGTGATCACATTATGTAATTTCAGACAACTCAGTTCCCTGCTTTCGGAGTTGTTATCACTCTTTTGTTCGTCTAAACTATTCTCCGTCATCTTATGTACCTTCTTGTACTTTCCTTTGGTAGGTTTCTTATTGCTGGTTTTCTTTCCCGACCTGCAGACTCGTGCTATGTGTCGTACTTTTCCATACTGTCTGCACACTTTGTCTTTGAACCAGCAATCATTCTGGTCGTGTGTTGTTCTGCCGCAGCGATAGCACTTCTCTGTTCCATATGACATTTTGTTTGTGCCATATTCTTGCGGTCTCTGTTGTATCTCTGCAGTGCCCCGTGCTGCTGCTTCATATGATACCGCAATGCTGAATGCCTTTTCCAGTGTAAGGTCCTTTTCAGATAAAAGCCGTTTCTGGGTTCCTTCACTTTGAAGCCCACACACAAACTTGTCCCTTAAGGTATCTGCCAGTCCCGCTCCAAACTGGCAGTGTTTCGATAGTTTACGCAGTTCTGTTAAATAATCAGCATTGCTTTCATCCTTATGCTGGTTCCGTTTGTGAAACTTGAATCTTTCTGCTATCAGCAGCGGTGTGGGGTTTAAATGTTCCTTTAGTATCGTTACTATGTCTTCAAAACTCTTTTCCATTGGCTTCGTTGGGGTTACTAGATTTCGTAATAAACCATACGTTTTTGCACCCATTAAATTTAAAGCACGGTGGCATAGTGGTTAGCACTGTTGCCTCACAGCGCCAGGGATCCGGGTTCGAATCCGGCCTCAGGTGACTGTGTGGAGTTTGCACATTCTCCCCGTGTTTGCGTGGGTTTTCTCCGGGTGCTCCGGTTTCCTCCCACAGTCCAAAGATGTGCGGGTTAGGTTGATTGGCTATGATAAATTGACCCTTAGTGTTAGGGGGATTAAATACGTGGGGCTACGGGGATAGGGTGGGATATGTGTTGGTGTTGGTGTAGGGGTTACGGGGATCGGGTGGGATATGTGTCGGTGCAGGCTCGATGGGCCGAAATGGCCTCTATCTGCACTGTGGGGTTTCTGTGATTCTGTGATTCTGTGAATACCGACGCTTTCTTGTCATCTGACACCTCATTTGCCTTGCAGTACACCTCTATTCGTTCGACATATGTAGTCCAATCTTCGACTTCATTGTCAAATGCGGTGATACTGCCACTCCTCGGCATTTTGCGTGTGGTTTAAAATGGTGTCTCCCAATGGCTTAAAATGGCATATCCCGCACTTTCCTTCCTCCCCCGCTGCTGCCAACGCCGCTCCCGGTGGTCCTCGTGGCAATGGCGGCGCCCTGTAGGTTTCTGCACGTCTCTCTCTCCCTCTCTTCGCCGCTGCTCAGCCCCTGAACACCGGCTGCGCCCTGTGCGCTCTGCCCTCTCTCTCTCTCTCCCCCATCGACGCTGCTTGGCCCTTTGCTGTGCCGCTCGGTCAGACTCTAGCCTGCCGCTGTCCGGGAAGGGTCTGCGCACTACCTGTTGCCAGCCCGTTTCGCTGGACCACCTCGACTGGAAAGCCAAGCCTGGCTCTCAACAGCCTCCCCCGCAATTCTCGAGTCTCTGCTGGATGACTGGGCGGTTGCCCGTGGTCAACGCCTGAGTCTCTGGCCTTGACCTCCCATCCACTGATCTCCAGGAATGAATCCCCGGGAGGTGATGCAGAGTTGCTGGTAGGTTCGAACCTGCCTCATCGCCAATGTTGCGTCCGTGTATAATAAGACACAGACTGCGGAGAACGGTACAACAGGTGTTTACTCAACGTGGCTCACACTGCAACTGACTGTACAGATTACTACTCAGTGCTATATACAGGTGTGGTCACTGCCGGTACTGCAGTATACATGAGCTGTAAAACATAGTTCCCCCCTTAAAGGTATATACATTACAGATGGGATCTGAAATCAGGGAGCATGAGATTGGGGATGGGGTGGGCATGGGTCGAATGGCCTCTTCCCATGCTGTAATTTCAATAATTCTATTAAAGCCCTCCTTTATTGAGTCCGAGCTCAGGAAGTAGTTTAGAAATGTTGGTGCAGAGCTGAGTTTGAGGACAAGATGCCTTGTGAGAAGTGCCCTAAACACTGAGCCTGCTGCCCTTTGTGCGATCTCTCGGTTTGGTTCAGGTCGGTCTGTACCAGCTTTTTTTGATGTGTGAAGTCCAAATACAGACCAGCTCTGACTGAGGTTCCCAGTTCAGTGTTGTTACCTTCACATGGAACCAGAGTCCAAACCAGAGTCCAAGGAGATAGAGAGATTGGGCCAGTTAAAACTGGCATCAACTGGGGAGCCTGACCACACCTTGTGCAGTGCAGGGGAATTCTGGCTATGGTTTCAGGATGAATATCAACAGGTTATAGGATTGCTACTAGTTACAGTTGTGTCAGGGCATTACACCTATTGATACCGATCGCATATAGACTATCAGTGAGTTATTGTATTACTGTTGATTATGGGGTGAATCTGAGTGTTAGGTAAGGATATTAGGGGTTAGGGAGCAAAGGTGGGTTAGTAGAGTTGAGGTGCAGATCAGACATGATCTAATTGAATGGCTTGAGGGGATGAATGGCCTACTCCTGTTCCTATTTTTCTATGTTTCAATGTTCCACAGTTTACTCCAATATAAAATAAAAGCACTGGATAAGTATCTGTTTAATTGAAGGTTATATGGATAGGTATAGATGCCAGTGATGAAATACAGTATAAAACATGATGGGTCCAGTGATACTGAGACATCTATCATCTGTGAAATGCATCTAGTCAAACAAAATTAATATCTTGCAGTTTCACAGTTCAGTTTCATTTGGTCCACAGGGAAAAATTTAACCGCTTGAATATTTTACTTGTGTTTGGACACCTCTGTCAGGAGATTGAGTGGATAGCTAGATTCACAACCCATCCTCACCCATTGTAAAATGATTGAAAATTGCTAGGATTTTCTTAGTACAAACTTGTCCACTTTTCATCCAGTTTGCAGCCAATCTGTGCAGTCCTCGATTGTGTTCATGTCCTGCAGAATTAGCTGCTACTTTATTCTCTTGAGTTGCAGCAAAATAGTCAAAGCTAAAATGAATGTGAATAATCGTTCTTCATGGCAGGTTTAGTAAACCTGTCAAAAAAGCTTTACCCGATGTCCAATTATGGGATCTGATGGTTACATATACTGCTTCAACTTCATGATCTAATCAGCAGTAGATCACATTCAAGCTTTATAACAGTCCAAACCTCTATTATCTTGGAAAACAATGTTTTATGCATTTACCATTAGCAGATACTTCAGTTATGCTGTCTTATATTACAGAACTACCACATCCCCCCATCCCCGCCACAAAGCTTCAGCAAGCTTACCTCGTGAGCAACTGAGCTGTACAGATCAGGAGGTCCTAGGTTCAATCCCCTGTCTATGGTGAGTTAACTGATCTTTTTATTTTATTTATTCATGGGAAGTGGGAGTCGCTGCCAAGGCCAGCATTTATTGCCCATCCCTAATTGCCCTCAAGAAGGTGGTGGCGAGTCACCTTCTTGAACCACTGCAGCCCCTGTGGTGAAGGTACTCCCACAGTGCTGTTAGGGAGGGAATTCCAGGAGTTTGACTCAGCAACAATGAAGGAATGGTGATATATTTCCAAGTCAGGATGGTATGTGACTTTGGAGGGGAACTTGGAGGTGATGGTATTCCCATCCACCTGCTGCCCTTGTACTTCTAGATGTTAGAGGTTACGGGTTTGGGAGGTGCTGTCGAAGAAGCCTTGGCGAGTTGCTGCAGTGCATCTTGTAGATAGTATACACTGCAGCCAAGGTGTGCTGGTGGTGGAGGGAGTGAATGTTTAGGGGGGTGGATGAGGTGCCAATCAATCCTGGATAGTGTTGAGCATCTTGATTGTTGTTGGAGCTGCACTCATCCAGACAAGTGGAGAGTATTCCATCACACTCCTGACTTGTGCCTTGTAGGTGGTGGAAAGAATTTGGGGAGTCAGGAGGTGAGTCACTCGCCGCAGAATACACAGCCTTTGACCAGCTCTTGTAGCCACAGTATTTATGTGGCTGGTCCAGTTCAGTTTCTGGTCAATGGTAACCCCCAGGATGTTGGTGGTAGGGGATTTGACAATGGTAATGCCATTGAATGTCATGAGGAAGTTGTTAGAGTCTCTCTTGTTGACGATGTTCCTTGCCTGTCACTTGTGTGGTGTGAATGTTACTTGCCAGTTATCAGCCCAAGCCTGAATGTTGTCCTGGTCTTGCTGCATCATTGGGATGGGGCCGATTAGGGACCAAAAAGGAGACCTATGCATGGAGACAGAGGGCATGACTGAGGTATTAAATGAGTACATCTGTCTTTATCAGGGAAGAAGATGCTGCCAAAGTCATAGTGAAAGAGGAGGTAGTTGAGATACTGGATGGGATAAAAATTGTTAAAGAGGAGGTACTGGAAAAAGTGGCTGTACTTAAAGTAGATAAGTCACCAGGACCGGATAGGATGCTGAGGGAAGTAAAGGTGGAAATCACAGAGGCACTGGCCATAATCTTCCAATCCTCCTTTGATACGGGGGTGGTGCCAGAGAATTGGAGAATTGCAAATGTTACACCCTTGTTCAAAAAAGGGTGTAAGGATAAACCCAGCAACTACAGGCTAGTCAGTTTAATCTCGGTGGTGGGGAAGCTTTTAGAAATGATAATTCAGGTCAAAATTAACAGTCAATTGGACAAGTGTGGATTCATTAAGGAAAGCCAGCATGGATTTGTTAAAGGCAAATCGTGTTTACCTAACTTGATTGAGTTTTTTGATGAGGTAATAGAGAGAGGGTTGATGAGGGCAATGCGGTTGATGTGGTGTACATGGACTTCTAAAAGGCATCTGATAAAATGCCACATAATAGGCTTGCCAGCAAAGTTGAAGCCCATGGAAAAAAGGGACAGTGGCAGCATGGATATGAAATTGGCTAAGTGACAGGAAACAGAGAGTAGTGGTGAACAGTTGCTTTTTGGACTGGAGGAAAGTACACAGTGGTGTTCCCCAGGGGTCGGTACTAGGACCACTGCTTTTCTTGATATATATTAATGACTTGGACTTGGGTGTACAGGGCACAATTTCAAAATTTGCAGATGACACAAAACTTGGAAGTATAGTGAACAGTGAGGAGGATAGTGATAGACTTCAAGAGGACATAGACAGGCTGGTGAAATGGGCGGACACGTGGCAGATGAAATTTAACACAGAACAGTGCGAAGTGATACATTTTGGTAGGAAGAACGAGGAGAGGCAATATAAACTAAAGGGTACAATTCTAAAAGGGGTTCATGAACAGAAACCTGCGGGTATATGTGCACAAATCGTTGAAGATGGCAGGGCAGGTTGAGAAAGTGGTTAAGAAAGCATACGGGATCCTGGGTTTATAAATAGAGGCATAGGGGGTGAAATTCATTATTGTCCAAGAATGGGCGCTAACTTCGGAAAAGTTTGAGATTTAGCGCCTGGCGCTAATGAATCTCGCTGCACGCAAAATTCAGTGTCATCGCTCAAAGAAAGGATGGGAGTGCTAAATCAAGTGCTAACGGCCTAGCTCAGTGGCGTTACACTCAAAGCGCTAACCAATATCAGGTACAGTCAAACTGAAACTGGCTATCCTAAAACTCTTCAACTTGGTTCTGAGTGTCGGTTATTTCCCTGACATCTGGAACAAAGGACTCATAACACCCATATACAAAAGTGGGGACAAAATCGACCCAAACAACTATCGAGGCATCTGTGTAAACAGTAACCTGGGGAAGGTATTCTGTAGCATCATAAACAAAAGACTTATAAACTTCCTTGAAGAGCACAATGTCTTGAGTAAAAGCCAAATTGGATTCCTGCCAAACTATAGAACATCCGATCATATCTTCACCCTACAGACCCTAATTGACAAACACGTTCACCATAACAAAAGCAAAATCTACGCATGCTTTGTAGATTTCCAGAAGGCTTTCGACTCCATCTGGCATGACGGTTTATTCCTGAAACTTATCGAAAGCGGGGTAGGAGGGAAAACATATGATGTAATTAAATCAATGTATACAAACAATAAATGTGCAGTTAAAATTGGAGACAAACAAACAAAATACTTCCCACAGGGGCGGGGGGTGACGCAGGGCTCGCCAATCTCACCGACACTCTTTAATATTTACATTAATGGATTGGCAAAACTACTTGAACAATCTACAGCACCCGGCCTCACCCTATATGAATCCAAGGTTAAATTCCTCCTCTATGCCGACGACCTGGTTCTGCTGTCACCAACTAAGGAGGGTCTACAGCAGAACCTGGACCTGCTGGAGTCGTACTGCCAGACTTGGGCCCTGACAATAAATCCCCAAAAAACCAAAGTCCTTGTGTTCCAGCAAAGATCCAAACAACATGGACCCACAATAAATTTCACAGTAGGAACAACCAAAATTGAACAAACCACTCACTACACATACTTGGGCTTAAAAATCAGTTCTACGGGAAACTTCAAACTGGCTGTGAATGAACTGAAAGAGAAAGCAAGAAGGGCTTTCTATGCCATCAAAAAATCAATCCAAATAGAAATCCCAATTAGCATTTGGCTCAAAATTTTCAAATCAGTAATTGAACCAATTGCACTCTATGGCAGTGAGGTCTGGGGACCACTAACACAACAAGATTTTGCAAAATGGGACAAACACCCAATTGAGATCCTACATGCGGAATTCTGTAAAAGTATCCTCCGGACTCAAAGGAAAACAGTAAACAACGCATGCAGGGCGGAACTAGGCCAATACCCATTAATAATCACTATCCAAAAAAGAGCCACCAAATTTTGGAATCACCTACAAATGAGCAACCCCCAATGCTATCACTACGACGCCCTGAAATGCCAAGAGCTGACCATAAAGAAGAATACCCTCAGTCAACTAGTCCTGGGACTCAATAAAGTAACTAATAACAATACTAACAATAACCAGCCCCAGGACAGTGACAGGGTAACACAAAGAATTCGACCCAACACAATCGTCGCTAAGCAAAAGGAAAAATATCTGTCATATTGGGCAGAAACAACAAAAACCCAAAGCAAACTCAATTGCTACTTGGCCCTAAACAGACAATACAACATAGCTGATTACCTGACCATGGTAAAGGATAACAAACTGAGAAGAACCTTGACAAGGTACAGACTTAGCGAACATAGCCTAGCGATCGAAAAAGGCAGACACAGGCAGACCAGGCTGCCAAGAGAAGACAGGATATGCTCTCACTGCAGTCAGGGAGTAGTTGAGACAGAGATGCACTTCCTCACAGCCTGTGGAAAATATCAGGGCATCAGAGAGAATTTCTATCAAAAATTCTCACAAATATGCCCTGAATTCAGAAATCTGACTGACAACCAAAAACTCCCATTCCTACTGGGGGAGGAGAGAAGCTGTGTAACACTGGCGGCACACTATGTTACAGCTTGCCATGAACAGAGGGACAACCAGTAAACTAAGACAAGAGTATATATAAACAAGGCGAAAATATATTTATAAACTCAGGGATATACCTGTTTATACACTGTATGAATGGAACCGCGTTTATGTGTTCAACCATAAATGTATTTTGATGCTTTGGCAACATAAGATGTACCTTATCATGCCAATAAAGCGATTTGTATTGTATTGTATTGTACAGTCTAATCGCAAGTCACCATTGCCACAGGCTCTTTCCAGTTCTTAAAGGGGAGGTTCATTCATGCTGCAGAACCTCATTCTCAGCATTGCTGGCTGTGAACCTGTGTCAGCAAGCAGGAGCTGGCCAAGCCCAAGGAGCCGGACGACTCAAACAGGTTTCATGATGGCAGATCCACACCCCAGGGAGAGAGCCCACAGATTTTCGGACCAAGAATTGGAGGAGTTGGCATCCACTGTGGAGAGACGGTGGGCGGTGCTCTACCCGACAAGTGGCAGGAGGCCCTCGCCGCAAGTCTTCCATGCCATGTGGAGGGAGGTTGCCTATCAGGTCTTGGGCAGCACTGTGGTCCCCAGGGTGAGTCAATGCTTCAACAAATGCTACATACCACCGTCTGAACCACAGTCTGCACACACTGGCCAAAGCAACACACCCCCAGTGCTCACCCACCAACAAACTCTGCCTACCAACACTCAAACCCACACCTCACACCTAGCACACAATGACAGCTATTCAACAATGGCAGGCACATCACCCAAACACTTTGCTCCACACTCACTCACACACTTTCCTTTCTCTTGTAGGCCCGCGTGGCTCACAACAGGAGGAAGCAGCAGCGCACAGGTGGGGGACAAACCGACACCCAACCACTGGAAAATAGAGTGCTGGAGATCATTTGGCACCAAGTGGTGGGCACCGTGGCCACCGGTGACATTGACCCCCTTGGGGACAACAACGGTATGTTCATCCCTACTCCTTCTTCTCACATCTCACTCCCCCTCACTCCACAAGCCTTTTGCACTTTCCAGCTAATCATGCTGTATGCATACATTTCTCCCTTCCTGCCCCCCTCCCCTCACCTTAACCTGTCTCTTGTGCCTTTATGCTTTCAGATAATGAGCAAGTACCAGAGCAGCCTGTCCTGGAGGGGAACTTTGAGAGCAATGCGGGAGAAGAGGAGGAGGAAGAACACACTGTGTCACTGCATGTCTCACCTGCAGGCACCAGCTCAGATTTTGGCACACTGTGGGCCAACACTTCGTAGGAGCACCAGAGTAGGCAAAGGCACAATAATGTGAGGCACTAAAGGATTGCACAAGGGTGAATAGTAAATATTGTTGTTGTAAAGATGTGTTCCCTGATGATTGATAAATTTATTAATTCACTTCGGATAATTTTGTACTGTCTCTCATCTTAGCTGTGCACTGTGATATGGACTGCGACAGGGATGGAATGCTGGGGTTTAATTTACTGGAACCACAGTCTGATGAGGTGGTCATCGACCGCCCTTCCAGAAGGCCGATTGAGTGGCTGCCTCCTCCCTTGCTCCTGTTCCTCCTCCTCCTTGTCTTCCTCATCCTCCTCGCATTCTCCTCCTCCTCTCCCTCTTCCTGCTCCTGAGGTGGTCTCGCAATTCCTGCTGGCAAGGGCTGGGCCCTCATGATGGCCAGATTGTGGAGCATGCAGCCCACCATGACGAAATGGGACACCCGCTCTGGTGAGTAATGGAGGGCTCCTCCCGAGTGGTCAAGACAGCGGAAGAGTTGATTGAGCACCCCAATGGTCTGCTCGATGATGTTCCTGGTGGCAGCATGGCTCTCATTATATGAGTGCTTTGCACAAGTGTTGGGGTTGTGGAGGGGAGTCATGAGCCAGGTGAAGAGCGGATACCCCTTGTCTCCGACCAGCCAGCCGTGAGCTTGTTATGGTGGCTGGAAGAGTGCTGGAACACCGGTCTGGCGTAGAATGAGGATTCACATTGAGGATTTGTTGTCTGTGGTCGCACACCACCTGGACATTAAGTGAGTGGTAGCCTTTGCGAAGATCTCAGGCTTGATATGCGATGCCCACGAAGCCAGGGTGCAGTCAATGGCGCCCTGCACCATGGGGAATCCCGCTATCCTGGCAAAGCCAACTGCATGCTTGTCCTGCTTCTCTCTGTTTATGGAAAAGGAAATGTAGTCCCTTCTCCTACTGTACAGAACCTCTGTGACCTCCCGGATGCAGCGATGGATGGTGAACTGTGAGATGTTACCTATATCTCCTGTTGCAGACTAGAAGGATCCACTGGTGAAGAAATTGAGGGCGACGGTGACCTTGACTGCAACTGAGAGAGCCATGGTCACCCTAATCTGAGGCTTGCGGTCTGGTTGCAGGAAGTGGCAGCGTTCTGTGACCACCTCCTTGCTGAAGCGGAGCCTTCTATCACTGCTCCTGGCTTAATTGGAGGTAGGAGAATTGCTGTCGGAAGACCCTCGGAGGGTAAGGCCTCCTGTTGAGCACCCTATTGACCCTCCTCCACCCTCTGGCCACACGTTCCAATCTTTCTCACTGCCTGCGCTCCCTCCACAATAGATTCTGGAGGGAACGGTTGACTGCCAGTACAGCCTCCATTAATGTAAGGAAGTGCAGCACTTTGCTATTTTGTGAGAATAAATGTAACTAATGTTTAGTAGCCACAACACTCTGGAGACTAAACAACCTTTAAGTGACTGAATTATACTGTTGCACAATGTCAAACTGACAAGGAAGCAGTGAAACTGTACTAACCTGACAGCTGCAACTCATTACTCATGATCCCATTAAGTAGCGCCCGTGGAGTTGGCTACCAACTGCTACACGCCTCCTCTTCCTGTGACTGTCAGGGCGAGGCGCTAAGGCAGGGGGCGATACTCAATTTGGCAGATCGGGTGCACAGTGAGCATTGCACGATCACTGACGTCACAATCTGCTTGGTGCTGAAATCCCCGGCGCTAACTCGTAGCGGCAGCGCTATATGGGGCCGAATTTGGCGTGCGGTGCTGGATTCAACTCGCCGCTGTGCTACTTCCTCAGTGCTCCATTAGCGCTCCCGCCAGGTGCTAACCAACTGAATTTCTCCCCCATAGAATACAAAAGCAAACAAGTTATGATGAATTTTTATAAAACACTGATTCAGCCTCAATTGGAGTATTGTGTCCAATTCTGGGCACCACACTTTAGGAAGGATGTGAAGGCCTTCGAGAGGGTGCAGAAAAGATTTACAAGAATGCTTCCAGGGATGAGGGACTTCAGTTATGTGGATAGACTGGAGAAGCTGGGGTTGTTCTCCTTAGAGCAGAGAAGGTTGTGAGGATATTTGATAGAGGTGTTCAAAGTCATGAGGAGTCTAGACAGAGTAGATAGAGAGAAACTGTTCCCATTGGCGGAAGGGTCAAGAACCAGAGGACACAGATTTAAGGTGATTGGCAGAAGAACCAAAGACGACATGAGGAAAAACTTTTTTACACAGCGAGTGGTTATGATCTGGAAGGCACTGCCTGAAAGGGTGGTGGAGGCAGATTCAATCATGGCTTTCAAAAGGGAATTAGATAAGTACCTGAAAGAAAAAAAGTTGGAGGGCTACGGAGAAAGCGGGAGTGGGTCTAGCTGAAGTTCTCCTGCAGAGAGCCAGCATGGGCTCGACAGGCCGAATGGCCTCCTTCTATGCTGTAACCATTCTATGATTCCATGACCCTATTATCTGAGGAGTTGCGAATGGAACTGAACACTATGTAATCATCAGCGAACATCCCCACCTCTGACCTTATGATGGAGAGAAGTTCATTGATGAAGCAACTGAAGATGGTTGGGCCTAGGACACTGCCCAGAGGAACTCCTGCAGCAATGTCCTGGGGCTAAGATGATTGGCCTCCAACAACCACAACCATCTTTCTTTGTGCTAGGTATGACTCCAGCCAGTGGAAAGTTTTCCCCCTGATTCCCATTGACTTCAATTTTACCAGGGCTCCTTTATGCTACACTCAGTCAAATGCTGCCTTGATGTCAAGGGCAGTCACTCTCACCTTACCTCTGCAATTCAGCTCTTTCATCCATGTATGGTTCAAGGCTGTAATGAGATCTGGAGCTGAGTGGCCCTGGCGGAACCCAAACTGAGCATCGATGAGCAGGTTATTGGTGAGTAAGTGTTGCTTGATTACACTTTTGATGACCCTCACCATCACTTTGCTATGATTGAGAGTAGACTGATGGGGTGATAGTTGGCCTTATTGGATTTGTCCTGCTTTTTGTGGCCTGGACATACCATAGAAACATAGAAACATAGAAACATGGAAGATAGGAGCAGGAGTAGGCCATTCGGCCCCTCGAGCCTGCTCCACCATTCAATTCGATCATGGCTGATCATCCAAATTCAGTACCCTGTCCCTGCTTTCTCCCCATATCCCTTGATCCCTTTAGCCTTAAGAAATATATCCAACTCCTTCTTAAATATATTTAATGAACTGGCCTCCACCGCCTTCTGTGGTAGAGAGTTCCACAGGTTCACCACTCTCTGGGTGAAGAAATTCCTCCTCATTTCTGTCCTAAATGGCCTACCCTTTATCCATGGACTGTGTCCCCTGGTTCTGGACTCCCTGACCATCGGGAACATCCTTCCTGCATCTAGCCTGTCCAGTCCTGTCAGAATTTTATAAGTTTCAATGAGAACACCTCTCATTCTTCTAAACTCCAGCGAGTACAAGCCCAATCGAACCAATGTCTCCTCATACATCATTCCTGCCATCCCAGGTATCAGCCTGGTGAATCTTCGCTGAACTACTTCCATGGCAAGAACATCCTTCCTCAGATAAGGCGACCAAAACTGCACACAATACTCAAGATGTGGTCTCACCAAGGCCCTGTACAACTGTAGCAAGACATCCTTGTTCCTGTACTCAAACCCTCACGCTACGAAGGCCAACATACTATTTGCCTTCTTAACCGCCTGCTGCACCTGCATGCTTACCTTCAGCGACTGGTGCACAAGGACACCCAGGTCTCGTTGCACTTCCCCTTCTCCCAATCTATTGCCATTTAGATAATAATCTGCCTTCCTGTTTTTGCCACCAAAGATTGCTAATTAATCCTTTCTCATTACATAATATCCAGTCTAAGATGGCCTGATCTCTGGTTGGTTCCTCAACATATTGGTCCAGGAAACCATCCCGTAAACACTCCAGGAATTCCTCCTTCGCATTATTGTTACTAATTTGGTTAGCCCAATCTATATGTAGATTAAAGTCACCCATGATGACTGCTGTGCCCTTATTGCACGCTTCTTTAATTTCCCTTTTAATGCCATCCCCAACCTCCGCCTTACTGTTTGGAGATCGATATACCACTCCCACTAACGTTTTCTGCCCCTTGGTATTTCTCAATTCTACCCATACAGATTCCACATCATCAGAGCTAATATCCTTCCTTACAATTGTGTTAATCCCTTCTTTAACCAGTAATGCTACCCCACCTCCCTTTCCTTTTTGCCTATCTTTCCTGAATATTGAATACCCCTGGATGTTGAGTTCCCAGCCTTGGCCATCCCTGAGCCACGTTTCGGTAATCACAACCAAATCTTATTCGTTTACCTCTATTTGCGCAACCAATTCAGCCACCTTATTACGAATGCTCCTCGCATTAAGACACAAAGCCTTCAGGCTTATTTTTTTAACGCTCTTAGACCTATAAGAATTATTATTTACGGTGGCCATGTTTGATTTAAACCGTTGATTTCTCTGACTGCCACTTTTGTTTTTCTCCTTCCTTTCTTTTCCTTTTATCCTTGTTTCCCTTTCCTCTGTCCCCCTGCTCAGGTTCCCAACCCCCTGCCATCTTAGTTTAAACCCTCCCCCAGAGCACTAGCAAACACTCCCCCTAGGACATCGGTTCCACCCTTGCCCAGGTGCAAACCGTCCGGTTTGAACTGATCCCACCTCCCCCAGAACCGGTTCCAATGTCCTAGGAACTTGAATCCCTCCCCCTGGCACCATTCCTCTAGCCACGTATTCATCTGAAATATTCTTCTATTTCTACTCTGACTAGCACGTGGCACTGGTAGCAATCCTGAGATTACTACATTTGAGGTCCTATTTTTTAATTTACCTCCTAACTCCCTATATTCAGCTTTTAGGACCTCATCCCAGTTTTTACCTATATCGTTGGTACCTATATGCACCACGACAACTGGCTGTTCACCTTCCCCTTCCAAAATGTTCTGCAGCCGCTCTGAGACATCCTTGACCCTTGCACCAGGGAGGCAACACACCATCCTGGAGTCTCGTTTGCGGCCGCAGAAACGCCTATCTATTCCCCTTACAATAGAATCCCCTATTACTATAGCTCTACCCCTCTTTTTCCTCCCGTCCTGTGCAGCAGAGCCACCCCTGGTGCCAGGAAGTTGGCTGCTGCTGCCTTCCTCTGATAAACCATCCCCCCCAACAGTATTCAAAGTGGTGTATCTGTTTGAGAGGGGGATGTCCACAGGGGACCCCTGCACTACCTGTCTGCGCCTAGTACTCTGCCTGTTGGTCATCCCTTCCCATTCTGCCTGTCCAACCTCTACATGCGGTGTGTCCAACTCCCTAAATGTGCTATTCTCGATGACCTCAGCATCATGAACGCTCCAGTATGCATCCAATCGCAGCTCCAGCGCCGCAATGCGGTCTGTCAGTAGCTGCAGCTGGATACACTTCCTGCACACGTAGTTGCCAGGGATACAGGAAGTGTCCCTGAGTTCCCACATAGCGCAAGAGGAGCATACTACATGGCCGGGCTGTCCTTCCCTTTAATTAATTGAAATTAAATTAAATCAAATCAATCCCACCAATTACACTACAGTTAAATGGTTTACCAACAGTCCCCGCTACACCAGAGAGACCTTAGTAACTATAAACCACAGAGTTAAAGTTTAAAAGAGAGAAATACTCACCAACCAATCACCTACCTGCTTTCTGGTGACGTCACCCTTCGATTACTTTTTACTTCTCTCCCTCCCTCTGAGCTCGGAGACTGCAGATTAGTAAACCTACCTGGTCTTGGAGCCGCTTTTAACTGCCGCCGCTCAGCCGCCTCTTTGCCTCGCAGGTCCGTCCGCCTGCCGCCGCTGCTCTGAGTCCTACCTGGTCTCAGAGCCGCTTTTAACTGCCGCCGCTCAGCCACCTCGTTCCCTCACAGGTCCGCACGCCTGCAGTCGCTGCTCTCCAGGGCAATTTTCAATTTTGTCGTGTAGATGCCAGTGTTGTAGCTGTACTGGAACAGCTTGGCTAGGGGTGCGGCTAGTTCTGGAGCACAAGTCTTCAGCACGATAGCCGGGATGTTGTCGGGGCCCATAGCCTTTGCTGTATCCAGTGCGCTCACCATTTCTTGATATCACGTGGAGTGAATTGAATTGGCTGAAGACTGGCATCTGTGATGGTGGGGACCTCAGGAGGAAGCCGATATGGATCATCCACTCTGCATTTCTGGCTGAAGATGGTTATGAACACTTCAGCCTTGTCTTTTGCACTCGTGTGTTGGGCTCCACTATCATTGAAGGTTGGGATATTCATAGAGCCTCCTCCTCCTGTTAGTTGTTTAATTGTCCACTACCATTCATGACTAATAGCAGGACTGCTGAGCTTTGATCTGATCCATTAGTTGTGGGATCACTTAGCTCTGTCTATTCCACTATTCAGCATGTATATAGTCCTGTGTTATAGCTTCACGAGTTTGACACCTCATTTTTAGGTACGCCTGGTGCTGCTCCTGGCATGATCTTCTACACCCCTCCTTGAACCAGGGTTGGTCCCCTGGCTTGATGGTAATGGTCGAGTGAGGAATATGCCGGGCCATGAGGTTACAGATTGTGGTGGAATATAATTCTGCTCCTGCTGATGGCCCACAGCGCCTCATGGATGCCCAGGTTTGAGCTGCTAGATCTGAATCTATCCCATTTAGCACGGTGGTAGTGCCACACAACACAATGGAGGGTGTACTCAGTGTGAAGATGGGACTTTGTCTCCATAAAGACTGTGCAGTGGTCACTGCTACCAATACTATCATGGACAGATTGGTGAGGATGTGATCAAGTAGGTTTTTCCCTCGTGTTAGTTCTCTCACCACCCGCCGCAGGCCCAATCTGGCAGCTATGTCCTTCAGGACTCAGCCAGCTCAGTCAGTAGTGGTGCTACTGAGCCACTCTTGGTGATAGACATTGAAGTCCCCCACCCAGAGTAAATTATGTGCCCTTGATATCCTCAGTGCTTCTTCCAAGTGTTGTTCAAGATGGAGAAGTACTGATTCATCAGCTGAGGGAGGGCGGTAGGTGGTAATCAGCAGGAGGTTTCCTTGCCCATGTTTGACCTGAAGCCATGAGACTTCATGGGGTCAAGAATCAATGTTAAGTACTCCCAGGGCCACTCCCTCCCGACTGTATACCACTGTGCCGCCATCTCTGGTGGGTCTGTCCTGTCGGTGGGAGGCTTCAAGGGGATATAGACAGGCTAAGTGAGTGGGCAAGAACATGGCAAATGGAATATAATGTGGAGAAATGTGAAGTTATATAGAAAAGCAGAGTATTTTTTAAATGGTGAGAGATTGGGAAATGTTGGTGTTCTGAGGGACCTGGGTGTCCTTGTACACAAATCACTGAAAGTTAACATGCAGGTACAGCAAGCAATTAGGAAAGCAAATGGTATGTTGGCCTTTATTACGAGAGGATTTGAGTATAAGAGTGAAGACGTCTTACTGGAATTATATAGGGCCCTGGTGAGACCACACCTGGAGTATTATGCACAGTTTTGGTCTCCTTACCTAAGGAAGGATATACTTGCCATAGAGGGAGTGCAACGAAGGTTCACCAGACTGGTTCCTGGGATGGGGGGGTTGTTCTATGAGGACAGATTGAGTAGACTAGGCCTATATTCTATAGAGATTAGAAGAATGAGAGGTGATCTCATTGAAACATACAAAATTCTTACATGGCTTGACAGGGTAGATGCAGGGAGGATGTTTTCCCTGGCTGGGGAGGCTAGAACCAGGGGTCACAGTCTCAGAATAAGGGGTCGGCCATTTAAGACTGAGATGAGGAGAAATTTCTTCACTCAGCGGGTGGTGAATCTTTGGAATTCTCTACCCCAGAGGGCTGTGGAGGCTCAGTCATTGAGTATATTCAAGACTGAGATCGATAGATTTTTGAATATTAAGGGAATCAAGGGATAGGGCAGAAAAGTGGAGATGAGCGAAAAGATCAGCCATGATCTTATTGAATGTCGGAGCAGGCTCGAAGGGCCAAATGGCCTACTACTGCTACTTATTTTCTTATGACATACCCAGGGATAGTGATGGAGGATTCTGGGACATTGGCTGAAATGTATGATTGTGTGAGGATGACTATGTCAGGCTGTTGTTTGACTAATCTGTGGGATAGCTCTCCCAATTATGGCACAAGTCTCCAGATGTTAGTGAAGAGGACTTTTGCAGAATGTGCTTTTGTTGCGTCTGAATCCGGTGCCTAGATCGATGCCGGGTGGTCCGTCCAGTTTTATTATACTTTTTCACAGTGGTTTTGATACAACTGAGTGGCTTGCTAGGCCATTTCAGAGGGCAGTTAAGAGCCAACCACATTACTGTGGGTCTGGATTCACTTATAGGCCAGACGAGGTAAGGACGGCAGATTTCCTTCACTAATGGACTTTAGTGAACCCAATGGGTAGGATTTTAACTCAGGTGCGGGATGCTGTCGTGTTATCCGCATTTCATGTTATTCACCCGAATCTAAATGGATGTGGGAGATTGATGCAATTTTAACTTAATTGTCCAATTGATTTCCAACGTGTGGGAACCCTTGGCAAAGAGGATTTTCCTGACTGAAAGTCGCCTCTGATGATGTTGTGGCGTTGGGGAAACACTGTGTGTATGTAGATAAACCCGTATAATCCCCTTTTAACTGCTGTATTCCCCTCCCCCCGCAAGACAGTTGCAAGCTGAGAGGAATAAGGCGTGTTCAGACTTGCCTGCTGCTGAGAGAAGGAAAACCAATCCGGTTCCAGCAGGTGACCAATCCGTGAGTCATCACAGGCTCGCGGGCTTTACGAATTCAGTACTGTATTGTAAGAGTTGGAGTAAAGACCTATTTCTTGTAGCTCGCTGTGTTGCCTATTTCTTTACGCGGGAGACTGTAGTCTCCCACATTGGTGACCCCGAATGTCGGCGGCCGAAGCCCCCGACCCACGTAGCCCTACAGAGGCCAGCAACGACCCGACGGCAACCAGCAGCAGCCCGATGTCGGCCGGCGCCGCGTCCTTGAAGCTCCCCACCTTCTGGGAACACCAAGCACCAGCTTGGTTCGCGCACACGGAGACCCAATTCACCCTTCGCAGGGTTCAAGACGATGAAGAAAGGTACCTCCACGTAGTCTCAGCACTAGCAAGCTCCACTGCCGCCGAAGTTCTCGACCTGCTGGGGAACCCACCACAGACCGGCAAGTACTCAACCATTAAGGGCCGCTTGCTGCAGGCTTACGGCCTGTCCGGGGAGGAGAGGGCCCGTAGGCTTCTTTCACTACCAGGCCTCGGCGACTCTATCCCGACCCAGTTGATGAGCCGGATGCTTGCGCTCCTGGGCTCTGAACCGCAGTGCTTCTTGTTTCGGGCCCTTTTCCTCAGCCTGCTTCCTCAGCAGGTACAGACTGCCCTCGCGGGGTCCCCGATCATGGACTGCGTACAACTGGCAGCCGCCGCGGACAAAGTCTTCGCCGTCGCCCAACTCAGCTGTGCAGCCGCGAGGCCCCCCGACACCACCGAGCGCGCGCCGCCACGCCAGGCTGCAGAACTATGCTACTACCACGCGCATTTCGGCCACAAGGCCCAACGCTGCAGAGCACCCTGCTCTTTCAATCAAACCAAGATGGCCACCCAGCCCAACGCGCCAGCCCTGCGCCGCCGTCTAGGCCCGCTCGACCGCACCCCCGCCGCCACGATGGCCATTGGCACCACAGGTAAACTGCTGTACATAACCAACTCCCTTTCAGGGCGCAGTTTCCTTTGCGACACCGGAGCCCAATGCAGCATAATTCCTGCCTCCCAGCTCGACAGCCAGGCAGGCTACAGCAGCCCACCCCTCGTGGCGGCAAATGGCGCAGCCATCGCTACTTTTGGAAAGCGACGGGCCGAGGTTTGTTTCAACGGCCAGCAATTTACGTGGGATTTCGTGACGGCCTCGGTGGCACATCCCTTGCTGGGCGCCGATTTTCTTTGCGCCCACGGACTCCTGGTCGACGTCTGCGACAGGCGCCTGATCGACGCAGCAACTTTCGCTTCACTGGCCTGCCAGCAGAGCAACAGCCCGGCCCTCGTCGGGTCCTGCTCTGCCCCGGCGGATGACGACTATGCCCGCCTACTTGCAGATTTCCCGAGGCTCACACAACCGACCTTCTCAGCCGCGGCAGCCAAGCATGGTGTCGAGCACCACATCGCCACTATGGGACCACCAGTGTTTGCCCGAGCCAGACACCTGGACCCAGCCAAGATGACGGTGGCCAAGGAAGAATTCGCCATGATGGAGAAACTGGGCATCATCCGTCGCTCGGACAGCCCCTGGTCGTCCCCCCTCCACATTGTGCCCAAGCCGGGCGGTGGCTGGCGCCCCTGTGGCGACTACAGATGGCTCAACGATGCCACCACACCTGATAGATACCCCATTCCGCACATCCAAGACTTTTCGGCACACCTAGCAGGAAAGTCCGTCTTTTCCAAGGTCGACCTGATTCGCGGCTACCATCAAGTCCCCGTCCATCACGCAGACGTCCAGAAGACGGCGGTCATCACCCCCTTCGGACTGTTCGCGTTCCTGCGCATGCCCTTCGGGCTCAAGAACGCCGCACAGGCCTTCCAACGGCTCATGGATTCCGTCCTACGGGACCTGAGCTTCCTGTTCGTCTATCTGGATGATATCCTCGTGGCCAGCACCAGCAAGGCCGAGCACATCGCGCATTTGCGCTCTTTTTTCCAGCACCTCAGCCAACATGGGCTAATCGTCAACCCAGCCAAATGCCAGTTCGGAGCAGCCCAAATTGACTTTCTCGGCCACAGAATCTCGCCAAGGGGAGCCATTCCCCTACCTTCCAAGGTGCAGGCGGTGGCGGACTTTCCCCAGCCCACCTCTGTCAAGGCGCTGCAGGAATTTTTGGGGATGGTCAATTTCTATCACCGTTTCGTGCCCAAGGCCGCCTCAATCATGCGCCCCCTCTACGAAGCCACCAGGGGCAAAACGGGCAAAGAGCAACTCACCTGGTCCAGCGAGATGGCGACAGCCTTCCACCAGACCAAAAGCGCCTTGGCCAACGCCACACTACTGGCCCACCCCATCCCGGGCGCCAAGACCGCCCTCACCACGGACGCCTCGGATTACGCCGTCGGCGCTGTCCAGCAACAGTGGGTCGAAGGCGCGTGGCAGCCACTGGCATTTTTCAGCCGACAGCTGCGCAAGAATGAGCAGGCCTATAGCACGTTCGACAGAGAGCTCCTGGCCCTGTTCCTGGCAATCTGGCACTTCTGTTTCCTCCTGGAAGGCCGGCCGTTCACCGCATTCGTGGAACACAAGCCACTCACTTTCGCCATGGCCAAAGTAACCGAACCCTGGTCCGCGCGCCAACAGCGCCAACTCAACTTCATCTCGGAGTTCACCACGGACATCCGCCACGTCGCCGTCAAGGACAATTTGGTGGCCGACTGCCTCTCAAGACCCTCGCTCCACGCAGTGCACCTGGGCGTCGACTACGCCAGCATGGCGAGAGACCAGGCCGCCGACGCGGAGATCCAGGCCCTCAGGACGTCAACCACCAGCCTCACTCTGGCCGACATCCACTTCCACGCAGCCGGCACAACCCTCCTGTGCGACATCTCAGTCCCTTCGCCTAGGCCGGTCATCCCATCCGCCTGGCGCAAGCGAGTTTTCGACATCATCCACGGCCTCTCACATCCAGGGATGCGTGCGTCTCAGAAACTCATGTCCGCTAAGTTCGTCTGGCCTGGACTCCAGAAGGATGTGAGAGACTGGACCAACACATGCGTGGCGTGTCAGCGCGCTAAGGTCCAGCAGCACACCAAGGCGCCATTGGAGTGTTTCCCGGTGCCCGAGAGGCGTTTCGACAACGTCCACGTCGATCTGGTAGGCCCCTTGCCGCCGTCGCACGGTTTCACACACCTGCTCACGATCGTCGACCGCACCACCAGATGGCCCGAGGCGGTTCCCCTCGCCTGCACCACCACGACCGACGTCGCGCGAGCATTCGTCTCGACATGGGTGGCCCGGTTCGGCGTGCCAACCGACATATCCTCGGACAGAGGCCCCCAGTTCACCTCCCACTTGTGGAATGCCATCACCGCCGGCCTCGGCACCAAGTTGCACAGGACAACAGCCTACCAGCCGCAGGCCAACGGGCTCTGCGAGCGCTTTCATCGTTCCTTGAAAGCCTCCCTCCGCGACAGGCAGGCCGACACCAGCTGGATCGACAAACTACCCTGGGTCCTCCTGGGATTGCGCACCGCGCCCAAAGAGGACCTCCGCGCTTCTGCAGCCGAGATGGTCTACGGCCAACCGCTCAGAGTACCAAGCGACTTCCTCCCCCTGACAACGGAGCCGTGGTCGGCCGCCAGACAGCTTTCCCTGCACCAGGACGCGGCCCAGCAATTCCGTCCAGTGCCCACTTCGCAACACGGCCCGCAGCCATCCTACGTGCCTCGGGACTTACGACATGCGGAGTTCGTCTTCGTGCGCTGGGACGCGCACAGAGGCCCACTGCAGGCACCATACACCGGCCCCTTCTCAGTATTGGAGACGGGGGACAAAGCTTTTCTTATCGACGTCGGCGGGAAGCCGGACCTTATTTCAGTAGACCGCCTCAAACCGGCGCATCTGGACCTCAGCCTTCCCGGTTCGTCCGGCTATTCCCCCACGGCGGGGCAGACCTCCCGCGTTGGCGGCGGCCCCACAAGAGGACCAAGACACGCCAGAACCTTACTTCCCGGCCGCCGCCCCACCTTTGCCGGCAGCCCGTCCAGCCAGCCCACCGGCAGACCAGCCGCCAGACCAGCCGACGAACCAACCGGCTGACTTCCCAGACAGCCCTCCCCACACGCCAGATGGCTACTACAGCCGCTACGGCCGTTTGGTCAAACCTCCGCAGAAACTGACTTTTACAGTGAACGAGGATTCTGGGGGGGCGTATTGGGGAAACAATGTGTGTATGTAGATAAACCTGTATAATCCCCTTTTAACTGCTGTATTCCCCTCCCCCCGCAAGACAGTTGCAAGCTGAGAGGAATAAGGCATGTTCAGACTTGCCTGCTGCTGAGAGAAGGAAAACCAATCAGGTTCCAGCAGGTGACCAATCCGTGAGTCATCACAGGCTCGCGGGCTTTACGAATTCAGTACTGTATTGTGAGAGTTGGAGTAAAGACCTATTTCTTGTAGCTCGCTGTGTTGCCTATTTCTTTACGCGGGAGACTGTAGTCTCCCACAATGTCATCATTGCTGCTGCATTTAAGGTCTACAGCAAGCCTTGCTTCTTCTGCAGGCTGCCAATCTTTCTCCATTTGGTGTGAGAGGGACCCGCAGGAAACATGACAAGCGGGAGGCCCAGATCAGCTCCTCATTTTGACAAGGTGGCCCTGCAGGCATTGGTGGATGGGGCTAGGGCCAACAGGGAGGTGCTCTTCCCTTCCTCAGGGAAGAAGAGGCCTCCCAAGCAGACTAAGGCAGTGTGGTTGCAGGTGGCTGAGGTGGTCAACTCCTTGGGAGTCACACAATGAACCTGGATTCAGTGCCGGTAAAGATTTCATGACCTTCAGCACACTGGAAAACTGAGTATGAATTTCTCATCAACCTCTGACCCCCATTGCCTTTCCTCACCAGCACTCAGCTTTAGCAATCTCTTCCTCCAAATCCCACTTGACACTGACATCCATGCACCCTTACCCATTCCCTCTCTCTCTATGCTCACATTTACCTAACTATTCAACTATGCAGCCCTCACACTTCCTATCACTCTGATGCTATGAAAACAGCTGACAACACACAGGGAGGGCCCTTGGTCTTGCCACCTCACTCCATCTTTGTCTCCTTCTAAGTATCTATGCTATGCAATCTCTACACTCACTCGTTCATTCTCACTCAACCTCCACTTGTCTCCCTCGTTACAGGAAAAGAGAGCTCACAACAAAAGAGAGTGAGCGAGGACAGGAGGAGGGACAGCCTTAATAATCCACCTGACCCCCTGGGAGGAGGCGGTACTCGAAATAGTGGGACTCGAGGATGATGCGCATATGGGGGACGGACAGACGGGTGCAACACAGCAAGCTGGTGACAGAAAAGTTTCCCATCTCTCTCTTTAACATTGCATGAGTCGCTGATAATGATTGTGAAGCCCTAACAGATGGACTTATGAGCATCTGCAAAAAGCAATGTGCATGTAGCATTGGCATCACATCTCTGACTCTTTCCTTTACTCGCCCACAGTACCATCACAAGCATCCGTCCCCCCTAGCCAGGAAGAAGAGGCTGAGCAGCCAGACTCCTCAGAGGAAGCTGCAACCTCTGAGGGCGCAGCGTCACCAGAAATCTGCACACCCAGCACCAGTGCAGACACTCACACCTCGGTGGGACCTTCGGGACATAGAGTAGTGTTGTCACCTGGTGTATCACAGCTCACAAGTGAACATCAGCAGATTGTGGAGGCAGGGACAGCAGTGGAGAATCCTAGTCAGAGGGCACAGGACACTGCCAGCTCGGCTCAGCAGCATGTCGACTCTCTGCCTCTGGGTCCATTCAGGAGATCAGCGGTGATGGAACTCCATGCACAGATGCAGGAGTCTCTGGCAGGTTTTGACTCTAGGGTCGCTGCGAGTGTGGAGCGAATGGAGGAGTCCATAGCGAACATGACCAGAGCCTTTGTGGATCATTGGTGCATGAACGCATCACCACGGAAAGGATGGCTAACTCCATGGAAAGGATGGCTACCACAGAGGAGAGGAGGGCTACGGTGGAGGAGAGGATGGCTATGGCCATGAGGAGCTTAGTCACCAGGGTATGGAAAACATGGTCATTGTTCAGAATTGAATGAAATCTCTTGAGGAACGATGGGCATCTATTGAACAGAGAAACCAGACATTCATGGAAGTCCTTCTGAATAGGACTGCCATTGCAGATACGGGTCCCCATGGCACCCATGATGTGTAGCAAGGTGCTCTTCAGCCACTTGCAGGTGCTGAGGGGGACCTGACCCATGAGAGGGAGGTTGGTGGCAGACCTCAAGGAAGTGGGGGCTCCTCTCCAAGCGCTCACACTTCCATGCCACTGCAGAGCCCTCGGTCAGAGCCCCACCGGAGTCCACACCCAAGTGAGACAGACATCTCAACTCCTGCATAGCTGCAGGAGCAGTAGACTGCTGACGAGCCCTCACAGGCTCGCAACCCCAGAGGACACCCGCCAAAGTTGTCAAGACAGGAGCAGCAGCAAAGTGAGCAAGGGGCCTCCACATCTGCTGAAGCCACAGGGGAGGCACCACATAGGAGCACGCGTAAGAGGAAAATTCTGCACAAATAGTCACAAGGGTAGTCACTTGGGTGCAATTTTGTGTTTACTGTAAAAATGCCATCACTTCGTTATTGTACATAAAAATTCTGATGGCAAATGTTGCAGTTGTGGCGTCTGTCATTTCGCTATTGGGGCTTCCACATTGAGGGCTTAGGAATACTTACAACTGTCAGTATGGTGGTCAGAGTGATAGGAATCCTCTGGTTCTTGGCCATTGTCAATGCTCTGGTAAGAAGCTGCGAGGCAAAAGTGTTTGATTGACTAGGTGAAGCAAATCTGGCCAGGATGAGTGCGTTCCTTGCATCTCGGGCAGTAATGTTCTCGTGTAATTCCTATTATTATTATTATTATTACTCTTCCTCCTCCTCCTCCTGCTTCTTCTCCATCTCCATCTCCATCTCCATCTTCTCCATCTCCATCTCCTCCTCCTTCATCTCCATCTCCATCTCCATCTGCATCATCTGCAAGCCACGACGCTGTGCCATGTTGTGAAGTGCACAGCAAACCACGATGATTCGGGAGACCCTGGCTGCTGAGTACTGCAGGGCTCCACCTGATCTATCCAGGCATCTGAAGCGCATCTTCAGCAAACCAATGGTTTGCTCGATTGTGGCTCTGGTAGAAATGTGGCTGGATTTGTAGCTCTCCTCAGCCTCGTTGGATGGTCTCCTCAACGACATCATTAGCCACGTCCTCAGGGGATAGCCCTTGTCTCCAAGTAGCTATCCGTGAAGTTGGTCTGGCGGACTGAATAGCGGAGGCACACTAGACTGGCGCAGTATGAAGGAGTCATGGCAACTGCCAGGGTACTTGGCACAAACATGCAAAATTTCCTTCTTGTGGCCACACACCAGCTGAACGTTAAGGGAGTGGAAGCCCTTGCGGTTGACAAAAATACCTGGATTGCGATGGGGTGCCTTAAAGGCCACATGTGTGCGGTCAACGATGCCCTGCACCCTTGGAAAGTCTGCCAGATTAGCTAATCCAACCGCTCGCGCGTGACACTTGCTCGATCCTTGGTGAAATGAATGTGATTGTGCGCGAGGGCAAAGAGGCCATCGGTTACCTGCGTGATGCAAGTGTGTGTGGCCCCCTGGGAGATGCCGCTGATGTCTGTTGCTGATCCCTGGAATAAGCCTGAGGCAAAAAAGTTGAGTGTGGTGGTGACTTTGACGGCCACTGGTAATGCTTGTCCACCTGGTCCTCTGGGCAGCAGGTCTTGCTGTAGCATTGCGCAGATGTCACTCACTACCTCTCGTGAAAGTCGTAGCCGCCTTTGGCACTGCTGCTCAGACATGTTGAGAAAGCTGATCCTGTGTCTATAGACCCTGTTTTGGGGGCATCTCCTGCGCCGACGGGCTTCCAGGCACTGGGCTCTTCTGGCCTGTGCAGCTTCAGGTGGGTGAGCAGCAGCCTGGCGCTCCTGCTGCTGCTGCTGTTGTTGGTGCTGCTGTTGTTCCTGGTTCTGCTGCTGCCACTGGTGCTTGAGCTCCTCTAATGCCCAGATGGGAAGGAAATAGATGGCTCCCATGCTTCTGGTATATGCCTCAGTTGAGGAAGCGCTGAGTGAAGGTGGCGAGAGGGGTCTCCCAGGAGGTCACACTGGAGATGGGCGTCAGGCTCCAACCTTCCACAGGTGTGGTTAAGCCTCCCAAAAGTTGACCCAGACCCGAGACCACTAAGTACTGCCATCTGCAAATGATGGCTGATCAAATCTCCTCTTTAATGGTTGACCTGCAGTTGATAGTCAGCAATCCAATAGCGCTCCCGCCAGGTTTCCCCATCGTCTTTCCCACCAGGCGTGTTTCACGTGGGAAAAGGGTTAAAATCGCAAGGGCTTTTAAAATAGGATTATAGAGGCCATTTAGTGCTTGGTAAGGGCATTAACGACCAGTCCCGTCTGTTGGAGGCGGGACAGAGTCGGGACCATCAGACACGCCTGTTAAGTCTGTGTGTTATAGTAAGAATTACTACACAGACCACAAGAGTAAATTCAACAGGTCTTTACTGGTTGGAGGTCGGACGATACTGAATACAATATTATTACACTGTGCTTATATACCGGTGTGGTCACCACCGGTATTACGTATACAGCAGCCAAAGAAAGTAGTACCTTTCTTAAGGTGGACCAGGCTTAAGTTCTCTTAAGGTGGAACAGGTTACATACACCACAATCCTCCCTTTTTAGCTTAACAGTCATATCCCCAAATAAACATAACATATTATACATATATAACTTCAGGTATAACAGTTCAAAGGTTCAGTCTCTCAGGAGGCTTTCTGATTCGGCTTGGATAACGCCTTTCAGTGGTCTCTGATTCTTGTTGTTGAGGTGCCTCCTCTAGTTGGTTGCCAATGTATTGGGTGTCATCATCATCAAATACATTCTCGGCCGAGGTAGATGCTTCAGGTTCATGAACGTCTTCCACAGCTGTCTCTGTCACAACCATGGGTTCGACCCTTGCTCTCGACTCTACCAGTTGATCTGCATGACGCCTTATCACATTATGACCAATATCTACGGTGTACATCAGAGGTCCTTGTCTGGCCCGGATTGTTCCGGACTGCCATTTGTCTTTTCCATAGCCTCTTGCCATCACTGGTTGTCCTACGTCGAACGTTCGAGTGGTCTTGCTGTTAATATGCCGAAACTGTTTGTTTTCCACTTCCCTCTGCACATTTGGTTTTAACAAGTCCAACTTGGACCGCAACCTCCTGTTATAAAACATCATAGCAGGACTTTGGTTAGTCACGGCATGATCGCCGTTTCTATATGACATCAGGAACTTATCGACCTTGTGTTGCAGCGGAATCTGATCATCAGTCATGGCCTTAATAGCCTTTTTGAATGTCTGGACAAATCTTTCAGCCAACCCGTTTGTCGCCGGATGATATGGGGCAGAGGTATAATGTTCAACTCCATTCTTCTTTAAGAATTGTTGGAATTCTTCCGATACAAACTGTGGTCCGTTGTCCGAACAGATCTGTTCTGGCAATCCGTTCCTTGCGAATATTGTTCTTAACACCGCAATTGTCTTTTCTGAAGTAGTGGTATTCATCTTGATGACTTCTGGCCATTTGGAATGTGCGTCCACCGCGATTAGGAACATGGAGTCCATGAATGGACCAGCAAAGTCAATGTGTACGCGTTGCCATGGGGCTGAAGGCCATTCCCATGGGTGTAGCGGTGCTATCGGAGGTGCATTTTGCACTTTTTGACACCCAGCGCAGCTTTTCGTTAACTCCTCAATCTGTTGGTCAATACCCGGCCACCACACGTAAGCCCTAGCAAGACTTTTCATTTTAACTCCCCCCAGATGACCTTCATGTAGTTCTTTTAAAACTCTTTCCCTTAACTTGGGAGGAATAATCACTCTTGTCCCGTACATCAAAGTACCATGGCAGACGGACAGCTGGTCTCGCCTTGCCGAGAATGCCGGTAACAGAGGATCACCCCGTGTTGGCCATCCTTTCACTGTCACCTCGTAGACTCTGGACAGTGTCGGGTCGTTCCTGGTTTCTCTTTCAATACTTGCGTTGGTGACAGGTAAACACTCGATAATGGTCGAATGAAATAACTCAACAGGGTCAACTTCCGTCGTGTCTTCATCTTCAGGTAGTTGCAGGCACGACAGGCCATCAGCATTGCCATGCTGTTTCGTACCTTTGAATTCTATCTGATATTGATGTGCCCCTAAGAAAAGAGAACATCTCTGGAGACGCTGTGCTGTCATCACCGAAACACCCTTCTTAGGGTTAAAAATGGACACCAACGGTTGATGCTCCGTCAGAAGTGTGAATTTTTGGCCCTGTAGGTAATGATTAAACTTCTTCACTCCCCATACAAGGCTAAGGGCCTCCCTATCGATCTGCGCATAGTTGCGCTCAGCGGAGGTCAATGATCTGGATGCAAACGCGACTGGCCTTTCCGTGCCATTTGGCAATTTATGTGAGAGTACTGCCCCAATACCATATGGAGAAGCATCACAAGCCAACCGAATAGGCAGTGTCGGGTTGAAGTGAGCCAACACTTCCTCTGAGGTGATCAATTCTTTGCTTTTGCGAAATGCCTTCTTACAGTTTTAGCCCCAGTCCCATGGTACCCCTTTCTGTAAAAGAGCGTTCAACAGATGCAGCACCGTGGATAGATTTGGCAGAAATTTATGGTAATAGTTAATTAATCCTAGAAACAACCTCAACTGAGAGACATTCTCCGGAGCGGGAGCCTTTACAACTGCCGCTATCTTGTCAGGAGACTTATGAAGCCCCTCCCGGTCAATGACATGACCACAGTACGAGATCCGCTTCTGGAAGAACTCACATTTCTGCCGATTTACTCTAAGTCCATACTCTTTCAGTCTGTTGAGCACCAGTTCCAAGTTAGCGAGATGCTGTTCATCACCATCACCTGTGATCAGAATGTCGTCCAGGTAACATTGTGTGCCTGGAATTCCCTGTAATACCTGCTCCATGGCCCTCTGCCAAATTGCTGGAGCCGACGCCACACCAAAAACCAGCCTATTGTACCGGTACAACCCTCGATGCGTGTTGATCGTGAGGTATTGGCGTGACTCTTCTTCAACCTCCATCTGCAAGTACGCCTGCGCCAGGTCTATCTTGGTGAAGTGTTTCCCGCCAGACAGTGAAGCGAAAATATCCTCAATCCGTGGAAGCGGATACTGCACCGTGTGAAGCACCGGATTAACGGTGATTTTGAAATCTCCACAGATGCGAACCTTCCCTGGATCTCCTGGCTTATTGTTCGCAGGACGTTTCATAACGGGAACAATGGGTGTAGCCCACTCACTCCAATCTACTTTAGACAGTACCCCTGAACGTTCTAGTGCTTCCAGCTCCGCTTCAACCGCAGGTCGTATTGCATAGGGTACCGGTCTGGTTGTAAAAAATTTTGGTTGTGCATGTTCATCAATCTTGATGTTTGCCGTAATTCCTCTCAGTGTTCCCAGTCCTGGCTGGAACACCTCTTTAGCCTCATCCAATATTCTGGACAATTGTTTAGGTTTGACAGCTGTTTCCCCGAAATCTACCGTTATTGCTTTCAAGGAGTGCCAGTCCATATTCATTTTCCTAATCCACTCCTGTCCTAGTAGTGGTGGACCTCCTTCAGGTAGCACATATAAGTCCATTACTTGGCTTCCTTCGCCCTTGTGGACCACTTCTACCTCTATTTTTCCGATGGGGTACACTCTTTGCCCCGTGTACATTTTCAATATAATCTCCGTATCCTGTAAGGGAATATGTTGGAATAACCTTCTGTAATCTTTCTTATTCATGACCGTCAATGCCGATCCAGTGTCCAATTCCATTTTTACTTGGACTCCTGCTATCTTAAGAGTGACCCAAATTGTCAGGAGGTCTGTATCCTTACCAACGTTGTGTATTCTTAAGCTATCCAGTTCATTACTGCTAGCGTCTGAATCTGACTTCTGTTCGGTCAAACTGTTCTTTGTCACCTTGTGTACCTTTGCATATTTTCCTTGCAGTGACTTTTTATTGCTGGTCTTCTTTCCTGACCGGCATACTTTAGCTATGTGGCCAAGCCTGCCACACGTTCTGCATTCTTGGTTTTTAAACCAACACTGGTTCTGATCGTGCATTGTCTTTCCACAACGATAACATTTGACAGAACTCAAACCCAATTTGTTTGTACCGAGTTCCGGTGGCCGTAGCTGCATTACTGCCATGCCTCTCGCTGCGGCCTCGTGTGCTGCTGCCATAGTGACTGCCTTCTCGAGAGACAGCTCATTCTCCTCGAGCAGTCGCCTTTGTGTATCCTGTTTAAATAAACCACACACAAATCTATCTCGAAGTGCCTCTGTCAGTCCCGTTCCAAACTGACAATATTTTGCTAGCTTACGTAATTCCATCAAATATTCAGCATTGCTTTCATTCTGCAGCTGTCTTCTATCGTAAAATTTAAATCGTTCCGCTAGCATCAGCGGCGTGGGGCTAAGATGATTTTTTAGGACAGTAACAATCTGTTCGAACGTCTTATCCGCCGGTTCATCTGGTAATAACAGGTGTTTCAATTGCCCGTATGTCTTCGCACCCATCAAGTTTAGTAATGTTAGTGCTTTATCTGCCTCAGGAATTTTATTTGCCTTACAATAGTTTTGTATGCGTTCTACATACATAGCCCAGTCTTCTATATCACTGTCGAAAGCATTAATGTTCCCATGTTTAGGCATCGTAGCAATTTATCGTATTTTTAATGTTATCTAAGATGGCTGCTTCCCGCTCTTGCCGTCGTCCTCCGCCCACAAAATGGCGGTTTTCCCGCGCTTGGCGGTCTTCACCCGTCCCCCGACACTGTCTCCGCTTCACCGCGGCTCTCGCGCCTTCAGTTTCCCCAGACGCTGCGCCTTTAGTCCGAATGCGGCCCTTATCTCCAGTCGCGATTGATGTCCCGCGCTGCGCCTCTCGCTCGAAAGCGGCCCGGCCCTTATCTCTGGTCGCGATCGACCTCACCGCCCTTATTCCTCCGTCTTCCCAGCCCCGTCTGTACAGCCAACGCGGTTGACTTTCTGTCGCGTTGCTGCCCGGCTTACCCACCACGAGGTAGTAGAAGAAGCTGACAGTCGCTGATGGAGGCTTCGAGGTCAGGATGTCTTCTGCACTCCGGTTGCTCGATGCCTGCCGCTCGACGTGTCTTCCCGTAGGTGATGAGGGTGGAAACCTCTCTTCGACATCCTGGACGAAGTCGCCGTGGAAATTACTGCAGCAGGGTAAGAATCGGACTCGTCGCCACTGTTAAGTCTGTGTGTTATAGTGAGAATTACTACACAGACCACAAGAGTAAATTCAACAGGTCTTTACTGGTTGGAGGTCGGACTATACTGAATACAATATTATTACACTGTGCTTATATACCGGTGTGGTCACCACCGGTATTACGTATACAGCAGCCAAAGAAAGTAGTACCTTTCTTAAGGTGGACCAGGCTTAAGTTCTCTTAAGGTGGAACAGGTTACATACACCACAACGCCTGAGTTAAAATTGCTCGGAGTCAGGAACCAGGCGGTGGGGAGGGGGGTCCCACACACCAGTTTTTGCGATTTTAACCCCCCACACACCTCCAATCCCGCCTCCACGGCTCAATGAAAATCCTGCCCAATGGGTTTTTACGACAATCCGATAGTTTCATGGTCACCATTACTGATACTAGCTTTTTATTCCAGATTTATTTAATTAACTGAATTTAAATTCCCCAGCTGCTGTGGTGGGATTTGAATTCTTGGGGTCAATTTTAACTCAGCCGTCATGCGGGCTTTGAGATGTGTGGGGGGTTAAAATCGCAAAAATTGGGGGTCGGGACCCCCCCGCCTGGTTCCTGACACCTAGCCATTTTAACCCAGGCATGTCTGATGGTCCCGCATCAGTCCCGCCTCCAACAGGAGTCTTTAGGGCCCTTAATCAGCACTAATTGGCCTTTATAATGCCATTTTAACAGGCCCTTTCAATTTTAACCCCTTTCCCACATAAAACACGCCTGGTGGAAATCACGCCTGTGAAACCTGGCGTGAGCACTATTGGCTTGCTGACTATCAGCTGCGGGTCCACCATTAAAGAGGAGATTTCATCAGTCATCCTTTGCTGGTGGCAGGACCTTGCTGGGGCAACTTTTACCAGGCTTAACCATACCTGTGGAAGGATGGAGCCTCACACACTTCTCCAGTGTGAACTCCTGCAAAACCCCTCTCGCCACCCTCACTCAGCAATTCCTCAACTGAGGCATCTACCAGAAGCATGGGTGGCCATTTTTTCCTTCCCTTCTGGGCATTAGAGGAGCTCGAGCATCAGGCGCGGCAGCAGCAGAACCAGGAACAACAGCAGCACCAGCAACAGCAGCAGCAGCAGGAGCGACAGGCTCCTGCTCACCCACGGGAGGCAGCACAGGCCAGAAGGGGCCAGCGCATGGAAGCCCGTCGGCGCAGGGGATACCCCCCAAACAGGGTCTACAGACACAGGGTCAGCTACCTCAACATGACTGAGCAGCAGTGCCAAAGGCTGCTCCGACTTTCGCGACAGGTAGTGACTGACATCTGCGCAATGATACAGCAAGACCTGCTGCCCAGAGGGCCAGGTGGACACTCCTTACCAGTGGCCATCAAAGTCACCACCGCACTCAAATTTTTTGCCTCAGGCTCATTCCAGGGATCATCAGCAGACATCAGCGGCATTTCCCAGGCGGCCGCACACACTTGCATCATGACGGCCTCTTTGCCCTCGCGCACAATCACATCCATTTCACCAAGGATCGCACAAGTGTGACAGCGCGAGCGGTTGGATTAGCTAATCTGTCAGACTTTCCAAGGGTGCAGGGCGTCATTGACTGCACACACGTGGCCCTTCGGGCACCCCATCGCAATCCAGCTATTTTTGTCAACCGCAAGGGCTTCCACTCCCTTAACGTTCAGTTGGTGTGTGACCACAAGAAGGAGATTTTGCATGTCTGTGCCAAGTACGCTGGCAGTTGCCATGACTCCTTCATACTGCGCCAGTCTACTGTGCCTGCAATATTCAGGCTGCCAAACGAACTTCACGGATGGCTACTTGGAGACAAGGGCTATCTCCTGAGGACTTGGCTAATGATGCCGTTGAGGAGGCCAGCCAACGAAGCTGAGGAGCGCTACAACTCCAGCCACATTTCCACCAGATCCATTATCGAGCAAACCATCGGCTTGCTGAAGATGCGCTTCAGATGCCTGGATAGATCAGGTGGAGTCCTACAGTACTCAGCAGCCAGGGTCTCCAGAATCATCGTGGTTTGCTGTGCACTTCACAACATGGCACAGCATCGTGGCTTGCAGATTCCTGAGGACAAAGTGGCTCCTCACATACCCTCCTCAGATGATGATGCTGATGATGATGATGATGATGAGGAGGAGGAGGGCGAAAATGAGCATCCTTTAGAGGACCATCATCCAGCGGCAGCATTACGCGAGAACATTGCTGCCCGGGATGCAAGGAACGCACTCATCCTGGCCAGATTTGCTTAGCCTAGTACATCAAACACTTTAGCCTCGATGCTTCTTACCTGAGCATCGACAATGGCCAAAACCTGCGGATTCCAACTATTTGACCAGCATCCTGACAACTGCAAGTAATCCTAAGCCCTCAATGTGAAAGCCCCATTCGCGAAGTGACACACGCCAGAACTGCAGCAGTTACCATCAGAATTTTTATTGAAAACAACCAACTAATGGAATTTTTACAAAATAACATTTCACCCAAGTGACTACCCTTGTGACTATTTGTGCAGAATTTTTCTCTTACATGTGCTCCTATGTAATGGTTCCCCTGTGGCTTCAGCAGATGTGGAGGCCCCTTGCTCACTTTCCTGCTGCTCCTGTCTCGACACCTTTGGCGGGCGTCCTCTGGGGTGGCGAGTCTGTGAGGGCTCGTTAGCAGTCTGCTGCTCCTGCGGCTGTGCAGGGGTTGAGACGTCTATCTCACTTGGGTGTGGACTCCGGCGGGGCTCTGACCGAGGGCTCTGCAGTGGCATGGAAGTGTGAGCGCTTGGAGAGGAGCCCCCACTTTCTGGAGGTCTGCCACCAACCTCCCTCTCATGGGTCAGGTCCCCCTCAGTGCCTGCAAGTGGCTTGAGAGCACCTTGCTGCACATCAGGGATGCCATGGGGACCCGTACCTGCAATGGCAGTCCTACTCAGGAGGACTTCCATGAAGGTCTGGTTTCTCTGTTCAATAGATGCCCATCGCTCCTCAAGAGATGTCATTCTATTCTGAACACTCACCATGTTTTCCATACCCTGGCGACTAACCTCCTCCATGGCCGTAGCCCTCCTCTCCTCTATCGTAGCCAGCCTTGCCACGGAGGCAGCAATCATTTCCACGTAGGTAGCTATCCTTTCCGTGTTGATGCGTTCATGTGCCACTGACTCCACAAAGGGTCTGCTCATGTTCGCTATGGTCTGCTCCATTTGCCCCACACTCGCAGTGACCCTGGAGACAAAACCTGCCAGAGACTCCTGCATCTGTGCATGGAGTTCCATCACCTCTGATCTTATGGATAGACCCAGAGGCAGAGGGTCGACATGCAGCTGAGCTGAGCTGGCAGAGTCCTGTGCCCTCTGACGAGGACTCTCCACTGCTGTCCCTGTCTCCACAATCTGCTGATGCTCACTTGTAAGCTGTGATACACCAAGTGACAACACTACTCTATGTCCCGAAGGTGCCCCCGAGGTGTAAGTGTCTGTGCTGGTGCTGGGTGCGATTATTTCTGCTGACGCTGCGCCCTCAGAGGTTGCAGATTCCTCTGAGGAGTCTTGATTCTCAGGCTCTTCCTCCTGCACAGTGGGGACGGGGACTCCCAATGGTCCTGTGGGGGAGCAATGGAAAGAATTAGAGATGTGATGCCAAGGTTACATGCACATTGCATTTTGCAGATGATCATAACTCCATATGATGTAGCTTCAGAATCATTATCAGCAACTCATGCAACATCAATGACAGAGATGGAAAACCATTCTGTCACCAGCTTGTGGGGATGCACCTGTCTGTCCTTCCCCAACTTCCACATCTGCATCAGCCCTGACTATCTCCAGGATGGCTTCCTCCCAGGGGTCAGGTGGGCTATTGAGCGTGGCCCTCCTCCTGTCCTGGCTTGCTCTCTTTTGTTGTGAGCTCTATTCTCCTGCAATGAGGGAGATAAGTGGAGGTTGAGTGAGAATAATGAGTGATGTTATGTTCATAAATAAATAGACGTTTTCATTATGAACAGCTAGCTTGAGCTAGTCATTTATTCAGCCATGTGGACTAATGTACAGGCATCCATCTTGACTACTGCCTTGTGGGTAGCCCCTTACTAAACATACAGCTCCACCTAGTGTACCATTCTAGAATGACATGTTACTGATCATTACGTCATCAGGTGAAGAACCAGAGTCTAAAGGGGAGGCTCGGTAGCTCAGCAGGGCGAGATAAGGATCAGACTTGCTTTCTGTTGCTTTCTTCAGTAGCTGTTTGAGAACTTGAATACCTTTCTCTGCCTTACCATTCGACTGAGCATATAGAGGACTGGATGTGATGTGTTGAAAGTCATAATGTGCTGCAAACTGTTGCCACTCCTTACAGTTGAAGCACGGACCATTGTCGCTAACGGCAATCCTGGGAATTCCATGTCTGACGAAGATGGATTTAACGTGCATTATGACACTGCTTGCTGATGTGCTTGAGAGCAGCGCCATCTCAGGATAGTTAGAATAGTAGTCAAGCACTATTAGATAGTCTTTACCATTCAAATGAAAGAGGTCCATACCAACATTTTGCCATGGTGCTGTTGGTAAGTCAGCTACTATCATTCGTTCCTTTGCTTGTTTGTTTTGGTGTTTCTGACATGTCTCACATATGCCTATCATGTTCTCAATCTCCTTATTTATGCCAGGCCAATAAACAGTGTCTCTTGCTCTCCTTTTGCATTTTTCAATTCCGAGGTGTCCCTCATGAATCCTTTTGAGCATGTCTTGACGTAGAACCTGTGGAATGACTATTCTGTTCTGTTTTAGTAATAGTCCACTTGTGACACTTAACTCTGACCTGATGTGATAGTACTTTGGACAGGAACCTTTTGGCCAACCATGATGAATGTTCTCTATTACTGTTTGTAACACTAATCTTAAAATGTTTTTCTTTTGCTATTTGCTTTGATTTTGTGTCTGACACGGGCAGCGCAGCAGTGACCATACTCACATGAACATCCACGTCTTCCTCAGTAGAGCTCACATGACTCATTGTGGGTGCTCGGGATAGTGCATCTGCTAACACTATGGGGGAAAAATTGGGTGAGTGGCGCCGCCTCTTAGCGCCTAAAGAGGCAGTCAGCGCCACTGGCTGCGCCTCCCACGATATTCAGCAGGGGTGCTAATGGTGGCGTTAGCCATTTGCGCTGCGCTGCCATCGATGATGTCATCAGTGTGCGCAGCGCCCCATTTGTGCCCCGTTCGCGATATTTGGTAGTGAACACTGCAGTTGCGCCGTTCGCTACCCGCGCCCAGTTCACGGGGCGTTACTGTGCCGGCAGCGGCGCAAGTTAAGGTGGAGGTGCGGGGTGGCCGCCTTTTTCGGTGGCCGCCTGCCAGCACCTCCATCCCCGGCCTCCTAACCACCCCCCCCGCGGCATTGCCGGCTGTTTCCCGAGAGCCCGGCACTTCTCCTTGGTGCCGGGCTCGTTTGCCGGCACTCGCGAGCGGGGATCGCGCTGTTGCAGGCCCCTCCCCCTTAATAGTGGGAGGAAGGCCTGCAGTACCGCAGTGTGCCATGCCGCAGCATGTGGCGCTGCGGCACGTTGCGTTGCGATATTCAGTTTCAGCACCCTAAGAGGGACGCGGAGCGCCTCGAGCTGCGCCCCATCTCCCTCTAGGGGCACTTCAACTGAATTTGCAGAGATCGCTAATGCGGCAATCGCGGCGCAAATTCCAACGCACAAGCGAACTTTGCGCCGCTTAGGCGCCTCAGGCCAATTTCTTGGCCTATGTGTTTGCCTGGTGTGTAGATCAGTTCAAAGTCATATCTTTGCAGCTTCATCATGAGTCGTTGAATCCTTGGAGACATCTCATTCAGATATTTTTTTATGATGGCAACCAGTGGGCAGTGGTCTGTCTCAACTGTGAAGGTGGGAAGTCCATATATGTAGCCATGGAACTTTTCTAGTCCAACTACCAAGCCTAGACATTCCTTTTCAATCTGGACGTATCGACACTCAGAGTCAGTCATAGACCTGTAGGCATAGGCAACAGGCTTCCAATCTTCACCCTCTGCTTGTAGCAAGACCGTGCCTAGGCCATTTTTGATGCATCCGTTGACACTTTGATTCTCTTTGTTGGGTCAAAGAAGGTGAGTACAGGTGTGGTTGTCAGCACTGTTTTGAGGTTCATCCACTCTTGTTCATGTCTTTCTGTCCATGCGAACTCATTTGTTTTATGTAGCAGGTCTCGCAGACAGGCTGTCCTGGCTGACAAGTTAGGAATGAACTTTCCAATGAAGTTTATCGTCCCCATGATGCGTAGCACTCCTTTTTTGTCAGTGGGTCGGGGCATGTTGAGTATGGCATTTACTTTTTCCATATCTGGCTCTATTCCTTTACCAGATAGATTATCTCCTTGGAAAGTGACTTCCTGGATGCCAAACTGACACTTGGCTTTGTTGAGCTTCAGTCCATTCTGGCGTATGCTCTGCAGCACTTTAGTCAGGCTCTCATTGTGTTCTTTCAGTGTGGAGCCCCAGATGATGATGTCATCAACATAGACCCGAACTCCTTCCAGATCTTCAATTATGTGTTCCATCGCTCTATGAAAGATTTCACATGCAGATATTATCCCGAAAGGCATTCTGAGGAAACAATACCTGCCAAATGGTGTGTTGAAGATACAGTATTTGGTGCTCTCTTCATCCAGTTTTAGTTGCCAAAATCCTTGTGAGGCATCGAGCTTTGTGAAGTATCTGGCACCTGACATTTCACTGGTGATTTCTTCTCGCTTGGGAATCTGGTAGTGTTCACGTTTTATGTTTGCATTTAAGTCCTTTGGATCCATGCATACTCTTAGATCATTGTTCTTTTTCTTTACACATACCATGGAGTTAACCCAGTCTGTTGGCTCTTCGACTTTCCTGATGACTCCTAGTGTGGTCATTCTGTCCAGTTCTTTCTTGAGCCGGTCACGCAGGGGTGCTGGAACTCTCCATGGAGCATGTACCATTGGCTGAGCATCCTCCTTTAGCTGGATTTTGTAAGTGAATGGTAGAACTCCAAATCCTTTGAACACATCCTGGAAATTACTCACTACGGAATCCACCGAGTCATCTGGTCTGCTTATGGCACAGTTTATACGGTAGACTCTCTTGACCAGTTCTAAGTCCTCACAAGCTTTGTCACCTAGTAGTGAATCAAGTCCTTCAGCCACAACAGAAAACATGAGATGATGCACTTTGTCTTTGACTGTCACTAAGTCTGCATACACCTAAGCTATCTATTTTCTGTCCATTATAGTTCTTCAGTAGTACTGACTTTTTCTGTATTTTGGGCTTTTCTTTCATATTTTTAATGTCACTCATACTGATTAAGTTTGCTTTTGCCCCAGTGTCTAGTTTCAAGGTAACTAATGCTCCATTTACCTGCAGTGGCATTATCCATTTGTCCTCTTTTACTGCATTAACTTTATGTTCAGCATTGTCCATTCCTGAGGGCTGCACATTTTCTGTATCCTTTTTGATATTGTCACATGACACCATTCCTACAAAAAATGTCTCACTTAAATCAGTGTCCTCAATCACATTGACTTGTTGCCCTTTCTTTGATTTTACTTTTGAAAAGCATTGTTTGGCAAAGTGATTCTTTCCATTACATTTTGTGCACATTTTCCCAAACGCTGGGCATTGTCTTGACTGGTACTGGTAACCACAGCGTTTACAATTAAAAATTCCATCCTCCGATTGCTTTGCATTTCTGTTCTGCCCATGTTTCTTCCCCTTGCAGAACACTGCACCGACAGCAGCACAGTCACTCATTACAGTCGCATTATTATTAATTTCACTGAAAGTCTTCGTGTGCTTCTGAGCTAGCTCACTGGCATGGCATATTTTCACAGCATCCTCCAATGTTAGTTTGGTTTCTCTCAACAAATGTTCCATGACTTTTTTATCATGAATACCAAACACAACCTGGTCACGAATCATGGATGATTTCAGTTCAGAGAAATTACATGTCTGTGCTTTCAGTTTCAGATCGGTACAAAGCTATCAAAAGTCACATTTTGCTGCTGTGTCCATGAACGGAACACGTATCTCTCATAGCTCTCGTTCGTTTTGGGAGAACAATGTGTATCAAACTTTTTTAGCACATCGTCCATTTTTTCTCTGTCCTCCTCTTGATCAAATACAAACGTATTAAATACCTCTATCGCCTGCGGGCCTGCAACCGTGAGCAGCAACGCTATTTTCCTTGCATCTGGCATCGTACCAAACCTGATGGCAGCAATGTAGAGTTCGATTTGTTGTTTGAAAGTCCGCCAATTGCAGTCGACATTCCCCATCAGTTTCAAACCCTCCGGTGGCTTCAAATTCTCCATGTCATGTTTCACAATATTGAGCAGATATTACCAATCCTGGTACCATGTTATGTTCATAAATAAATAGACGTTTTCATTATGAACAGCTAGCTTGAGCTAGTCATTTATTCTGCCATGTGGACTAGTGTACAGGCATCCATCTTGACTACTGCCTTGTGGGTAGCTGCTTACTAAACATACAGCTCCACCTAGTGTACCATTCTAGAATGACATGTTACTGATCATTACAAGTGAGTGTAGAGATTGCATAGCATAAATACTTAGAAGGGGACAAAGATGGTGTGAGGTTGCAAGACCAAGACCCTGTGTGTTGTCAGTTGTGATCAAAGCATCAGAGTGAGAGGGAGTGTGAGGGCTGCATGGTGGAATAGCTATGTGAATGTGAGCATAGAGAGAGAGGGAATGGGTAAGGGTGCATGGATGTGAGTGTCAAGTGGGATGTGGAGGATAAGATTGCTAAAGCTGAGTGCTGATGAGGAAAGGCAATGGGGATCAGATTGAGGGTGATGGAAACTTCATACTTACTTTTCCAGTGCGATGAAGGTCATGGAATCTTTTCCGGCACTGAATCTATGTTCTTCGTGTGAGCCCCAAGGAGTTGACTTCCCCAGCCAACTGTTGCCAAACAGCCTTGGTGTGGCTGGGAGGCCTCTTCCTCCCTGAAGAAGGGAACAGGACCTCCCTGTGGGCCCTAGCCCCATCCAGCAATGCCTGTAGTGATGCCTCATCAAATTTTGGGGCAGCTCTTGCCCTCCTGCTGGCCATTGCTCCTGCAGGCTCCTGTGCCATCATAATGGGGAAGCTTGGAAGCCTGCAGAAGAAGCAAGGCTTGCTGTGGACCTTAAAAGCAGCAGCAATGATGACATCATATTCTGCAACTTTCTGACTGGAAATATTCAATTGCCAAGAGTTCCCACACATTGCAAATCAATTGGCCAATTGAGTTAAAATTGCATCAATCTCACACACCCATTTAGATTCGTGTGGGAAACACAAAATTCGGGGAACCCGACAATTCCCTGCACCTGAGTTAAAATCGACCCCCATGTCTCTGGATCATTAGTCCAGGCCTCAGAGTTATTAGTTTAGTAACATAACCACTATGCCACCATACCCATACCTCAGCTGGGGTGCCAGCAGGTGCTACAACTAGCCTTAGTACTCCTGGATTAGAGAGTGTAAAATTGGCAAGTGACAGATTGGATACCCTGCTTGGTATCCAATGACCCCTGTGGAAGTGTGCCTATGTGGATGCTCAGTGAGGACAGGATTGGTCTCAGCATTGATGCCACCTTCCCTCATTTTTGAGTAGCCCGACAACACTAATTTTCAAGGTTCCTACATGAATCATTGCTGTGGCACTCAATTACTTGCCTCCAGGTTCATTTTGCTATCATATGATTTTTGTCAGCCACTTTTGCCTGATACAGACTTTGGAAAGACTAAAAAAGGATTTGTCCCAATGCACAGCTGCTTATCTGACAGCTGAGTTTTGCCTGTATGCTGTGACTATCCAGTTTCTTTCGCTGCAGTTGTCCCATCCTTTTAATTCTGCCGTGCAGACAGATTTCCCATCGCCTTTTTTTTTGACAAGTCCCCAGTGTCAGGCCCCATCCAATTCAGGAGTTCGCACTGAATATGAATCCTATGAGATTTGCTCAACCAAAACTCTTTCTGGGACAGGAATTGACCAATAATTCTGCAATTAGCTAGTGCCTTTCAATCCAAAACATCTCAAATTGCTGCACACAATAAATATGCATATTCCTGTTGAGAAAGATTGTGCCATCTTGGCAACTTAGTAGTCTTGTTAGTGAAAGGCAAGTTAAAATAAATCCCATCACTGAAAATAAAACGTGGTATAATGCTACAGTCCGCAGTCATGGGAAAAGCACAGGGAGAGTAATATGCTCTGAATGCGACTTTTCAACATCAGAATGATTGCTGAGGTGATTTTTTAAAACAGATTCACTGCCTGCTAGTTTTTAGCTTTTTTTTGTTTATAGACTGTGTGATACATTTGTTTTAGAACTGACTGCTGGGTTTTGTCTGTATGCTGTGACTACCCAGTTTCTTTCTCTGCAGTTGGTTGCTGAGGTTTTTTTTCTTTAAACAAACAGTCTCTTTTTGATTTATTTCTGATGGGCTCACAGATTGTAGGCGCAGAGATGGAAACACAGAGACACAGCAAGAGTAGAGAGACATGCAGCACCACTGACAAACAGGTGGACAGGAATATTTAGAGAAATGCAGAGAGACAAAAAGAAAAAATTGCAAATGTTGGCAGTCTCAAATAATGACAGAAAATGCTAGAAATGTAGAACTGGTCCATTATCAGCAGTAAAGAGAAAAGACAGATTCATATCTTGGATAGAGACTTTTTGATGGAATTGAAAAAAAATGTGAGCCTTTTATAGGATTCAGAGGATCGGAGAGGAATTTTCCAGATTTTTTTCCCCTAATTGGATATGAGTTTTGATTTTTTTTTGCCTCTCCTAGGAGATTACTTGGCTGCTGGCGAATAGATGGTATCTAATCCTGATGCTTCAGGCATCACAACCGTGTTGGGCAGGCTTGATGGATCAGATGGTCTTTTCTGTTTGTCATTTTTGTATGTTCGTATGTACCAAAGCTGCTTTTACATTACTGTTGGTGCACATGCCAGGAAACCTCAGGCCTGCATGCTTGTGTCATCATATCAAATTGAGTCATGACGCCAAGACGCGTAACGCATTAGTCAGGCTCAGCATCTGTTCACAGACCCACGGTTTGGATTTTTTCTGTAAACCAAATGGTTTTTTAATTTTTTTAATTAAAACATGTCTTTATTATCATGTACCTCTACTCTCCAGTAGGCCTGTTAGAGTCTGTTTTGGAAATTGGAGAGCTGTTATTCTGCACATCTTACAGGAGAGAGGAGGCACAAGATAGTATCAACATGGAGAGTGGTGTACAGAGCTATATTTGGAGTCACACACCCCAAAACCCAGATAAATGTTAACATAGAGGTCGCCACAGAGCCAGAGATAATTACAGTTGAATCAGATAGAGAGACCCACACTCACCTAAGGATTGGTATTTGACTAGTTTAACTAGTTTTCAGGGAGAATTTGCACTTCCTGGGAGAAGTTCAGTGCTTGGAGCACAAATTTGTAATATTACTCTTGTATGTCTGTTATTTATGGCTAATATTTAATTTAAATTTTACAGCTGAGTTTGTCCCAGTTTAATCTAGTCTGATTTACGTGGTATTTAACTGATGGAATGTTAGGGCCGGTAATGGTAAGTCAAAGCCTGGTTTTATAAACAGCTGCAAATTCAGATTTTGTTTGAGTAACAGTCATTCTGTATTGTAATTTGCCATGTAAATATTATTTGATATAAGAAGCTTTGGTGAAATATGCCATCTTGTTGATTCAGGTATATAGTTGAGTAGCATGTTATCCATAGAAAGAGCAATGCCATACTGCCTCTATCCCTGCTAAAAACAAGTCCTTGTTTTAATTACAATTCTCTGTTGGCATACTTAAATAGTCATGTGCTTTTAGCATTGCTGGCCTGTACAGATCTTCCCCTGACACTAGAGAAAGTCTCAGCGAGACTGGAAAAAGTCAAATTCAACAACAATGGAAAAACTGCGCATATGTGAGAGGCAGTCAATAAAACAGCAATTCACACACAGGTAGATGCAGGTAAGTAAAACCATACAGTACAGAAGGAGGCCATTCCACCCATTGTGCTAATGCCAGCTCTTTGAAAGAGCTATCCAATTAGTCCCACTCTCCTGCTCTTTCCTTATAGCCTGCTTATAATGGCACTCATTCAGTTTGTATTCCATGAGTTGGCTCCCCATGTTTACACAATTAAATCCAGTTCCCTTATCTTGGTGGCAGAATCATAGTATTTTGAGGGTATAAAATTCTGCTGGTGGGGTAATGTAGTTGGATTTAGTAGTGTAACCTTGGAGAACCAGGCTCCCAGAATCCAACACTAAACAAACACCAGCTATGGACACATGGGGGCCGATTTACATCCTTGTTCTAGGGCGGGATTGAGGTGGTCGCGTGCTGAAAACTGGGAAGCAGCACTTACTGTCCCATTGCTGCTGCTGCTCCAGCTGCCACCATTTTGCTGGGATCATTGAGATGGGCGGCCCAGTCGGCATCCAGAAGCAGGTGGGAGCCACATCATATTATTCAAATTTTATCCTATGATGTAAGTAGGACCCCAATGCTATTTTGGGTGAATTAGCAAGAGGAATGTGCAGTCTGAACCCAACCAGTACTACCGGGTTTGACAAGCCGTAAAGGCCATTTTCCAGTACCATTTAAAAGGGCGCTCACCTGCAAGTACTCAAGTATTTGGAATCTATTTGCAAAAGGTTTGCTGGATTTATACAGACATTTTTGATTTAGAACTTGCTACATTTCTATTCGAATTTGCTTCAAAACTTTCAGGGAGCTCAGGGAGGTGCTCGTTACTGCAGAACATGGGAGTTATCTTGACCACTCCATTCTGGTTGGAGGAAGAGGAGGATAAAGAGCAGCTGCAGCATTAGGAATCTATGGAATCTGTTTTTGGACTCAGTGTCTCCTACCAGCAGTTTCATAGAATCATAGAATGATACAGCCAGAAAGAGGCCATTCGCCCCATCGTGCCAGTTTACTGAAGAGCAGTGCATAAGGAGGCTGTACTTCTCCGGAACGGCTGTCACAGACCTGTCCAGCCCTTTACAGCAAGATCTGCAACACATTGCAACAGCTGGCGATGCACTGCCTGTTGCAGTGAAAGTTACTACAGCCCTCAATTTCTTCACCTCAGGCTCTTTCTAGGCTGCAGCACGTGAGATAAGAAAATAAAAATTCGGAGCAGGAGTAGGCCATACGGCCCCTTGAGCCTGCTCCACCATTAAATAAGATCATGGCTGATCTTCGGCCTCAACTCCACTTTCCCGCCCGATCTACATATCCCTCGATTACCCGAGAGTCCAAAACTCTATCTATCTCAGCCTTGAATATACTCAACGATTCAGCATCCACAGCCCTTTGGGGTAGAGAATTCCAAAGATTCACAACCCTGAGTGAAGAAATTCCTCCTCATCTCAGTCTTAAATGGCCTACCCCTTATCCTGAGACTACGCCCCCCTAGTTCTAAACTCTCCAGCCAGGGGAAACAACATCTCAGTATCTACCCTGTCAATCCCCTTCAGAATCTTGTATGTTTCAATGGGATCACCTCTCATTCTTCTAAACTCCAGAGAGTATAGACCCAAACTACTCAATCTCTCCTCATAGGACAACCCTCTCATCCCATGAATCAATCTAGTGAACCTTCGTTGCACTGGCTCTAAGGCAAATACATCCTTCCTAAGATAAAGAGACCAAAACTTTGTACAGTACTCCAGGTGTGGTCTCACCAAAGCCCTGAATAATTGTATTAAGACTTCCTTACTCTTGTACTCCAACCCCCTTGCATTAAAGGCCAACATGCCATTTGCCTTCCTAATTGCTTGCTGTACCTGCATGCTAGCTTTCTGTGTTTTCTGTATGAGAATACCTAAATCTCTCTGAACACCAACATTTAATAGAATCTCACCATTTAAAAATATTCTGTTTTTCTATTCTTCCTACCAAAGTGAATTACCTCACATTTCCCCACAATATACTCCATCTGCCACCTTATTGCCCACTCACTTAACCAGTCTATATCCTTTTGCAGGCTCTTTGTGTTCTCCTCAAAGCTTACTTTCCCTCCTAGCTTTGTATCATCAGCAAACTTGGTCCCTTCATCTAAGTCATTAATATAGCTTGTAAATTGCTGAGGCCCAAACACTGATCCTTGCGGCACCCCACTAGTTACAGCCTGCCAACCGGAAAATGACCCATTTATCCCTACTCTCTGTTTTCTGTTCATTAACCAATCCTCTATCCATGCTAATATATTACCCCCAACCCCATGAGCCCTTATCTTGCGTAGCAACCTTTTATGTGGCACCTTAAGGAATGCCATTTGGAAATCCAAGTATACTACATCCACTGGTTCCCCGTTATCTACCCTGCTAGTTACATCCTCAAAAAGCTCTAATAATTTTGTAACACAATTTCTTTTTCATAAATCCATGTCGACTCAGCCTAATCATATTATGATTTTCTAAGTGCCCTGTTACCATTTCCTTAATACTGGATTCCAGCATTTACCAGATGACCGATGTCAAGCTAACTGGCCTGTAGTTCCCTGTTTTCTCTCTCCCTCCATTCTTGAATTGTGGGATTACATTTGCTACGTTCCAATCTGATGAGACCGTGCTAGAATCTAGTGAATTTTGGAAGATCACACCAATGCATCCACTATCTCTGCAGCCACCTCTTTTTGAATCCTAGCATGTAGGCCATCAGGTCCAGGGGATTTGTTGGCTTTTAGACCCATTAGTTTCTCAAGTACTTTTTCTCTACTGATCTTAATTATTTTAACTTCCTCACTCTCATAAGCCCTTTGGTTCTCTACTATTTTTGGTATGTCTTTTGTGCCTTTTACTGTGAGGACAGATACAAAATATTTGTTTAAAGTCTCTGTTGTTTCCTTATTCCCCATTATACTTTCTACTGTCTCAGCCTCTAAGGGACCAACGCTTACTTTTGATACGCTCTTCCTTTTTACATACTTGTAGAAGCTCTTGCAATCTGTTTTTATATTTCTTGCTCATTTACTCTCATATTTTATTTTCTCTCTTTCTATCAATTTTTTGGTCAGCCTTTGCTGGTTTCTAAAGCTCGCCCAAGCCTTAGGCTTACTTCTTTACATTCTTTGCAACATTATATAATAAGTAATATTAGTCGACCTGCAGTCCATGCCTGCATCAAGCAGTTGCTAGACGGCCACCGAAGGCCAACCATCATATCGTGTGCCCCTTCAACATCAGGAATCAGCAGGAAAGGACTGTAGCTTTGCAAACATAGCAGGCTTTACTCATCTACAGGGTGTGATTGCCTGCCTCATTTTTCAGAGTGTTTTTGAACTAATCAGTGTAGCCAATCAAGAAAGACCTACATTCTCAAGGTCAGCTGCACTCGATAATGTAAACAAATCCAGCTCCTTTGTCCTGAAGGCACAGTCGACCCACTAATGTATAGGTCTGCGATTTTGCCATCAGAATAAAGGAGCCGGCACAAGGAAATTGTTTTCTTGTGGTCCAAACCATAGAATCAAATATAGAAATGCTTTTAGACGTGTTGCACGTGTACTTTTCCAATGTTGCTGAGTCAGTCTCGGAGGATAGATGAGGCAAGTCAGCAACAATGGGAATCAGCTGAATTACTGACTCAACTGCATCCATTGGAATTAAATTAGACAATAGATTGGGTACATTTATATTCATGCAGGGTTTTGATAGAGTAAATAGCGAGAAACCATTTCAAGAGGTAGATGGGCCAGTAATCAGAGGACACAGATTGAAAATAATTGGTAAAAGAACCAGAGGTGAGATGAGAAGAAATTTTTTTACGCAGCGAATTGTTATAATCTGGAATGCACTGCCTGAAAGGATGGTGGAAGCAGATTCAATAGTAATTTTCAAAAGGGAATTGGATATATACTTGAAAAGAAAACTTTTGTAGGCCTATGGGGAAAGAGCAGGGAAGTGGGGCTAATTGGAAACCTCTTTCAAAGAGCCGGCACAGGCACAATGGGGTGAATGTCCGCCCTCTGTGCAGTAAGATTCTATGATACTGTTGTTAAACCTCACCTTCAATGATCTAATTAGGTCAGGAAAAGGGAGTGCAGTTGCACATTCACCTACATCCTGCTGTGCGCATCACTCATCCCCTCACTCTGCCTTGTCAAGCCTACTCCATCACATCGCTCCTCACACCCACTTACCTTGCAAGCACACCCATCCTTCTCTTTCCATGCACTTCTTCACATCCCCACCTATCCATCCATCACTATCACTCACCCTGATCCTTATGCAATTTCATACCTCTCCCTGATAGTTACCCTCACCAAATGCACTGTATCCATCAGGTGAATGCATGCCATTACAGTCACTCATAGGTCTGTCCTTTCCACCGTTGCAGGAGAAGAGAGCACAGAACAGTAGGGAGAGGGAGAGGACTGGGTTGGTCCTTCACAGATTGTGCAGTTGACAGTTGCAGAGGAAGAAGTGCTGGAGATCAGTGGTATTTCGGCGTCCCTGATTATCTGAGATGGGGATCTCCCAGCTACCTGGTTACAGAATTAAATATCAGCTACCCACATGTCATACAACACTCAGTCATGTTGATTTGATTTCAGCAGTGAGTGAAATTTGATCATCTTCATGATCATAAATTGCAATGTTCTTACCTTCCCAGTACTGATTCATATCTTTCACGCATACAGCAGCAGTCGATGGACCGCGCGGATGACGAATCCTCCGAAGAGCTGATTCCTTCTGAGGGTGCACCAGCACAGGACTCATGCTGACCATGCACCAGCGCAGATACTCGCACTTTGGTGGGTCCAATTAGGCAGATAGTTGGGTTTACAGCTGGTGACTCACACTTCACAAGTGAGCAAGAGCAGACAGTGGTGGCAGGGACAGCAGTGGAGAGTCTGTGTCGGAGGGTGCAGCCCTCTCCAAGCTCTGCTCCGCTGGACACAGATGCTGAACCCCGGGGTCCATCGATGAAAAGGATAATCATTGAGGGGCAGCAGAGAATGTGCGACATACTGGCAGGCCTTCCATGCACACTGTCCATGATTGCAGAGAGAATAGAGGAGTTCAGCTCAAGTATGAGTGGGTTGATGTTGCAGGGCAATGCGAGGATTTCTTCTTTCATGGTTAGATTGGCCAACTCCGTGGAACATCAATCGCGGCAATGAAATGAGTCCATGCAGGCCTTGATCACGACCGTGCAGACTCTGGATATCAACATGTCTGGTACATTAAAAAGGATGACAGAAACCTTAATCTTGGCCTTACAGCGCCTCACTGATCTGCATGAAGCTACTCGACAGCAGAGTGGTAGAAGTGAAGTGCCGTTTGCCAATGAGACGGATGATGGTGAAAGGGAACATAGAGATGGCAACTCCACTCAAAATGCTCCCACTTCTCACCCAACCCCCCCCACCCCCACTCAGCCAATACCCGACATGGTGCTTCCTCTCCTGATGTCCGAGTGTGCTGTTTTTGGAACCTTGCTGTGCGCAAATTGGCTGCCAGAATTTCGACATTGCAACAGTGACTACACTTCAAAAGTACTTCATTGACTGTAAAACGCTTTGGAACATCCTGACGTCATGAAAGGTGCTATGTAAATGCAATTCCTTCTTTCTTTGACTTGCTAACTTAGCTGTGATATTTAAAATCAAACGTGATTACAGATACCATTGAGATGATAGCCAGCATGGTGGCCTAGAAATTCCTCTCAGGCAGTGGCACAAATATAAAAACATAAGAAATAGAAGCAGGAGTAGGCCATACGGCCCCTCGAGCCTGCTCCGCCATTCACTAATCTTCGCTGATCTTCGACCTCACTCTACTTTCCCACCTGATCTCCATATCCCTTGATTCCCTGAGAGTCCAAAACTCTATCTATCTCAGCCTTGAATATACTCAACGATTCAGCATCCACAGCCCTTTGGGGCAGAGAATTCCAAAGATTCACAACCCTCTGAGTGAAGAAATTTCTCCTCATCTCAGTCCTAAATGACCAGCCCCCTATTCTGAGACTGTGGCCCCTGATTCTAGACTCTCCAGACAGGGGAAACATCCTCTCAGCACTTACCCAGTCAAGCTCCTTCAGAATTTTACAGGGGCTAAATTTGATAAAGCCCAAAAACAGGCGAGGAGCTCATGATGCATGATCTGCCCACGCCCGTTGAAAGTAACGCAGGCAGCATGCAAAATTTGTGCTGCCTGCTAATTAACATGATTGAAGTGCTGAGCCCAGCATGAACGTGCTGCAAGTTGGCTCAGCGCTCAGCAGGGAGCCCAATTTTGGGGGAAGTGTGATCTCTATTTAAAGTTAGCCTGCAATGTGAAATGCAGTCTGCACTTCATAAAGGGGAGGTGCTTTCTGAAAGAAGTACCTCATTGTTATTGTAGCAAAGGGAAGTGGAAGGTAGCTATAGCTTAACAGGGCAGAGAAAGGGCACCTCAGTTCTCTGACGCAGTACTAGAGGCCTTAGTGCAGGGGGTCAAAAGAAGGAGACAGGTCCTCTACCCGCAGGGGGCCAGGAGGCCCTCCAGACTGACTGTAAGAACATAAGAAATAGGAGCAGGAGCAGGCCATTCGGCCCCTCGAGCCTGCTCCGCCATTTAATGAGATCATGGCTGATCTGATTTTGTCCTCAACTCCACTTTCCCGCCCGCTCCACATAACCTTTGACTTCCCTGTTGCTCAAAAATCTGTCTATCTCAGCCTTGAATATATTCAATGACTCAGCTTCCACAGCACTCTGGGGTAAAGAATTCCAAAGATTCACGACCCTCTGAAAGAAGAAATTCCTCCTAATCTCTGTCTTAAATGGGCGACCCCTTATTCTGAGACTATGCCCCCTCGTTCTAGGTTCCCTGATGAGGGGAAACATCCTCTCTGCATCTACCCTGTCCAACCCCTTCAGAATCTTATATGTTTCAATAAGATCACTTCTCATTTTTCTAAACTCCAATGAGTATAAGACCAACCTGCTCAACCTTTCCTCATAAGACAACCCTTCCATCCCAGGAATCAACCTAGTGAGCCTTCTCTGAACTGCCTCCAATGCAAGTATATCCTTTCTTAAATAAGGAGACCAAAACTGTATGCAGTACTCCAGGTATGGTCTCACCGGCGCCCCATACAGTAGTAGAAAGACTTCCCTACTTTTATACTCTATCCCCCTTGAAATAAAGGCCAACATTCCATTTGCCTTCCTAATTACTTGCTGCACCTGCATGTTAACTTTTTGTGTTTCATGTACGAGGACACCCAAATCCCTTTGTACCGCCACATTCTGTAGTCTTTCTCCATTTAAATAATATTTTCTTTTCTATTCTTCTTACCAAAGTGGATAACTTCACAGTTTCTCACATTATACTCCATCTGCCAAATTCTTTCCCACTCGCTTAACCTATCTATATCCCTTTGCAGACTCTTTATGTTCTCCTCACAACTTGCTTTTCCACCTATCTTTGTATCATCCGCAAATTTGGCTACAATACACTCGCTTCCTTCATCCAAGTCATTAATATAGATTGAAAATAGTTGAGGCCCCAGCACTGATCCCTGTGGCACCCCAATAGTTACAGATTGCCATCCTGAAAATGACCCATTTATCCCGGCTCTGTGTTTTCTGTTAGTTAGCTAATCCTCTATCCAATCTAATATATTACCCCTAACACCATGAGCTCTTATCTTATGCAGTAACCTTTTATGTGGCACCTTGTCGAATGCCTTTTGGAAATCCAACTACGCTACATCTACTGGTTCCCCCTCATATCCTGCTCATCACCTCCTCAAAGAACTCTAATAGATTTGTCAAACACAATTTCCCTTTCATAAAACCATGTTGACTCTGATTGATTGTATTATGATTTTCTAAATGCCCTGCTACTACTTCTATAATCATGGATTCGAGCATGTTGCCAATGACAGATGTTAGGCTAACTGGCCTATAGTTTCCTGCTTTCCGTCTCCCTTCTTTTTTGAATAGGGGCATTACATTTACGGTTTTCCAATCCACAGGGACATTTCCAGAGTCAAGGGAATTTTGCAAGATTACAACCAATGCATCCACTATCTTTGTAGCCACTTCTTTTAAGACCCTAGGATGCAGACCATCAGGTCCAGGGGAGTTGTCAGCCTTTATACCCATATAAGTTTGCCTAGCACTTTTTCTCTAGTGATAGTGATTGTTTTAATTCCTCCCTCCCTTTTGCCTCTTGATTTTCTACTGTTACTGGGATGTTTTTAGTGTCCTCTACTGTGAAGACAGATACAACATATTTGTTCAAATCCTCTGCCATTTCCTTGTTTCCCATTATTATTTCCCCAGTCTTGTCCTCTAAGGGACCAACGTTTATTTTAGTTACTCTCTTCCTTTTTACATACTTGTAGAAGCTCTTACTGTCAGTTGTTATATTTCTTGCTAGTTTACTCTCATAAGCTATTTTCTCCCTCTTTATTATATTTTTAGTCATCCTTTGCTGGTTTCTAAAATGTTCCCAATCTTCTGGACTACCACTAATCTTTGCAACATTGTATGCCTTTTCTTTCAATTTGATACCATTAAATTGAAAGAAAAGAAGGCAGTGGGAGCAGTGGGATTGGATTGTTTCCATTCTTTCCCCCAACTTCACCTCACCCTCACACTCACATCTCACACCTTGCACACACTGCCAGCTATTCAACCATGACAGGCACATCACCCAAACAGATTGCACCACACACATTGACATACTTCCCTTTCTCTTGCTGGCCAAGGTGGTGCATAACCGGCGCCAACAGCAGCTAACATGTGGTGGGCAGGCACGGCCGCAGAACCTGACCCAGTTAGAGAAGAAAGTTCTAGAAATCATTGGAGGGGCAGTCACTGAGGCCGTGGTGATCAGCAAAGCTGAAAGCATTGATGATGACGGTCTGCTCATACCTAATGCTCCTTCTCACATTCCAATTCCCCCTCATCCCACAATCTCTTCTCATTTACAAGCTGCTGATAACGTAAGCATGTAAATCTTGCTCTCCCCCCTCCCCTCACCACAACCCTATCCTTGTGCCTTTCTCCTTTCAGATACCCAAGAACTCCAGCCAGCCCAGCCAGTGCAGGAAGAACAAGAGGAGGAGAGTGATGGAGAAGAAGAGACACCGTCACTCGATCTGACACTCCCAGGCACCAGCTCAGAAAATGGCACTGCATGTACTTTAGAGGGTAGTATAGAGGTGGGATCTGCATGTAGTGAATCACTGGGCATGAGTGGACTGCAGCTCACTGGGCATGAGTGGACTGCAGCTAGGGCCGGGGGAAAGGATAGTGCAGATGCCAGCTCCCTGGAGGGCAAGGCCGCACACGAGTTCTGCTGCAGAGAAGTCAGATGAGGTCTTCTACAGGGCAGCCTTCAGAAGAAGGATGATGGGCATGCACAATGAAATGTTTGGTGCATTGGCAGTTCTGCCAGAGAGCCTGTTGTCACTGTAAAGGAGCATGGAGTTTGGTTCCAACCTTGCACAAGGCTTTGCGCAGAGCTTGGAGCCCATGATTTCCAGGATGGAAGTGATGGGTAACTCCATTAGAGCACTTGTGGACCCAACCATGATGCAGAGTCTGATGAGCGATGTCTCAGCTTCCATTGCAGCAGAAGGGGAAGGGACCCAATGTCCGAAAGCTGCAGTGAAAGCTCAGACTTCTGTCTTGCAAGCTCAGCTTGCTGCCACACAATCTTGGACTGCACACATGCAGGCTTGGACTGCTCTCATGCAGGCTCAGCTTGCTGCCATGTAAGCTTACACTGCTGCCATCGTGGCTGCATTTACCATTGTGGAAAGGGGCTTGCAGGGTCTCACAACAGTCCAACAATCTGTTCTCCAACACACCACACATTAGAAGGATTGCTGAAGCTTCGCCCCAGGGGAGTGCCAGTGGGTCTGTGGAGCACGAAGCTGCTGTCATCTCTCAGGATGACAGCATTTATACTTCCATCACTCCCACCCTGCCAGTGGACTTGTCAGCCAGCCAACCCAGATTGCTGCCACCCATGCCGAGGCGGTGCAGTCTACAGCTGGGCTTTCTAGGCCCAGACCTGCTCGAGGTGGTCCCAGAAGGCCATCTCGCTCTCTCTCTCTTAGGCAGTCCTTTGGAACCGAGGATGACTTGCTTCCACATTAAAAATTAGTTCTCAGGTGACTGATGAGTCCGATGCCAGACCTACAGTCTCTGTCACAGGTGGGGCAGATGGTGGTTGAAGGGACGGGTGGGTGGGGTGCTTGGGTTGACGTGCACTCCTTCCGCTGCTTGCGCTTGGCTTCCGGTTGCTCCCAGCGAAGAGACTCGCGTATTCGGCGCCTTCCCGGATGCTTTTCCTCCACTTTGTGCGGTCTTGGGCTGGGGATTCCCAGGTGTCAGTGGGGATGTTGCACTTTTTCAAGGAGGCTTTGAGTGTGTCCTTGAAGCGTTTCCTCTGCCCACCTGGGGCTCTCTTGCCCTGCCGGAGCTCCGAGTAGAGCGCTTGTTTTGGGAGTCGTGTATCGGGCATGTGGACGATGTGACCCGTCCATCGGAGCTGATCAAGCGTGGTCAAAGCTTCGATGCTGTGGATGTTGGCCTGAGCGAGAACACTGATGTTGGTGCACCTATCTTGCCAATGGATTTGCAGGATCTTGCGGAGGCAGCATTGGTGGTACTTCTCCAGTGCTTTGAGGTGCCTGCTGTACTGCTCCATGTCTCTGAGGTATACAGCAGGGCAGGTATCACTGCTGCTCTGTAGACCATGAGTTTAGTGCCGGATTTGAGGCCCTGGTCTTCAAACACTCTCTTCCTCAGGCAACCGAAGGCTGCACTGGCACACTGAAGGCGTTGTTGGACTTCGTCATCGACGTCTGCCCTTGTTGACAGTAGGCTCCCGAGGTATGGAAAGTGGTCCACGTTGTCCAAGGCTTTGTCGTGGATTTTGATAATCGAGGGGGCAGGTTGGTAGAGGACCTTTGTCTTACAGATGTTTAGTGTAAGGCCCATGCTCTCGTACGCTTCGGTGAAGGTGTTGATAATGGTTTGGAGTTCGACCTCCGAGTGAGCGCAGATGCAAACGTCATCTGCATACTGTAATTCAACGACAGAGGATGAGACGACCTTGAATCTGGACTGGAGGCGACGGAGGCTGAACAGTTTCCTGCTTGTTCTGTAAATTAGCTCCACTCCAGTGGGGAGCTTACTGAGGGGGAGATGGAGCATTGCAGCAAGGAATATCGAGAAGAGCGTTGGTGCGATGACACAGCCTTGCTTGACCCCGGTCCGTACTTGGATTGGGTCTGTGATGGAACTGTTGGTCAGGGTCATGACTTGCATGTTGTCGTGGAGCAGGGGGAGGATGGTGACAAACTTTTGAGGGCAGTCAAATTTGAGGCGGACACTCCATAATCCCTCAGGGTTGACAGTGTAAAAGGCCTTTGCGAGATCAAAGAAGGCCATGTACAGTGGTTGGTGCTGTTCCCTGCATTTCTCTTGTAATTGACGCGTGGTGAAGATCATGTCCATTCTGCCCCTTTGTGGGCGGAATCCGTATTGTGATTCTCGGAGGAGCTCTTCGGCCACTGGGAGAAGGCGATTGATGAGGATTCTTGCGATGACTTCCCCTGTGGCAGACAGCAGGGAAACTCCTCTGTAGTTACCACAATCTGACTTGTTACCTTTCTTGAAGACGGTCACAATTACGGCATCTCTGAGATCCCCTGGCATGCTCTCTTCCTTCTATATAATCACAGAAACCCCACAGTGCAGATAGAGGCCATTTCGGCCCATCGAGCCTGCACCAACACATAGCCCACCCGATCCCTGTAACCCCTACACCAACACATATCCCACTCTATCCCCGTAACCCCACGTATTTAATCCCCCTAACACTAAGGATCAATTTATCATAGCCAAACAACCTAACCCGCACAAATTAGTTCATGAATTTGTGCCAGTAGTGCTTCTCCACCATGCTTTAGTGCCTCAGCAGGAATTCCATCTGCTTCTGAAGCCTTGTTGTTCTTCAGTTGTCGAATTGCCTTTTCAACCTCATGCCGGACTGGGGTTGTGCTAAAATGGTGGTGGGTAGCATGCTGCGGGATGGAGTTGAGGACACTTGCGTCGAAGACAGAGTCTCGGTTAAGGAGATCTTCGAAGTGCTCCTTCCAGCGGGCACTGACTGCCTCTCTGTCCTTGATGAGTACCTCTCTGTTCTTGGTCCACAGTGCGGTAGGACCTTGGGTGCTTGGGCCGTAGATGGTCTTGGCTTCACTAAAGAATCCATGCATGTCGTGGTTGTCGGCTAGCTGCTGGATCTCCTTCCCTTTCTCCACCCACCATCTGTTCTTTTGGTTACGAGTTTTTTGTTGGACCTCGGCCTTCAGGCATCTGTAGAGCTGCTTTCTTGCTTTCGAGTTGTGTTGCTGTTTACAGATCAGGAATGCCTTGCATTTGCGGCTTATTAGCTCCTGGATCTCCTGGTCATTCTTGTCGAACCAGCCTTGGTGTTTCCTGGTCGAGTGACCGAGCGTCTCTTCGCAGGTGCTGATTATGGAGGCCTTGAGTGCAGACCAGGCACATGGACACTCTGTGTCTCTGCAGTCTTGCCCACTGAAAGTTAGCAGCCTTCCACCAGCCATGCTGCAGCCACTGGGGTAGCATTTCGTAGGAGCACTAGGATAGGCAAAGGCACACGAAAGACAGGCACTAAGGGAATGCACAAGGGTGACTTGTTGACTTTCTTATGTAGTTTTGGAATTAATCATTTATAAATTATGTTTGGAATGTTTGTTTTGTGGTGGCTTTCATTTCAGCGTTATGCCCAAAAGAACACTGTGATGTTCCGTAACAGAGGGATGGTAAGGTGGGGAAGTGTTGAATAACAGGGATCTGGGGTTTCATTCAGGGGAAGCGTAGTTTGATGATATGCTCATGGACATGCTCATCTGGAACGTGGATGTGCAGGCTGCCTCCTCCCTTCCTCCTCCTCCTCCTGAGCTGGTCGCAGAACCTGTGGTGGCAAGGGTTGCACCCTCATGATGGCCAAGTTGTGGAGCATGCAGCAGACCACCGCAAATTGGGACACCTGCAAAGGGTGTACTGGAGGGCTCCTCCTGAGTGGTAAACGTAGCGGAACCATTGCTTGAGCACCCAAATGGTCTACTCGATGACGTTTCTTGTGACATCATGGCTGTCATTATATGATTGCTGGCTACGAATGGTTGGGTTGCAGAGGAGACTCATCAGCCAGGGGTAGATCGGATAGCCCTTGTTGCCCAGCAACCACCCTTGGGTTCAATGTGGTGGCTGGAAGATTGGTGCCACAGCAGACTAGCACAGGATGAAGGCATCATGACTGCTGCCAGGATACCGGGCATTCGCCATCATGATGTGCTGAGCATGGTTGCACACCAACTGCATATTAAGTGAATGGTACCCTTTGCGGTTGCAGAACGTCTCACCATTGATATGCCATGCCCGCAAAGCCACATGTGTTCAGTCAATGGCGCCTTACACCATGGGGAAGCCTGATATCTTGGCAAAGCCATGTGTGCACTCCTCCTGCTTCTCTCTGTTTAGAGAGAAGACAATGAAGTGCCCTCTCCGAGAGTACAGAGCCTCTGTGTCCTCCCGGATGCAGCGATGGACGTCGAACTGCAAGATGTTTACTCTGTCATTTGTTCCAGCCTGGAAAGATCTGCTGCAAAAAAAATTGAGGGCCACATTGAGCTTGAGGGCCACTGGCAGAGCCATCATCACCCTGCTCTGAAGTTACAGGTCTGGTTACAAAAGGTGGCAGAGTTCTGTGACCACCTCCTTAAGGAAGTGGAGCCACCGAATACTCTGCTCCTGGCTTTGGTGCAGGTTGGAGAAGTGCTCCTTGAAGACCCTAGGTGTGAAAGGCCTCCTGCTGAGAGCCCTCCTCCTCCCTCTGTGAGCAGCTTGTCTTTGCTGCCTCTGCTCCTTCTCCCTGTCATGCTGCAGTGCGAGGGGGTCTGCAAGTAGAGCCATTATGACTGGGAGCAAGTGGTGGACTCAGGTGCCTTCGAGTAGCAGCCAATGTCTTCCCAAAGTCCAGTAACGCTCCCTGCACATTTTAACAACTTTTGAAATGTTTTCCAGCAACCCATTATTCATACAAGAGCCAGTACAGGAGAAATAATCAACTTACCTGCAAGTTGGATAATTCCTTTTAAATAGTGCTGGTGTGGGGTCCTTCATTCAGCTGTGCATGTTTAGGAGAGGCTGTTGAATGGAGCAGCAATGTCCAAAATGGCAGGTCGTGCATCAAATCAGCGTTAAATGCTGACAGACGTCACAATCTGCCTACTCTGCATACTGCCGGTGCATGCACATCCCGCCCGCGCTATCGCCCTCACCAAGATGGCGAACAGTGCGGGCCATGCCGGAAGTGGGCAGAAGCGAGGTGGATGCCATTTTTTTCAGAACTTACCTTAAGTACTGGCATTAATGTGTCGAATTTCATGGCCTATATGTTCCAATGAGATCACCAGTCATTCTTCTAAATTCTAGGCCATATAGGCCTAGTCAACTCAATTTCTCCTCATAGGACAATCCCCTCATCCCAGGAATAAGTCTGGTGAACCTTTGTTGCACTCCCTCTTGTAATAGAGCCACCTGCTGGACTAATAGTAATAAAGCCATGTGCAGTACAGTTCTTACCGGAAACCATGTTGTGCTGTTGTATATATATGCTGTGTCCCAAGATATCACAGAATTGGCGATGAGGATGCAATTCAGGATTCCCTAGCTGAAATTTTTGTTGGAGGATAATCCTGCCAACTGATGGAGGGACTGTTAGAGGTTCTTCGTTTTACAAACAAACTTAAAAATCCGAGGTAAATTTCGAGCACACGTGGCTGAACTGTCGACATTGCCAGAGTCTAGATGGCCGCACCTATGGGAATAATAGGGCGCTTGGGCTAGTTCCATCGTGACTGAGAGATTTTCGGAGTATATGTGGAGTGGCTAGAAATGTTTTTCTCCGTGATTAGTATTGTTGAAGTCTCTGATGATGTAAACCATAACCGGGAGAGAAGAACAGAACAAAATTGTGGATAAAAAATATATATATATGATAGGGGCCGGGGTTATGATCTGAAATTGTTGAACTCTATGTTGAGTCCAGAAGGCTGTAAAGTGCCTAATCGAAAGATGAGGTGCTGTTCCTCGAGCTTACGTGGAACAATGCAAGAGGCCGAGGATGGTGAGGTCTGAGTGGGAGTGGAGCGGTGAATTAAAGTGACAGGCGACCGGAAGCTCGGGGTCCCCCTTACGGACTGAACGGAGGTGTTCCGCAAAGCGGTCACCCAATCTGCATTTGATCTCCCCAATGTAGAGGAGACCACATTTTGAGCAGCGAATACAGTATACTAAATTGCAAGAAGTACAAGTAAATCGCTGTTTCACCTGGAAGAGGTGTTTGGGGCCCTGGACAGTGGGAAGTGGGGAGGTATAAGGGCATGTGTTGCATCTACTGTGCTTGCACGGGAAGGTGCTGGGCGAAGGAGAAGGGGTGTTGGGGCGATAGAGGAGTGGATCAGGGTGTCATGGAGGGAGCGGTCCCTACAGAATGCTGAAAGGGGAGGTGAGGGGAAGATGTGTTTGGTGATGGGATCATGCTGGAGGTGACGGAAATGGCGGAGGATGATCTGTTGAATGTGGAGGCTGGTGGGGTGAAAGGTGAGGACAAGGGGAACTTTATCGTGGTTCCGGGAGGGAGGGGCAGGGGTGAGGGCAGAAGTGCGGGAGATAGAACGGACATGGTTAAGGGCCGTGTCAACCACTGTAGAGGGGAATCCTCGGTTGAGGAAAAAGGAAGGCATGTCAGAAGCATTGGTATGGAAGGTAACATCGTCAGAGCAGATGCGTCGGAGACAGAGAAACTGGGAGAATGGAATAGAGTCCTCACTATCTCCTCCTTGAATGCCTCCCGCTGCTCTGACACTGATTTACCTTCAAGTAGCTGCTTCCAGTCCACTTTTGCTAAATCACATCTCATCTTAGTAAAATTGACCTTTCCCCAATTGGGAACTTTTACTCCTGATCTATCTTTGTCCTTTTCCATAACTACACTAAATCTAACTGAATTATGATCACTACCACCAAAATGCTCTTCCACTGATACCCCTTTCACCCACCCAGCTTCATTCCCTAAAACTAAGTCTAGAACCGCCCCCTCTCTTGTTGGGCTTGCTATTTACTGGCTAAAAATGTTCTCCTGGCTGCATTTTAAGAATTTTGCGCCATCTTTAACTTTTACACTGATTCAATCCCAGTTAATATTTGGGTAGTTGAAATCCCTATTACTGCCCTATTGTTTTTACACTTCTCAGTTATGGTTATATAAATATATTTTTACAGACACAATACTGTGTATGATTGTCTGACCATTTAAATAAAGGTTGGAAAACTGTTTGCAAACTCTGTGTCCTATTTAACCCTGAGCTGCGCAGCCACCCCCATATCCTCTCCATCTCCTCCTACTTCCACCTCTGTAACTTTGCCCGCCTGCGCCTCAACCCATTTACTGCTGACACCCTCATCCAGACCCTACTCTTCCAATGCTCTCCTGGCCAGCCTCTGATCTTCTCCCTCCATAAATTTCAGCTCAAGCAAACCTCCGCTGCTCGTATCCTATCCCACACCAGGTCCCGTTCTCCTATCACTCACGTTCTTGCTGACCTACATTGCCTCCTAGACCCTCAACACCTCCAACTTAAAATTCTTATCTTTGTCTTTAGATCCCATGTGGCTCGGTCCCATCCTTTCTCTGTTACCCACCCACCCCTACCCCCTCTGCTTCTCCACCTGCCTCTCCTCCTTTAAGATCCTCCTTAAAACTCACCTCTTTGACCAAGCTTTTTGGTCACCCCTCCAAATATCTCAGCATCCATTTTCATCTGATTATGGTTCTGTGAAGCACCTTGGGATGTTTTTCTACGTTAAAACATTATATAAATGCAAGTTGTTGTTCTTAATTATCATTCTTCAGGGCAGAAACCACAGATGTCTCTATTTCTTACCACCTTGTTTCCTTTGGGTTCTCAGATGTGCTTTCCTATCCTAGTGCTACCATTGGGGCAACCTGAGGGCCAATATCATGAGAGGTTGTTGGCTGCATATATGGACCAAGAGCCTCTTGGGACTGAAGTGGACCTCATCTCATGACAGCGGAGTCCTGGGAATAACCCGATGTGAGCTGCATCATTTGTGTAGCTGCCTGGGCTCTGAGGCACTTGGTGGGATGTCTGCATCAGGTAGAAGGACTTCTGCTGTGGCACTGATACTGAATCTAGATTCAAGGCTGGCCACTGATCATTGGGAGAGCAGATCTAACGTGTGTGTGTTGGAATGTCAGGGAGAGTATGTGATAATGCCACGATTTCAGGGATTAATGACAATAGATTCCAATTTTTCTTTTGTCTTCTATAGAATTAAATTTTACATGCAAACCCCAGGAAAATACTTGTACTGTGGCAGATAGTGTGTGATTTATTCCCCAGAGCTAACAATAACATCTTTGAGAGATAAGCTGTTCCTGTCTTGTCCAGGAAATAGAACTAGCCCACAAAACTCCCTACACTGATGACAGCCTGTGACAAACTTTCCCTGCAGCATGCTCAAGGGTCTGAACAAATACCAATTAAGAAACCAAAATAGATGAAAGTGCATTTCCATGGGAGAAAATAAAACACAATAGCAAACTAAATACTATTTACCATTATACAGTCTGCCATTGGCTGTTCTTGAGCTAATGTTATTAACACACAACATCTGTTTCCTCTCTTTCCCAGCATAGGTGGTGCTACTCCTATAGTAAGACACTAACTAATTTCTCTTTATAGCCTCTTCCATCTTCTTCTGGGCTTTGTTGGGAATTTTTAAATTTCAGCGGCATGGGACAACCAGGTCCATATCCAACATGAACCATTCCATCCCCCTCCTGGAAATATTCAGATGGCTATGCCTATTACAGAACTGTCAGCTCAAGGGAATTCCTTAGCGGAGTTCTTTTTAATCTAGTAAATGATAGTCAACGTGGGGGTATTCTACTGTCCAGCCTTCTTGACTTTTTCAGAACTGGTCATCTCAAGTTGATATTGAAAAGTCCAGTTAGGTAATTATTTTGGAATTGCAGGAAGCCTCACATCAAAGGCTGCAGCACAAACTTAATGTTACAAGTATTCTAGGTTAAATTTGGAGGTAGATTCGGAATTGGCTGTAAAGGAGGAAGCAGTCGGTAGTAGTTTGGGGAGTCAGGCTGCGGAGATGTATTAATTGGAGTGTCCCAGGAATCTGTTTTTGCTCAAAATAGGTTGAACTCACAGGCTTTGAATGTCCACAAACTTTGTCCGAAATATCAGGTTTGACTGAAGTAATTAGAAAAATCTTTCTCAGTTGTGCAGCACAAAGGAAGATGGTTGTGGTGGTTGAAGGTCAATCATCACAGCCCTAGGACATCGCTGCAGCAGTTCCTCAGGGCAGTGTCCAAGGCCCAACCATCTTCAGCTGCTTCATAAATGACCTTCCCTCCAACATAATGTCAGAAACGGGAATGTTAGTTGATGACTGCGCAGTGTTCAGCGCCATTCACAATTCCTCAGATAATGAAGCAGTCCATGCTCGCATGCAACAAGACCTGGATGACGTTCAGGCTTGGGCTGATAAGTGGCAGGTAACATTCGCACCACACATGTGCCAGGCAACGACTATCTCCAACAAGCGAGGGTCTAACCACCGCCCCTTGATATTCAACAGCATTACCATCGCTGAATCCCCCACCATCAACATCCTGGGGAGTCACCATTGACCAGAATCTTAACTGGACCAGCCGCATAAACACTGTGGCAACAACAGCAGGTCAGAGGCTAGGTATTCTGTGGTGAGTGTCTCACCTCCTGACTCCCCAAAGCCTTTCCGCCATCTACAAGGCACAAGTAAGGAGTGTGATGGAATACTCTCCACTTGCCTGGAGGAGTGCAGCTCCAACAACACTCAAGAAGCTTGACACCATTCAGGACAAAGCAACCCGTTTGATTGGCACCCCATCCACCACCTTAAACATTCGCTCCCTCCACCACCGACCTACCATGGCTGCAGTGTGTACCATCTACAAGATGCACTGCAGCAACTCGTCAAGGCTTTTTTGGCAGCACCTCCCAAACCCGCAACCTCTTCCACCTAGAAGGACAAGGGCAGCAGGTGCATGGGAACACCACCACCTCCAAGTTCCCCTCCAAGTCACACACCATCCTGATTTGGAAATATATCGCCGCTCCTTCATCGTCATTGGGTCAAAATCCTGGAACTCCTTTCCTAACAGCACTGTGGGAGTACCTTCACCACATGGACTGCAGCAGTTGAAGAAAGCGACTCACCACCACCTTGTCAAGGGCAATTAGGGATGGGCAATAAATCCTGGCTTTGCCAGTAACGCCCACATCCTATGACTAAGGAAGCATTCTGTAAGCTGCCTTTCAGTATTTTCAGGCAGGGAAATCTTGTTTTTTCCCATCTTTCTGTCACGGAGTTCCTACCATGGGGTTCACGATGGACATTCCCACATTTGTTCCTATAAAGGAGGCAGAGCAGGAGCAGGAAGCAGAGGAAATGAGATAGGTATACAGGATAAGACTACACCAAAAGAGAAGGAGGTAAGAAAGAGCTTGCATTTATATAGCACCTTTCACAACCTCAGGCCGTCCCAAAGCACTTCACAGCCAATGAAGTATTTTTACTGTAATCACTGTTGTAATGTTGGGAAATGAAGCAGCCAATTTGCACACAGCAAGGTCCTACAAACAGCAACAGGATGCATGAACAGGTAATGGCCTAGAAATTCAGTGGCGCCCCGTTTGGGGCGCCAAGATCGCCTGGGCGTCGGAATTACCGCTGCGAGCGGAGCCACTTGCGCCATCCCGGTATTCAGTTTCAGCGCCCCAAACGGAAGCAGGCCGCTACTCGAGGCTCCCCGCGTCCCGCTTGGGGCGCTCACACTGAATATCGCCGCGCTACAGGCCACAGCGCCACATGCTGTGGCACGGCGCGCTGCTGTACTGCAGGCCTTCCTCCCCTTCTTAAGGGGGAGGGGCCTGCACCAGCACGATCACCGATCGCGAGTGCCAGCAGAAGAGCCCGACACCGAGGAGAAGTGCCGGGCTTTTGGGACACAGCCGGCACTGCCCGGGGGGTGGATCAGGAGGCCGGGGAGGGCGGCGCGAGGAGGTGCTGGCAGGCGGCCACTGGAAAAAGCGGCCGCCCCGCACCTCCACCTTAATTTGCGCCACTACCGCCACAGGTAGGCCCTGTGAACCGGTCGCGATTTGCGACTGGCGTTAAAGAGGCGGGCACGACCAAATATGGTGATCGGGGCGGGAGCGGGGTGCTGCGCACACCAATTACGTCATCGGTGGCGGCGCAGCGCTACAAGCAAAGGCTGCCATTAGCGCCCTGCTAAATATCGCGGGAGGCGTGGCCAGTGGCGCTAAAGCCACTGAGTGCCCTCTTTGGGCGCTAACTGGTGGCGCAGCCCACTGAATTTCTAGGCCAATATGTTTTATTGATGTTGTTTAAGGGGAAAAAATTGGCCAGGAATAAAGGTCTCGCCTCCACAGGCAGCCCACTTGAGTGAAGACAGCAATATGGGCCGCCTGCCTCATTGACAGCAGCCCTTAGGTAAGTCCCAGGAGCAGGTATTGGAGTAGGCTACAGGGATGGGGGTGATTACGACTCCTATGGAGATGGAGGAGCACACGTGCTCCTCCTGGCCCCAAATGAAAGTTTTTTGACAGTTTTATTTTACACTTACCTGTCGGCAGCCGCTGAAGACTCCTGAGTGGAGCAGGCCTGATGTCTGCCCTGCTCATCGCTGATAAATTTTAAAAAGTAGTCCTTTAACAGGCAGTAGGCTCCTTATTTGCATATTTAGGGGGTCTACCACCTATCTCATGGCTGGTTTAAATGGGCTATTGCAGAGCTTTCTGGAGCAAAATATTTTTGCACGAACAGTTTACATTTCAGCTGAGTACTTTATTCACCACTACATATCACTAATTTTCATGATATAATGAGCAGCACTTAGTAATGATGGACAGATGATCACAGGCGATAAAGGTAAAAATGAGTAATTGTCAAAATGAGACATATGACTGATAGCCAACTTCAATAAGCATACAAAACAGTCATTTTACACAGATTATGTTATTGGCCCAGAAATTCGGGTCGGGGGCTTCCCGCGGGTGCAAGCCCCCAACCTGCACTTACCTTGCGCGCCGGCCGTTGAGCTGTGGGCTCCCGTGGAATTCCGATCCGGGGCCTGGTCCAGCTGCCGGCGCGCAGTGCTTGCGCATCCCAGGGGCGCAGTTAGTTCGCTGCATCCCCTGGGATCACGTGGGCCATGGGGAGCCAATCGGAGCAGGGAATGCTCCATTCATAAGTTTTGACAGGAAGCGCTGTCAAGACTTATAAATACTACGGCCCCAAAACAGCACTAAACCTTCAAATAAATTTTTTAAAAACATCACATTTTTTATATAAACTATAAATTACATGAAATAACTATTTTAAACAATAATTTAAATTTTTGAAAATAATAATTTTATATTCTAACGGGGCTAAAAATAAACTTACCTTGCTTTAAAGTATTTAAAAATGTTTTAATTTTAATTAATTCACCACTTACCTTGTAAAAAGCAGGCCTTACGCCTGCGTTTTACATTTCTAAATTCTGCAGACTTACCCTCACGGAAAAACCTGTAAAAAAAACCTAAGTTTGATGCGCACGCGCAGCCTCCCCCGCGCATGCATTCGACCTCTGAACCTCTTCGTTCAGAGGAACGGAAGTGCCGGTTTCCCGCGCATGCGCAGTGCATGCAAGAAATCGGCATTTCCATCGGGCCTACGGGTGAGTACCCCATGCGTACTCACCCGTGGAGACCCGAATTTCTGGGCCATTGTGTTTTCATTTTGCAGCACTAAATGTAATTGCTTCATGTTTATCTGATAGGATATAGATTTTTAAATTAATTATTTTTTGCATCTAATTGTTTTCCACGTGATACACAAACTTTATATAATGGTTGTTAACTATATAGAACAAGAGTTTCTTATGATTCTTCCTCCTGGATCCAAATACCGAATATGGAGGTTGGAGTGAAATCTATTTAAAAATAAGCTTTCCTTGGCTGAGAACCACAATTAAAGGCTATTTTCCAGCCAATTAACTAATAGAGGTGACAAGGTCAGTCTCTGATGTTTTGTAATGTGGAAAATAGGATGAGGCTGTGCCAAACAGAAAACTAATCATCGGCCCAAGAACCTGGCAGTATTGAAATCAGTAAAGCAGCCACTGTTACACCAACATTAACTCATCTGTACTTTGTGCAGTTATTAGGTTTCTTACACAGCATAAGACAACGGCTGGACCTGGGAGAGAGCAGCATCGAGCGCGGCGGCAGGCAAAACCAGCGGATTCACTGAGGCCCGACCACAGCGGCTGGACTTGGGAGAGAGCAGCATCGAGCGTGGCGGCAGTTAAAACCGGCGGATTCAGCGAGGCCCGACCACAGCGGCTGGACCTGGGAGAGAGCAGCATCGAGCGCGGCGGCAGTTAAAACCGACGGATTCAGCGAGGCCCGACCACAGCAGCTGGACCTGGGAGAGAGCAGCATCGAGCGCGGCGGCAGGCAAAACCGGCGGATTCACTGAGGCCCGACCACAGCGGCTGGACTTGGGAGAGAGCAGCATCGAGCGCGGCGGCAGTCAAAACCGGCGGATTCAGCGAGGCCCGACCACAGCGGCTGGACCTGGGAGAGAGCAGCATCGAGCGCGGTGGCAGTTAAAACTGGCGGATTCACTGAGGCCCGACCACAGCGGCTGGACCTGGGAGAGAGCAGCATCGAGCGCGGCGGCAGTTAAAACCATCGGATTCAGCGAGGCCCGACCACAGCGGCTGGACCTGGGAGAGAGCAGCATCGAGCGCGGTGGCAGTTAAAACTGGCGGATTCAGTGAGGCCCGACCACAGCGGCTGGACCTGGGAGAGAGCAGCATCGAGCGCGGCGGCAGTTAAAACTGGCGGATTCAGTGAGGAGTACCAATTCAGCAGCAGGGGACAGAGGTAAAAAGTAATCAAAGTGTGACGTCAGCAGGAAGCAGGTAAATGATTGGTTGGTGAGTATTTCTCGCTTTTTTAAACTTTACCTCTGGTTTATAGTTTCTAAGGTCTCTCTGGTGTAGCGGGGACTGTTGGTAAACTATATAACTGTAGTGTAATTAGTGGGATTCATTGATTTAATTTAAACTGAATTAATTAAAGGGTAAATCATGCCAGGACAGCCGGCCCCATGATATGCTCCTCCTGCGATATGTGGGAACTCAGGGACACTTCCTGTGTCCCTGACAACTACGTGTGCAGGAAGTGCACCCAGCTGCAGCTACTGACAGACCGCATTGCGGTGCTGGAGCTGCGATTGGATGCATACTGGAGCGTTCACGATGCTCGGAACACCGTGAATAGCACATTTAGGGAGTTGGACACACCACAGGTAGAGGTTGGACAGGAAGAAAGGGAACGGGTGACCAACAGGCAGAGTACCAGGCGCAGGCAGGTAGTGCAGGGGTCCCCTGTGGCCATCCCCCTCTCCAACAGATACACCACTTTGAGTACTGTTGGGGGGGATAGCTTATCAGAGGAAGGCAGCAGCAGCCAACTTCCTGGCACCAGGGGTAGCTCTGCTGCACAGAATGGGAGGAAAAAGAATGGCAGAGCTATAGTAATAGGGGATTCTATTGTAAGAGGAATAGATAGGCATTTCTGCGGCCGCAAACAAGACTCCAGGATGGTGTGTTGCCTCCCTGGTGCAAGGGTCAAGGATGTCTCCGAGCGGCTGCAGAACATCCTGGAAGGGGAGGGTGAACAGCCAGTTGTCGTGGTGCATATAGGCACCAACGATATAGGTAAAAAGCAGGATGAGGTCCTAAAAGCGGAATATAGGGAGTTCGGAGGTAAATTAAAAAACAGGACCTCAAAGGTAGTAATCTCAGCTACCAGTGCCACGTGCTAGTCAGAGTAGAAATAGAAGGGTACTTCAGATGAATACGTGGCTAGAGGAATGGTGCCAGGGGGAGGGATTCAAGTTCCTAGGACATTGGAACCGGTTCTGGGGGAGGTGGGACCAGTTCAAACTGGACGGTCTGCACCTGGGCAGGGCTGGAACCGATGTCCTAGGGGGAGTGTTTGCTAGTGCTGTGGGGGAGGGTTTAAACTAAAATGGCAGGGGGTTGGGAACCTGAGCAGGGAGACAGAGGAAAGGGAAACAAGCATAAACGCAAAAGATAGGAAGGAGAAAAACAAAAGTGACAGTCAGAGAAATCAACGGTTTAAATCAAACAAGGCCACAGTAAGTAATAATTCTAATAGGTCTAAAAGCGTTAAAAAAACAAGCCTGAAGGTTTTGTGTCTTAATCCGAGGAGCATTTGTAATAAGGTGGATGAATTGGCTGTGCAAATAGAGGTAAACGAATATGATTTGGTTGGGATTACGGAAACGTGGCTCAAGGATGGCCAAGACTGGGAACTCAACATCCAGGGGTATTCGATATTCAGGAAAGATAGGCAAAAAGGAAAGGGAGGTGGGGTAGCATTACTGGTTAAAGAAGGGATTTACACAATTGTAATGAAGGATGTTAGCTCTGATGATGTGGAATCTGTATGGGTAGAATTGAGAAATACTAAGGGGAAAAAAACATTAGTGGGAGTGATATATAGACCTCCAAACAGTAATGCAGAGTTTGGGGATTGCATTAAAAGGGAAATTAGAGAAGCGTGCAATAAGGGCACAGTAGTCATCATGGGTGACTTTATTCTACATATAGATTGGGCTAACCAAATTAGTAACAATACTGTGGAGGAGGAATTCCTGGAGTGTTTACAGGATGGTTTCCTGGACCAATATGTCGAGGAACCAACCAGAGATCAGGCCATCTTAGACTGGGTATTATGTAACGAGAAAGGATTAATTAGCAATCTTGTTGTACGAGGCCCCTTGGGTCGGAGCGATCATAATATGATCGAATTCTTCATTAAGATGGAGAATGAAGTAGTTGACTCAGAAACTAGGGTCCTCAATTTAAATAAAGGAAACTACGATGGTCTGAGGAGCGAGTTGGGTAGGATTGATTGGGGAATGGCACTCAAATGGTTGACGGTGGATAGGCAATGGCAAACATTCAAAGACCGAATGGATGAACTACAGAAGTTGTTCATCCCAGTTTGGCATAAAAATAAAACAAAAAAGGTGACTCAACTGTGGCTAACAAGGGAAATTAGGGATAGCATAAGATCCAAGGAGAGGACATACAAATTTGCCAGAAAAAGCAATAATCCTGAGGATTGGGAGCAGTTTAGGATTCAACAAAGGAGGACAAAGGGATTAATTAAGAAAGGGAAAATAGAATATGAGAGTAAGCTTGCTGGGAACATAAAAACTGACTGTGAAAGCTTTTATAGATATGTGAAGAGAAAAAGATTGGTGAAGTCAAGCGTAGGTCCCTTGCAGTCAGAATCGGGGGAATTTATAATGGGGAACAAAGAAATGGCAGACCAACTGAATACATATTTTGGTTCTGTCTTCTCAAAGGAGGACACAAATAACCTCCCAGAAATGCCGGGGAACATAGGGTCTGATGAAAGGGTGGAACTGAAAGAAATCAGTATTTGTAGGGAAATGGTGTTAGGAAAATTGATGGGACTGAAGGCCGATAAATCCCCAGGGCCTGATAATCTACATCCCAGGGAAGTTAAGGAAGTGGCCCTTGAAATAGTAGATGCATTGCTGGTCATCTTCCAGAACTCGATAGACTCTGGAACAGTACCCATGGATTGGAGGGTAGCTAATGTTACCCCACTATTCAAAAAAGGTGGCAGAGAAAAAGCAGGGAATTATAGACCAGTAAGTCTGACATCGGTAGTGGGGAAAATGCTAGAGTGCATTATAAAAGGTGTAATAGCAGAGCACTTGGAAAGCAGTGACAGGATTGGACAAAGTCAACATGGATTTCCAAAGGTAAATCATGCTTGACTAATCTACTGGAATTTTTTGAGGATGTAACTGGTAAAATAGATAAGGGAGAACCAGTGGATGTGGTGTACTTGGACTTTCAGAAGGCTTTCGATAAGGTCCCGGATAAGAGATTAGCGTGCAAAATTAAGGCACATGGGATTGGGGGCAAGGTATTGACTTGGATAGAGAACTGGTTGGCGGACAGAAAGCAAAGAGTTGGAATAAATGGGTCGTTTTCCGAGTGGCAGGCAGTGACTAGTGGGGTACCGCAAGGGTCGGTCCTAGGACCCCAGCTGTTCGCAATATATATTAATGATCTGGACAAGGGAATTGGATGTAATAGCTCCAAATTTGCAGATGACACAAAGCTGGGTGGGAGTGTATGCTGTGAGGAGGAGGTCATGAAACTCCACTACGATTTGGACAGGTTAGGCGATTGGGCAGAAACATGGCAAATGCACTACAATGTGGATAAATGTGAGGTTATCCACTTTGGTGGCAAAAACAGGAAGGCAGATTATTATTTGAATGGCAATAGATTGGGAGAAGGGGAAGTGCAAAGAGACCTGGGTGTTCTTGTGCACCGGTCGCTGAAGGTAAGCATGCAGGTGCAGCAGGCGGTTAAGAAGGCAAATGGAATGTTGGCCTTCGTAGCAAGAGGGTTCGAGTACAGGAACAAGGATGTCTTGCTACAGTTGTACAGGGCCTTGGTGAGACCGCACCTTGAGTATTGTGTGCAGTTTTGGTCGCCTTATCTGAGGAAGGACGTTCTTGCCATGGAAGGAGTGCAGCGAAGATTCACCAGGCTGATACCTGGGATGGCAGGAATGACGTATGAGGAGAGATTGTGTCAATTGGGCTTATACCCACTGGAGTTTAGAAAATTGAGAGGGGATCTCATCGAAACCTATAAAATTCTGTCAGGCCTGGACAGACTAGATGCTGGAAGGATGTTCCCGATGGTCAGGGAGTCCAGAACCAGGGGTCATAGTCTAAGGATAAGGGGTAGGCCATTTAGGACTGAAATGAGGAGGAATTTCTTCACCCAGAGAGTGGTGAACCTCTGGAATTCTCTGCCACAGAGGGCGGTGGAGGCCAGTTCATTAAATATATTCAAGAAAGATTTGGATATATTTCTTAAGGCTAAAGGGATCAAGGGATATGGGGAGAAGGCAGGGACAGGGTACTGAATTTGGATGATCAGCCATGATCTCATTGAATGGCGGAGCAGGCTCGAAGGGCCAAATGGCCTACTCCTGCTCCTATCTTCTATGTTTCTATGTTTCTATGTGTGTATGTTAATGAATTGAGAACTCTGGGGTAAAATGCAACAAGTATGTCATACACTTAAGTACAAAATTGTTCATTCTTAGCCACATTCATGTTATTTAATATTTATTTTAGGGACATTACTTTAATAACAATACTAATCTGTTTGTTTCAGTAACTGTATTGCTATAATTTTAATATTACATTTTCAGCATTAACAAATTAAACAGGTTGACCCAGAGAGACAACACCACCTGCCTGGCGGAAACCGACTGGGTAAGCAGTTAAAATCCACTGTTGACTTACTCACCAATGTCCTGCCCGGATCCTGCCATCTCCGCTTGTTACTGGCTATTCTGGACAAGTGGCTAAGCTGCCCACCCAAAGTTGGCGGGTCCTTCTTTAAATATATAGATATGAAGTGCTGCGGCTTTCCTGCCAGGTGAAGGCCTGTCAGAAGAGGATCAGAACAGGCCATTTAACGTAAGTTCCTTACTTTCCTTTGTGGGGCCAGGAGGAGCAGGAATTCTATTCTAGACCCCACAAGGAAAGTGTAGGCTTCTCATGCACCGGACTTCCTGCTCCGTAGCGCAAGGTGCACCCGCCTGATAATCGGCTGGAAGTCGGCTGGCAGCATGTTTATGAGGTCCGGCAGTTAAAATCGACATGGCCACATTCTGCCACGGGCAGGCGGGCAAGTTCTCGCTGTGAGTTAAAATCCATTCCAAGAACTTCCCTGAAATCATAGAAATATTTTTCATAGAAATTTACAACACAAAAGGAGGCCATTCAGCCCATCATGCCTGTGCTGGCCGAAAAAGAGCTATCCAGCCTAATCCCACTTTTCAGCTCTTAGTCCGTAGACTTGTATGTTACGGCAATTCAGGTGCATATCCAAGGGCCTAGAAATTCAGTTGCGTTCGCCAGCCGTTAGCGCCATAAGAGGGGTAGATTTCGAGCGCTAGGCACTTAGCGCCCGGGCGCAGGCCGATCTGCGCCTACGCCCAACTTCAGTTGACATTTAGCGCCGGCGCAAAGTGTTTGCGCCCGCTCAGCTGCGCGCGCAGCTTATGATGTCATTTCGTCGTGCAACGCTGTTTGTGCACCCCAAACCGGAAATTCAGTGGCGCCCGCCCAATGTGGGCGTGGCGCTGTTAAGAACTGTGAAGTGGAACGCAGCAGAGGCCCTGCGGGCCTCGGGGAGCGATAATTAAAGGGCACTTAGACTGAACTATAAAGGCCAGCCATTTTGCTGCAATGACTTTAGTGCTTTGGATTTCTGGACAGAGACCAAGGAGCAGACCTTACTGATTTGGGACAACATAGGAGAGGTATTTTTGGCTTCTGGCCAGAGCTTGGAAATTTGACTCATTGTGATTTCACTGTTTGCAAGTTTATTATGGGGGCTGCATGGGGTTCCAACCCTCAGTTCCAGCATTATGTGCGAAGGGCTCGCAGACGCTGTGTGAGAGGGCCAGCCATGCCTAGACGCAGAGGGGCCATCAGGCGTCGGCAACATAGGCCTTACCCACTCAGGGAATACCGGCAGCAGGTGTCCTATCTCACCATGACTGCCGCGCATTGTGTTAAGAGGCTGCGCTTCAGAAGGGAGGTGGTTGCAGAGATCTGCCAGCTGCTTCACAGAGATCTGCGTCCACAGCTGATGTGCAGGACGTCTCTGTCAGTGGAAGTGAAGGTCACGGTGGCTCTGAACTTTTATGCAAGCGGCTCCTTCCAAGCCGCTGCTGGGGACATAGCGAACATCTCCCAGTTCGCCATGCATCGCTGCATCCGGCAGGTCACCGATGCCCTTTTCGCAAGGAGACACCAATTCATCTCCTTCCCCATGACCCTAGAGAGGCAGGAGCAGCGTGCAGTTGGTTTTGCCAGGATCGCCGATTTCCCCATGGTGCAGGGCGCCATTGACTGCACGCATGTGGCTATGCGGGCACCTATCGACAATGCCGAGGATTACCACAACCGGAAGGGCTACCATTCCCTCAATGTACAGCTGGTGTGTGACCACAGGCAGCGCATCCTAGCTGTCAATGCCCGCTTTCCAGGAAGCAGCCACGATGCATTTATCCTGCGCCAGACTACTGTGGCTGACATGTTCGAGGCACAGCCTCCACCAAGGGGATGGCTTACTGGGGACAAGGGCTACCCTTTGTGTACATGGCTCATGACCCCGCTCCGCGCGCCCAGGACCCCTGCTGAGGAGGCATACAACAAAAGCCATCAAGCCACAAGGAACATCATAGAGCAAACGATTGGCGTCCTCAAGCAACGGTTCCGCTGCTTGGATCGTTCCGGCGGATCTCTACAGTATTCGCCGGATAGAGTCTCCCAGTTCGTCATCGTTTGCTGCATGCTGCACAACCTGGCTATCCGCAGGACTCAGGCACTGCCACCTCACGTTGGACCACCACCTCAGGAGGACGAGCAGGAGGACCATGAGGAGGAGGAGGAGGAGGAGGAGTACCAGCCCAGGAGGGAGCCACAAGGTCCAAGGGCCGTCCGTCAGCGGCTTATTGAACGACACTTCTGGGCCCCCTGTCAGGGAATGGCTTGTGGCAATGAACGCACCTGAATGCAGCCGCTCCGCAAGACCTCAGCCGGTTAACGCAACAACCACTTGAAACATGACACCTGGACAAGCTGAATAAATAAAAAGCTTTATTTAACAAACTCAGGGCCCTTCCCACATGAAACAGAAAAACAGACAAGACCCCCAAAAAACAGTCAAAAACATATCTCACTCCCAGAACCTGGGGAGGAATAACAAAACTTGTCCATCCAATTGGCCTTCATCCTCGGCCTAACCAAGACAAACCCCCCCATACAGAACACAAACACCCCCATATAAAAAAACAGTTGGCAACACACTCTACTTGGTGTGCCGAGAGGGCGAGTCCTTGTCCAGGCTTCTCCGGCCCCTGCCCGACCTGTTGCTCCGCCTCAACCTGGGCCCTGTGGGTGTTGCAAGGCTGGGGGAAGGCTCCTGAGGGGCACAATGCGTGACGGCAGATGCCCTTGGGGGTCGGCCTAGACGAGGTCCGGCCCTGGAGGGGCCGGCTGCTGACTGCTGCAGCTGTGGCTGGGCAGCATCAGTCTCTGCAGCAGCTCGTCGCAGCTTGGCTGGGGGAGTGGCAGTGGCGGCTGCAGCAATGGGGGCAAGCTGGCTGATGCCAGGCGCTCGCTGGTCGCCAGAGACACTGGCACTCGGCCGGGCTGGCACTGCAGCAAGCGCAGCAATCTGGTGAAGGCCAGACCGCTGTGCTGCAGCAGGGCGGCGGGTGCCCTGGCGATGCCTCCGTGACACAGCGAGTGTGGCAGAAGTGAGTGCCCGAACTGCCCTGGTCTGTGCCCACATCAGACCAGCCAGTGTCTGCACGGCACCACTCAGGAACTCTCGACTCGCGTCCTGTGCTGCCGCGAGTTGGTCGACACCCCTGGCCTGTGAGTCCCCGAAATCGGCCACACTATGAGCCAGGGACTCAATGGCCTGAGGCAACTGTCCCACAACCCCCATGAACTCGGTGTGGCGCCGCTCCGAGTCTGCGGACATTTCATCAAGGAGGCGCACCTCCTGGGCGAGGACCGTCTCCGGACTGGAGGCCGGACTCTCCCTGTGGGGAGAAGGCCGCCGAGCTGCCCGACCCTTCCCGCGTGCCTGGACGCCACTGGGCCCAGCAACTGCCCTCCCCTGCAACACTTCCCCCCTCTGGGGAGAAGGCCGCCGTGCTGCCCGACCCTTCCCGCGTGCCTGGACGCCACTGGGCCCAGGAGCTACACCCCCCTGCAACACTTCCCCCTGGCTCTCCTCCAGGCAAGACGTCTCCCCTCCATTGCCATCCCCTGGCGCGGATGAGGGTTCCTCCGATGTGCCGCCTTCCTCTTGGTCCTCGTCGTCCTCCTCTTCCGAGGGACTGGCACTCTCAGCTTCAGGGACCTCCTCCTCACCAGCTGACAGCAGGAAGGCACAAGAGTAGCTTTAGAGTGAGGACAGGGCGTCAGCGAGGGAGGCATGAGTGGTGGCATTATGCGCATTGGTGGGACAGTGGCAAAGGATGTAGATCTGAAGCGCAAGGGGAATGAGAGAGGTGCAAACGGTCATGTCCTTACCATTGGGGCCCAGCACAGGGTCGGCATCTCCAATAGCAACGGGGCCAACCACCCGGGCACGCATGAGTCGAGCCACGCGCTCCTCCAGGTCACTGAGCTCCTGGAACTGGACACGGCCTCCCCCGGTGACAGTCCGGCTCTTCAGATTCTGCGCCAGCTTGGCCTGCAAGAGAAAGGACGGCCTCTAAGTACAGTGTGGTGCCCTGTTGTTGTGTGCACTGCCTCCCATGGTCGAATAGCTTGGCCAGTGTGGTGCCCTGTTGTTGTGTGCACTGCCTCCCATGGTCGAATAGCTTGGCCAGTGTGGTGCCCTGTTGTTGTGTGCACTGCCTCCCATGGTCGAATAGCTTGGCCAGTGTGTAAAGTGCAGAAAGTGCTATTGATGATCATGCCAGTGCCATAGCTGCGGGAGGAGGGCTGGCCATTAGGCCTTTGAGGTCCCTTTGCCCATAATGTGAGGTGCACATGCAAGGATGAGGAGGACACTGGAAAGGGTATTCACCCTGACCAACCGAGTGAGGTCGTTGTACTTCTTGCGGCATTGGTCACCAGTCCTGGGGACATCGCTGTTGACTGACACCCTGTGGGCGATTTCCCTCCAGGCTCTCCTGTACTGCCTCCTGGGAGCCTTCTTGCCACTGTCCGGGCACAAGATCTCTCTTTTCTTTTCCAAACCCCTAAGCAGCACCCTCAAAGCATGCTCTGAGAAGCGCTGCGCTCGTTCACGGGCCTTCTGCATGGCTTCAGGCGCTACTTGGGTCCACCAGCAGTGTTCAGGCCTAGCTGCAGGGCTCCACTATCCAGGGCGTGGCAGCAGACAAAGTCGACCCTTCCCCCTTTAAGAGCTGGCCGGCGTCAGGGTGTCTGCTGTCAATCAAAACATGACCGCACCTGCGCTGCGCCCGGCCTCGGCGTTATCAGTCCGCACCGCCGGCTTAGCGCCTAAAGATAGGAGTGCAATGCCAGTTTCAGCGCTCGCCCAAACTCCTTGGCCAAAGCTACTGAATATCGGCGAAGTGGCCTCCACTTTCCGGCGGGCGCTAAATTTAGCGCCCGCCCGACTTTACCGCCCCAAAAGTGGCTATACTGAATTTCTAGGCCAAGTACTTTTTAAGTGTGATGAGCGTTTCTGCCTCTGCCACCCTTTCAGGCAGTGATTTTCAGACCCCTACCATCCTCTGGGTGAAAAAATTCTCCTCAACTCCCCTCTAATCCTTCTACTAATTACTTTAAATCTATGCCCCCTGGTTAATGACCTCTCTACTAAGGGAAATTGGTCCTTCCTATCGAATCTATCTAATCCCCTCATAATTTTATACACCTCAATTAAGTCTTCCCTCAGCCTCCTCTATTTCAAAGAAAACAACCCCAGCATCTCCAATCTTTCCTCGTAGCTAAAATTCCCCAGTCCTGGCAACATCCTCATAAATCTCCTCTGCACCCTCTCTGGTACAATCACATCTTTCCTGTAATGTGCTGACTAGAACTGTACGCAGTACTCTAGCTGCGGCCTAACTATTGTTTTATACAGTTCAAGCATAACCTCCCAGCTCTTATATTCTGTGCTTCAGCTAGTAAAGGAAGGTATTCCGTATGCCTTCTTAACCACCTTATCTACCTGCCCTGCTACCTTCAGGGATCTGTGGACATGCACTCCAAGGTCTCTCTTTTCCTCTACACTTCTCAGTATCCTACCATTTATTGTGTATTCCCTTGTCTTGTTAGCCCCCCTCAAATGCATTTCCTCACACTTCTCTGGATTGAATTCCATTTGCCACTTTTTTGCCCACCTGACCATTGATATTTTCCTGCAGTCTACAGCTTTCTTCCTCACTATCAACCACACGGCCAATTTTTGTATCTTCTGCAAATTTCTTAATCATGCCCCCTACATTGAAGTCTAAATCATTGATATATACCACAAAAAGCAAGGGACCCAGTACTGAGCCCTGTGGAACCCCATTGGAAACAGCCTTCCAGCGACAAAAACACCCGTCGACCATTACCCTTTGCTACCTGCCACTGAGCCAATTTACATCCAACTTGCCACTGTCCCTCGCGTGTCGGGCTGCTTGCCCGGCACCCCGCAGCCGGTGGTCCAGCAGGGCCCTGGTGCATGCAGCGCTAGGCCCCTCCCCTTTAATCAGGGGAGGAAGGCCTGTAATACTGCAGCTCTATGTGTCGACCTGTGTGACACTGTTGCACGTAGTGCCGCGATATTCACTTGAAGTGCCCCAGGAAGGAGGGGGAGCACTTCCTGTAGCGCCCTGCCTTCTGCTTGGGGTGCTACCACTGAATTTACAGTGCAGGGGCGCTAACTTTTTTGGGGTGCTAAAGGTAGTGCACCGGTGATGTTAGCGCCCCAAAGGGGGCGCCACCGAATTTTTTCCCCTAGATATCTAAATACTCAACTTAAGAGTCCTCGGGTTCTGTGGCTCTATTCCTCCGTTTGAACTGGCTAGCAATCTCATAGCATGCAGTCTGCTGCACTTGGAATTGGTTTTCTACCACGAAGGCCACAAGTAACTAGATGCAGATATGACAAAATGTGCTTTAGTAGAGTAAATTTAGTGCTCTCGAAGGGGAGTTGTGCTCAAAGGGAGTTGAGGTTAAAGAGGGGACTATAACACTGTAGCCCTTCAAGCGTGGCTCCTCATTTGGAGCATAGGAGTGCTGAATGTGTTCGAATGTGTTTTCAATAAAAAAGAATAAATTAATCTTTAGATTGCAAACAGGTTCCTGAAAATTCTCATCTCAATTCGCTGACTAATTTTGTTTTTTATGCTAAAATTTATATTATAACAATACAGCTACTGAAACAGAAATAACTTAAATTATAAGAAACACAATTTAAAGTAAAAATATAAATAAACACTTTAATTCTCCTCATCCTTACATCTTTTTTGTATTCCTATTCTATCTTCTTTCCCATTCTCTGTCTGTCCTTTTTAACTTTAATTTTACTCTTTTTGTCTCCTCTCTAACCTATCTTATATTTCCTCACCCTTTTTTCTGCCACAGCATTACATTTAAAAGCTTTTGTTTACATGTTTATTCTCTCTTCTGGCTCTCAGCCTCCATTTTGGAGGTGGGAACAAGTTCAGAAAAAAACCAGTTGTTGGCTCAAAACCAGTTTTAAAATAATTTATTGGCAAATCAAAAGCCCAGACTTGGAAAGTTGACACAGTCACATAAATCTTTTATGTGCTTTTACATGTCAAAACCCAGGCCTGCTAAATTAAAATTGGTGGGGTTCAAAGGTTTAAATTATGTAGCATTTATTATAAAGATGAAAATTGTTATAGTGGCTGATCATGTCAAAAACATCTCAAAGTGTTTCACAATTAATTACGTTTAAACTGAAGTGACTGTTTTATGTAGGAAAATGCAAGAGCTATATAGAGCCCAGCAAAAATAATCAGTGCTAAATTCGATGAATGGGCGCGGGGATCGCGATGTGCAATCTACCTGCGCTTGTTGAAAATAATGCAGGGAGCAAGAAAGATTTGTGCTGCCTGCTAATTTACATGATTGACCTGCTCAGCCCAGCGCTGAATGCACTGCTGAGAGATTGTTTTCCCTGGCTGGAGAGTCTAGAACTAGGGGTCATAGTCTCAGGATAAGGAGTCGGCCATTTAAGACCGAGATGAGGAGTAATTTCTTCACTCAGATGGTTGTGAATCTTTGGAATTCTCTGCTCCAGAGGGCTGTGGATGCTGAATCGTTGAGTATATTCAAGGATGAGATAGAAAGATTTTTGGATTCTCGGGGAATCAAGGGATATGGGGAGCAGGCGGGAAAGTGGAGTTGATGTCGAAGATCAGCCATGATCTTTTCAATGGCGGAGCAGGCTCGAGGGGCCGTAGGGCCTACTCCTGCTCCAAATTCTTACATTTTTATGTACATATGACTGAACAGGGCAGAAAAAGAGCACCTTGGTTCTCTAATGCAGTACTGGTGGGCTCAGTGCAGGGTTTTGAAAGGAGAAGATAGGTCCTCTACCCGCAGGGGGCCAGGAGGGCCTCCAGACAGACTGTAAGAAGGCAGTGGGAGCAGATTGCTGAAGCAGCCAGTGCCATCAGTCTTTCACACAGGACCTGGATCCAGTGTCAAAAGAAGTTTAATGACCTCACATGCGTGGTCAAGGTCAGTGAATGTATCTTCAAATGCCATATTCCACCAACTTCACCATTAACCTCACACACTGCTCAATGCTTCACACCCCCAGCACTCACCTACCAACAATCTCTATCAATCACAACTCATACCCCACAATCATTGCTTCACCTCAACCTCACACACTTACCACTGTTGCAAGCCTCACACCCACATCTCACACCTTGCACACAATGCCAGCTATTCTCCCATGACAGGCACATCACCCAAACACATTGCACCACACTCACTGGCACACTTCTCTTTATCTTGCAGGCCAAGGTGGCGCATAACCGGCGCCAGCAGCAGCTAACAGGCAGTGGGCAGGCACGGCTACAGAACTGACTAACTTGATTGGATTTTTTGAGGAAGTAACAAGGAGGGTCAATGAGGGTAGTGCGTTTGATGTATTCTATATGGATTTTAGCAAGGCTTTTGAAAAGGTCCCACATGGCAAACTGGTCATGAAAGTAAAAGCCCATGGGATCCAAGGCAAAGTGGCAAGTTGGATCCAAAATTGGCTCAGAGGCAGGAAACAAAGTGTAATTGTTGAAGGGTGTTTTTGTGACTGGAAGGATGTTTCCAGTGGGGTTCCGCAGGGCTCAGTACTGGGTCCTTTGCTTTTTGTGGTATATATAAATGATTTGGACTTAAATGTAGGAAGTATGATTAAGAAGTTTGCAGATACAAAAATTGGCCGTGTGGTTGATAATGAAGAAGAAAGCTATAGACTGCAGGAAGATATCAATGGACTGGTCTGGTGGGCAGAACAGTGGCAAATGGAATTCAATCCGGAGAAGTGTGAGGTAATGCATTTGGGGAGGGTTAACAAGGCAAGGGAATACACAATAAATGGTAGGATACTGAGAAGTGCAGAGGATCAGCGGGACCTTGGAGTGCATGTCCACAGGACAGGTAGATAAGGTGGTTAAGAAAGCATACGGGATACTTGCCTATGTTAGCTGAGGCATAGAATATAAGTGTAAGAAATCACACAACACCAGGTTATAGTCCAACAGCTTTGTTTGAAATCACAAGCTTTCGGAGCACTGCTCCTTCTTCAGGTGAAGTGCTCCGAAAGCTTGTGATTTCAAACAAAGCTGTTGGACTATAACCTGGTGTTGTGTGATTTCTTACATTTGTCCACCCCAGTCCAACTCCGGCATCTCCACACCATAGAATATAAGAGCAGGGAGGTTATGCTTCAACTATAAAAAAACGCTAGTTAGACTGCAGATAGAATACTGTGTGCAGTTCTGGTCATCACATTACAGGAAGGATGTGATTGCACTTGGGGGGGGGGGGTGCAGAGGAGATTTACGAGGATGTTACCTGGGCTGGGGAATTTTATCTATAAGGAAAGATTGGACAGGCTGGGGTTGTTTTCTTTGGAACAGAGGAGGCTGAAGGGAGACTTAATTGAGGTGTATAAAATTATGAGGGGGCCTAGATAGAGTGGATAGGAAGGACCTATTTTCATTAGCAGAAGGGTCACTAACCGAGGGGCATCGATTTAAAGTAATTGGTAGGAGTATTAGAGGGAACTTGAGGAGAAATTTTTTCATCGAGGGTGGTGGGGGTCTGGAACTCTGCCTGAAAGGATGGTAAAGGCAGAAACCCTCATCACATTTAAAAAGTACTTGAATATGCACTTGAAGTGTCGTAACCTACAAGGCTACGGGCCAAGTGCTGGAAAGTAGGATTAGGGTGGATAGCTCTTTGTCGGCCAGGACGGACAATATGGGCCAAATGGCCTCCTTCTGTGCTGTAAATTTCTATGATTCTATGAACCTGACCCAGCAGGAGGAGACAGTGCTGGATATCATTGGAAGGGCCGTCACTGAGGCCGTGGCAATCGGCGCGGCCTAAAGCATTGATAATGACGGTATGCTCATACCTAATCCTTCTTCAACACATCCCACTTTCCCCTCATCCCACAATCTCTTCTCACGTATAAGCTGCTGATGGTATAAGCATGCACATCTTGCTTTTCCCCTCTCCCTCACCACAACCCAACCTCTTCTTTCAGATACCTAAGAACTCCAACCAGCTCAGCCTGTGTAGGAAGAACAAGAGGAGGAGATTGATGGAGAAGAAGAGACACCGTCACTCGATCTGACAATCCCAGGCACCAGCTCAGAAGATGGCACTGTGCATACTTTAGAGGGTAGTATAGAGGCGGAATCTGAATGTGGTGAGTCACCAGGCACGAGCGACCTGCAGCCAGGGCAGGTGGAAAGGGTAGTGCAGGTGCCAGCTCCCTGGAGGGTGAGGTCGCACACGAGTTCTGCTTCAGAGGAGTCAGATGAGGACTTCGATGAGGCAGCCTTCCTTCAGCCTCCTCCTCCTCTTCCTCCTCCTGAGGTGGTTGCGGAACCTGTGGTGGCAAGGGCTGTGCCCTCATGATGGCCAAGTTATGGAGGATGCAGCAGGCCACCATGAATTGGGACACCCGCTCCGGTGAGTACTGGAAGGCTCCTCCCGAGCAGGCAAGGCAGCAGAACTGTTTGTTGCTTGAGCCCCCCGATGGTCTGCTTAATGACCTTCCTCATGGCAGTATGGCTGTCATATAAGAGTGCTGCCCACGAGTGGTGGGTTTGCGGAGGGGAGTCATTAGCCAGGTGTAGAGTTGTTGTGTATATACCTTTAAGGGAAGAACTGGTTTTAGACTGCAGTACCGGCAGTGACCACCCCTGTATAAAAGGCCCTAGCAGCCTTCTGTATTTCAGTCTGACATTGCCCTCCTGTTCAGTAAAGTACCTGTTAAACTGTTCTCCCGAAGTCCGTGTATTATTGAGGCGCGGACTTTACAGTGGCGACGAGTAAGTTCGAACTCACCTGCAGTGTTGCATCATCTCACGGGGATCTCACCCTGAGAGGAGGTTTCTTGGAGGTCGTAGTCTGAGCAACGGGCGTCGACCGCGGGCAACCGCCCAAAGGATTCATCGGTGTTCGGAGAATTGCGGGAGAGGCTGTGGAGAGCTGTGCTTGGCTCCCCCGTTAAGGTGTTCCAGCAAATCGTGCTGGTAGCAGGTAGTGCGCTGACCCTTCCGGACTGCGGCGGGCTCAAGCTCGATCGAGTGGCTCTACAAAACGGGCCACGCAGCGTCGCCGGGAAAAGAAAACAAGAGAGAGAGGGTGGAGCGCACAGGGCGCGGTCGGTGCTCAAGAACTGGGCAGCGGAGAGAAAATAAACGGGGGGAAGGAAAGCAAGACGCTCCGAAGCCGCGGGTCGCCGCCATTACCCTGTAGAACGCTAGGAGCAGCGTGGCAGCAAGGGGAAGAAGGAAAAGCGTGGGAGGCGCCATTTTATTCCATTGGGGAAGAAGAAAAAGCGCGGGAGGCGCCATTTTAAATCACCCAAGATGCCGAAAAGTGGCAGTATCACTGCTTTTGACAACGAGGTAGAAGACTGGACCACGTATGTGGAAAGAATTGAAGTGTACTGCAAGGCAAATGAGGTGGCCGATGGAAAAAGGGCGCTGGTATTATTGAATTTGATGGGCGCGAGTACGTACGGCCTATTGCGGAATTTAATTACCCAGCTAAACCAATGGAGAAAAGTTTTGAGGAGATTGTTAATATCTTACAGGAACACCTAAACCCTACACCGCTGCTGACAGCAGAAAGATTCAAGTTCCATAAAAGAAACCAGCACAAAGATGAGAGCAATGCTGACTATCTTACGGAACTACGCAAGCTATCGAAGCACTGCCAGTTCGGAGCAGGACTGGCAGACACCTTACGGGATAAGTTTGTCTGCGGGCTCCAGAGTGAAGGAACCCAGAAACGACTACTTTCGAAAAAGGACCTGACGCTAGAACAGGCTTTCAGCGTGGCAGTATCCTACGAAGCAGCAGCACGGGAAGCTGCGGAATTACAACAGAAATCACAAGAATACAGTGCTAACGAAATGGCGTATGGAGCAGAAAAGTGCAATCGCTGCGGCAGAACAACCCATGAGCAGAAGGACTGCTGGTTTAAGGACAAAGTATGCAGGCAATGCTGAAAAATGGGACATATAGCAAGAGTCTGCAGGTCGGGAAAGAAAACCAACACGACAAGAACTACTAAGGAACAGTACAGGAAAGTAATGAAACTGACAGACAGTAGATCGGAAGATCAGGAGAGTGATAAGGACTCCGGGAGCAGGAGACTAAGTTGTCTAAAGTTACACAATGTGATTGCAAAGGAGGATCACCGAACCATTTGGGTCACCCTCATGATAGCAGGGTCCCCAGTAAAGATGGAATTGGACACAGGATCAGCCCTAACTGTCATGAATCGACAAGACTATGAGCGGCTATTCTCACACATACCCTTAAAGGACACGTCCATTGTATTGAAGACATACACGGGGCAAAAGGTCTACCCCAGAGGAAAAATAAGGGTGCCAGTTAAATATAACAGCAAGGAAACACAGAAACTATATATGTATATACTACGAGATGGAGGACCACCATTATTGGGACGTGAATGGATCCAAAAAATACAATTGGATTGGCATTCCATTCAGGCGCTAACTGTGACTGACAAAAAGGATGATGACGTCGCACCTGGACGTCTGTCACAAATTCTATCTGACGCGGAAGAGGTGTTCCAACAAGGACTTGGGACTCTAAAAGGAGTAAAGGCAACCATAAAGATTGGAAGATATTGCAAACCCAAATTTTTTTAAGGCCAGACCGGTGCCATACGCGATCCGCCCAGCCGTTGAAGCTGAACTGGAGAGTCTGGAGCGTTCGGGTGTGCTGTCCAAGGTGGACTGGAGTGAGTGGGCCACACCCATCATTCCTGTAATGAAGAAAGCATTGAGCAGCACGCCTGGGGAGCCGAAGAAGGTTCGCATCTGTGGGGACTTCAAGGTGACTGTGAACCCAGTCCTGCACACAGTACAGTATCCACTTCCGCGGAGAGAAGATATTTTCGCCTCACTATCGGGAGGGAAACATTTTACAAAGATTGACCTGGCCCAAGCGTATCTACAAATGGAGGTGGAAGAAGCATCTAGAAAATACATCACGATAAACACTCACAAAGGCCTTTACCAGTACAATTGACTGGTATTCGGGGTAGCATCAGCCCCGACTATTTGGCAGAGGTGATGGAACAAGTCCTGCAAGGGATCCCGGGGACCCAGTGTTATTTGGACGACATCCTGGTTACGGGCGAAAATGACAGTGAACACCCTGCCAACCTGGAGCAGGTGCTCACGAGATTACAGGAATATGGGCTATGAGCCAACCGCCCCAAATGCGAGTTCTTCAGGAGACAAATCTCGTATTGTGGTCACATGATTGATGAGGAAGGGTTGCATAAGTCGCCGGACAAGATTGAGGCTGTAGTCAAGGCTCCAGCACCAGAAAATGTGTCGCAACTGAGGTCGTTCCTCGGGTTGGTGAACTACTACCATAAGTTCTTGCCGAATTTATCTACAATTCTGCACCTGCTGAACGCCCTGCTGCAAACTGGAGTAACATGGAAATGAAGTGTTGAGTGTAAGCTTGCCTTTCAGGAATGTAAATGCCTAATCACTTCAAAAGAAGTATTGGCCCACTACAACCCAACACTACCGATTCGGTTGGCATGTGATTCGTCACCCTACGGCATTGGAGCGGTGCTGTCACACAAATTCCTTGACGGTTCAGAGAGGCCAATAACCTTTGTGTCGCGCTCGCTAACCTCAGCCGAGCGTAACTATGCCCAGATTGACAGGGGGGCCCTCAGCCTGGTGTGGGGGGTGAAGAAGTTGAATCACTATCTGCACGGGCAGAACTTCATCCTACTGACTGATCATTAGCCCCTGGTCTCCATTTTTAACCCAAAGAAGGGCGTTCCGGTGATGACGGCGCAACGGCTGCAAAGATGGTCACTTTTTCTAGGGCACATCAGTACGACATAGAGTACAAGGGTACGAAACAGCATGGAAACGCTGATGGGCTGTCGTGCCTACCGTTGCCTACGGTAGAAGAAGCACCTGCAGTGGACCCTGTTGAGATATTCCATGCGACCATAGTCGAATGTTTGCCTGTTACAAACTCAAGTATAGAGAACGAAACCCGAAATGACCCGACACTCTCTCGGGTCTATGATTTGACGGTGAAGGGATGGCCAGCATATGGCGACTCACTGTTGCCAGCATTCTCGCCAAGGAGAGAACAGCTGTCAGTGTGCCGGGGGACCTTGATGTGTGGATCCCGAATGGTAATTCCACCTAAGTTGAGAGATAGAGTGCTCAATGAGCTTCATGAGGGCCATCTGGGAGGGGTAAAAATGAAGAGCCTAGCCAGGGCGTTTGTGTGGTGGCCGGGAATCGATAAAGAAATCGAGGATATGACCAAGAGATGCACAGGATGCCAGAAGGTCCAAAACGCTCCACCACAGGCCCCGCTACACCCATGGGAGTAGCCCTCATCTCCATGGCAATGGGTACACATTGATTTTGCTGGTCCATCCACTCAATGTTTCTAATCGCTGTGGACGCCGATTCGAAATGGCCAGAGGTCATTAAAATGTCCTCCACCACCACGGAGAAAACTATTGCAGTCCTAAGGACCATCTTCACCAGGAATGGATTGCAAGAACAGATTTGCTCCGACAATGGGCCACAGTTTGTGTCTGAGGATTTGCGGAGGTTTCTGAGGAATAATGGGGTGAAACATTACGGCCTAGAAATTGAGTGGGGTTAGCGCCCAATTAGAGGCGCTAGAGGGCCTTGCGCCGGAATTATAGCCGCTTCGGAAATTGATTTGGGCCCTACCATCGGCGTTAGCCGGTAGCGCTGCGCCGGCACCGATGACGTCATCGGTGTGCGCAGCGTCCCGGTTGCCATGGTAACGCGGCCGGACGCCGAAATTCAGTTGCGGCCGCCTCGCCCGTGGCAGCCGCAACCAACGATTTTTCAAAACTTTCTTGCTGGACTTAGCGCCGGCGCATTAAGGTGGCGCGGCGGCCGGCCGCTTTCCCGGCGGCCGCCTGCCCGCACCTCCCTCCCCGGACTCCTCCACCACCCCCCTGCGGCACAGATGTGTGTGGGCCTCGAGCCCGGCACTTCTCCGAGGTGCCGGGCTCATTTTTCGTGCGATTCCACCGGCCAGCGGTCGGCTGCAGGCAGCTCCTCCTTAACAGAAGGAGGAGCCCTGCAGTACCCCAGCCTGCCGCACCGCATCGGGTGCCGCAGCGGGGGATTAGCGCCACAATCCTGCATTCAGCGCCCATTGCGAGGCGCTGACACCCTCCATTAGCGCCCGCAGCCGTCTGGGCGTGGCGCAGCTGAATTTTTGGCGGGCGCAGCGGCAATTAACGCTGGCGCTAAATTTCGGGCGCTACAGCCCTGGCGGAGGCTAACTCAATTTCTAGGCCTACACATCTGCCCCATATCATCCAGCCACAAATGGATTGGCTGAGAGGTTTGTTCAGACCTTTAAAAAGGCCATAACGGCAATGTATAATGACGACATACCACTACAACACAAGGTGAATAACTTCTTGTTTGCTTACCGGAATGCGACACATGCAGTCACCAACCAAGCTCCAGCCGTACTGTTTTTCAACCGAAGGCTAAGATGTCGCCTGGATTTGCTCAAACCAAACATAATACGAGATGTTCAGGATAAGCAGTTCCAGCAAATAAATGAGAAGCCAACCAGGAGCTTCAAGATAAGGCAACCAGTCTTGGCCCGCGACTACCGAACAGAAAAATGGCAGCCAGGAACGATATGCACACAGCAGGGACCACTAATGTACACAGTGGACGTTGGAGAGAGCATCGTGAGGCGCCATGCTGACCAGATTCTAGAGTCACAGGAACAAGCCAAACCCATACCATGAGAAGGTGCACCTGGTAATCAACCCGAAGTACAGATTGCATCTACCTCAGAAGCAGTGGTATTGGAAGCTGACGAACCAACCAATGACAATGAATCAGAATCAACTCCGCCGCAAGAACAGTGTAGTGTATGTAACGTTCCACCTTTAAGAGAACTATTTTAAGGGTTGCACTACTTTGTCTTGGCTACTGTATACTGTAATACCGGTGGTGACCACACCGGTATATAAGTGCTGTGTAAGGATTGATTGGGCAGATTCGCCCTGACCTTCGAATAGTAAAGTCCTGTTAAAGTTACTCTTGTAGTCTGTGTATTAATTCACCATATAACCCACAGACTTTACAGTGGCAACGAGTTCGATCTTACCCTGCGGCAGCGATACATCCGAAGCAGTTAACGAGCGTCGAGAGGAGGCACCCGCCCTCGTCATTCTGCTGAGAGAAGACTCGAGTCTGCAGAGCAAGGAAGAAGGAAGAATTCAGACACGAAGCCTTCCATCAGCAACAGGCAGTGATTGTCCCTTCTGCCACGGTGGTGAGTGAGCCGATCAGCCACGAGAAGCAAGTCGGCCACGTTGACTGTGAGTAGGGGGAAAATTTAAAAAAAGAACGGAGGAAGGGCGGTGAACTCGACCACGGTCGGGGGGAAAGGAGCCAGACAGAAGTCGGGCCCAGAGGCGCTGAGACTGGGGCAGCGTGGGGCACGGAAGCCGCGGTGCAAGCGGGAACGCAGCCGGTGTGAGAGACCGGGCTACCAGCGGGAACGCAGCCGGTGTGAGAGACCGGGCTACAAGGGGCTGGGAGACGCAACAGCGTCGTGAGACAGCTCGACCGCGACCGGCGAAAGGCCGGGCAGCTACTGAGGCCGCGAGGCGCTGCGACCGGGATCGTAAGGCGCGGGAAGAAATAAAAATAAGAAACCACGGAGAACTCAGCCGCAGCCGGCGGAGGAAAGGACCGGACTGCGAGAGAGCTGGGAGGCGCGATTGGAAGCCGCTGAGGGAGAGACAGAGCCCGAGCGAGCGGGAGAGACAGAGCCGAGCGAGGGAGACCGAGGAGATTCAGCAAGCGGCTGGAACTGTTCGCCGTCAACGGGTTGTCCCCAGCGCCGGTTGCCCTGCCGAGAAAAGGGAGCAAAGAACGCACTGAAGCCGGCGCGCAGGCTGCGAACCCCGAAAGCCAGCGGTCGTCTCCCGAGGGAAAAGCTTACCCCTCCCGCCAGTAGGCGGAGAAGAAGACAGGAGCGGGAAACCGCCATTTTGAAAGTGGGCGGGGAAGAAGACAAGCGCGGGAAACCGCCATTTTTTGAAAAAAAATGTTAAAGAAAAATTTCGTTGTTGTTTCTCAGGAAGATTGTGAAGATGCCTCAGCATGGCAACATCAACGAATTCGATTCTGATATGGAAGATTGGACCACGTATGTAGAACGCATCGAGATATATTGTAAGGTCAATAAGATAGCAAATTATGATAAAGCTCTAACCTTACTAGACTCAATGGGTGCGAAGACATACGGGTTATTGAAGCATCTTCTATCACCAGCTAAACCGGCGGATCAGTCTTTCGCTAATATTGTTGCTGTCCTGAAGAATCATGTGAACCCCACACCGCTGATGTTAGCGGAATGAGCTAAATTTTACGGGGGAACGCAACTAAAGGAGGAAAGCAACGCGGAGTACCTGGTTGAACTGCGTAGGCTAGCAAAATACTGTCAGTTTGGGGTAAATCTGACAGAGGCACTGAGAGACAAGTTCGTGTGCGGGATGTCGAAGGAAGGAACACAAAAGCGACTGCTCGAAGAGAACGATCTTACACTTGATAAGGCTGTCCTTATTGCAGCATCGCACGAAGCCGCAGCGAGAGGCACGGCGGAAATGCAGCTGAAGACAGCGGTACTCAGTGTGGATCAAATGACTTCGGGTACAACGAAATGTTACCGTTGTGGGAAGACAACACACGACCAGAACCAATGCTGGTTTAAAAACCAGGAATGTAGAAAATGTGGCAAACTTGGTCACATAGCTAAAGTATGCTGGTCAGGAAAGAAGACCAGCAACAATAAGTCACCGCAGAAGAAGTACAGAAAGGTACATAAGGTGACTGTGAAGAGTCCAGGTGAACTGAATTCGGATTCAGACCCCAACAGCAAGGAACTGGGTAGGCTGAGGATTCACAATGTGAGTAAAGAAGCTGACCGACAAACTATCTGGGTCACACTGCAGATTGCAAAAGTCCAAGTGAAGATGGAAGTGGATACCGGATCAGCGTTGACGGTCATGAATAAACAAGATTACAAAAAGTTATTCAAACATATTCCCCTACGGGATACGGAGATAGTATTGCAGACATACACGGGGCATAAAGTATACCCCATCGGAAAGATAAAAGTCAAGGTGAGACACAAGGGCAAAGATCACCAAGGAATGGACTTATATGTACTACCCGAGGGAGGTCCACCACTTCTGGGACGGGAGTGGATCAGGAAAATAAAGATAGACTGGCACTCACTAAACACAATGACGGTAGATTTCGGAAAGAAAGATGTCAAACCTGAACGGTTGTCCAGAATATTGGATGAGGCTAAAGAGGTATTCCAGCAGGGACTGGGAACACTGAGAGGAATTAAGGCAAAAATCAAGATTGCAGAACATGCAAGCCCAAAATTTTTCAAAGCCAGATCGGTACCTTACACGATACGACCTGCTGTGGAGGCAGAACTGGAGGAGCTTGAACGTGCAGGGGTACTGTCGAAGGTGGACTGGAGTGAGTGGGCCACGCCCATTGTTCCCGTCATGAAGTCTTCATCAAGTAACAAGCCAGGGGGACCGGGGAAGGTCCGCATCTGCGGAGACTTCAAGATCACAGTTAATCCGGTACACGGTACAATACCCGCTTCCGCGGATTGAGGATATCTTTGCTTCATTGTCTGGCAGGAAACACTTCACCAAGATAGACCTGGCACAAGCATATTTACAGATGGAGGTCGAGGAAGAGTCACGCCAGTATCTCACAATCAACACGCACAGAGGCTTGTATCGATATAATAGACTGGTTTTTGGAGTAGCTTCGGCTCCAGCAATTTGGCAGAGGGCCATGGAGCAGGTCTTACAGGGTATTCCAAGCACTCAGTGTTACTTGGACGATATCCTGATTACGGGAGAAGACGAGGAGGAACACCTCGCAAATTTGAAACTGGTGCTCACCAGGTTGAAGGAATATGGCCTTCGAGTTAATCGCCAGAAATGTGAGTTCTTCCAGAAACGGATCTCGTACTGCGGTCGTGTCATTGACCAAGAGGGGCTGCACAAGTCACCTGACAAGATCGAAGCGGTCGTGAAGGCCCCCGCTCCGGAAAATGTATCACAGTTGAGGTCGTTTCTGGGGTTGATTAATTATTACCATAAGTTTCTGCCAAATCTATCCACGGTGCTGCATCCGCTGAATGCTTTGTTGCGGAAAGAAGTACCATGGAAGTGGAGCGAGGAATGTAAGAAGGCCTTTTGCAGAAGCAAGACATTGATTACCTCTGAGGAAGTGTTGGCTCACTTCAACCCAACGCTACCTCTTCGTCTAGCTTGTGATGCTTCCCCTTATGGTATTGGAGCTGTACTCTCACACAAGTTGCCAAATGTCTCGGAAAGGCCAGTCGCATTTGCGTCCCGATCATTGACCTCCGCTGAGCGAAATTACGCTCAGATAGATAGGGAGGCTCTCAGCCTTGTGTGGGGAGTAAAGAAATTCAATCATTACCTGCAGGGCAAGAAGTTTACATTGCTGACAGACCACCAGCCGTTGGTGTCCATATTCAACCCTAACAAGGCCGTTTCCACTATGACAGCACAAAGGCTACAGAGGTGGTCCATTCTATTAGGGGCACACCAATATGACATCGAATACAAAAGGTCCAAACAGCATGGAAATGCTGATGGGTTATCACACCTACCGTTGCCAGTGGAAGAAGAGGCGACTACAGTGGACCCAGTGGAGATGTTCCACTCAACCATAATGAAATGTCTACCAGTAACAAATTCCATGATCGAAAAGGAAACAAGAAATGACCCGACTCTCTCACGAGTCTACGATTTAACGGTGGAGGGATGGCCAGTACATGGCGAACCAATGCTGCCAGCATTTTCGCACAGAAGAGAACAGCTGTCAGTGTGCCGAGGAACCTTGATGTGTGGATCTAGAGTGGTGATTCCACCCAAACTCCAGCAGAAAATACTAAAGGAGCTTCACGAGGGGCATCTGGGTGGAGTGAAAATGAAGAACCTAGCCAGAGCGTTTGTGTGGTGGCCAGGTATTGATGGAGACATCGAAGAAATAACCAAGAGCTGTCTAGGGTGCCAGAAGGTCCAAAACGCGCCACCACAAGCTCCTCTGCATCCATGGGAGTGGCCCTCATCTCCATGGCAAAGGCTACATATCGACTTTGCTGGTCCATTTATGGACTCAATGTTTTTAATCGCGGTGGATGCACACTCCAAGTGGCCGGAGGTAATAAAAATGTCCTCCACCACCACGGAAAAAACCATCACAGTATTAAGGACCATATTTGCCAGGAATGGGCTGCCGGAACAGATCTGTTCTGATAATGGACCGCAATTTGTGTCCGAAGAATTCAGGAAGTTCTTAAAAAGCAATGGGGTTAAGCACTATACGTCCGCCCCATACCATCCCGCCACCAATGGATTAGCTGAAAGGTTTGTCCAGACCTTCAAGAAGGCCATAAAGGCCATGGGTAATGAAGACATAAATCTACAACATAAGGTAGATAACTTCTTGTTGGCGTACAGGAATGCAACACATGCGGTCACAAACCAAACTCCCGCCATGATGTTTTTCAATAGAAGAATAAGATGCCGGCTGGATTTGATTAAGCCAAACGTCAGAAGGGACGTAGAGAACCGGCAATTTCAAGGCATGAATGAAAGGCCAACTAGATCCTTTCAGATAGGTCAACAAGTTTTGGCCCGGGACTACCGTACCGAGAAATGGCAGCCTGGAACTATTGGAAAAAGGCTAGGACCGTTGATGTATACCGTGGACATTGGTGAAAGCATAATAAGGCGCCATGTTGACCAGATCATAGAATCATCCACAAAGGCCCAACCTACTCCACAACTCTATACGTCTAATGTTGAAGTAGAGATACCCAGAGCATCTACCTCCGATCCGGTAATACTGGAATCCGATGAACCTGAAACGGTCCTTCAAGCCGAATCGACCTTGCCAGAAGAACCTACTACACCACCGAAAATGACTACACCACCAAGGCGTTATCCGGACAGAGTCCGGAAGCCTCCAGAGAGACTGAATCTGTGAACTGTTTCACATAAAGTTGTATATATGTTAAGATGTTATATTAATGGGAATATGTATATATTGTTAACCTAAAAAGGGAGGATTGTAGTGTATGTAACGTTCCACCTTTAAGAGAACTATTTTAAGGGTTGCACTACTTTGTCTTGGCTACTGTATACTGTAATACCGGTGGTGACCACACCGGTATATAAGTGCTGTGTAAGGATTGATTGGGCAGATTCGCCCTGACCTTCGAATAGTAAAGTCCTGTTAAAGTTACTCTTGTAGTCTGTGTATTAATTCACCATATAACCCACAGACTTTACAAACAGGATACTCAAGAAAGGCGCTATCCAGTCAGGATCAGGAAGCCTCCTCAAAGACTGAACTTATAAATGATTATTTCAGTTGATGTATATATTATCCAGAAAATTGTAATTAGTTATTATTTAGTTGTTAAATGAATGTTATATACTGTTTATCTAAAAGGGGAGGAATTGTTGTGTATGTACCTTTAAGGGAAGAACTGGTTTTAGACTGCAGTACTGGCAGTGACCACCCCTGTATAAAAGGCCCTAGCAGGCTTCTGTATTTCAGTCTGACGTTGTCCTCCTGTTCAGTAAAGTACCTGTTAAACTGTTCTCCCGAAGTCCGTGTATTATTGAGGCGCGGACTTTACAAGAGTCTTGTTGCCTAGAGTCCTTGTCGCCTAGCAGCCATCCTTAGGTTCAACATGATGGTGGAAGTTTGCTGGCATAGCGGATTGGCGCAGGATGAAGGCATCATGACTGCTGCCATCATGATTCACCATCATGATGTGCTGGGCGCGGTAGCACACCAACTGCATATTAAGTGAGTGATACCCTTTGCGGTTACGTTATATCTCACCATTGATATGCAGTGCCCTCAAAACCACATGTGCGCCCTGCACCATTGCGAAGCCCAATATCCTGGCAAAGCCATGTGCACACTCCTGCTGCTTCTCTCTGGCAAAAAACTTGAGGGCCACAGTGACCGTGAGGTGCCACTGGCAACACCATCATCGCCATGCTTTGAGGCTGCAGGTCTGGTTCCAAGAGGTGGCAGAGTTCTATGACCACCTCCTTGGTGAAGCGGAGCCTTTGAATGCAATGCACCTGGTTTAAGTGCAGGTACGAAAAGTGCTCTCTGAAGACCCTAGGTGGGTAATGCCTCCTGCTGAGAGCCCTCCTGCACCTCCTCCTTCTCCTCCCTCTGTGAACATCTTGTCCCCTTCCTTGCTGCCTCTGCTCCACCTCCGTCATACTCAAGTGTGAGGAGGACTGCAATAGAGCCCACATGACTGGGAGCAAGTGGTCTGAGCAAAACCCTTGAAATCAGAAGTAAGGTCTTCTCCACTTGTAACATCACTCCCTGCCATCTCAACAACTTTAAATAACTGTAGTAGGCTCCAAACAGTTGCACAAACTTACACAGAACCAATAGAAATCAAAAAGCAAGCACCTGCAAGTTTTTACTGGTCCCTTTAACTAGTGCTGGTGGGGGTTCCGTCATGCAGCTAGATGCATGTTCAGCTGTTCATGTTTTGGAGAGAGTGTTGAATGGAGCTGCGAATTCCAAAATAGCAGGTCGTGCATCAAATCAGAGTTGCACACTGAATGATGTCACAATCTGCCTCATTACCATTTTTTTAGCGAGCGCAGACAACGGCCATGCTGCCAACCTGCCCAAAATGGTGGCCGATGCGGGCCATGCTTGAAATCAGTGGAAGCGAGGTGCCCGCTATTTTTTTGCTGAAAACGGCCTTAACAGCCGACGCTAAGGTGATGAATTTCATGGACAAACTGTTTCATATTCCTAGGAATGCTGAGGAAAGTTGACTAGATGGCCCTAAAAGCATAGCACGATTAAAGTGCCATATATATTCTGAATGCCAACAATGTAATAATTTATAGTGATGAAGAGCAACAAGAACTAAAAGGTTGAGGAAAAAACATCCAAAACAGATGTCTGAAAGGGAACACCTAGGAAAATAAAATAAAGGAAGAATGTGCTAGCAATAACATCTGGGTAGCAGAATACAGGCATGAGACTGGCCTAAATTCCAAGAACTTGCACAATGCCATCTCAAGAAAGGTTAAGGACTTGCAAAGAAACCACCCACAATGCACAAAAAAATTCACCAGCCATAGTGGTCAGGAGTTCTCCTTACATCTGTGCGACTTTTCTGAAAACAGCTGATTGGGTTGATGATCTGTTGACTATGCTAGTTCACAACCAGACAATTTAGAACTCAAGGATGTCACTAATAATAGCCTTTGATGGCCAACCAATTGGAGGACCACTTCACTCAGAGGCTGAGTCATTGGAGAATCCTTCTACTGGTCTTATAAATGAATCCTGCAAACACAATAATAATTCAAGTTGTTCCTAATGGATTACAATTAAATTAGCAATACTGTTAGTGAGTTATTGTGTTTCAGGTGAATGAACTGGTAGCACTCTCATCTCTAAGTAAAAAAGGTTGTGGATTTGAGCCCCATAACATGATCTGAGTATATAATTTAAACTGAAATTCCATAGCAGTAATGTGCGTTGTGTTGGTGAAGGTGCATTTTTTGGGTGCTCCACTGAGATCCCAACTTTCAGTTCCTATGTTTCAGATGATGTTAAAGATCTCATTGCAGTATACTGAGAAGAGCAAGGAATTCTCCCAGTGCCCTGGCCAATGTTCCTTCAACCATAAAGAAGATTGGCCGTGAAATTCGGCACCTTAGTGCCAGTAGTTAAGGCTTGTTTTGAAAAAACGGCGGCCGCCTTGCTTCTGCCTATTTTCAGTGAGACCCACACTGTTCGCCATCTTGGTGAGGGCGATAGCGTGGGCGGGACGTGTTTGCAGAGTAGGCAGATCATGATGTCAGTCAGTCAGCGTGTAACACTCATTTAATGCACGACCTGCCATTTTGGACGTTGCCACTCCATTCAACGCCCTCTCCTAAACACGCACAGCTGAACATGTGTTCAGCTGCATGAAGGAACACTATAAACACTATTTAAAGGAAAACATCCAACTTGCAGGTAAGTTGATTATTTCTCTTGTACTGGCTCTTGCAGAGTGTGTATCAATACTGGGTTGCTGGAAGATATTTATAACATTGTTAAAGTGTGCAGGAAGTGCTGCTGGATGTTGGGAAGGTATTAGCTGCTACTGGAAGGCGTCTGAGTATACCCAGTCATAGGGGCTCTACTTGCGCTGCATCATGACCAGGAGATAGAGCAGAGGCAGCAAAGAAGAAAAGCTGCTGGCAGAGGGAGGAAGAGGAGGGGGAGGGGGAAGGACAGCTCTCGGCCTTACCTTCCTCGGGTCTTCAGGGAGCACTTCTTCTACCTGCACCTAAGCCTAAAGCAGTGTGTTCAGTGGCTCCAGTTCACCAAGGAGATGGTCAGAGAACCAGACCTGCAGCCTCAGAGCAGGGGGATGACAGCGCTGCCAGTGGCCCTCAAGGTCACTGTGGCCCTCAATTTTTTTGCACCGATCCTTCCAGTCTGGAGCAGAAGACATAGCTAACATCACACAGTTCGCCATCCATCACTGCATCTGGGAGGTCACAGAGTCTCTGTAATCCAGGAGAAGGGACTTCATTGTCTTCTCTCTGAACAGAGAGAAGCAGGAGGAGCGAGTATGTGGCTTTGCCAGGATATCGAGCTCCCCCATGGCGCAGGGCGCCATCGACTGCACAAACAGGTGGCATATATCAATCCTGAGATGCACCGCAACCACAAAGGCTACCACTCACTTAACACATCATGGTGTGGAGATGCCGGAGTTGGACTGGGGTGGACAAATGTAAGAAGTCACACAACACCAGGTTATAGTCCAACAGCTTTATTTGAAATCACAAGCTTTCGGAGCGCTGCTCCTTCTTCAGGTGAAGTGGAGAAATGCATAAAGACACAGCTTATATAGTCAGAGAATCATGTCAGATGTTTACAGGTAACCTTTCCAACTGTGATAAATGGCAGTTGGAAAGGTTACCTGTAAACATCTGACATGATTCTCTGACTATATAAGCTGTGTCTTTATGCATTTCTCCACTTCACCTGAAGAAGGAGCAGCGCTCCGAAAGCTTGTGATTTCAAATAAAGCTGTTGGACTATAACCTGGTGTTGTGTGACTTCTTACATTTGTCCACCCCAGTCCAACTCCGGCATCTCCACACCATGGCTACTATCGACACCACAAACTGCCGGCTCAAAGTGGACAGGATCTCCAAGAAGATCGCGCATATCGACACAGACATCAAGTTTCTACAGAGATGCAAGAAAGCAGACAAGATCCCGAAAGGACTACAGATCACTAACCCACTCAAGTCGACCTACAACACAGACTACGCTGAGAGACTCTGCCGTCGTACCTCTCGCACACTCCTCAACCATCTCGTACATCAGCTCTACAGCAGACGCCGCAACCTCGAAACCGAGATGGAGTCCATGTTCTCAGCCTGTGCTCAGGACGCAGCAGACCAGCTACGAGACACCGCCAAACAAACAAGGCAACGGAACTACGCTACCTACATGCACACCAAGAACAGGAAGCTTGAGAAACTTGGCATCACCAGCAGCAGCAACCAAGCCTCCCCCGGTACCATGGTTGAGACCACAGGGAAATCCATCATCAACCTGTCCAACCACACCTTCAACCAGACGAAATTGAAGTTCTCAGCCGAAGGCTCAATTTCTGCCCCACCACCAAAATGGACCCCATCGGTCTCACGGCAGACACAGAGGAATTCATCAGGAGAATGAGGCTCCGGGAATTCTTCCACAAATCCCAAGATGTCAGCAGCGAACCCAATGAGACAATCAATGATCCGGAACAGCAGACAGAGGGATCCGCAGTGCAGCAACCGAAGAAGAAAGAGTCAAATTGGACCCCTCCGGAGGGTCGCTGCCCTAAGCTTGACATGTATGCTCAAGCTGTCAGGAGATGCATCAACGCCAGATTCATCAGCCGCACTCACAAGACAGTCCAGAACGCCATCCAAGACCAACCGCAACATCGTCATCAAACCAGCAGACAAAGGAGGTGCCATCATCATACAGAACAGAACGGACTATTGCAAAGAAGTATACCGACAACTGGACAACCAGGAACACTACAGACAGTTACCCGCAGATCCGACCAAAGAACACACCCGCCAACTCAACAGACTGATCAAAACCTTCGATCCAGACCTTCAAAGCATCCTACATGCTCTCATCCCACGTACTCCCCGCGTGGGAGACTTCCACTGCCTCCCAAAGATACACAAAGCCAACACACCTGGACGTCCTATCGCATCAGGCAACGGAACCCTGTGTGAGAACCTCTCTGGGTATGTCGAGGGCATCCTGAAACCCATCGTACAGGGAACCCCCAGCTTCTGTCGCGACACTACAGACTTCTTACAGAAGCTCAGCACCCACGGACCAGTTGAACCAGGAACACTCCTCGCCACGATGGACGTCTCGGCACTCTACACCAGTATCCCCCACGATGACGGCATCGCTGCGACAGTCTCAGTACTCAACACCAACAACAGCCAATCTCCAGACGCCATCCTACAACTCATCCGCTTCATCCTTGACCACAATGTCTTCACCTTCGACAATCAGTTCTTTACCCAAACACACGGAACAGCCATGGGGACCAAATTCGCACCCCAATACGCAAACATCTTCATGCACAAGTTCGAGCAAGACTTCTTCGCTGCACAGGATCTCCAACCAACGCTATACACCAGATACATCGACGACATTTTCTTCCTATGGACCCACGGCGAAGAATCACTGAAAAGACTACACGATAACATCAACAAGTTCCATCCCACCATCAAACTCACCATGGACTACTCCTCAGAATCAGTCTCATTCCTGGACACATGAATCTCCATCAAAGACGGACACCTCAGCACTTCACTCTACCGCAAGCCCACGGACAACCTCACGATGCTTCACTTCTCCAGCTTCCACCCTAACCACGTTAAAGAAGCCATCCCCTATGGACAAGCCCTGCGAATACACAGGATCTGCTCAGACGAGGAGGAACGTGATGGACACCTACAGACACTGAAAGACGCCCTTGTAAGAACGGGATATGACGCTCGACTCGTCGATCGACAGTTCCGACGGGCCACAGCGAAAAATCGCATAGACCTCCTCAGAAGACAAACACGGGACACAACCAACAGAGTACCCTTCGTCGTCCAGTACTTCCCCGGAGCGGAGAAACTACGCCATGTTCTTCGCAGCCTTCAACATGTCATCGATGACGACGAACACCTCGCTAAGGCCATCCCCACGCCTCCACTACTCACTTTCAAACAGCCGCCTAACCTCAAACAGACCATCGTTCGCAGCAAATTACCCAGCTTTCAGGAGAACAGCGACCACGACACCACACAACCCTGCCACAGCAACCTCTGCAAGACATGCCAGATCATCAACACAGATACCATCATCACACGTGAGGACACCACCCACCAGGTACATGGTACATACTCATGTGACTCGGCCAACGTTGTCTACCTCATACGTTGCAGGAAAGGATGCCCCGGAGCATGGTACATCGGCGAGACCATGCAGACACTGCGACAACGGATGAACGGACACCGCACAACAATCACCAGGCAGGAGTGTTCCCTCCCAGTCGGGGAACACTTCAGCAGTCAAGGACATTCAGCCTCCGATCTTCGGGTAAGCATTCTCCAAGGTGGCCTTCGAGACACACGACAACGCAAAATCGTCGAGCAGAAACTGATAGCCAAGTTCCGCACCCATGAGGACGGCCTCAACCGAGATCTTGGGTTCATGTCACGCTACATGTAACCCCACCTGATGCAGGGTCATCCAGACTCGAGTCGACATTGGCTTGTTCTCTCTACACAGATGCGGCCGGAACTGCTGTGATTTCCAGCCCAAAAAAAAAAAAAAAAATGTTTTTTGTCTGTTTTTTTGTTTTTCATACAGACCCCAGCATCTGCAATATTTGACCCCTTGTGACCCCACCTCATTGTTCTTTGATGTAATGTTTCCCTGACTGACCTGTTTGGACACCATTCACACCTTTGACTGCTGTGATTATCTCTCTGCCAAGGTGTGATAAATGGCAGTTGGAAAGGTTACCTGTAAACATCTGACATGATTCTCTGACTATATAAGCTGTGTCTTTATGCATTTCTCCACTTCACCTGAAGAAGGAGCAGCGCTCCGAAAGCTTGTGATTTCAAATAAAGCTGTTGGACTATAACCTGGTGTTGTGTGACTTCTTACATTTAACACATCATGATGGAGAATGTCCAGTATCCTGGCAGCAGTCATTAGGCCATTATCCTGTGCCAGTCCACTGTGCCAGCAATCTTCCAGCCACCACATTGAACCCGAGGGTGGCTGCTAGGCAACAAGGGCTATCTGCTCTACACCTGGCTGATGACTAAACTCCGCAACCTCACCACTTGTGAGAGCCATGCTGTCACAAGAAAGCTCATTGAGCAGACCATTGGGGTGCTAAAGCAACAGTTCCGCTGCCTTGACCGCTTGGGAGGAGACCTCCAGTACACATGGGAGTGGGTGTCCCATTTGGTGGTGGTCTGCTGAATCCTCCACATCTTGGCAACCATGAGGACGCAGCCCTTGCCACCACGGGTTCTGCAACCACCTCAGGAGGAAGAGGAGGAGGAAGAGATGGAGAAAAAGGAGGAGGAGGAGGAAGAGGAGGAGAAGGAAGGGAGGAGGCTGGCAGCAGATCCCCATTCTGGATGGGTTGTCCATGAGCGCCTCATAAGAATCCAGTTCCCCTAAATAAAAACCCCAGATCCCCATTGCTCACCACCTCCCCATCTTACCATCCCTCTGTCACGGAACATCACAGTGGCCTTTAGGGCACAAAGCTGAAATGAGAGCCACCACAAAACAAAACAAACATTCTAAGCATAATTTATAAATGAATCAATGCAAAACTACTTAACAACCAATATTCCCTCTAAGCGCAGCTGCGCAGTAATGAGAAAGGTCCCGTGCAGGCCACTCACTGGCTTTTCCATTGTAAATACCGCGCATGTGCAGAACATAAGAACATAAGAAATAGGAGTAGGCCATTTGGCCCATAGAGCCTGCTTTGCCATTCAATAAGATCATTACTGATCTTCTACCTCATCTCCACTTTCCTGAACTATCCCCATATCAGTTGATTCCCTTTATATTCAAAAATCTATCGATCTCTGTTTTGAATATACTTGACGACTGAGCCTCTACAGCCCTCTGCGGTAGAGAATTCCAGGATTCACCACCGTCTGAGTGAAGAAATTTCTCCTCATCTCAGTCCTAAATGGCCGATCCCTTATTCTGAGACCGTGATCCTTGGTTCTAGACTCCCCAGCCAGGGGAAATATCCTCCCTGCATCTACTGCGTCAAGCCCTGTAAGAATTGTGTACGTTTCAATGAGATCACCTCTCATTCTCTAAACACCATAGAATATAGGCCTAGTCTACTCAATCTCTCCTCATAGAACAATCCTCCCATCCCAAGAACCAGTCTGGTGAGCCTTTGTTGCACTCCCTCTATAGCAAGTATATCCTTCCTTAGGTAAGGAGACCTTAGGTAAGGAATACACAATATTCCAGGTGTGGTCTCACCAGGGCCCTATATAATTGCAGTAAGACGTCTTTACTCTTATACTCAAATCCTCTTGTAATGAAGGCCAACATACCATTTGCTTTCCTAATTGCATGCTGTACCTGTATATTAACTTTCAGTGATGTGTGTACAAGGACACTCAGGTCCCTCTGAACACCAACATTTCCCAATCTCTCACCATTTAAAAAATAACTTCACATTTCTCCACATTATATTCTATTTGTCATGTCCCTGCCCACTCACTTAGCCTGTCTATATCCCCTTGAAGATCCTCCTCACAACTTACATTCCCACACAGCTTTGTATCATCAGCAAATTTGAATATTTTACATTTGGTCCCCTCATCCATATCATTGATGTAGATTGTGAATAGCTCAGGCCCAAGCACTGATCCTTGCGGTGCCCCACTAGTTACAGCCTGCCAACCCGAAAATGACCTGTTTATTCCTACTCTCTGTTTTCTGTCCTTTAACCAATCCTCAATTCATGCTAGTATATTACCCCCAATCCCATGAGCCCTAATTTTGTTTAATAACCTCTTGATAATAACCTTATCGAATGCCATCTGAAAATCCAAATCCACCACATCCACTGGTTCCCCCTTATCTATTCTGCTAGTTACAACCTCAAAAAACTCTAACAGTTTTGTCAAACACGATTTTCTTTCATAAACTAACGGGAGGAGGCTCCATGAAAATACCCATCATCAATGATGTTGGAGCCCAGCACGTGAGTGCAAAAGACAAGGTTGAAGCGTTCCAACCATCTTCAGCCAGAAGTGCTGAGTGGATGATCCATATCGGCCTACTCCTGAGGTCCCCACCATCACAGAAGCCAGTTTTCAGCCACAGAAGCGCCAGGCAATGACTATCTCCAACAAGCAAGAGTCTAACCATCTCCCCTTGGCATTCAATGGTATTACCATCGTCGAATCACCCACCATCAACATCCTGGGGGTCACCATTGACCAGAAACTTAACTGGAACAGCCACATAAACACTGTGGCAACAAGAGCAGGTCAGAGGCTAGGCATTCTGCGGTGAGTGTCTCACCACCTGACTCCCCAAAGACTTTCCACCATCTACAAGGCACAAGTAAGGAGTGTAATGGAATACCTTCCACTTGCCTGGATGAGTGCAGCTCCAACAACACTCAAGAAGCTCAACACCATTCAGGATAAAGCAGCCCGCTTGATTGGCACCCCATCCACCACCTTAAACATTCAATCCCTCCACCACCGGTGTACCGTGGCTGCAGTGTGTACCATCTACAAGATGCACTGCAGCAACTCGCCAAGGCTTCTTCGGCAGCACCTCCCAAACCCACGACCTCTTCCACCTAGAAGGACAAAGGCAGCAGGCGCATGGGAACACCACCACCTCCAAGTTCCCTTCCAAGTCACACACCATCCTGACTTAGAAGTATATCACCGATCCTTCATCGTCGCTGGGTCAAAATCCTGGAACTCCCTCCCTAACATCATTGTGGGAGTACCATCACCACACGGACTGCAGCGGTTGAAGAAGGCTGCTCACCATCACCTTCTCAAGGGCAATTAGGGATGGGCAATAAATGCTGGCCTTGCCAGCGACGCCCACATCCCATAAATGATTTTTTTTTTTAAATCCATGTTGACTCTGTCCAATCCTATTATTATTTTCTACGTGCCCTATTACCACATCCTTAATAATTAATTCTAGCAGTTTCCCTACTACTGATGTCAGGCTAACTGATCTGTAGTTCCCCGTTTTCTCTCTCCCTCCTTTCTTAAATAGTACGGTTACATTTGCTACCTTCCAATCCGTGGGAACCGTTCTAGAATCTGGGGAATTTTGGAAAATGACAACCAATGCATCCACTATCTCTATAGCCGACTCTTTCAAAACCCTAGGATGTAGGCCATCAGGTCCAGGGGATTTATCGGCTTCCAGTCCCATTAATTTCTCCAGAACTACTTTTTTACTAATACTAATATCTTTCGGTTCCTCCTTCTCGCTGGACCTTTGGTTGTCCACTATTTGCAGGAAGTTTTTTGAGTCTTCTTCCATGAAGGCGGACACAAAGGGCAGGATTTTTATTGGGCCATGGAGGCAGGATTGGAGGCGTGTGGGGGGTTAAAATCCCAAAATCGGGGGGCACGAACCCATCCTGCCCCCCCAATCCGCCTCCATGCCAGTTTCAAAGGAGGCGGGTACCCGATCCACACTGGGACCCGCCTCCCCGAGGCAGGAAGGGGATTAGTGCCAATTAACTGCCTGTTAACAGGTAGTTAACAGGCAGTTTTTAGCCTAATCCCTATTTTCATTGGTGAAATGTGGGATTCCCGATGGCTCCAAATCAAGCCAAGTTAGCGAGGTGGACCGTTGGGCTGAAGGGCTTGGAGGGGTCGAGATGTCCAGTGTTCAGTTGAGTGATGGGTGCATGAGTGCAGAGGTAAGTGTATTTGGAGTGTTTAAAGAAGTTTTACTTACCTTTACAGCCTTCCTTCAGGTCTCGGGAGTCCCTCATCTCACCGGCACAGAAAGCAGAATGGCCGAGAGCTGTCAAAAATTGCAGCATTCAGCTTTCTGTTCTGGAGAGATCTCTAAATCATCCTGAGAGGAAGGAATTAACTTAGAGTACAGATTGTCAGTGTTTGACAGCTTCAAACAGCTGTGAAACACTGATATTTCATCTGTCAAAAGGTCTTGACAGATGAAATATCACCTGTTGCCGGGTGCCTCTTAATTGGCCTGCTGAGCCCGCTGGGTGGGTTCAACAAGGTCAATCAAGTCAAAATCGCATGGGTTGGCTACAACTCAATGGAGGCGTGACTACAACCCCGAAAGTTGTAGTCCCGCCTCCTACCCGCCTCCTCAATGAAAATCCAGCCCAAAGTATTTGTTTAATTTCTCTGCCATTTCCTTATTCCCCATTATAATGTCTCATGTCTCAGCCTGTAATTACTTTTGCTAATCTTTTCCTTTTTACATACCTATAGAAGCTTTTACAGTCTAGTTTTATGTCTCTTGCTAGTTAACTCTCATATTCTATTTTCCCTTTCTTTATCAATTTCTTGGTACTTCTTTGCTGAATTCTAAAATCCTCCCAATCCTCAGGCTTACTATTTGTTTTGGCAGCATTATAAGCCTCTTCCTTTGATCTAATACTATCTTTAACTTCTCTTGTTGGCCACTGTTGGACCACTTTTCCTGCGTAGTTTTTGTGCCTTAAAGGAATGTATATTTGTTGTAAATTATGTATTAATTCTTTAAATGCTAGCCATTACTCGTCCACTGTCATACCTTTTAATGTAGTTTCCCAGTCTACCTTAGCCAACTCGCCCCTTATACCTATGTAGTTTGCTTTGTTTAGATTTAAGACCCTAGTTTCAGATTTAACTAAGCCACTTTCAAACTCAATATAAAATTCTATCATATTATGGTCACTCTTCCCTAAAAAGGCCCCCTTACTACAAGGTTATTAATTAACCCTTTCTCATTGCACAATACTAGATCTAAAATAGCCTGTTCCCTAGTTGGTTCCTCAACATACTGATCTAGAAAACTATCTTGCATACATTCCATGAATTCGTCCTCCGCACTTCAAATTTAAAGGAATCACATACTAAAAGAACCAGGAGCTTACCGGGAACATTGATAACAAAGTCAACTAATCACCCTTGTGCATTCCCTTAGTGTCTGTCTTTCGTGTTCCTTTGCCTACACTAGGGCTCCTACGCAGTGCTACTCCAGTGGCTGCAGCATGGCTGGTGGAAGGCTGCTAACTTTCCATGGAGGAGATTGCAGATGGCCTTGCAGGACAATTTCAAGTAGCTCTAGGGCTAGAAGGCCCAGCTGTGAGACCCTGCAAACCCCTTTCCAAACTCGTAAACTCAGCCACAATGGCATCAGTCTGAGCTTGTGTGGCAGAAATCTGAACCTGCATGAGAGCAATCTGAGCTTCCACTGCAGCACTCAGACATTGGGTCACTTCCGCTTGTGCTGCAATGGAAGCTGCGACATCGCCCATCACACCCAGCATCTTGGTTGTGTCCTCAAGTGTCCTAATGGAGTTGGCCATCACTTCCATCCTGGAAATCATGGGCTCCAAGCTCTGCACAAAGCCCCGTGCAATGTTGGAGCCGGACTCCTCCATGATCTTTGACACTGACAAGAGGCTCTCTGGCAGGCCTGCCAATGCGTCAAGCATTTCTGTGTGCATGCCCATCACCCTTCTTCTGAAGGCCGGCCCATCAAAGTCATCACCTGAGTTCTGTGCAGCAGAACTCATGCGCAAACTCGCCCTCCAGGGAGCTGGCACTCAAGTTACCCTTTCCCCCTGGCCTGGCTGTAGCTCACTTGTGCCTGGTGACTCGCCACATGCAGATCCTGCCTCTGTACTAACCTGTAAAGTATGCACAGTGCCATTTTCTGAGCTGGCACCTGGGAGTGTCAGATCAATTGACAGTGCCTCTTCTCCTTCACTCTCCTCCTCTACAACATCGGGGACAGGCTAGGCTGGTTGGAGTTCTTGTGTATCAGAAAGGAGAAAGGCACAAGGGTCGGGTTGTGTGAGGGGAGTGGGTGAAAGCAAGATGTACATGTTACACCATCAGCAGCTTGTAAATGAGAAGAGATTGTGGGATGAGGGGGAAGTGGTATGTGTGAAGAAGGATTAGGTATGAGCATACCATCATCAGCAATGTTTTCAACCTCACTGCTCACCAAGGCCTCCAATGATATACAGCACTGTCTCCTCCAGCTCAGTTAGGTTCTCAAGATGTGCTTCCCCTCCGCCTGTCTGCTGCTGCTCACATCTTTTTTGTGCCACCTTTGCCTGCCAGATAAAGGGAAGTGTGTCAGTGAGTGTGGTGCAATGTGTTTGGGTGATGTGGCTGTCATGGTTGAACAGCTGGCAGTGTGTGCAAGCTGTGAGATGTGGGTGTGAGGCTTGCCGCAGTGGTAAGTGTGAGGGTGAGGTGAAGCTATGATTGTGTGGTACGAGTCGTGTTTGCTAGAGATCGCTGGTATGTGAGTGATGAGGGTATGGTGCATTGAGCAGTGTGTGAGGCTAGCGGTGCAATTGGTGGGATATGGCATTTGAAGATGCATTCACTCACCTTGATCACTCATGTGAGGTCATTAAACTTCTTGTGGCATGAGATCCAGGTCCTGCGAGCTACACACGTGGCACTGACGGCTTCTGCTATCTCCTCTCATTGCATTCTGGCATGCTGCGTGAAAGGCCTTCTGCACCCCTGCAGCTAGAGTACCTGTCTTCTTCTGTGCATCTCCAGGAACAAGGCCTCCAGTGCTACATCTGACAACCTCCTTGCCCTCTCTATTCCCTGTTGAGCAATGGCTGCATGCAGAGCGCTTCTGCAACAATGCACCTCCCCTTTAAATAGTGCAGAGAGCCTGGGCAAAATTTTATTGGCCAGTGGACTGCATCCCATATCGGTCCCCCTCTTGAGCACTAAGCCAACCAGCAGCGCATTTAGTGCTGAGCTCAGTGATAGGCAGAATGAATTTTGCATGTTGCCTGCACCACTTTGAATGGGGGCGGACAGATCATGCTTCGTACTCCCCAGGTCCATTGTTGGGACTAATCGAATTTCACTCCCTTTATTTTGTGCGGTATAGGATCCAAGCTCTAACCGCCGCCCTCCCCCTCCTCCTCCTCCTCCTCCTCCTCACGCAGGGGGGACTCGGGGCTGCTCTCCGCCCGCTGCAGGCAGTGCCGCCGCCCCGGGGCTCCCGGGCTCCGAGCGGGAGGTAAGGCCCAGGGCTCCACTCTAACCGCCGCCCTCCCCCTCCTCCTCATGCAGGGGGACTTGGGGCTGCTCTCCGCCCGCTGCAGGCAGTGCCGCTGCCCCGGGGCTCCCGGGCTCCGAGCGGGAGGTGAGGCCCAGGGCTCCGCTCTAACCGCCGCACTCCTCATGCAGGGGGGACTTGGGGCTGCTCTCCGCCTGCTGCAGGCAGTGCCACCGCCCCGGGGCTCCCAGGCTGACTGGCTAAAGTGGTAGGGGGGTTTTGTTGTTGTTGAGAGAAACAGTGAGGTGAATTGCCAACCTCATTAGCGGTTGACCAATCAGGGGAGTGTCATAGGTGTGTTTAGTTTTAAAAAATGTTCAAAAAAACTGACTAAATCCGCTCATTAGCCGTTGACCAATCCTAACGCTCATTAGCGTTGAGTGACGTGATGGTTGACCAATCCTACGGGGGAAGCGCGGTGCGTCACATGCGGCGTTTCATGGTGTGTGTGGGCGGGGCCTGGGTTAGATGTAGAGTAAATCTCCCTCTGCATTGCCCCATCAAACACTGCCAGTGCAGCGACAGCACTGGTTAGATAGCGAGTAAAGCTCTCTCTACTGTCCCATCAAACACCCGAGATCCCAGGGGAGAGGGAAGCGAGCAGGTGAGCGCAAGATAAACTGCCTACCCCTTCCCCGCGGTATCAACCGTATGGTTACTGCCAGATCATGCAGTGCAGTTGTCTTCTTAGCTATGGGGTGCTTAAAAACCTGAACTTTAATACAGGGAACTAAGGGAAAGAACAAATTAATTCAGTTTTAAATAGTATTTAGGAACAGTTAGAAATGATGTGATCCATTTAAAGAACAAATTAATTCAGTTTTAAATAGTATTTAGGAACAGTTAGAAATGAAGTGATCCATTTCAAGTATGAAGGAACTCAGTTGTCTTCCGTTCGGCCTGGTCCTGGGGCTCGAGTGGAGCAGGGGCGGGGCCGGGCCCGGCCGGTCGGTCCGGCGATTGAAGGGGGAGTGTCATAGGCATCTTTACTTTTAAAAACGTTCATAATCTGCTCATTAGGCAGTTGATCAATCAGGGGAGTGTCATAGGCGTGTTTAATTTTTAAAAATGTTCAAAACACTGACTAAATCTGCTCATTAGCCATTGACGAATCCTAACGCTCATTAGCGTTGAGTGACGTGATGGTTGACCAATCCTACGGGGGAAGCGTGGTGCGTCACGGGGGGCATTTCATGGCGTGTGTGGGCGGGGTCTGGGTTAGATACAGAGTAAAGCTCCCTCTGCATTGCCCCATCAAACACTACCAGTGCAGTGACAGCACTGGTTAGATACCGAGTTAAGCTCTCTCTAATGTCCCATCAAACACCCGAGATACCAGGGGACAGGGAAGCGAGCAGGTGAGCGGCGGCGCACGGAGGCTCCAGGTCACCAAGGCCTCTCTGTCTCTCTCTCCTTCCCTCTCTCTCTCTGTCTCTCTCCCCTTCCCTCTCTCTCCCCTTCCCTCTCTCTCCCCTTCCCTCTCTCTCTCTGTCTCTCTCTCCTTCCCTCTCTCTCTCTCCTTCCCTCTCTCTCTCCTTCCCTCCCTCTCTCTCTCTCTCTCCTTCCCTCTCTCTGTCTCTCTCTCCCTCCCTCTCTCTCTCAGTTAAAAGGAGGAGCGAGGCGAGGCCCGACCAGATCGGACCAGGAGAGCACCGAGGCGGCAGTTAAAAGGAGGAGCGAGGTGAGGCCCGACCAGATCGGACCAGGAGAGCACCGAGGCGGCAGTATAAAAGGAGGAGCGAGGCGAGGCCCGACCAGATCGGACCAGGAGAGCACCGAGGCGGCAGTATAAAAGGAGGAGCGAGGCGAGGCTTACTAACTCAGCAGCGGGGAGAGAGGTTAAAAGTAATCAGAGTGTGACGTCACCAGGGAGCAAGTAACTGATTGGTTGGTGAGTATTTCTCTATTTTTTAAACTTTAACTCTGTGGTTTATAGTTGCTAAGGTCTTTCTGGTGTAGCGGGGACTGTTGGTAAACCATACAAGCGCCCTAGAGTATATCTTTAACTGGTGGTATTGAATTAATTTAAATTAATTAAAGGGGTAAGTCATGCCAGGAGAGCCCAGCCCCGTGTTATGCTCCTCTTGCTCTATGTGGGAATTCAGGGACGCTGCCAGTGTCCCTGACGACCACGTGTGCCAGAAATGCATCCAGCTGCAGCTACTAGCAGACCGCATGGAGACGCTGGAGCTGCGGATGGATGGGCTTTGGAGCATTCAAGATGCTGAGAGGGTCGTGGATTACACGTTTGATGAGTTGGTCACGCCGCAGGGTAGGGCTGCACAGGCAGAAGGGAAATGGGTGACCATCAGGCAGAGCAGTAGAGGCAGGCAGGTAGTGCAGCAGACCCCTGTGGCCATCCCCCTTACAAACAGGTATACCAATTTGGATACTGTTGAGGGGGATGACTTACCAGAGGAAGGCAGCAGCAGCCAACTTCCTGGCAGCAGGGGTGCTTCTGCTGCTCAGGAAGGGAGGAAAAAGAGTGGGAGAGCAATAGTGGTAGGGGATTCTATCGTAAGGGGAACAGATAGGCGTTTCTGTGGCCGTAGACGTGACTCCAGGATGGTTTGTTGCCTCCCTGGTGCCAGGGTCAAGGATGTCACTGAACGGCTGCAGGGCATTCTGAAGGGGGAGGGTGAACAGGCAGAGGTCGTGGTTCACATTGGGACCAACGACATAGGTAGGAAGACGGATGAGGTCCTGCAGCAAGAATTTAGGGAGCTAGGTAGCAGATTAAAGAGTAGGACCTCAAAGGTTGTAATCTTTGGATTACTCCCAGTGCCACGTGCTAGTGAGTATAGGAATAGGAGGATAGAGCAGATGAATGCGTGGCTAAAGAGTTGGTGCAGGAGGGAGGGCATTAGTTTCCTGGAGCACTGGGCCTGCTTCTGGGGAAGGTAGGACTTGTACAAGTCGGACGGGTTGCACCTGAACCAGAGCGGGACAAATATCCTTGCGGGGAGGTTTGCTAGCACTGTTCGGGGGGGTTTAAACTAAAATGGCAGGGGGTTGGGAACCTGAGCAAGGAGACAGAGGAAAGGAAAACAGGGATAAAAGCAAGAGATAGGAAGCAGAAAAACAAAAGTGGCAGTCAGAGAAATCAACGGTTTAAATCAAACGTTGTCACAGTAAATAATAATTCTAATAGGTCTAAGAGCATTAAAAAAACAAGCCTGAAGGCTTTGTGTCTTAATGCGAGGAGCATTTGTAATAAGGTGGATGAATTGGCTGCGCAAATAGAGGTAAACAAATATGATTTGGTTGGGATTACGGAAACATGGCTCAAGGATGGCCAAGACTGGGAACTCAACATCCAGGGGTATTCGATATTCAGGAAAGATAGGCAAAAAGGAAAGGGAGGTGGGGTAGCATTACTGGTTAAAGAAGGGATTAATACAATTGTAATGAAGGATATTAGCTCTGATGATGTGGAATCTGTATGGGTAGAATTGAGAAATACTAAGGGGAAAAAAACATTAGTGGGAGTGGTATATAGACCTCCAAACAGTAAGGCGGAGGTTGGGGATGGCATTAAAAGGGAAATTAAAGAAGCGTGCAATAAGGGCACAGCAGTCATCATGGGGGACTTTAATCTACATATAGATTGGGCCAACCAAATTAGTAACAATACTGTGGAGGAGGAATTCCTGGAGTGTTTACGGGATGGTCTTCTGGACCAATATGTCGAGGAACCAACCAGAGATCAGGCCATCTTAGACTGGGTATTATGTAATGAGAAAGGATTAATTAGCAATCTTGTTGTACGAGGCCCCTTGGGTCGGAGCGATCATAATATGATCGAACTCTTCATTAAGATGGAGAATGAAGTAGTTGACTCAGAGACAAGCGTCCTCAATTTAAATAAAGGAAACTACGATGGTCTGAGGAGTGAGTTGGTTAGGATTGATTGGGGAATGGCACTCAAAGGGTTGACGGTGGATAGGCAATGGCAAACATTCAAAGACCGCATGGATGAACTACAGAATTTGTTCATCCCAGTTTGGCATAAAAATAAAACAAAAAAGGTGACTCAACCATGGCTAATGAGGGAAATTAGGGATAGCATAAGATCCAAGGAGAGGTCATATAAATTGGCCAGAAAAAGCAATGATCCTGAGGATTGGGAGCAGTTTAGGATTCAACAAAGGAGGACAAAGGGATTAATTAAGAAAGGGAAAATAGAATATGAGAGTAAGCTTGCAGGGAACATAAAAACTGACTGTAAAAGCTTTTATAGATATGTGAAGAGAAAAAGATTGGTGAAGTCAAGCGTAGGTCCCTTACAGTCAGAATCAGGGGAATTTATAATGGGAAACAAGGAAATGGCAGACCAACTAAATACATACCTTGGTTCTGTCTTCACAAAGGAGGACACAAATAACCTCCCAGAGATGCCGGGGAACATAGGGTCTGATGAAAGGGAGGAACTGAAAGAAATCAGTATTTGTAGGGAAATGGTGTTAGGAAAATTAATGGGACTGTAGGCCGATAAATCCCCAGGGCCTGATGGTCTACATCCCAGGGTACTTAAGGAAGTGGCCCTAGAAATAGTAGATGCATTGCTGGTCATCTTCCAGAACTCGATAGACACTGGAACGGTACTCATGGATTGGAGGGTAGCTAATGTTACCCCACTATTAAAAAAAGGTGGTAGAGAAAAAGCGGGGAATTATAGACCGGTAAGCCTGACATCGGCAGTGGGGAAAATGCTAGAGCCTATTATAAAAGATGTAATAGCAGAGCACTTGGAAAGCAGTGACAGGATCGGACAAAGTCAACATGGATTTACAAAAGGTAAATCATGCTTGACTAATCTACTGGAATTTTTTGAGGATGTAACTGGTAAAATAGATAAGGGAGAACCAGTGGATGTGGTGTATTTGGACTTTCAGAAGGCTTTCGATAAGGTCCCACATAAGAGATTAGCGTGCAAAATTAAGGCACATGGGATTGGGCGCAAGGTTTTGACTTGGATAGAGAACTGGTTGCCGGACAGAAAGCAAAGAGTTGGAATAAACGGGTCATTTTCCGAGTGGCAGGCAGTGACTAGTGAGGTACCGCAAGGATCGGTCCTAGGACCACAGCTGTTCACAATATATATTAATGATCTGGACAAGGGAATTGGATGTAATATCTCCAAATTTGCAGACGACACAAAGCTGGGCGGCAGGGTAAGCTGTGAGGAGGATGTCTTGAAACTCCAGTACGATTTGGACAGGTTGGGTGATTGGGCAGAAACATGGCAAATGCACTATAATGTGGATAAATGTGAGGTTATCCACTTTGGTGGCAAAAACAGGAAGGCAGATTATTATTTGAATGGCAATAGATTGAGGGAAGGGGAAGTGCAAAGAGACCTGGGTGTTATTGTGCACCAGTCGCTGAAAGTAAGCATGCAGGTGCAACAGGTGGTTAAGAAGGCAAATGGTACATTGGCCTTCGTAGCAAGAGGGTTCGAGTACAGGAACAAGGATGTCTCGCTACAGTTGTACAGGGCCTTGGTGAGACCGCACCTTGAGTATTGTGTGCAGTTTTGGTCACCTTACCTGAGGAAGGACGTTCTTGCCATTGAGGGAGTGCAGCGAAGATTCACCAGTCTGATACCTGGGATGGCAGGAATGACGTATGAGGAGAGATTGTGTCGATTGGGCTTATACTCACTGGAGTTTAGAAGATTGAGAGGGGATCTCATCGAAACCTATAAAATTCTGTCAGGTCTGGACAGACTAGATGCAGGAAGGATGTTTCTGATGGCCGGGGAATCCATAACCGGGGGTCATAGTCTGAGGATAAGGGGTAAGCCATTTAGGACTGAAATGAGGAGGAATTTCTTCACCCAGAGAGTGGTGAACCTGTGGAGTTCTTTGCCACAGAGGGCGGTGGAGGCCAGTTCATTAAATATATTCAAGAAAGAGTTGGATATATTTCTTGAGGCTAAAGGGATCAAGGGATATGGGGAGAAGGCAGGGACAGGGTACTGAAATTGGATGATCAGCCATGATCTCATTGAATGGTGGAGCAGGCTCGAAGGGCCGAATGGCCTACTCCTGCTCCTATCTTCTATGTTTCTATGTTTCTATGTTTCCCTCTCTCTCTCTCTCCCCTTCCCTCTCTCTCTCTCTCTCTTTCCGACACAGACAGACAGACGGACGGATCCTTTTATATATATATATAGAAGATACATAATACAGGAGCGTTATACCCAGTAACGCACGGTGTGTTATTATCTCTTCTTTATAAATAGATTTTACTTCAGTCTTTCCCTAAAAAAATAAATAAACTCTCCGTTAAAAGCTCATTATTTCTCTCGGGCTTTTATCTTTTAAAAATAAAAATTTCGGGTGTTGTAGTTAAGAGTTATGGTTATTTTTTGAAAAACTTTTTAAGTAGATTATTTTTTTTTAAAAATTCGTAGGCCTGACAGCAGGAAAGACGCAATCGGTGGTCTGAAGCCGGCGCCACAAAAGGCTCCACCTGGGAGCGCTTTCCGACAAAGACGCTGCGGTTTTCATTCGGAGGCCGATGAGGAGGAGAACATTTAATGGATTTTTCGCCGCTTTCGTTACCGATTTTTAAATATTTTACTTCAGGTTTTCCCTAAAAATATAAATAAACTCTCTGTTAATAGCTCCTTATTTCTCTCGGGGTTTTATCTTTTTTTTTTAAAAATTTCGGGTGTTGTAGTTAAGAGTTACGGTTATTTTTTCAAAAACTTTTTGAATAGATTATTTTAAAAAAATTTCCGTAGCCCTGACAGCCGGAAAGACACAATCGGCGGTCTGAGGCTGGTGCTACAAGAGGCTCAACCCGGGAACATTTTCTGACAAAGACGCCGTGGTTTTCATTCGGAGGCAGACGAGGGGGAGAAGGTTTAACGGATTTCTCGCCGCTTTAGTTACCGTTTTTCAAAAGTTTTACTTCAGTTTTTTCCTTAAAAAATAAATAAACTCTCTGTTAATAGCTCCTTATTTCTCTTGGGGTTTTATCTTTTAAAAAAAAAAAAAAATGTTTTTGGGTGTTGTAGTTAGGAGTTCCGGCTATTTTTTTATTAACTTTTTAAATAGATTATTTTTAATTTTTTTTCGTAGGCCTGACATCCAGAAATACATCGAGCAGGGAATCGTCGTCGGGGGCCCGGAGCGAGAGCTCATCAGGGGTCAGCCCGCCATTGTCGGGGGCTTATCAGGGGTCAGCCCAACCGAAAACAAGGTGAGCGGCGACGGCGGTCCAGAGCGGGAGCCGCCGCGCACGGGGGCTCTGGGTCAAGAAGGCCGGGCTCTGAGTCCTACCCCTTCCCCGCGTTCTCAACTGTGCGGCCCGAGAGCCCGGGGGAGAGGGAAGCCGGCTCTATTACAGCTCCAGGGGGCTCGGGGTGTGTGAGAGAGACTCGGCACCATTCCCTCCTTCCTCCCCACCCCTGGGCAATCACCTATCTACTTCCCTCAATCTCTCCTTCCCTCTCTCTCTCTCTTTCCTTCCCTCTCTCTCTTTCTCTGTCTCCTTCTCCCTCTCTCTCTGTCTCCTTTCCTCTCTCTCTCTCTACTTCCCTCTCTCTCTCTCTCTCCTTCCCTTTCTCTCTCTCTCTCCTTCCTTCCATCTCTCTCTCTCTCTCCTTCCATCTCTCTCTCTCCTTCCCTCTCTCTCTCTCTCTCTCTCCTTCCCTCTCTCTCTCTCTCTCTCCTTCCCTCTCTCTCTCTCTCTCCTTCCCTCTCTCTCTCTCTCTCTCTCTCCTTCCCTCTCTCTCTCTCTCTCCTTCCCTCTCTCTCTCTCTCTCCTTCCCTCTCTCTCTCTCTCTCTCCTTCCATCTCTCTCTCTCTGTCCTTCCATCTCTCTCTCCTTCCCTCTGTCTCTCTCTCCCTCTCTCTCACTGTCTCTCTCTCCCTTTCTCTCTCTGTCTCTTTCTCCCTCTCTCTCTCTCCCTCTCTCTCTGTCTCTGTCTCTCCCTCTCTCTCTGTCTCTCTCTCTTCCCCCCAGTCGCTCTCTCTCTTCCCCCCCAGTCGCTCTCTCTCTCTCTTCCCCAGTCTCTCTCTCCCTCTCTTCCCCCAGTCACTCTCTCTCTTCCCCCAGTCACTCTCTCTCTTCCCCCCAGTCGCTCTCTCTCTTCCCCCCAGTCGCTCTCTCTCTTCCCCCCAGTCGCTCTCTCTCTTCCCCCCAGTCGCTCTCTCTCTTCCCCCCAGTCACTCTCTCTCTTCCCCCAGTCGCTCTCTCTCTTCCCCCCATCGCGCTCTCTCTTCCCCCCGTCGCTCTCTCTCTTCCCCCCAGTCGCTGTCTCTCTTCCCCCAGTCGCTCTCTCTCTTCCCCCCATCGCTCTCTCTCTTCCCCCCAGTTGCGCTCTCTCTTCCCCCCAGTCGCTCTCTCTCTCTCTTCCAACAACAACATGCCCTCAAAAAACCCTCGGCACCGCCGGGCACTTCAGCTAGTATCTATATATATAAAAGGATCTGTCCGTCTGTCTGTCTGCGTGTCTGTCTGTCTGTGTGTATGTCCGCTATACACTCAAAAGTTGCAGAGTGCACCTACACATATGTTATATCAAAAGAAAGCTTATGATTAGGGAAGTGTCATAGGCCTATTTACTTTTTGGTCAGACAAAAATTGTTCGGACAGTACACAAAAAACTTTCAAAAACCTGATGGTTGACCAATCCTACGGGGGAATCCGTTCATTAGTGTTGATTGACTTGATGGTTAACCAATCCTACGGGGTGGGTGGGGCCTAATCCTTCAAACTGCCATTTTACAAAAAAGCCTTGGCAACGCCGGGCCCCCCAGCTAGTTGGGTATAAAGCAGAAAATGTTTTAACTTTCCAACACTGACACTCAATACATTATAAATAAGTTATTACTTGATTTTTTCTGTAAGAAGGGGGTAGGAGTTTGGAGATTAGCTCACTTTTTGAAGTGCACTCCTAATTTAATTATAAAACTATGAAAAATATTGTATCTGTGTGTCGTCGAGTGGATTTATGCTTTGTTTGTTGTTCAATAGCTGGGAAGCAGACTGCTATGTGCTTCTCCTGGTTAAAAGAAAAAAATATTGATCATACCAATCAATAAATCATTTCACAGAGCAATAGCTATTCATACTAAATCATTGTGATCAAACAGATGCTGATAATTATCAGGTTCTTATCTCAAGCTGGTCAAGTAGAAAACACTCCAAACAAAGCTCAATAAATAGTTTGACCATCTTATGACACTAAAGAAACTAAACATGAAAGCACACAATAAGATAGAATAAGTAAAACAAATCAGATCTACAAAGTGTCTAGCATTCCTTAGCCATCATTATTCCACATTTAACTGCAGTGTTAGGCCATGGTTCATTTAAGACTGTATACTTCCATAGTTTGATGGCGATGCATTTTGCACATTCCTTACAACTAAAGCAAAGATATTTCATACTTTGAACTTCTTGAGCGTGTTTACTTACATCTATTACATTGGTGCCAGAAAGGTGCCAAGAGCATACAAATAATTTTGCATCAGATAACACACAAGCTTGAATGATGGTGCTTAGAGTAACAAGTGAGTTCCAGAATGTTTGTGAGCACCTCCACAATGATGGTAGGTAATATATAGCACTTTACATATTTTGAACACAGCCGAAGCAAGCAAGCAAAGGCTTTTCATACTTCTAATTCCATTAGAAAGATTACCTTTGGCATTCAACCTGGAAAGACTTTACATTAATTACTCCTGTACATGTTCAGATTTTTTAAATGCTGTAGTTGAAAAACAGACTTTTCCTATTTCAATTTTTTTCTTAAATTATCAGAGTCATGCCTGAAACCAAACTGTTGTCCTCCAGTCAACGTGGGATGGTGGTAGTGGACCCAAATTATACTACGAGACCAGCACCAATGTCCGACTGAGGAAATAGAGTACATATATAATGAGTACCGCTCACTAGTATCCAAGTGCCAGTGAAATCTTAATGTTAACAAAGAAACAATAGGACATTTGGCTTTCTTCTAAAATTAAAAAAAGTAACAGCAACTCCCTCGATGGCTCAGTAAATAGAGATGAGAGGCTTGATTTATAACTCTCGGGTGGGAAAGCGGTGAAGTGAGTGGCTGGCCAGTCCGGGAGCGGTAGCAGAGAGGTTCGGTCGATTTTAACAGCCGGTCCTCATTAACATGTCGCTGGCAAACTTCCCCATCAAAACAACCAGTGAATTGGCTTGAAGTGAATGTTTGGCCATTAAAATTGGGCAGCAAGAAGCTGCTGCCAGTGATCCAGGGGAACAGCCCACAGCACAAGGTAAGTGCTGTGGTAGGGATCCCAGTCAGGGGGTGGGGGTGGGGGGAATCCCAGTCAGGGGGTGGGGGTGGGGTGGGGGGAATCCCAGTCAGGGGTTGGGGGTGGGGGGAAGCCTGGGGCAGGGAGGCCCAAGGTTTCCAAGTGGGGCCCAGAGAAGCATTCCTGCGCTCCTGGTACACAATGAAATTGAAAGAAAATTTTTAAAACTTAACTTACTTATCCTCTGGCCCTGGCTGCTGTTCCCAGCCTGTTTTGCCTGGCGGGGAAGCCACCATTGCTCCTCAATTTTTAAAGAGGACCCTACTGTATCGGGGAGGGTGTACTTGCCGTCTGTAATTTTAAATTGTAGTTGGCCAGATTGTGGCAGGGAAGGAGTGGGTAAGTCTCCCGTTCCATTTTAACTGCCCCCTGGGCGGCGGGCAAGGGGTGGGGGCAGTGGGGAGTTAAAACCATCCCCTACATATAACTGAGCCATACAAACCAAAAGGACCAAATTGATTCCTAATCTGTGATTTTAGCTAAGATGGCAGGAGGGGTGCTACACCTGGCAGTAGAAACTAGTGTTCCTGCTATGAGCGGTAGCCAAAGACCTGCTCCTGAAAAAGGACACTGGATGAAGACAAAGCATAGAAATTCGTAGAAGTTACAACATGGAAACAAGCCATTTGTCCCAACCAGTCCATTTTGATGTTTACCTTCCATGCAAGCAAATAGTTTTAATCATATATATACCCATATATATCCCATAGCCCTTTGTTCCCTTTTTTCTTCATCCACCTATCTAATCTAATCTAACCTTGAAAGTTGACATTGGGGGTAATAATAAACTAACCTGCCCAGCGAGAAACTCACAACACCTAAAAAGGATAATCCGAGTTCTTTCTAAATGGTGAACATAGGAACAGAAGCAGGCCACTTAGCTCTTCGAGCCTGTTCCGCAATTCAATGAGATCATGGCTGATCTATGACCTAACTCCATGTACCCGCCTTTGCCCCATATCCCTTAACAAAAATATATCAATCTCAGATTTTAAATTAACAATTGATCGAGCATCAATTGCCATTTGCGGAAGAGAGTTCCAAACTTCTACCACCCTTTGTGTGCAGAAATGTTTCTTAACTTCACGCTTGAAAGGCCTGGTTCTAACTTTTAGGCTATGTACCCATTCTTAGATTCCCCAACCAGCGTAAATAGTTTCTCTCTATCTACCCTATCAGTTCCCCTTAATATCTTGAAAACTTCGATCAAATCACCCCTTAACCTTCTAATTTCCGGGGAATACAACCCTAGTTTGTGTAATCTTGCCTTGTAATTTAACCCCTGGAGTCCAGGTATTATTCTGGTAAACCTATGCTGCACTCCCTCCAAGGCGAATACATCCTTCCTAAGATGTGGTGTCCAGAACTGCTCACAGTACTCCATGTATGGTCGAACCATGGCTTTAATTAGCTGTAGCATAACTTCTACCCCCTTGTATTCTAGTTCTCTAGATATAAAATCCAGCATTCCATTAACCATTTTGATTATTTTCTGTATCTGTTCATGACATTTTAATGATCTATGTACCTGGACCCCCAAGGCTCTTTGGACCTCCACTGCTTTTAGCTTTTCACCATTTAGAAAGTACCCTGTTGCCTACATTGAAATCCATTTGCCACAATTTTGCCCATTCACTTAATCTGTCGATATCCCTTTGTAACTTTATGCTTTCTTCTATACTGCCTACAATGCCGCCTATCTTTGTGTCATCAGCAAATTTGGATATATGGCTTGCTATCCCATCATCTAAGTCATTAATAAATACAGTGAATAGTTGAGGCCCAACACAGATCCCTTCGGGACAGCACTCTTCATATCCTGCCAATTGGAGTACCTGCCCACTATCCTTATTCTCTGTCTCCTGTCGCTCAACCAATTTCCTAACCAGGTCAATAATTTGCCTTCAATTCCAAGGGCTTCAACCTTAGTTAACAGTCTCTTATGAGGGACTTTATTAAATGCCTTCTGGAAATCCATATAAATAACATCCATAGACATTCCTCTGTCCATTACTTTAGTTACCTCTTCAAAAAATTCAATCATGTTCATCAAACATGACCTTCCTTTTACAAATCCATGCTGGCTCTCTCTGATCAGCTGAAAATTTTTATGGTGTTCAGTCACTCTATCCTTAATTATTGACTCGAGTAATTTCCTGACAACAGATGATAGGCTAACTAGTCTATAGTTCCTGGTTTTAACTCTCTCACCATTCATAAATAGCGAAGTGACATGCACAATTTTCCAATCTAAAGGAACGGTTCCTGAATCGAGAGAGTTTTGGAAGATTATAGTTAGGGCATCTGCATAATGCTCACCTACTTCCTGGGATGAAAACCATCTGGCCTTGGAGATGGGCAGCACGGTGGCATAGTGGTTAGCACTGTTGCCTCACAGCGCCAGGGACCTGGGTTCGAATCTGGCCTCGGGTGACTGCCTGTGTGGAGTTTGCACATTCTCCCCGTGTTTGCGTGGGTTTCCTCCGGGTGCTCCGGTTTCCTCCCACAGTCCAAAGATGTGTGGGTTAGGTTGATTGGCTATGATAAATTGACCCTTAGTGTTAGGGGGATTAAATACGTGGGGTTACGGGGATAGGGTGGGATATGTGTTGGTGTAGGGGTTACGGGGATCGGGTGGGATATGTGTCGGTGCAGGCTCGATGGGCCGAAATGGCCTCTATCTGCACTGTGGGGTTTCTGTGATTTCTGTGATTTCTTCTGTGATGTATCACTCTTTAGTGCTATTATTTTCTTCATTACTGTCATTTACGTTATTTTTGTTGAGTCCCTGTCCCTGGTTCAATATTAGCTTCCTTGGGATTTCTGACATGCTATCCTCTTCCTCTACTGTAAATATTGACACAAAATAATTATTCAACACGTCCGCCATTGACAATATCACCATTATCAGTTTTCAAGGGCCAACATTGCTCCTGACCACCGTCTTTTCCCTAATTGCAAAAGAAATTTGCGCTGATTTTAATATCCCTTGCAAGCTTCTTTCATACTCCCTTTTTAGAGCTCTTACTATCTATTTGTCACCCTTTGATGTTGTGAAAAGCTAGGTACAGCGGCGGTCCAAAGAGCCTTAGGGATCCATGTACATAGATCGTTAAAATGTTATGGAGAGGTGCAGAAAATAATCAAAAAGGCTAATGGATGCTGGCCTTTATATCTGGAGGACTAGAATACAAGTGAGTAGAAGTTATGCCATCTTTTGGAGGAGATGTTAAACCAAGGCACCATCTGCTCTCTCAGGTGGATGTAAAAGATCCCATGTTGCTATTTTGAAGAAGAGCAGAGGAGTTATCCCCAGTATCCTGAACAGTATGTGTCCCTCAAAATCAATATAACAAAAAGGTAGAGATTATCTAGTCATTATCACATTGCTGTTTGTAGGAGCTTGCTGTGCACAATTGGCTGCCCCATTTCCTACATTACAAGCATTTGCAACCATCTTCAACCAGAACTCCGAGTGGATTATTCATATCGGCCTCCTCCTGAGGTCCCCACCATCGCAGAAGCCAATCTTCAGCCAATTCGATTCACTCCACGTGGTATCAAGAAACGGCTGAGCGCACTGGATACAGCAAAGGCTATGGGCCCCAACAATATCCCGACTGCCGTACTGAAGACTTGTGCTCCAGAACAAGCCGCGCCTCTAGACAAGCTGTTCCAGTACAGCTACAACACTGGCATCTATCCGACAATGTGGAAAACTGCCAGGTATGTCCTGTCTACAAAAAGCAGGACAAATTCAATCCGGCCAATTACCACCCCATCAGTCTACTCTCAATCATCAACAAAGTGATGGACGGTGTCGTCGACAGTGCTATCAAGCGGCACTTCCTCACCAATAACCTGCTCACTGATGCTCAGTTTGGGTTCCACCAGGACCACTCGGCTCCAAACCTCATTACAGGCTTGGTTCAAACATGGACAAAGGAGCTGAATTCCAGAGGTGAGGTGAGAGTGACTGTCCTTGACATTAAGCAGCATTTGACCGAGTGTGACATCAAGAAGCCCTAGTAAAACTGAAATCAATGGGAATCAGGGGGAAAATGCTCCACTGGCTAGAGTCATACCTAGCACAAAGGAAGATAGTTGTGGTGGTTGGAGGTCAATAAACTCAGTCCCAGGACATCGCTGCAGGAGTTCCTCAGGGCAGTGTCTTAGGCCCAATCATCTTCAGCTGCTTCATCAATGACCTACCCTCCAACATAAGGTCAGAAATGGAAATGTTCACTGATGACTGCACAGTGTTCAGTGCCATTCACAACTCTTCAGATAATGAAGCAGTCCATGCCCGCATGCAACAAGACCTGGACAACATTCAGGCTTGGGCTGATAAGTGGCAGGTAACATTCGCACCACACAAGTGCCAGGCAATGACTATCTCCAACAAATAAGAGTCTAACCACTGCCCCTTGACATTCAACAGCATTACCATTGCCGAATCCCCCACCATCAACATCCTGGGGGTCACCACTGACCAGAAACTTAACTGGAACAGCCACATAAATACTGTGGCAACAAAAGCAGGTCAGAGGCTGGGTATTCTGCGGTGAGTGTCTCACCTCCTGACTCCCCAAAGCCTTTCCACCATCTAAAAGGCACAAGTAGGGAGTGTGATGGAATACTCTCCACTTGTCTGGATGAGTGCAGCTCCAACAACACTCAAGAAGCTCGACACCATCCAGGACAAAGCAGCCCGTTCGATTGGCACCCCATCCACCACCTTAAACATTCACTCCCTCCACCACCGGCGTACCATGGCTGCAGTGTGTACCATCTACAAGATGCACTGCTGCAACTCGCCAAGGCTTCTTCGGCAGCACCTCCCAAACCCACAACTTCTACCACCTAGAAGGACAAGGGCAGCAGGCACATGGGAACACCGCCACCTCCAAGTTCCCCTCCAAGTCACACACTATCCTGACTTGGAAGTATATCACTGTTCCCTTATTGTCGCTGGGTCAAAATCCTGGAACTCCCTCCTTGACAGCACTGTGGGAGTACCTTCACCACATGGACAGCTGCGGTTCAAGAAAGCGGCTCACCACCACCTTCTCAAAGGCAACTAGGGATGGGCAATAAATGCTGGCCTTGCCAGCGACACCCACATCCCATGAATTAATTTTAAAAAAACAACCATGACTACACTTCAGAAGTACTTAATTGGCTGTAAAGCGCTTTGGGACGTCCTGAGGTTGTGAAAAGCATTATATAAATTCAAGTCTTCCTTTCTTTTTCTTTTACAGCTATACAAAGCCCTGGTTAGACCATACCTGGAGTACTGTGAGCAGTTCTGGACACCACATCTTAGGAAAAGTTAGAACCAGGCGGAAGTTAGGAATCATTTCTATACACAAAGGGTGGTAAAAGTTTGGAACTCTCTTCCGCAAATGGCAATTGATGCTAGATCAATTGTTTATTTCACACCTGAGATAAATAGATTTTTGTTAACCAAAGGTATTAAGTGATGTGGGGCAATGTCGGGTATATGGAGTTAAGTTGCAGATCAGCCATGATCTCATTGAATAGTGGAACAGACTCTCGAGGAGCTAAATGGCCTACGTTCCTATGTTCCCAGGATTGGATCAGCTGTCTATTTTGCACACTGCCCAATTTTATTCTACATTGACTTACGTACTTTCTACAAATACAAAGATACTTTCTTCAGATTTGTATTTGCTCATACCAAGCAGAATCTTAATGAATTTGTATTGTACCTGCTCTAAAGCCTCAATATCCTTCCTATATTGTGAAGCCTAATATTGTGCACAATATTCTAACTGCGATCTTATTAAGGCTTTAAATAGGCTCATTATTACCTCTTTTTTTTGTAGCAAGAACATTTTATCTCAAACTTACTGACATTTAAATCCATCTGCCATTTGTTAGCCCATTCCCCATCTTATCAGTATCCCTTTGCAGCTTCATTTGTTATTCTAAATATTTAATTATACCTTACATTTTAATGTCATCTGCAAATTTCAATACCATTCCCTATATTCAAATCATTGATATACACAGCGAGTGGAGGTGGCACCAGAACTAAACCTTGTAGGACATCACTACCCATTCCAACCACTCGGAAAGTTGTGTTTAACTCCTACTCTCTGTTTTCCCTTTTAACCAATTTTTAATCCAGATTGCTGTTCTCCCCAAACCCAGGGCCCTTAATATTCTTTAGTAGTGTCCCATATTCCTAAAGTCCATATATACTACATCCACTGCATTTTCCTTATCTCCCATATCTGTTACATCCTCAAAGAATTCAGTGTGGTTTGTCAAGCACAATCATCCTTCTGAAATCAATGCTAGCTACTTCTGACTATTATCTCTGTATCTAGATATATGGTAATTGCATGCTTAACTGGAGACAGTTCAGCTGTGATGCCACCCATAACAAATTAGCACAGCAAACACTCTGGCTGGAATTTTCTGTACCTGGTGTAAAGTCCGCGCCTCAATAATACACGGACTTTGGGAGAACAGTTTAACAGGTACTTTACTGAATAGGAGGGTAACGTCAGACTGAAATACAGAAGCCTGCTAGGGCCTTTTATACAGGGGTGGTCACTGCCGGTACTGCAGTCTAAAACCAGTTCTTCCCTTAAAGGTACATACACAACAATTCCTCCCCTTTTAGTTAAACAGTACATAACATTCATTTAACAACTAAATAATAACTAATTACAATTTTCTGGGTACTATATACATCAACTGAAATAATCATTTATAAGTTCAGTCTTTGAGGAGGCTTCCTGATCCTGACTGGATAGCGCCTTTCTCGAGTATCCTGTTCTTGCGGCGGAGTTGATTCTGGTTCATTGTCATTGGTTGGTTCGTCAGCTTCCAATACAACTGCTTCTGAGGTAGACGCAATCTGTACTTTGGGTTGATTACCAGGTGCACCTGCTCGTGGTATGGGTTTGGCTTGTTCCTGTGACTCTAGAATCTGGTCAGCATGGCGTCTCACGATGCTCTCTCCAACGTCCACTGTGTACATTAGTGGTCCCTGCTGTGTGCATATCGTTCCTGGCTGCCATTTTTCTGTTCGGTAGTCGCGGGCCAAGACTGGTTGCCCTATCTTGAAGCTCCTGGTTGGCTTCTCATTGATGTGCTGGATTTGCTTATCCTCAACATCTCGTCTTATGTTTGGTTTGAGCAAATCCAGGCGACATCTTAGCCTTCGGTTGAAGAACAGTACGGCTGGAGCTTGGTTGGTGACTGCATGTGTCGCATTCCGGTAAGCAAACAAGAAATTATCCACCTTGTGTTTTAGTGGTATGTCGTCATTATACATTGCCTTTATGGCCTTTTTAAAGGTCTGAACAAACCTCTCAGCTAATCCATTTGTGGCTGGATGATATGGGGCAGATGTGTAATGTTTCACCCCATTATTCCTCAGAAACCTCCGGAAATCCTCAGACACAAACTGTGGCCCATTGTCGGAGCAAATCTGTTCTGGCAACCCATTCCTGGTGAAGATGGTCCTTAGGACTGCAATAGTTTTCTCCGTGGTGGTGGAGGACACTTTAATGACCTCTGGCCATTTCGAATGGGCGTCTGTTGTGTATGTACCTTTAAGAGAATAACTGGTCTCAGACTGCAGTACCGGCAGTGACCACCCCTGTATAAAAGGCGCTAGAGAGTCTCTGTTGTTTAGTTTCGTTTATGCCTTTCACCAGTAAAGATCTGTTTGTTTTCTCTCCTGCTAGTCTGTGTCTCAATCATTCACGGACTTAACACTGGCGACGAGTAAGAAACAAACTTACCTGCAACTCAGCAGCAGCTCCGACGACGTTGTTGAAGGTCGGAGCCAGAAGAAAGAATTAAAAAAAAAAAAATAGGCCATTGAAACTCGGGAAACGGGCGTCGACCGTCAATCATCGATTTCAAAACTTGCAGGAGAGACTGTCCAGAGCCAGGCTGGGTTCCTCGGTCCATGGTTTCCCAGCTAATCGGGCTGGTGGCAGGTAGTGCTCTGATCCTTCCTGGGCTGCGGCGGGCTGAAGCTCGATCGGGTGGTTTTTCAACGGGGCTGGGCAGCGAGTCGGGAAGCAAGGAGAGAGAGAGAGGGTGGAGCACACAGGGCACGGCCGGTGTTTCGAAGCTGGGCAGCGTTCGGACCTCAGAAGAGGGAGGGAAGTGCCCCAAGGGTCCGCTCCACGACGGGAAAATAATAAAAGAAAAAGAATACGCGCAAGAAACCGTGGAAAGCAGCGCAAACAACAGCGGAGAAGAAGGCAAAGCGCGGGAGGCGCCATTTTGTTAAATCGAAGAAGAAGGCAAAGCGCGGGAGGTGCCATTTTAGATTTGCAAGATGCCGAAGACTGGCTGTATCACTGCTTTTGATAATACATTAGAGGACTGGACCACGTATGTGGAAAGAGTCGAGGTATATTTCAAGGCAAACAAAATAGCGGAGGGGAAAAAGGCATCGATATTGTTAAACTTAATGGGCGCTAGAACGTACGGCCTATTGCGGGACGTGATTACTCCAGCCAAACCGAAGGCAAAGAGTTTTAACGAAATTGTTGCTGTTCTACAGGAGCACTTAAACCCTGCACCGCTGTTGATAGCAGAAAGATTTAAATTCCACAGGAGAACTCAGCACAAAGATGAGAGCAATGCTGAGTATCTTACGGAACTACGCAAGCTATCAAAGCACTGCCAGTTCGGAGCAGGACTGGCAGATACCCTACGGGACAAATTTGTCTGTGGACTCCTGAGTGAAGGAACACAGAAGAAGTTACTCGCAGAAAAAGAGCTGACGCTAGATAAGGCTTTCAGCGTGGCAGTATCGTTTGAAGCAATAGCCAGGGGAGCTGCAGAAATTCAACAAAAACCACAGGAATACGGCACCCACGAAATGACACGGGGATTTGCAAAAAGTTTATCGCTGCGGCAGAACTAACCATGTCCAGAAGGACTGCTGGTCCAAAGACAAAATATGCAGACAATGCGGGAAGATTGGACACATTGCATGAGTTTGTAGGTCTGGGAAGAAGACCAGCGACAACAAAAAGGCTACTAAGGAACCGTACATGAAAGTACAAAAGATGACGGACAGTAGTTCCGAAGACCAGATGAGCGATAGTGAATCCGGAAACAGGAGACTAAGCTGTCTCAAACTTCACAATGTAATCGCAAAAGAGGATCACCGAACCATTTGGGTCACTCTCACGATAGCAGGGTCCCAAGTTAAAATGGAATTGGATACAGGATCAGCGCTAACCGTCATGAATCGACGAGACTACGAGCGGCTATTTTCACACATACCCTTGAGAGAGACATCCATCGTCTTGACGACATAGACGGGGCAAAAATTATACCCCAGAGGAAAAATAAGGGTGCCTGCCGAATACAATGGCAAGAAAATACGGAAATTGTATCTCTACATACTGCCAAATGGTGGACCACCGTTATTGGGACGGGAATGGATCAGGAAGATAAACTTAGATTGGCATTCCATTCATGCAATGACGATGGATGGTAAAAAAGATGAAGACGTCACTCCTGGATGATTGTCAACAATCTTAGCTAACGCCAAAGAGGTATTCAACAAGAACTGGGCATGCTTAAAGGCGTAACCGCCTCGATAAAAATAGAAGAGAATGCAGTTCCCAAGTTTTTCAAAGCGAGACTGGTACCATATGCAATTCGCCCAGCCGTCGAGGCAGAGCTGGAGAATCTGGAGAATGCAGGCGTGTTGTCTAAGGTCGACTGGAGCGAGTGGGCGACACCCATCATTCCTGTCATGAAGAAAACGTTAACCAATAAGTCCGGAGAGCCAAGGAAGATTCGCATCTGTGGGGATTTCAAGGTGATGGTGAACCCTGTCCTTCGCACAGTACAATATCCTCTTCCAAGGATAGAAGACATCTTCGCCTCGCTGTCTGGAGGGAAGCGTTTTACAAAAATTGACCTAGCACAAACATATTTGCAGATGGAGGTTGAAGAGTCCTCTAGGAAGTATCTCACGATAAACACTCACAAAGGTCTTTACCAGTATCATCGATTGGTATTCGGAGTAGCATCGGCTCCGGCGATATGGCAAAGAGCGATGGAACAAGTCCTGCAAGGGATTCCGGGGACTCAGTGTTACTTGGACGACATCCTTGTAACAGGTGAAGATGACAGTGAACACCTTAACAACCTAGAACAGGTGCTCACTAGACTACGGGAACATGGGCTGCGAGCCAACTGCCCCAAGTGCGAATTTTTTAAGAAACAGATATCGTATTGTGGCCACGTGATTGATGAAGAGGGGTTACATAAGTCCCCTGACAAAATTGAAGCGGTTGTTAAGGCCCCAGCGCCTGAAAATGTGTCGCAGCTGAGGTCATTCCTCGGGTTGGTGAATTACTATCATAAGTTTTTGCCGAATTTGTCGACAGTTCTGCACCCACTGAACGCCCTGCTACGAACGGGGGTAGCATGGAAATGGAGCGATGATTGTAAGCGTGCTTTTCAGAAGAGTAAGGACTTAATCACTTCAAAGGAAGTATTGGCTCACTACAACCCAGCACTGCCAATCAGGCTGGCGTGTGATGCGTCTCCCTACGGCATTGGGGCGGTACTGTTACGTAAATTCTTTGATGGTTCGGAGAGGCCGATAGCTTTTGCGTCACGCTCGGTAACTTCTGCCGAGCGTAACTAAGCCCAGATTGACAGAGAGGCTCTCAGCCTAGTGTGGGGGGGTGAAGAAGTTCAATCACTATCTGCACGGTCAAAAATTTACTCTACTAACCGATCATCAACCTCTTGTCTCCATTTTCAACCCTCAGAAGGGCGTACCGATAATGACAGCACAACGGCTGCAGAGATGGTCCCTTTTCCGAGGGGCACACCAATATGACATCGAGTACAAAGGAACTAAACAGCATGGAAATGCTGATGGATTGTCACGTCTACCGTTGCCGACGGTGGAAGAAGAAGACCTTGCAGTGGATCCAATGGAGTTATTCCACTCGACCATAGTCGAATGTCTCCCTGTGACGAATGCAAACATAGAAATGGAAACACGGAATGACCCGACACTATCACGGGTCTATGATTTAACGGTGAAGGGATGGCCAGCACATGGCGAACCACTGCTGCCAGCATTCTCGCCGAGAAGAGAACAGCTGTCAGTGTGCAGAGGAACCTTGGTGTGTGGATCCAGAGTAGTAATTCCACCTAAGTTGACGGATAGAGTGCTCAATGAGCTTCATGAGGGTCATCTGGGTGGGGTAAAAATGAAGAGCTTAGCCAGAGCATTTGTGTGGTGGCCGGGAATCAATAGAGAAATTGAAGAGATGACCAAGAGCTGTGCAGGATGCCAGAAGGTCCAAAACGCCCCACCACAAGCTCCTCTGCATCCATGGGAGTGGCCTCATCTCCATGGCAAAGGGTGCACATTGATTTTGCTGGTCCCTTCATGGACTCGATGTTTTTAATTGCGGTGGATGCACATTCAAAGTGGCCAGAGGTAATAAAAGTGGCCTCAACCACCACGGAAAAAACTATCACAGTTTTACAAACCATATTCGCCAGGAATGGGCTGCCTGAACAGATTTGCTCTGACAATGGACCACAGTTTGTGTCTGAAGAGTTCCGGAGGTTCTTAAAGAACAATGGTGTTAAGCATTACACATCTGCCCCATATCATCCAGCCACTAATGGATTGGCCGAGAGGTTTGTCCAAACATTCAAGAAGGCTATCAAGGCAATGTGTAATGAAGATATACCCCTACAACACAAGGTGGACAACTTCTTGTTTGCCTACCGGAATGCGACACATGCGGTTACCAACCAAACTCCAGCCATGATGTTCTTCAATCAAAGACTACGATGCCGCTTGGGTTTGGTTAAGCCAAACGTCCGAAGAGATGTGGAGAACAGGCAGTTTCAGAATATGAATGAAAGGCCGACCAGGAGTTTTAAGATAGGTCAACCAGTTTTGGCCCGGGACTACCGCACTGAGAAATGGCAGCCAGGAACGATTTGTACACGACAAGGACCTCTCATGTATACCGTGGACGTTGGGGAGAGCATTGTAAGACGCCATGCTGACCAGATTCTAGAGTCACTGGAAAACGTCAACTCCACACCACGATCAGATACACCTGGTAATGAAATCGACGTTCCAATTGCAGCTACCGCAGAACCGCTAATATTGGAAGCAGATGAACCAAACAACGACATTGATTCCGACTCAACATTGCCAAAGAACCTGATACCCCAAAGAGGCGTTATCCAGACAGAATCAGGAAGCCTCCTCAAAGACTGAACTTATAATTGCTTAAACTTAACCAATGTATCTAGCAACAGTAATGGTGATTGTAATTCGTTATCATTAGTTGTTAAATGAATGTTATGTACTGTTTATCTAAAAGGGGAGGAATTGTTGTGCATGTAACTTTAAGAGAATAACTGGTCTCAGACTGCAGTACCGGCAGTGACTACCCCTGTATAAAAGGCGCTACAGAGCCTCTGTTGTTTAGTTTCGTTCATGCCTTTCACCAGTAAAGATCTGTTTGTTTTCTCTCCTGCTAGTCTGTGTCTCAATCATTCACGGACTTAACAGCGTCCACAGCGATTAGAAACATCGAGTCCATAAATGGACCAGCAAAATCAATGTGTACCCGTTGCCGTGGAGATGAGGGCAACTCCCATGGATGTAGCAGGGCCTGTGGTGGAGCGTTTTGGATCTTCTGGCATCCTGTGCATCTCTTGGTCATATCCTCGATTTCTTTATCGATTCCCGGCCACCACACAAACACCCTGGCTAGGCTCTTCATTTTTACCCTCCCAGATGACCCTCATGAAGCTCATTGAGCACTCTATCTCTCAACTTAGGTGGAATTACCACTCGGGATCCACACGTCAAGGTCCCCCGGCACACTGACACTGTTCTCTCCTTGGCGAGAATGCTGGCAACAGCGAGTCGCCATATGCTGGCCATCCCTTCACCGTCAAATCATAGACCCGAGAGAGTGTCGGGTCATTTCGGGTTTCCTTCTCTATACTCGAGTTTGTAACAGGCAAACATTCGACTATGGTCGCATGGAATATCTCAACAGGGTCTACTGCAGGTGCTTCTTCTACCATAGGCAACGGTAGGCGCGACAGCCCATCAGCGTTTCCATGCTGTTTCGTACCCTTGTACTCTATGTCGTACTGATGTGCCCCTAGAAAAAGTGACCATCTTTGCAGCCGTTGCGCCGTAATCACCGGAACGCCCTTCTTTGGGTTAAAAATGGAGACCGGGGCTGATGATCAGTCAGTAGGGTGAATTTCTGCCCGTGCAGATAGTGATTGAACTTCTTCACCCCCCACACCAGGCTGAGGGCCTTCCTGTCAATCTGGGCGTAGTTACGCTCGGCTGAGGTTAGTGAGCGCGACGCAAAGGCTATTGGCCTCTCTGAACCGTCAAGGAATTTGTGTGACAGCACCGCTCCAATGCCGTAGGGTGACGCATCACATGCCAACCGAATCGGTAGTGTTGGGTTGTAGTGGGCCAATACTTCTTTTGAAGTGATTAGGCATTTACATTCCTGAAAAGCACGCTTACACTCATCACTCCATTTCCATGTTACTCCAGTTTGCAGCAGGGCGTTCAGTGGGTGCAGAATTGTAGATAAATTCGGCAAGAACTTAGGGTAGTAGTTCACCAACCCGAGGAACGACCTCAGTTGCGACACATTTTCCAGTGCTGGAGCCTTGACTACAGCCTCAATCTTGTCCGGCAACTTATGCAACCCTTCCTCATCAATCATGTGGCCACAATACGAGATTTGTCTCCTGAAGAACGCGCATTTGGGGCGGTTGGCTCGTAGCCCATATTCCTGTAATCTCGTGAGCACCTGCTCCAGGTTGGCAAGGTGTTCACTGTCATTTTCGCCCGTTACCAGGATGTCGTCCAAATAACACTGGGTCCCCGGGATCCCTTGCAGGACTTGTTCCATCGCCCTCTGCCAAATAGCCGGGGCTGATGCTACCCCGAATACCAGTCGATTGTACTGGTAAAGGCCTTTGTGAGTGTTTATCGTGAGGTATTTTCTAGATGCTTCTTCCACCTCCATTTGTAGATACACTTGGGCCAGATCAATCTTTGTAAAACGATTCCCTCCAGATAGTGAGGCGAAAATATCTTCTATCCGCAGAAGTGGATATTGTACTGTGTGCAGGACTGGGTTCACAGTCACCTTGAAGTTCCCACAGATGCGAACCTTCTTCGGCACCCCAGGCGTGCTGCTCAATGCTTTCTTCATTACAGGAACGATGGGTGTGGCCCACTCGCTCCAGTCCACCTTGGATAGCACACCCGAACGCTTCAGACTCTCCAGTTCAGCTTCAATGGCTGGGCAGATCACGTATGGCACCGGTCTGGCCTTAAAAAATTTTGGGTTTGCGTTATCTTCAATCTTTATGGTTGCCTTTACTCCTTTTAGAGTCCCAAGTCCTTGTTGGAACACCTCTTCCGCGTCAGATAGAATTTGTGACAGACGTCCAGGTGCAACGTCATCATCCTTTTTGTCAGTCACAGTTAACGCCTGAATGGAATGTCAATCCAATTGTATTTTTCGGATCCATTCACGTCCCAATAATGGTGGTCCTCCATCTCGTAGTATATACATATATAGTTTCTGTGTTTCCTTGCCATTATATTTAACTGGCACCCTTATTTTTCCTCTGGGGTGGACCTTTTACCCCGTGTATGTCTTCAATACAATGGACGTGTCCTTTAAGGGTATGTGTGAGAATAGCCGCTCATAGTCTCGTCGATTCATGACAGTTAGGGCTGATCCTGTGCCAATTCCATCTTTACTGGGGACCCTGCTATCATGAGGGTGACCCAAATGGTTCGGTGATCCTCCTTTGCGATCACGTTGTGTAACTTTAGACAACTTAGTCTCCTGCTCCCGGAGTCCTTATCACTCTCCTGATCTTCTGAACTACTGTCTGTCAATTTCTTTACTTTCTTGTAATGTTCCTTAGTAGTTCTTGTTGTGTTGGTTTTCTTTCCCGACCTGCAGACTCTTGCTATATGTCCCATTTTTCCGCATTGCCTGCATACTTTGTCCTTAAACCAGCAGTCCTTCTGCTCATGGGTTGTTCTGCCACAGCGATAGCACTTTCTGCTCCATACGCCATTTCGTTAGTGCTGTATTCTTGTGGTTTCTGTTGTATTTCCGCAGCTCCCTGTGCTGCTGCTTCGTAGGATACTGCCACGCTGAAAGCCTGTTCTAGCGTCAGGTCCTTTTTCAAAAGTAATCGTTTCTGGGTTCCTTCACTCTGGAGCCCGCAGACAAACTTATCCCGTAAGGTGTCTGCCAGTCCTGCTCCGAACTGGCAGCGCTTCGATAACTTGCGTAGTTCCGTAAGATAGTCAGCATTGTTCTCATCTTTGTGCTGGTTTCTTTTATGGAACTTGAATCTTTCTGCTATCAGCAGCGGTGTAGGGTTTAGGTGTTCCTGTAAGATATTAACAATCTCTTCAAAACTTTTCTCCATTGGTTTAGCTGAGGTAATTAAATTCCGCAATAGGCCGTACGTACTCGCGCCCATCAAATTCAATAATACCGACGCCCTCTTTCCATCGGCCACCTCATTTGCCTTGCAATACACTTCAATTCTTTCCACATACGTGGTCCAGTCTTCTGCCTTGTTGCCGAAAGCAGTGATACTGCCACTTTTTGCCATCTTGGGTGATTTAAAATTGCGCCTCCCGCACTTTTTCTTCTTCCCCAATGGAATAATATGGTGCCTCCCGTGCTTTTCCTTCTTCCCCAACGGGATAAAATGGCGCCTGCCACGCTTTTCCTTCTTCCCCTTGCTGCCACGCTGCTCCTAGCGTTCTACAGGGTAATGGCGGCGACCCGCGGCTTCGGCGCGTCTCACTTTCCTTCCCCCCGTTTATTTTCTCTCCGCTGCCCGTATCTTGAGCACCGACCGCGCCCTGTGCGCTCCACCCTCTCTCTCTCTTTTCTTTTCTTTTCCCGGCGACGCTGCGCCGCCCGTTTTGTAGAGCCGCTCGATCGAGCTTGAGCCCGCCGCAGTCCGGAAGGGTCAGCGCACTACCTGCTACCAGCACGATTTGCTGGAACACCTTAACTGGGGAGCCAAGCTCAGCTCTCCACAGCCTCTCCCGCAATTCTCCGAACACCGATGAATCCTTTGGGCGGTTGCCTGCGGTCGACGCCCGTTGCTCAGACTACGACCTCCAAGAAACCTCCTCTCAGGGTGAAATCCGTGTGAGATGATGCAACACTGCAGGTGAGTTTGAACTTACTCGTCACCACTGTAAAGTCCGCGCCTCAATAATACACGGACTTCGGGAGAACAGTTTAACAGGTACTTTACTGAACAGGAGGGTAACGTCAGACTGAAATACAGAAGCCTGCTGGGGCCTTTTATACAGGGGTGGTCACTGCCGGTACTGCAGTCTAAAACCAGTTCTTCCCTTAAAGGTACATACACAACAACTGGGAGGTATGGGTGCGGACGGTCACCATGGTGGGTCACGACCCCATTCTTAATACCATGCCTTTCCTGAGATCGACTTTCCATTATTGCGGCCTATTAAGGCCGCCCTGCGCGTTACCCGGCCCAATTAAATAGTGTGGGTCTGATGACATCAGCAATGATGCATTATCAGCTGGGATATTTAAAGGAGTCATAGCCATGTTGCATTTGAAGGTTCCTCTAGGATAGTGCAGGCAGCAATCTGCAAATTGGCCTGATGATGAGTGCCAAATATGAGTGCACTGAGACAGAGGGCAGCACCCAGGTTTTCCAATAACTCCCTCTATATGCTTGTGGAGGGAGTGAGAGCAGGCAGGGAGATCCTCTTCCCTTGCAATGGCCAGAAGAGATATCCCCAGGAGATAGAAGGAACCTGGCTCTAAATAGCAGAGGAGGTCAACAGCAGGGATGTGGTCAGGAGGACCTGGGTACAGTGCCACGAATGTTTCAATGATCTCACTGGATCAGGAAACGTGAGTACAAAGCCACACTGCTGCGCCTCTCATCACATCCCCATCACTCTGCCTTCCCAACCCTGCTCCTGCACATCCTCACACCAACATACCTTGCACGCCCACCCATCCCTCTCTCTCTAGCTACATTTTCACATCCCCATCTGACTAACCACCCCTCACACTCACCCTCATCCTAATGCAATCATACCAACTAACAACACACAAGGAGGCCACTTGGCATTGCCACCCCACGCCATCATAGTTACCCTCTACAGATGTAACCCATTCATTCTTTACACTCATTCCATCACTCTCACTCAACCTTCTCTTCTTTCCCTCCTTGCAGGAAATGAGATCCCAAAATAAGAGGGGCAGTGAGAGAACCAGAGGTGGTCCTCCATCATTGGCCACCCTAACATCAGCAGAGGAAGCTGCCTTGGAAGTCTCTGGAGTCACGAGCAACTGGAGCTGGGAGATGGAGAGAGGGGGACATCTCAGCAACCTGGTTTCAGAATTACATATCATACAGCCACATGGCATATTGCAGTCACTCATATGGTGACTGATGTCAGCAGCCAGTGAATGTTCATCATGTGCATAATGGTATCTGTACCCATTCTTCATATGACATATCTGACTCATCTCTTTACTCTCTCACAGGTCCATCAAGAGCCCCCCACCATCCGCTCCCCCCCACTGTCCAGGAGGAAGAGGAAGATGACTCCTCAGAGGAGCCTCCAGCATCTGAGGGCGCACTGTCACCAGACATAAGTGAATCCAGCACCAGCGCAGATACGCACACCTCGGTGGGTCCCATGCGAGATAGAGTAGTGTTGTCACTTGGTGTCTCACAAGTCACAAGTGAGCAAGAGGAGATGGTGGAGACAGGACAGGAGTGGAGTCGCCTCGCCAGAGGGCGCAGGACACTCCCAGCTCTGCTCAGCTGCATGCAGACGCTGAGCCTCAGGGGCCATCCCAAAAGAGGGTGATCCTGGAGGTGCAGGAAGAAGTGCAGGATGCTCTGACAGGATTTGCGACCGTGATGTCTGCAATTGTCCAGAGAATGTAGGAATCCATCTCCAACATGAGCATACTGTGTCACAGGTGATAGCGACTGTAGGCTCTTCCATGGATAGGATGGCCACCTGCATGGAGCAGCTAATGCACATGGGTGCTGGTGGGCTGACTTGTCAAAGAGGGCATCCGTGACCTGTGGGATGCATTTGTGGGCTGCCGACTGCGAGACACCGCAAATCCCTGGAAGGAACCTGAGGCGAAGAAGTTGAGGGTGCCGGTGACTTCGACAGCCACTGGTAAGGCGTGTTCACCCACTCCTCTGGGCTGCAGGTCTTCCTCCAGCAATGTGCAAATGTCTGCGATGACCTGGCATGAGAGCCTGAGCCTCCTTTGGCACTGCAGCTCTGTCATGTCCAGGAAGCTCACCCTCTGCCTGTATACCCTGTGTTGGGGGTATCTCCTGCGGCGAGGTGCAGCCCCAACCCGCTGCAAGATATTTCAAATTTCCCACCTGACCCACCTCCAATCGCGCCTGCATGGACCCCAGAAGATTTCAACCTCATTGTCTGGGTTCACACATGAAGAATGGTTACTTGGGTGAGATTGCAGTCATGCTACCAAGGAGTTATTTTGCACAGATTGCTGGTATGGTTTATGGATTCATAAGTGAAGGTCAAATTACAACTTTATCACTCTGTGACATCAGATCCTGAAATTCAAGGTTGAACACATTGTGCAGATGCTTCTGCTTTTAACAGAACAATGAGTTTTACATTCTGTTTTCAGGATGTGCGATCACGTCACATTCGTAGGATGCACGAGACTCTCTAAAAAATGCATTCCACATAAACAATGTAGCAATCCTATTGTTAGTTAATTTATTACATAGTAACAGTCCTTATGCACAATGTTTCCACTCCAAAGATTTAAATGATCACAATTTAAATTAGTGTTTTAATATGAGAATGATGAATTTATTTGTTGCCCAATACCCAGAAGCTGAGAGAAAATTGATTGTTGTCACAAATCATTGGATCTCATATTATCCACCATTGAATCCCGAGTCCAGTGTACTTTTGGTAAAAACAATGGTTCATAGCTCTGATTGAAACTAAGGGCGGGTTAACGGCCCAGAACTTGGTGTCGGGGGCTTGCCGCACGTGCAAGCCCCCGATCTGCACTCACCCTGCGCGCTGACATCTGAAGCCCGGGCCTGCTTGCATTTCCTGTCACAGGCCTGGTTCAGATGTCAGCGCGCAGTGCTTACCTGATCCAGCGGCGATGTGCCGGCTGGGATCAGGTGAGCACTGTACAACCAATCAGGGGAGGGGGAGGTTCATTCATGAGTTTGAGAGTAAGAACTGTCAAACTCATGAAAACTACGGGGGCCCAAAACACTATTTAAACTTTAAATAAAAATTAAAAAAACATCCCAATCATTAAATTAAGTATAAATAAGTTAAAAAAAATAATTTAAACAATAATTTTTTTTGTTGAAAAAAATAAAGTTTTAGTAAAAAGGGTCTAAAACTAAACTTACCTTATTGTAGATTCTTTAAAATAATAAATCTGTGGAAAAAAAAATTCTAAATTGCACTAAAACACCACTTACCTGTAAAAATAAATACTTAAGTGCGCTTTTTACAAGCGTAAAGACCGGAGGCCTTTACACATGCGCAAATCCCCCAAAACAGAGAAAATCCAAGACGCACGCGCTGCCCCCTACAGTGCACGCGCTAGCCTCTTCACCTCTTGGTTTAGAGGAGGGGAAATGCCGGTTTTCAGCGCATGCGCTGTGCATGCTGAAAACCGGCATTTCCTCCGGCCAGACGCGTGAGTACCCCTTCCGTACTCACGCGTTTGGGGAGGAATTACTGCCCCAACATGGGTGAGCGCATGGAAGTGGGTTCAAGTGGGGGGTTAAATGGGCAAAAGTTCCAAGTGTGTCGGGAAGCTGACCTCCGGGTTTTACAGAGGCGGGACAAAGGGCGAGCAGACAACCTGCTACCATGAGGTGGGTTGGCATTTTACATATGTTAATGAGCCTGGAAACCTCAGATTTTACTGTGGCTGGCCAGGTTTCCTGGGCCTCGAGAAACCTGGAGCTGCAGCGAGGAGAGGGCAGCCTTGGGAGGGGAGCACTCCTTGTGAGCCGGGAGGAGCAGGAGTCCTTCTTCCCGGCCCCCATCAGACCCCCACCCCATACAAACCCCCTCCCCCTTGGGATCGGACGACCCCCCCCCCTCGGTCAGGGATCAGACCCCCCTTGGGATCGGCCCCCCCTCCCCCCCGGGTCAGGGATCAGACCCCCCCTTGGGATCAGACCCCCCCACCCCGGGTCAGGGATCAGACCCCCCTTGGGATCGGACCCCCCCCCCCCCGGGTCAGGGATCAGACCCCACTTAGGATCAGACCCCCTCAGGTCAGGGATCAGACCCCCCTTGGGATAGGGCTCCCCGGGTTGGGGATTGGACTGACCTGGTCCTGCGGCCTCTTCCGGAATGCTCCCCGCCTGACTGGAAGCCAAGCTTGTCAATCACTTCCGAACGAGGAACCTGTCAGAGCCAAGATTCATATGCTGTGGAGTTAAATCTCCACAGCATGCGGGATACCAGACTTCCGGATTTCCAATCCAAAATTCCTCTCCCACCCCCGCCCGCCTACGTATCCCGCCCCTGTAAATATCCAGCCCTAAGAATTTGTTCCTCTGATGGCTCCATTGATAATTGTGGAATCAAGTCATACGGACCAGGAAGCTGAAAATTTGATCCCTGGGTCATGCTGAGTTAGTTGATCTCATCCAGGGCACCAGAAGGAACTTTGCACTATACCCATGAGGTGAGAAAGTGAAAAAATACCCGCAATTCGTGCTCATAATTGTGAACCAGTGACCTCTGTTGGAAAGGTGAGCGCAGCAGTGGGCTGAACTATGATGGCTTCTTGTTGGATAGCCTGCACTCACTGCTTAAGCTCATCCAGTGCCGAAACTTCATCTGCACCTTTCACACTACTAGGCTTGACTATTATAATGCTCTCCTGGCTGATGGTGCCCATATCCTATTCCACACCAAGTCCTGCTCACCCATCACCCCTGTCCTCGCTGACCTACATTGGCTCCTGTACCTCCAACACCTTAATTTTAAAATGTTCATCCTTATGTTTAAATCCCATCTCCTTATCTTTGTAAACTCCTGCTGCCTCACTAACCCCCACTCCAAACTCTCCGTTCCTCCAACTCTGGTGACTTGACCACCCATCCTCCCTTTGGCCATCATTGGTTGGAATTCCCTCCCTAACCCCTTGCTTCTAGCCCGGGACATGGCAGCTGTTAGATCCGTGGTGCAGTGGATAAATAATCACACGGATGCTGTACATTAACAAATAACAGGTCTTTACTGGAGGAGGGTAATCTCTAGACTGGGGTACAGAGGCATGCACACAGCTTATACGCCAGTGTGGTCACTGCCAGTACTACAGTATACAGGAGCTGTAAAAAGTAGTTCTGACTTAAAGGCACATACACTACAATTCCTCCCCTTTTAGATTAATAATACCCCCTTAATATTCAAATAACAATTACATTTTTACAAGTACATTAAATAACAAAAGTCCATTTACAGATTCAGTCTTTGGGGAGGGCTTCCTGACCCTTTCGCGATAGCGCCTTTCCAGAGGTTCTTGTTCTTGGTGCAGAGGCGATTCTGACCCCTTTTCATCGGGTAGTTCATCGGGTTCCACTGCTACTGGGTCTGACGTAGATGCTACCATTATGTTGGGTTCATCCCCAGGTACTCGAGACATGGGGTTGACGCGTTCCTGTGACGCTAAGACCTGATCGACGTGGCGTCTCACAATGTTCTCCCCGACATCCACTGTGTACATTAATGGCCCCTGCCTTGTACATATCGTTCCGGGTTGCCACTTCTCTGTTCGATAGTCATGGGCCAAGACTGGTTGCCCTATATTGAAGCTCCTTGTCGGCTTCTCATTGATGTGCTGGAATTGTTTGTCCTCAACATTTCTTCGCACATTTGGTCTGAGCAAGTCCAGACGAGATCTCAACCTTCGGTTAAAGAACATCATGGCCGGGGTCTGGTTGGTAACTGCATGTGTCGCGTTTCGGTAGGCTAATAAGAAATTGTCCATCTTATGCTGTAGTGGAATTTCCTCGTCGCACATGGCATTTATCGCCTTCTTAAAGGTTTGTACGAACCTCTCAGCCAATCCATTGGTGGCTGGATGATACGGGGCGGATGTGTAATGCCTTACCCCATTCCTTTTCATGAATTTTTGGAACTCGTCGGACACAAACTGTGGTCCATTATCAGAGCAGATCTGCTCTGGCAAACCGTTTTTGGCAAATATGGTCCGTAGGACTGCAATCGTTTTCTCTGTAGTGGTTGAAGACATCTTTATCACCTCAGGCCACTTTGAATGAGCACCCACTGCTATTAAGAACATTGAGTCCATGAATGGACCAGCGAAATCAATGTGCACCCGTTGCCATGGAGAGGAGGGCCACTCCCATGGGTGTAGAGGGGCATGTGGTGGTGCATTTTGGACCTTCTGGCATCCTAAGCAGCTCTTAGTTAGGTCTTCGATTTGTTGATCGATTCTTTACACTTCTGGAAAGCTCGGCTACGTTCGTCATCCCACTTCCATGGTACCCCTCTTTGCAGTAGGGTGTTCAGCGGGTGTAATACCGTAGACAATTTTGGTAAGAACTTGTGGTAATAGTTTACCAGTCCGAGGAACGACCTCAGTTGTGACACATTTTCCAGTGCTGGAGCCTTGACTACCGCCTCAATCTTGTCAGGGGACTTATGTAACCCCTCTTCATCGATGATGTGGCCGCAATACGAGATCTGTTTCTGGAAAAACTCGCACTTGTGGCGATTAGCTCGTAGCCCATACTCCTTTAATCTGGTGAGCACCTTCTCCAAGTTAGCGAGGTGATCACCGTCATTTTTGCCCGTGACCAAGATGTCGTCCAAATAACACTGGGTCCCTGGAATCCCTTTGCCAGAGAGCCAGAGCCGAGGCTACTCCAAACAACAGCTGGTTGTATTGATAGAGACCTTTATGAGTGTTGATCGTAAGGTAATGTTTCGAAGCTTCTTCTACCTCCATTTGCAAGTGCGCCTGGGCGAGATCAATTTTGGTGAAGCGTTTACCACCAGATAGCGAGGCGAAAATATCCTCAATTCGTGGAAGCGGATATTGCACCGTGTGAAGGACTGGGTTCACTGTCACCTTAAAATCCCCACAGATGCGGACCTTCTTTGGTTCCCCAGGCGTATTACTCAACGACCTCTTCATTACAGGAACGATGGGTGTAGCCCACTCGCTCCAGTCCACTTTGGACAGTACTCCTGAATGTTCCAACCCTTCCAGCTCTGCTTCAACAGCTGGTCTGATCGCATAAGGCACTGGTCTGGCCTTCAGAAACTTTGGGCTTGCATTTTCCTCTATTTTAATTGTTGCTGTTATTCCTTTTAGTGTTCCTAGTCCCTCCTGGAACACTTCTTTTGCATCAGTTAGCATTTTTGACAGTCGTCCAGGTGTGACGTCGTCATCCTTTTTGGCCTCAACCTTCAGTGCCTGTATGGAATGCCAATCTAATTGTATCTTTCGGATCCATTCACGTCCTAGCAGTGGTGGTCCTCCATTTGGCAATACATATATATCCATTTTAGGTATTTCCTGGCCTTTATATGTCACTTTCACCCTTATTTTTCCTTTGGGGTAGACTTTTTGCCCCGTATACGTCTTCAAGACAATCTCTGTAGCTTTCAAGGGTATGTGTGAAACTAGCCGCTTGTAGTCTCTTTGATTTATGACTGTTAGAGCTGACCCTGTGTCCAATTCCATTTCCACTTGGACTCCGTCTATCTTGAGTGTAACCCAGATAGTCTGGTGAGCCTCCATTTCGGTTACATTATGTATTTTCAGACAGCCCAGCTCCTTGCTTCCAGAGTCTGTGTCACTTTTCTGTTCGTCTGAACCACTGTCCATCACCTGGTGTA